>NC_139898.1:24228207-24918207 GCF_905171665.1 Trachurus trachurus | reverse complement strand
ACTTCCAAGCTGGAAGATTTTTGAGTGTATGGCTGTGTTGGTGAGGCTGGGATGATTGGGTTGCACAGTTCCCAGGTGTATGCTGTTTGTATTATAATGTGTACCATGTGCTTTAAGACTAATGTTGAACTAACCTTGTCCTATGAGGTCGCCACAGGAAGGGGGGAGGGTGGGAAGGGTGTGTAGGGAGGGGGTGAGGGAGGGAGGGAGGGGGTGAGGGAGGGAGGGAGGGGAAGGGTGGGCGGCTGGGATGGGATTATTTACTATATTGTCAATTTATTATGTCGGGGAGAAAATGTTTATTGTTGCTTTTGTAACAATGAATGTAAAATAAAAATAATTGTTCACAAAAAAAAGAGGACCAGATGTGGTTCAATGTGCTCAGATCAATGCAATCAGCTTTGAACATCTACTTGTCTGTAGGCTATTCCTCGGTTTACTTTCTTGTTTTGTCACAGAGGTTTTGTTCAGATAGTGTTTACTTGACCATGTCAACCAGATGGATGCGGTATGCACCAGTGGTCTTTTCGTTTTTATGCTGGACTCCAATTTGTTTGAGAGGCAAACATATGACAATCAACCCTTATTGGGATTACTAGACACACTTATTGTAGACCATACTTTCAGTTTCATTTGTTTGGAAATTGAATCAGGTTTTGCAGCATTGTTTGTACGTTTGATGCCAACAGGTCACTCTCCATGCAGGTACTTTCATTCAGCCACAGCCTCCCGAGGTGCCAGGTGTGTGTAGAGCTCAGTCAGGTAAGACTTCACATCTTTATTCAAACAGTTCAATGAAATCGGACATGTTGAAAAGGAAAAGGGTTATGCATCCCACAGACCAGAGTTAGACGAGTCCTTCTCGTTATTTCTGAGTGTTGCCTCTGTTTTGGGAGCGTACTCTGTGACCTGACAGCCAAACTACTCAACAGTGTTAATACTTGATGCTTTTAAAGCAGAGGTGTGGACTCGAGTCATACATTTGACGCCTTCAGTTCAGACTTGACTTGGGAAAATCAAGAATGACTCATGACTTCATCCTGCTGACTCGGAACAACTTAATTTCAAATATATGCAATTAACTATTTTGTGCAAGTCCCTGATGTATTAGAAAATGTAGCCTTGCTTTCTAGTATGCATGTAGTATACCCCCTTGATGTGCTAAATTCATGACTTGCCAAGAAAAATGACTCTTTATATAGTATTTTGAAACAGAGCTTGTGAGCTCGAAGATGATACGGTGAAGGATGAAAGTTATAGCTTTTGCAAACAGAGTAAAGGTTGTTAACAAAACAAGAATACAAATATGGATATGAACATGAATACCAATATGAATAAAAAATACTTATTAATCCCCGAAGGGAACTTAGTTTGTCTGTCAGCTAATCACCATTTGCGGAAGAATCAAAAAGCCTGATGGCTATAGGTACAAAGAATCCTCTAGGCCTATATTTCTCTGCCCTGCAGCAAAGAGAGGGTGGCAGCTGTCCAGGCAATGTGGTGCATAAAAATAGCATGAAAAGAAAATCAGAAGTACTTATCTGATATCTTTAGCCTTCATTTTCCGTTGAGTCTGTGCGTCCTTGAGAGCTCAGGTATAGGACAGCAATGTCTGTCTTCTGCCTTTTGCACTGCAGGTGGTAAAGTGTTGAGGTTAAACCCGGTGTTACATCAAAACATAATTGTGTTATTGCCAAACTGGAGGTTGTTGTAGTATATAGACAGAAAAGCAAAGATGCAATCTATTAGAAAAAACAAATGCACTTACTTTTTTTTCTCCAGGTTTTGCAAAAAGGTGCTCAGTGGCCTTCCAAAATAAGAGCTTTCTGTTATGATGTAATTTTAACAATCTCTTTACCAGCTGTTGTTTTGTTTTTATCATTTACAGACTGTGACTTAACTTAAACATACAATGGCATATCCAATGGTTGTTCAACAACCCATGGCAACGCCACAGTTGCAACAGCCGACAGACACTCTGACTGACTGGAACAGTGGACTCTGTGACTGTTTTGAGAATGCGAGTACATGTAAGGATCAAAACCACTTATTTGTCAAACTTGATCAAATTCAATAGTAAATTATTTGAGAGAGCTGGTCCCACTCTTGTGTTAAACCTCTCTGTGTGTGTTTTAGGCTGCTACGGTTTCTGGTGCTGCCCTTGCCTCGCCTGCACAGTTTCAGGTAGATTTGGAGAGAACCATTGCCTCCCACTGTGTGACGTGTGCAGTCCAGCTATAATGGCCGCCTGTGGGATACCAATGTTTGCTCCTCCTGCAGCTGTGGGTCTACGGGCGGCCCTCAGAAACAGATACAAAATCAAGGTATGATGCATATAATAGCTGATGGGACAGTCAATCACATGACACGTTGGATAGAAGTTAATTAATGAGTGTCAAACTTTACATGTCTCAATTCTCCTGACCGCTGCAGGGTTCTGTCTGTAAGGACATCGCAGCCTCCTGCTTCTGTGTGTGGTGTGTGTGGTGTCAGATGCATCGTGAGTTGAAAGATCGCAAAAAAAAGCCCACCACTGTCATCGTCAACATGCAGACTGCTCCAATGATGATGCCCACTATGGTACAAGCTCCGTCTGTTGTGATTGGCCAACCACAAGTCGTCGTGAATTCATACTGAGATTAGTCTTGTCTTGCTGCCGTTTTATTTTGTTGCACCTTGTATTTAACAATAATGTAGTAATTTCATATTGTTTTCTGCAGCAACACAGTGAGCTTTCAATTGTTTTCTGTTTCTCAATAATTTTCAATATAAACTAATTACAGTAATCAACACTACACTATACTGAAAATGATAATTTGAGATAATGTTATTAATTTTGATCCCAGTTAATATAAAAAAAAAGGAATTTGACAATCAGAGGACCAGATGTGGTTCAATGTGATCAGATCAATGCAATCAGCTTTGAACATCTACTTGTATCAGTGGAAACAGTAAACCAGAAACAAACAAGGTCTCGTTTGTGTTCTTATCCTAAATCTATAACATTTTTCACGTTAGACTTCCTTGTACGAGTTAACCATGTCAGACACATAATCTTCTCTTATCATATTTCAACCTGATGAGTGAAGATAGCTTCAGGAGGTGAGACTTTGTGAGATTTATCAGCACACTCACAACATATCTCTCTCTATTCCTGTCCACTTTCATTCATTCGTTGTTAGCAAAAGAGGAATTTCGCACAGCAAGGTTTCATGTCATGACGTCAGCAACCAACGGACAAATGCATACCAACAGAGTGAGTAATCATTTCAGGGAACATTTACAACAAACAGTGATAACATATTTGTGGTGCAGCTGTCAATGATGTGACAGTCAACTAACTTGACCAACCTGGCCAAGCTGGAAAAGCCACTTTCTGCCTATTGTTTGCTACAATTAGGCAACAACCTATTTCCCTGTAGAAGCGAAACAAATTTGTACCTGTCACTTTCTGTTTCCTCTCAGTCTGTTGATGAGCACGCCCACAGGAAAATCATTGAGATATAAGAATGAAAGTTAATTATTTCTTATTTCTTAGTGGTGAACAAAGCTGAATTTAAGATCACATTTTATCGTTGACATGTTGCATTAGGGATTCACTATAGTCCTTCTATGACTTTTCATTTCAAAGGTTTTTTTTTTTGGATGCTTGGCCATCAATGATAATGTATCAATCAAAAATTGCATTTCCTGTGAGGACTAGTAGATAGTATAGCAAAAGCATTGATTGTGGTGACAAATAATGCTTTTGCTGTATCTCCATCAACTTGAATGTTATTGTCCAAGCAAAAGTGGTTTGAATGTGCAATGTTCCTCTGAGGCAATAAATAAAAAACACAATTTTAGTACATAAATATGAACAAAAAGTGTCTTTACTCAACTAAAGATGTTTCTTTACATATTGTATACATTGTTATACAAGTTGAAACATGTTAAAAAGTGATACTTATCACACCATTTGCTGGTTCTGTGTCACCTCTTGGTTAAAGGGATAGTTCAACATTTTGGCAAATTGGCCCATTGCCATAATCGCTATAGTCATAGCAGTAGGTTCGTTACCTTTATTTGTCGGTGTAAGCTATTTTTAGAACGGAGGAGCGGAGCGGCAGGCTGTTCAGAGCTACACTATGGAGGCTAATGGAATTTCTTGGTTTCCCTCATCAAACTCATCAAATACAAAATCCCAAAACTCCAAAACGCTTTCGTGGACAAGTTGTGAGCTGCACAATCACCACGCTATGAGATAATAATAGAACGTTAGGAGACAGAGTTGTTTTAGAGGTAAATTCATGCAAAACCGCTGATGCGCGTTGCGTTCAGGGACAGTTTTTCAGCAAGCAGTCTCTGCATTTACCTCGAAAACGGCTCCGTTTCGTAACGTTCCATTATTATCTCATAGCGTGGTGAATGTGCAGGTCACAACTTGTCCACGAAAGCGTTTTGGAGTTTTGGGATTTTGTATTTGATGAGTTTGATGAGGGAAACCAAGAAATTCCATTAGCCTCCATAGTGTAGCTCTGAACAGCCTGCCGCTCCGCTCCTCCGTTCTAAAAATAGCTTACACCGACAAATAAAGGTAACGAACCTACTGCTATGACTATAGCGATTATGGCAATGGGCCAATTTGCCAAAATGTTGAACTATCCCTTTAAGTTCCAGTAAACGACGGCTCTACCCCCAGAGAAACAGTCAAACCCTCTTCAGCCCCACATTTATTTAGTCACAGACTTATCATGTTACTTTCTCTGTATATTTTTTTTAAAGTCGACAAACAAAACCAGCAATCGCACACAACGCTGTGCATAAATCAATTTATTTCTGCAAGCTTTCGGTCTGTGACCTTCTATTATATAGTATTTTTATTTTTATTTTTTTTTTAAATAAAAGGGGCTATATGTACACCAAAAAAGGGGTCTGTGATAGAGGGTTACTTATTTGATGTTAATTTACAAGTACTTATTGTTTATGCCTATTAATATTATATTGAACCTGAATAAAAAGCATTGTTTTTGGAGTTTTACCTCTGAACAGACAGATACACAAAGAACCCACATGGATGACGTTTAGAGAACCCATTTATTTTATATTTTATTTTGTGTACTAACCTCTTGGGCACGAGATACATTTTTGCTCTGGTGTCTTTTTCAAAGACAAAGTCAGTCTTCGGTGTTAGAAATGAGATGTGTATGTATCAAAAGTCTGAGATTTGAAGGCCATGGTTTCACAACCCTTGTATTTTCTTCCCTGTTAAAAACTGCTTCCTGAAAGGTGAGCCCTTCACCAGAACAATGAAGCTGGGAGTGCCTGCCTTAACAAACAACCTGTCGACAGAGCACAACAGACGGAAAATCAGTTTCAGCATTTAGTGTAAGTTGAAATACTATAACACAAGACTAGGGACATACAGATTACTTGACTTGGATAACAACATGGTCACAAGCCAACTGTGACAGTTTCATCAGGTTCCTCTGAATTATTTGCTGAATGAGGAAGCACTAGCTTTTCATGGTTCTTGTTAGGTATCATTGATAGTGGCCATGATGAGGAAATAAAAACCAAAACACACCTTTTATGTTGCAGCACTTCTAAAAGTGCCGTCTCTGGTTTTACTTGGTATAGTGTCTCCTTCTGTGCATCCTCAAAGAAGAGCTGGAAAATAAGGAAAGGTCAAATGTGGTTAACTTACATGATGTATGATCCTTGTTTGACAGTTACACTCTTAAATATTTATCACCTAATTATATGAAAACAGTAGTTGAATTAGTTAAAAATATGACTGCATAATATGCTGATTACGCTTTGCAGTAGTTTATTAGAAAAAAATAAAAAATAAGAGAATCCCAGCTTATTCTGAATTATTCCTGACATTTCTTATGGTAAAAAGCCACCAGGTGTGATTTGACTGCTCAATGATGGTAAATATACAAACCTGCAGATTTTGGGGGTGATATTTTCTGTCTGAGTCCCAAGGTGGGAGTTCCTCTCCAAACATGACCGCCAGGTGATCCATGAAACTGAACAGTGCGAGGCAAAGAGAACGATACAGTGAGAGAGTGATTGAATAAACATTTCACTTATTAACGCTGCATTATATCAGTATTTTTTATAAATAGACAGTTCCTTTATTCATGAATGAGGATATTAAACTGGACATGAAGGGAAGCTGACCAGTTGTTCTCGCAGAAAGCTGAGATGAAATCACTCTGTTGGTGTTCAGGATACAGGAGGAGAACTGGCCAGTGCAGAGAGCCCTGCTCGTCCATGAAGACCTGAGCCCCTGTGGCCTCCTGGGAGCTGAGGCCGTCCAGGTTCAGCTGTGAAATGGCTGCAGAGGAGCGGGAGCCTACATCCTCATCCTCATCATCCGAACCACGCTGAGGCTTCGCGGACAGCAGAAGCTTGATACCTCGATCCTGTGTAAAGCACAGAAAAATGTGTTACGTTTGATTTCATTCAGAAAAAAGACGGTTTTGGCTCTGTCATCTGGACACTTACCTTTATAGCAGCCAGAAGAGCTTCTTTCTCACCATGCAACTTTTTTTCTTTGACCCTGGCTTTCCTGGCGTCTCTCTCTGCAGCTCTCTGAGAAACAAAATATGAACAGAGATTAGTTTGTGCTTGACTTAGTGTCCAAAAATGTCCACAGTGCAATACACTCTCCCTTCAAAACCTTCAGCTCAGAGTCAGGTGAACTCAGCAGCGACTGTACCTTGTGTTTATCTGCAGCAGCTCTCAGCTCCAGCAGCTTCTTGTCAGTGGGATTTGCTTGAAGTCCTTCTTCACACCACTGGATGGCGTCTGAGAAGTTGCGCAGCTCTATACAACACTGGGCTCCTGCATAAACATAACCATTTACATATTTAAACATGGATATTCTTACACTCTTGTGGTTTGTTATGGTTGCTCTGGTGGCTGGAATTATATAAACAACGGCAGAGACCCAGTAAATAGACTTGTACCTTCCCACAGTACAGTGCATCCATGAGTTTTGCCAGAGCAGACACTGTTATGGTAGATGGATGGATTTTGAATGTACTATGTTTTAATTAATTCCTGTTAAAATCCCTGATATATACAATTACTAATATGTAATTGTACTTGATTATCTCACGTAGGGGGAAAAAATATCCATCCATTGACCTAAACATCTTGAGTTGTGTTAAAGATACTATATAGGGTTAGGGTTAGGTTACATAGGTATACTTATATCCCTATATACATCCAGTATAGGGATATGTCCCTATATATACTGATATACTCTACATAATAAAACTTAATAATTTAATTGATTTTATTTGATTCTCATAATTACTATGACACATTAAATTGTGTTGTGAGTACTTATACATATTGTTGTGCACACAGTGTATTATGTACATTATACAGTAGATACAGTATATCACACACCTCTGATCAAGGCTTTGAGATGACCTGGTTTGATCTTCTTGGCCGACACAGCATCGTTCAGTGCAGAGCGCATGTTACCTGTGATAAACATATACATAAGAGACATAAGTTTAACAGATATCAAGTTTTTTAAAGCGTGTGAATAACAGTTCACATCCCCTGGTGCTGACAATACATTTACCGTATGTGTTATAAATCAGTATGGCATTGAGATGAATAATGTTTTACCAATATGAAAGTGTGCTGCAGCTCTGTTGGTGAGAAGAACAGTGTTGAGCTCCCGGTCTCCACATTTCTTCTTTAGACCTGCTGTGTAGGACAGTATGGCCTTTTCATAGTTCTTCTCTTTGAAAAACTCATTCCCCTCATTCTTCAGCCACTCTGCTTGCTCTGCAGGAGGAAGGAACCCAATCATCAACTGTTTCTTATGTTTAGAAAGACCATTTCTCCTCAGTTTATTCTGAGCACTGGGAATAAACTCTGGTCTTACCCTCTGGAGGTCTGTCGTCATCGTGGAGAATGGCCTGGATAGTAGCCAGCTCGGGGTGTGTTTTAGGGTCAATCTCCTCAGGCGCTGTCTTCATGAACATTGGTATTTTATTAAACTCCTGGAAGAAACAGAAAGACAGAGGAGTCACTCAGGATAAAGGCCAGAAATGTTAGTTAGCTGCTAACTGGCTCATCATAACAACAACACCACCACCACTAGTGAAGCTTTAACAGCTCATTTATTATTATAGAAATAACTTCCTGGCCACGGTTGACAGTGAACGGTTTCTTTTTGTCAGTGTTACCTCTTCCCAGTTGTCTTCACTGAACCCCTTTTTATATCTCTCCGTCTTGAATTTGTCCATAAACTCGTCCATGCCGTCGTCGCTGTCGTATTGCGCCGCTGGAGACGCCATTTTCAGACAAAATCTACTTTAAAATCTCGTTTGTGCTGTTTTAAAAGACTAAAATAAACCACAACGCTTAGTTTCTAACACTAACACGTCTTCTCTAAGAACATTACTTATGGTGCAATGCAGTGAAATCATCCAGCTCCCTGTTTACACATGTAACCGAATAGTGCGACGCGGATATCTGTCCGTGCAGAAACAGAGCGCCGGTGCAATGGATCCACTTCCTCCTGACCAGAGAGAGTGAATGATATACAATTTTAGAATCAAATGAAAAATAATTGAATGCGTTTACCAAGTCCAAATCAAAGTCAAGCGTAATAAATATAGTTCCTGTGCTGGATCGCAAATTATGTGCATATCTCTATAAACTAACTGTAACTGGTGTGTAAATATTAGGCTACATAACTATTAATAGTACTTTTAACAAAGGAGTTAGTCTATTTCTTCTTTTGTTTATAACGAGTATATGTTTGTGTATCTGTGCACTGTTGCATGGTAATTCTCCCTTGAGGGATTGCCTAAGTATTTCTGATTCAGATTATTTGAAGAAATATATTAAACGTTTAAACCAATGTAGCCTACTGCCAAATAAACTTAAACTTAATACAAATTTTATCAGATTGCCTAGGGGAGGTCTAGAGTTATCTCCATTTTAAACTATGAACCATAGACTGTAAAGCTATGAACCTTTTTACACAGTATAAGACAGGAGAGGAGAACTTGAGCAGAGTGCAGTGTGTTGTGCTTGTTTTTGCCAACAGAGGGAGCTGCTCCCTATAGCAGCTTCTCATCCCTCATTTTACACTACCAGATACTGATAGTGTCAAATTAATCTGCAACAGCAACATCCAGTTGTATCAATCCACTGGGGATACTATCAGTACATTATCTCTCAGTTAATTGTGGTCGGTCCCCTGTAATACCGCAATGGGATGTCTCGCCGCACTGTAACATTAAAGATGCTCCAGCAGGTGTTGGGGGGGTAAAGTGGGACACATTAAAGCCTGTGGGGAGAGTAGAGAAGACCAGGCAGGAAGAGAGTAAAGCTAAATGATCTAAACAATAAAATGCTAAATGTGGCAAGCCATGGCGATTTGTTGAATCAAGTATAAAGGTAACCTGAAGTCTTTCATTTTCTATTTTCCTTGAATTATGCAGGTTATGGTTGTATTTACAGCCCTTGGCACAAGTTATCATTCAGTTGTACAGTGGCAACATTTCTATTTACAAATACAAGTGCAAATTAAATCACAAAAGAAATATTCATCATTATTCTGCTTATATTTGTGCGTTCATGATTTTATTGGTACAGGACCATTAAGGTCTGCAAATCAGATAAACAATTCACATTCTTATATCACAGAAAAATAAATGTAATTTCATATCCTAAGGTTCATTACAAAGCTTTTGTTGTGACAGTGAGTTAATGTCGATCAGCAAATGTCATCAAGTTTGTAAACTCCGGATTTAAAACTTTGTAAACCAAATATAGAACCCATTAGTGACATAAAACATTTGCATAAACATACAAGGATTTTAACTTCTCTTCCCACCACCTCACTCACACATTTTTGCTTCCTACATACCAAACAAAAACACTTAAATAGATTCATACAGTTTCCACTCTTCGCAGTAGATCTATCAGTCCATCTTCACTGAGGAACATCGTCTCACCTGTCTGCTGACAGATCACCTCAAACTTGGGGACGTCCTCTACGGCTCCCTGTCCTACTACAATAACATATGGATAACCCAGTCTGCCGGCGTCCTTCAGTCTCTTTCCAATGGTCATCTGTGTACGGTCATCAAGAACCACTTCGCCTCTCAACTGAGGCAGCGCCTCTCCCAGGGTGTGAACCAGGTCGTCAGCTAAAACTGCCACTTCATCCATTTTACTGCCTTTCTTCGGCGGTAAAACACAAACCTGGTAGGGGGCGAGAAGCCCCGGCCAGCGGATCCCCTCCTCTGTTGACATCACCTCAACGGCTGCAGCAAGGATACGGGTCACTCCAAGACCATAGCAGCCCATTTCAGCAACACTAAGCTTGTTCTGGGTATTGCTGAAGGTGGCGTTGAATACTTGAGAATACTTTTTCCCCAGGTAAAAGGTGTGGCCGACCTCTATGCCCTTTGACTCTTCCAGTGTGCCTGTTTCACACTGAGGGCAGTCAGTTCTGTCCGAGGACATGGTCTCTACATTCGCAGAGAAGGAGCAGTTCCCACAGACCAGAAGTCGATCCTCACCGATGTCCGCCGGCAGCTGGAACTCATGAGAGAGTTTACCGCCGATGTTTCCCGTGTCCGCCTGCACCTGAACGCAACGCAGGCCCAGCCGGGCAAAGAGCCGCGTGTACGCCTGGCACACAGACTCATATGTCTGGTAAGCTGCTTCCTCGCTCACGTCAAACGAGTACATGTCCTTCATGTAGAACTCCCTCCCTCGAAGAAGACCGAACCTCGGCTTCGGCTCATCCCTGAATTTGCGGGTGATCTGTTTTATAGAAAAGAAATCTCGATGTAAAACTGTAGTTTGCCGTAACAAATGCGCTGGTGGATGATAACAGGCTGAATGTTTACCTGATAGAGAAGCAGGGGGAACTGTCTGTAGGAGAGGTTTGCCTGGTGAGCCACCAGAGTCGTCACTGCCTCCTCGTGTGTGGGACTCAAACAGTAGTCGATCCCGTGGCGGTCTTTCAGACGGAGCAGCTCCTTCCCCATCAGGTCCCAGCGCTCGCTGGTTTTCCAGAGATCAGCCGAGCACAAACTGGGCATGTCCAGCTTCTGCCCACCGATCCCCTGCATCTCCTGGTCGATCACTCTCACCTTTTTGATAATACAAAGCAGCCATTAGATTTTATGAAACCAAAATGAGAACATATGCATCATATTTGTGTACATGGCACCAAAAGAGGATCCGAATCAAAAATAGAAAAATAGAGTCCGCACACTAGAGTATGCTCCCGAATATTTCATATGAATATCACCACATGCAACGTCATGGGTCATCAGACATGAAGCTACTGCAGAGATGCACCTGCTTAAATCAATTCGAGGGATCACCCGACAGGTTGTGCGATGACATAGGTGTCAATATCAAAAACTGCTGAAAAAAATATGAAAAATATATATACATGATCAACAAAGCTACAAAGCCTGCACAGTACAATTCATATAACAATCACATAATCTGCATATGAAAATATCGAAACAACTTGAATATTACATGACATGATGAATAAACCGTCATGATGAGATGCAATATCAAGAAGACAACAGACCATAAGATGATCCACCTTGATCTTTACCAGTCAACAAAATGTCTCACCAGCTTCTCCATGGAGCGAACGATGGCAGGCAGGTAGTAGTAGCACCCCGGGTTGGATGGGTGGATGAGCCCCGCCTGCTGCATGAGCCTCTGACTCTTACAGGTCATCTCTCCCTGCAGCCGGCTCTCCTGCCCCACGTCACGCAGGCTCGACGGCTGGTAGAGCCGCGACACCAGCAGCGTGGGTCTGACGTGTCTGGAGCGGGAGGAGGCAGGAGCAGCGGTGTGTTCAGGGCAGCCCGAGTGATTCCTCTTAGGAAGAATCAACGTTCTGCGGAGGCGCTGGAGGACTCTCGGCCAAACGTGACACATGACAGGCTCCATGGTGGATCCAGATGTGCAGCTGTTGCAGAGAATAGATCAAACAAGAGCTCAGCTGAAACTATTAGATATTCAATAAGATGTTTGATTAATTGCCCACTAATGCTAATGCTCTGTTTGAGTTGAAACTGTTTTGTATATTTTACTCATAATCCGTTGACATAAACGGAGGCAAAATATGACACTCATCAGTAAAATATAATACAAGCCAACAGCAGCACCACTAATTATATCTCCCAGAAAAACAACACAGTTAAACCAACATCCTTCTGAAACAAAAAAAACATTCATGAAGAGAGGATTTAATGTGAATAACCTTACACATTATTTTAAGTGAGGGGAAACAGGAAGAGCATCTGTTATTCAACTACTCTCAAAAACAACTGGGTAGAACAAATACGAGCTACTTTACCTCTGGTTTAGTTGCACAGTGTACACAGTGAAGTAGGCCAATTTTGAGTATTTTAAGTTTTTGTACTTGAATGCTTCAGTAAATATTGCTAATAAATATGATTTAAAACCCACTGCATTTTCTTAAATAATATTAATATGAATGTAATCTAACTAAACAGGAAGTGCTCACTTAAAGGGAACTACAGTAAATTGTAGTCCCATCATGCAACAACTACAGCACAGGTGAGGTCAAGGTCGTTACAACTCAGGTATCAGTTTGGTCCTTTGAACTATCCACATGTTTGTTAAATGAAGTGGGTTCAGAAAACGAGGTTTATCTAACTGACAAGAGACGCAGCTTACCGGTATTTACCACACAGCTGAGTTAGCTTCCTCTGTTAGCATGCACAACCAGTGAGACTCACCTCAACTATTGTCTGTTGCTCCGAGTCGATTATCTGACAAGTTAAATACAAAACACTGTCATGTCTGTAAAGTTTACAAGCTGCAGCAGCACATTCAAGGTCTCTCCCTGCTCCCTGTCTACACCACCACGCTGCTCCAGCTGTCCCTGTCCCTGTCCTCCTCCTTCACCGCGCAGGGACAGGAGGAGCTGTCAGGTCACAGCGCCCTCTGCAGGACTGGAGGAGGCAATGGACTCATCACTTGTTCTAGATTAGAGACTGTATATAAAAAGTAATAGAGTGCCTATATGTTTTAACTCGTGTTTGTTGACTTTTTGTATGATAATTAGTAACACAGAATTTGCTGTTATCAGTTCCTCCTTGCTACAAATGAACCACTGAATGTAGCTACTGACAAGAATTACCTTGATATTTAGAAAATCTAAAATTCCCAATTAAGCTCTGGATTCAAAAGGAGAATATTTTTCTAGATGTGAAAGCACCTTACCCAACTGCCAACTCAAACCATTGATTAAAGTCCAGCCATCTTTCCTGATCAAATTATTTATCAGTTCTTTTTTTTATTAACAATAAACCTCCACGTTGTTTTTGGTTAAAAGGATAGTTTGACTATAGTGAATTTTCTATAGGGGATTATACAGTTCTTCACATTTGTTTATTAGCACCATCGTTATGAATGGTTATCAGTCTGTTTCTTTTTGTCTATGCATTGTGTATGTACAGTATGTTGTTGTTTTTTTCTCAAAAGAAATCAATCAATCATAAACCTGGGGCCAGGCAACATGAACATTGTTCCTGTGTTCAGCAGGTGGAGCCAGGAGCTCTCAGGCATTTCATTTCTGTCACACATCTCAAAGGGAAAAGCTATTGACAGGATCTAGCAGCTTTAGAGAACAAAACAACCACAAATGCATTGACTTTTATTTTATTGCCACGTTGTATGGTTTGTTGTTAAGTGGTTTTATGAAGTGTATAAAACACAGGTCGAGGTGGTCAAACATTTCTTTCTTTCTTTTTTTAAATACTCCACAGAGCAATTTGTTCACAACTTAACATAAATCTCTAGTGATTTTAATTGGCTCAGCACTTAAGGTCTTTTGCCTCCCACAATGCAACAGGTTTATGATCAAAACAGACAGAAGGTTCTCGCGCTGCATTTTGACCAGTGATAATTTCCATATGAGTCAAAGTCGTCTGTAGCTATATGGTCATTTACTGTCGATTCACGATTGAAAACAGGATACATTTATTGTGAAAGGAAAAGGCGAGGCAGTCGAGAGGAAAGAGGATGAAGGTTCAATGGCCTGAAAACACATTTAATGAGCCATTTTGTATTGCTGTTACACTTCCTCACAGAGTCATACCTGTTACATAAAAATGTCGACAAAATACTTTCGTTTACACAACCATGTTTACATAGTTGTGTCAGTGAACCTTTTTCTCCATTTTCTCCCAGACTGTTTTATATATCACGAACTCTGGAAGCTATTCAAGTATTTTCATGCACATATTACTGCAACACAGTTTGGATAATGTTTGTGAACAAAGAAGTTAAGATAAATATTTCCATAGAGTTAACAAACATTTAAAGTGTTCAGTTTACTGCACATGTGTGGATATTTATCTAAGTTATGTATTTTTATTTTTTAAATCACTGGTTGGACCTTTAATATTAATGGATAGAAGACATTATGCATTAACAGTGTGAGAATACATTGTTACAAGTCTTATGTAAATGTATCAGGAATCAATAGCAAAATAATAAAGAAAATGCACAAACACATTAAATGTATTTTGCAAATTGAAAAGTTAAATGGTCAACATGACATTTAGGCTATAGTTGTGTTTCTTTGCAGATTACACAATTTAGATTGAAATTAAGTTAAACGCAATCTACTGTATAATGGTCACAAGGAAAATTTCACATTGAGCAGAAATTTAGGCTATCTGTTAAATCTCTTACAATAATCAAAATAAGTTGAAGCCAATTTATTTTCAGCCTGCCAACTAATAAACTCATGGATTGTAGTTCAATCTACAGCAAACCACCATAATTTATAAACTCCACATCCAAGAAGATTAGGTTTGAACTAAGGCACAATGAACAGAGTAAATGTTGTACAGTCCTAATATTTTAAACAATTTGAAACCATTTTAAATCTCAGTCATGTTCAGGTTGTGTTTCTTCTGATTTCTTCAGTAAGGATTCAGTTTCCTGCCCGACTGACGCATGTGACGGCGGCATCCTCGGCAATGGCCCCAGGCCCCAGCCCAAACCATCCCACAGAAAACCGACTCAGTTCAATTAACTGAGGCAGACTGAGTGTTGTCAGACTCAGACAGATGTTATTTATTCTTAATAGATAAAGTGTGTATCTATCTCAAAAATCTATTGATCAATCTCTTCCAAACATATCACTGTGAAAATTAAACCACAATTAACCTTTATAAAAGGAATAAAAATAAGAAATGTGTCTGAAAACAAACCTATTCCAAAGATATGGTAGAAAACTATAATATATATGACAAATTACATTTTTATTTGGCTGAAGTATTCCCTATATTCTGCATGTTATTCAGAGACAGACTGTGTGTTGGCTAGAAACAGTAAAGTAGAAAAGGTGCCTCTAGTCCACAGTCAACTTTAATATCTCTTTTGATTGAAATGTCTCTTTTTTAAAGGCAACATGGAGCTGTTTTATGTTTTACTTGCTTCTTCTTTCGTTGTTTATTTTGTTTATCTTCATCTTTTAGGGTTTAATTTTAGTTGCCATCAGTTAGGGCTGTCTAAAATATTTATTTATACTCTGACTATTGATGAGTTTTTATGGAATGCACTATACAATCACACAATCGTTGCCTTTTGTTGACTTTATACTGAACTGCAGTCTGTGTTAATGGCTTTATAGCATTTTAAGCCAGCAATTTTACACCATTATTCCCCCAGTCAGTCAATGACACACAGACACCTGATGGTCGGCCCACACGACAAACACAGCTGAGTGTCCCCCTGGCTCTGGTCTCTCATGGGGACACTGTGGAGGACAGTGTTTTCAGGCTGCGTGGTCCAGAGAGACGTCGATGTTCTCCTGAGTCAATTAGGTTTGCGTCTGTTCTATCCATTTATCTGATGGCTCTCATCGTAAGGTTTGGTTCTCGGAGAAATGGGCGACTGAATGTCTCCTTGAGATATGAACAATCTCATTAGGACAGATTTTATCTGCATACTTCACATCTGCCTGGTTGTCTTCATACTTCATAGTTCATTTTTTCCCCACTTAAAAGGTTCAAGGTTTTGGACAAATATAAACAATAAGTTGTAGTAGAGACATACTGATTTTCTACTTATTTCTACTACAATTAAGAAATTGTCAAATAGAAATGCAAGAACAAACTTTTTTCCCACCCGCACCCCCCACCCCAGGGAACAAGCAGGAGAAAAAGAGAAAATGAATGGACATTGTATCATCGACAAGATCGACAAAAACATGTGGTTTTCAGTAATAGTAAAAAAAAAACATTATATAAATGACATATAGGACAAAATCTCATGTTTGTTCGAGCAGATATCTAATAAAAGGTTGCCATATCCTGCTGAAATTATCATTAGGAGAGCCAGTCTAATCTTTTCTAGCTTCAGGAGTTGTAGTGTATCTCTAACCTAATGTTTGTAGGGGGGTGGGCAGCCTGTTCCCAACTAGTAAAATCATTCTTCTCGCTAAGAGGATGACAAAAGCAATGCGATCAGAAATTGTCTTGTTTTTTAAAACTTAAAACTGAGGTAAAAGTATTCACCACAGATACATAAAGTAACAGAAATGTCCCATTATTGATCACTGTTACATATAATATCATTGATGTTAATATGATTTAAATGTTATAGATAGCAAAAATGGTGGTAATACAAATAAATTGAACTCATTTAAACACCTAAAGAGCGAGACAAACATGTAAAAAAAAAAAAAAAAAAAAAACATAACCTCAAACTAGCGCTAGTGTGTACAACCAAACAGTATGATAGCATTAAGGTTTCCCCTCAATGGAAACAAATTATCTTTGAACAAATGGCTTAATGATAGAAGTCCACAGAGCGTCCACACACTTTTACATGTGACGTACTTTTCTAACGTCAACTACTAGGTCATCCTTGGCTCTCCAGGTCAGAGAGTCCGTAATCAGAGCAGTCCCACAAAACTGAGACAATTAGTCGAAAGAAGCTGTAGCTCTGATTACGGCCATCAATGCACACAGCTCATCAGGAGCTGTAATTGTTATAGATGTTCACAAAATAATGGGTAACAATATCTATGTTGAACTTATTCAGAACATTCTCAGAAATATTTTATAGAGCAAAAATTAACATTTGTTTTCTCATTGAAATTCATAATATTCCATGAATGGAAAACAATTCTGTGTCATGAAACATTAATAAGCCTGTGGCTGCTGATGCAGCATGATAAACACACCTGACCAGCTTGTTGTGGAGCTTTTGTCCTCATTACATTTACAGAGTTATCATGGGGATTCATCTGATGACAAGTGAATGAGTAAATGAATGAATTTCCAATCATGGTGTCATGACTACAACTATGCACTGTATGATAGTGCTTAAAATCTCTGTCTCCTTTGTCTAATTATTAGTGAATAATCAATATTTGGTTCATTTTCCTTAGCATCTGCTTATGCTTAGCTAATCTGTGTGTGTGTGTTTGTGTGTGTGTTTGCCTCTTTTATGTTGATTATGTTTGAACTCTGTCATTATTAACACTTTGTGCTAATTGCTCTTTAGATAAAATACTTCTATTAATAATAATAATAACAATAATAATAATAGTAATAATTACACAATTTGTTGACTATAATAAAAAGAAAATACTTAGATCACCAATGTATAGTCTCTTCACTGACCAAATAAACAAGTGCTTGACCTGCAAAACAATAGAGGTTGCTTATACTACTTACTGTACATTTCCTTTGACTTTATGGGAAAATTCTTGTTATGTTTGCGCCACCACACATCACATCCAATCAAAGGTAATATAAAATTTCATAGACATCCTACATAGAGACCGCCACTGTCAATGATGGAGCTGAGATGTGGTACTGTGGTGCTGAGTATCATCAGCAGCACCCTAATGACCTGCATTATGGACGGTCAACATTGACTTTTTTGCTGTCATATGGCACCAAACTGCTGTAAAGTGAAAGACAACCAGGCCATCAAAGTGCTGTAAACAGGTGAAACATCTGTTTGACTGGAGGAGGTGGGTGGATGGGGGTCACTTTGCATCACTTAATTAGCAATGCAGCGCAGTGAAGGTCGGTGCAATCACGCAATCACAGAGAGGCCGAGGAGGGATGCTCCTCAACTAATGTGATTGTCAGCTGAGGGTTGTAAAGCTCTGACGGCCGTCACTCTAAAAATGGTGACAGAGGAGATGACCGGAAACATAAAACCACTTGACTGTCATGACATGAGTGTGTGCGTGAGAGCCAGGGACGGGCTGAGTGCCATTTAGAGGGAGGTGGAGAGATGCTCGGCATTGATGAGCTGAAAGGTGGATACTATATAACGCAGGGAGACATGAGCAGTGGATCAACGACTGGCTGCAGCCTCCTGAAGAGCAGAGCTGAAGTGAACACAGGCGGACAGAAGAAACAGCCCAGGACAGAGGAGCTGTGGTGGTTTCTGAAAACAGACCACCAAACACAAGAGACAAACAAACCTCTGTATTGACACTCAAGACATCCAGGATGCGCGCTGTGGTGTTTCTGCCTCTGCTCCTGTGTGCAGCGGTGAGCGTGGAGCAGGTGAGAGCAGAGGTGAAGGCTGTGAAGCTGTGTGGTCGAGAGTTCCTGAGGGCTGTCGTCTACACCTGCGGAGGCTCCCGTTGGAGGAGATTCCTCACCGAGTCAGACATGGAGGGTGAGACAAGTTCTCTTCTTTTATTCTGAAAAACAGAAGCCTCATCTCATGTGAATATACAAAAAAAAAGAAGACTCCGAGTAAAATCATACCTGACTCTTTATCCTTAAACTTTTTTTTTTGTCATTTAAGTATTTATTTATTTTTCAACAAATAATAAAATACATACAAAAGACAACAGCAAACAGATAGAGAAAAAAAAAATGTATATATAAAAAAAAAAAAAAAAAAAAAAAAAAAAAAAACAACAGGCAGTCAAAACAAAAGGACAACACCCCTCTGTACCTTTATATGTTTGTGATTATATCAATTGTGATGTGATTCAACATATGCTTATTGTGACAAGTCCTTGATGTATCGAAAGAAATAGTCCCATACTACATGGAACTTCCCTTTAACATTGTTCTTCCTGGCAATCAGATATTCGAAAGATGCAGTCTCTGTCATCAGTTGAGTCCAATTTGCAAGCCCCGGTGTACACGTACTCTTCCAATTCCTCAGTATCAGCCTTGCTGCAGTAATGAGGCCTGCTGTTATTAGCGCATGCTGTCCTTTGTTGACTCCTCGTGGCAAAAGTGTGCTATCTCCCAGGAGACAAAACAGTGGTGATTCCGGTAAGTTTTGTCCCAACCACTCTCCCAATTTCTTTAATACTTCTTTCCAGAAAGGTACTACCACCGGACATTCCCAAAAGGCATGCAAAAATGTACCATATTCTCCTTTACACTTCCAACATCTTTTGTCTTCCACTAAACCCATTCTAAAGAGCTTCATAGGAGTATAGTAATATCTACTTTATCCTTAAACTTAAATATACTGTATATCCACACCGTTACCTACACAGTTTCTTTTCAAAACCTATTTGTCACTTCTCAGTGTCAATAATATAGTTTCTCTTACAGCAGCTTCGATTTAGATGAAAATCATCCTCACTTCTTCGATGTTACATTACAAGACATTTCCCCCAAATCTAGCCTGACTAATTGATACGTTCTTAAAAGATGGGATGTTTAAATTCTCCACTTGAACTTCATAGCTAAATTCAGCAGCTCTGAACAGTGTTTGACCACATCTGTTTTTATTCCTGAGCTGCTTTGAGTTTCAATAACAAATGGCAAATTTGGTAAAGATAAAACAACACCTGAGATACATTGTGATGGTTTTGTTTGGAAAAAAGAAAGTTTTTTCCATCTTTTGTGAAATCATGCTCTTTTTCCGTACCTCTGTAGGTGACTTCAGTAATATCTTGTCCTATTGATAATCTGACCAACAGTTCTTTTTCTTTCTTTCTATTTGTTTCTGTCTTTTGTGTTTTAATTTTACTCTTTGGCTCACCAGGCTGCTCAGTCCATTTTCTGGAGTTGTAGTTTTTTCATGACATCTCCTGAAACATTAAGCAGCCGCCAGAAAAAAAAGAGGATTCATGTCTGAAAGTTGCTGACCAGCAGCTTTAACCAGGCTGCTGAGACTTTCCCCACTGCATGAACCATATACTGCACTGCATTAATTTGTGGGTTGCAGGCAGACAGGTGCCCCAGCACCACGGCGCATTGTCTGCTGTTATTATCACAGAGGCCACATATCATGATTAAATACTGCAGCAGCAGTCTCTTCCCCGGGCAGCCTCTCGCTCACTGTCACACACATACACACAAACCCAGTTAACCCATCAGTCGGGCTGATTAGAAAGAGCAGAGTGACACTGTAGAAGACAAATAGCACCGAGATAATCCTTACAGTCATTTGGAGTTTCCTTATTTAATGAGAACATGGGAGATTACAAGAGACTGACCAGAAAAGAGTTGTCCATTGTTTGTGAAAGTAACTGGAAAAACCCTTTAATTTACAGGCCACTAATTACATGATGATTACACGATAATGTCAAAAAATAACCAAGAAATAATAAGTAATTGCGTAGTAATGTCCAAAAATAGCCTAGAAATACTGGTGTCATAGTAATGTCATATTTTTCATGAAGGCAAAAGATTACACATACTTTTCATGCTTCCAATTTTTTGGGAAAGGCCAGAATTTTTCTCCACCAAGTTCTTGCAATTGATCGTTATTTCTGGGCTATTTCTAGGCTATATTTCTTGACATTACTATGAAATTGACCATTATTTCTAGGCTATTTCTTGACATTATCACATAATCAGCGGCCTGTAAATTGAAGGGTTACCTTTATTTTTACCATAGTATTACTTTCTAATTATACTTCTTACACAAATACTAAAATTGGACTAAGTGTAAGTCATATTATGCATTATGTTTTCTTGTTGCAGGTTTGCCGACAGGGGAACAGAGCAGCTTGGAGAGCCTTAGCAGCCTCGGCGGCAGCAGCAGCAGCAGCAGCCTGGGCTCTGAGCTGACCAGACGGGACATTAATAACATGCTGACCACCGTGTGCTGCCAGGTGGGCTGCAGGAAGAGCGACCTCACCTTTCTCTGCTGAAGATGACTACCCTCCCTCTCAGTCTCTCTCACTCTCCATGTGACCAAACTGACTGTTTCCTCCCATCTTGCCTTACTAGAAACCAAATCTGAACCGCAACGCTGATGTTTTTAAAACTATATATGATCACTGTATGGTATGTACAATAACGCTCGTATCCACAACTGCTATTTTTTCTAATTGCTTTTGATATTTTTTGTGGGTTTCCATTTATTACTTTGACTTGTGAGGGCTGTAGACATGAAGACATGTGGATTGTATCAAGCATCTGAGAACATGTTTCTGAAACGACGATGTGCAACCATGAATACCTAACATTTAATAGTTATGGTATTAAGTGAATCTATGAGAATTAAGAAACAAAAGTTGATGTATATGCACTCAGGGATGGTATTCAAAGGTGCAGAACTGTTTCATACTAAGACTCAGCCCAGACTTGTGTCCTGTATGTAAGTAAGTGAGTATCCACAAGTTTGCAGGTGTAACATTTCCACCACTGCTTCAAAGTATTTATAGGAAACTTCAGCTGTATTTCATCATTTTGCTATATTTTTGTCAAATAAATGTTCTTGCACAGGATTTATATTCTGTGAAGTATGACATCTTTTTGACATTACAGTCTCAAACACTGGGAAGTCGTTTTATAAAAATGGTGGACTGACTGGATGAGGCCTAATTATAGGAAGCTGCTACAAGGATAAATCACACAGAATTACACACAATACAATACAAAGAAAACTGCAAACATGTGAATCCATTTAGAACTTTTATTGGTTTTGGAAAGAAGCAAACTAAGTTTCTCAGTTCATCTTAGCGTTGTTATGTACTGTACAAACAGCTTGCACATGTGTTTGAGGTTAACGGTACAGAACCAAAAAGCATTCTGGCTTATAGCACACATAAACACACTCCCTGCTCTTTTCTCAACATTAATACAGGTAACTGACACTCAGCACAACATGTCATTACAGGAATATCTATCGCCACAGATGCCCCACCTTGAAATTCACCAGGTGGATGAAAATATGAGTTTTTATCCACTTTGTTATCAAGTAACCATGAGACTGAGTTTTGTTTTTTTCTTTCATGTTGAAAGGCCTGTAAGCTGTAGAGTAGTGGTCATTTAAAACACACACACATGTGAGGGTGTGTGTGTATGGTGGGCCTGTGTAGATAATGCTGTAGTGACTGTTGTACTGTTGCCTCAAGATTCACCCAGAAGGTAACATCTCTCTCTCAGGCACGTTGATTCCTCCAGTCGACTAGATGAAAGACTGACGTGACTGAAAGAAACCGTTACCACACTAATGTATTACCAGGAGCTAAATGGCACCAATCATCATCATTGCCTCACTGTGACAAAATGCAACCCCAGTGTTCTTCTCATACTGGGTCTGCACAGACAAAAACAAAAACAAAACATAAAACAAAACAAAATCTGGTCAAGAACAAGATTTTGATTTAAACTGCATGACCCAGATTTGATTTTTATCAGTGGCTGAATAACCACATATTTAAAATCTATCCCATCAAAAGACCTACTACATCATTGAATAGGACTACTGATGTGAGATGAATCTTGTCTCTTGTCTCTCCTACGCCCAGACTACGGCGCTTCTACGACAGCTCTGAAAGGACTATGATTGGTTGCATTTAGCAGAATGCCGACATAATACGGTACAGTACGGAGATCTTCAGCTACACTTCACGCACACGTTTTGTTCGTCATGTTGAGTGTCAGAGCATTCAGGAAGTTCAACATCATCAGCACAGTGTTATTTTTTCACATTAAACAATATAATATTTTTTCATTTTTATCCGTTTTAAAAATATTCAGCTTATTCTCCTTAACAGAGGACTGACTGACATAAAATACAAAAAAAGAAAGAAAAAAAAAAGAAAGAAGCATTTTGGTCGACTTAACCTCGCTCCACAACATCATTCAGCTCTTGTCATCTCACAGAGACCATTACGATTACACAAAATAAAGCCATGGATTCGAGCGGGCTGGATGACCGGGGATGTGCTCATGATATATAATCGGGGAGTTTAGGTACCACTGAGGTGAATGGGAACAGGTAGGAGGCAGGTGAGAAGCTTAACTGACGACACATGGTCAAAAGCTGAGGTGACAACTGCGTAGGTAGATGTGGGAACTGAGAATGTTTGTTTTTTTTATCACCATGAGGTTTGTATAATAAAAAGAAGAAAGACAAGCTGGTCCCAGTAAACAAATCCTGTTCCAGTAGTGGCAAAACTGTCACCAAACTTCCTCACTGTTGCTGAGAAAAACCTATTTGTTTTTGTCGTTGTCGTATAGTTGTTGTTATTGAAAGGAACGATTCAGCATTTTGGGAAACATGCCTTCACTTTCTTGTCGGGTGATTAGATGTGAAGATGACAACACAATTTCATGTCTGGGTGCTAAATATGAAGCTAAGCTGTGGATGATACAGTAGGACTGTCATTTTAGAGTTATCCAGATACAGGAGAAGCTAAGTTGTTGAGACAGTTTAGTCTAAATCAAGGTTAGAAATGTATCTAGTGCTGCCTCTAAAGCTCAAACATTGATGTTACATTGGCCAGAAAACTACAACAACACCATCTGAGTACATTTTAAACAATCAGGGTGTTATAAGTTAACAGCTTCCTCCTGTTTCCAGTCTTTATGCTTAGCTAAGCTAACCACTGTCTGGCTCCAGCTTCTTCTTTAGCATACAGACATGGGTGATATCCATCTTCTCATCCAACTCTCGTCAAGAACATTAAAAAAAAAGCACATTTCCCAAAATGTCAAAGTGATTCTTTACAGCGGGAAACCTTGCCCGTGGTATAGCTAACTCTACATTAACACTGCTTTCACAAAGCATAACACAGCATCCAGGAAGATATTCATCTTTTTTCTTTAAATTACCCCCACCCCCATATATAGCTCAAATCTTCTGTTGCACTTGAGTTAAAAAATTATATCTGAAATAAATTCAAAAATTATACCTTATACTGTACACAGGTTACCCAACTACACAGATAACAAAAAAGAAGAGAGAGAATTCAAATATTTATACCTTTAAGGGATCTGAGTTGTGTGATACCATTCAAATTCTATTCATATACAGACTCACATGTTTTATACAACAAATCATCATCATCAATAAATAAAAATAGAATGCTGTCATGTACTCTGGAGTCTAACACTGCTGTCCTGGGAACAACAGAAAGGCTATCTGACAATACAAGGAAAACACCAAACGCCCTTTAAGATATATATTATTATTTTAAAATGACACTTTGTACACTTCTTTTGTTCTGACGGGAAAAAACATATTTTTCTTATTTTGCAACCAGTACACCGATTTATCATTGCAGCTGCCTAACTTGCTAAAAACCTCTCCATGTGTGTTTATTCCAGAGAAATAAAACAACAGTTTGATTGACTGATCAGTGCATTTGTATTAAAAAGGATGTGATCCAAAGTCATGTGACCCTGTAGTACCAGTAGGCGATGCGTGACAAATTATTTTTTATTTCATTTTATCTCATGTATAGTTTTTGATCTTGTGTTTCATCCGATCGCTTATAAGCACCGGTGAGAAACACAGTCATTCATCTAATTGTTTGTGACAACATGTGTCAAACTGCATCTGTAAATGCGTTCAATTGCCGGACAAAGCCGCGCAAATGGCTGCCGTCAGGGCAAGTGAGTGAGGACAGCTGTCTCTGGCTTCGAGCCCAGATCCTAACAGAAGGATAATTAATGAAGCTGTGATGTATTAATGGAGGTGTTAAACTTGCAATGGGGTCCTGGGCCCTGCTTCACTTCTACTTACTTTAACTTTGGATGTGCCAGAGCTTGAGGTGCATGTCTGACCACAAAGATCTTAATAATCTGGACTGGGGACAGCGAACATCATCCCGGGTTACAATCTCACCAAAAACCCTTCCTGTCCACGTCTTCGGTCAGGCAGCTGCAGTGAAACTTTTAAAAACACCACCAAACATTGACCAGAGGAGGATGGAGACAGAGGCACAGACTTTAGAGGAGGGGGGAACCCAGGTGTCTAACTGCAGCAATACAGATGTTATGAAATGAATACAAATACAATAATTACATGACCTAAAACAGTTCCACGATGCTATATGCAAGTTATACAATACTGCTGGGTAGGCTGCAGACCTGTTGTGTGGGTTCGGAAAAGGTCCGCGGAGAGTCTGTCCGGTGTCGGTCTGTCCTCCGTCCTCTGTGTCGACCTCAGTCCACTGCTTTCGTTTTACTCAACAGTGCTCAGTAGCATGGGTTAGTTGTCGGCCAGGTATTTTCCTGCAACACAGCAGCGAAGTGTCTCAGTCTATTTTTGGTTCTTTAACAGATCTCCTGCAAGAGTTTGAGGCAAGAGAGACGCGAGACGCAGCTGCAGCAGTGACACACATCTGATGGAGGCTATTAAGGTACTTTAAAACCCTTAAAAACGGCTGATTGCTCCAATTTGCATCATAATGTACTCTGAAGATGCTTCTCATTACTCCACAAATCTCCTAACAATCATCATGTTTTTAGGTTTTCTTCAGTTTCAACGTAACCAAGTTATTATTGTCTGTACATGTGCCAACAAGAACTACTAAGGCTTTGGCTCAGTCTTAATGGTGCTAGATTATAGCATGTAACCAAATGGATTGAATATAGAAATACTGTAAACTCCAGAGACAGTTAATAGACTCAGTAGTGTCTCCTCTATTATTTGGTAGGACAGAGAGATATGAGACTTGGCTTCACAGGGCATGAGTAACAATAGAGTGAATGTCATGTCTCATCAGTTTTCATTATCTGCAATAATTATAGTTTAGTACTAAAACAACAGTTCATTTCATACAGTGGTTAACCACCACATCAGAAATAAAGATTCCCACCCTAATGAGTATCTATGGCCTTCTGTCACTGTTGTAGCCATTTAAAACATTTAAAACGCAATTCTTATTTGCTGCACATAACGTCAGTTATGTTTACATATTTTGACTGGAAATGTACTTTTGTAGAAACATTTTATCTACAATTTATAATTTTTTGCGTTATTGTACCGTCACATTATTTGGTCACGCGTCAGTGGGGGGTGGGCAGCCAGTCTGAACAGTGTCAGACAGGTGGAGACTGTGGTCGTAAAAAGTTTTTGACCATCACTGTTGTTTAAGGACTTTAAGTTACTCATTTCATTAATGTGATGGTATTTTCATTATTTTTGGAATGTATATTGAAAAAGTTAAGTCTTTGTTTTTCGACTGCTTTGGGAAATTAAACAGCTAAAAGAAGTACTACACAGTAGCACTTTGTCTTGGAGGTGCGTTCAAATACCACAGCCTGCATTGTCCACGGCATGGTGTGCCGCCACAGTAAGAAAGAACACATTATGCATTTACCGACAAATGAGCAATATAATATAATAAAATGATAAACAGGCTTTCAAGAACAAATCAATAAAAGAACTATCTATTTACAGATAGGTTGGTTCCAAAATTTGTGACTGATAAAAATGTGCCTCTTTCACTTGCATTAGTATTTTGCATTAAATGATACAAACATATCTAAATAATGTTTACACATCAGTGTAGGATTGATGTTCTGATAACATTTTGAGTTGGAAAATGCCGCCTCTTATTGAAACAGATGAAATACTGACCTGCGGCAAACCTCTTCTTGACCAGAGAGAAGCGGTATCCTGGCCCAGCCAGTTCAATGTCACAGCCTGACAGCGTGCTGCCCTCACTGGTGAACTGCACCGCCAGTGGAGCGGGTTTACTGGGACCCTCTGTTAGCTGGAATCGTGCTAACAATGATCCCACACCTGAGGGAATTTATAAAGACATCAGCAAAGTACAAGCAGAGATTTTAGGATGTTTCATAGACAGTGATGTGACGATGAGACTCAGTTTGAAAACTCAAATATAGATGCTTTTGGAAACTATTTTGAACCGACAGAAAAAAAAAAGATAGGTTGGTTCAAAGATGATAAATACAGGTTGCAGCGGTAGACGACAACAGATATTGCTATATTTAACGTCTGAATGCAAGAACAGACGGTTTCTGTACAAAAAGGCCTGTTCAATGTCAAAATGTTTACCTGCTACAGATGCCAAGCAATGAATAAGATTCATTTGAAAAGAAAATGACCATGACCAGAGGCTCACTTTTTCAGAAGAGGACATCAAATGATAAAAGATACAATACAATAAGATACCATTGCAAATCATCCACATCCAAAAGACAGGGTTAAACTGATCATGTTTGAAAGAAAATTAAATAAACTTGTTTACTGTCCTGGACATCAGGTAAAGCCCCGAGGGCTGACGGCCAAGCTCTAAGTGACACAGGCAGAGAAAAAACTACATCCTATGTTTGCAAAGTCAGGCGCACAATTAAAACTACTCTATTTACTTTGAGAACATTTTAGTATCTCACTGTTGGTTTTGTGATTTTCTGGGCGCTGGTTTATTTTGAGAGAATAAACAAACAACACAACTGCACGGACATGCCACACTGATATCAGCCAAAATAACTTTGCTTCCATGTGTAGACAGAAGGGGGCATAGTTGACTACTGTCTACAGCTCTGTCCTTTCCTGAGGGGCATCATGTGCCAGCTTCACTTTCTTCCTGTAACCTGCTTCGCTGCATCCATGTCTCCTGGTGCAGGTTCTAGTTCAGTTTTTATCCCTGCCCTGCTCTACATGTCTGCAGAAACGCTCTAACAACCCAAGGAAAAATCTGAACACGGTTGTACTTTATTCTCATCCAAACAATCTCTTTCAATCATCTTGCTTTTATCTGAGGTTGTCTATTACAGGTTATATACACTTTAAATTAACATGACATCATTTTTACGTTTCTGAAGTTGCATTTAAATACATGGAAAACTCTCGTAATTCTCTCAGGCTGAGCTGGCCGCACAAGGTTGAATTTTATCTGGGTCTGATGGATTATTGTTTGACTTTACAAATATTAAACTATAGGCAGGACTTGCTCTTCACTCAAGCCAAAAGGATTTTTAATAACCAGCCTGACAACACTGGTACATAATGATATAATCAGAGTGTACTCACCCCCGTTTTCGGATTTCTGTGAAATATCAGGAATCTTCCATAGGATTCTTTGCTGCTCTGCATTCCTGTCAGGATTAAAAGG
Source organism: Trachurus trachurus (assembly GCF_905171665.1). Taxonomy (NCBI): domain Eukaryota; kingdom Metazoa; phylum Chordata; class Actinopteri; order Carangiformes; family Carangidae; genus Trachurus; species Trachurus trachurus. The sequence goes on along the minus strand of NC_139898.1, from coordinate 24,889,886 downwards.
TGGAGAAAACCATCAAAAACTGTTCCACATTTGAAACAAAGTGAAATATAACACATCAGTCCAAGTTTAGACACCGATCATCAAGCCCCGTGTAGATTCAACATCGCCAAGATTAAAGGCGAGCTATGATTTTAACTCCTCTTTACCAGCGTATGAGGATTCCCTGAAAACAACACAGCCCTATCCAGCAGCACATCAGCCTGTTTATTTTATTGCCTATTATATAATAACAAGTCTAGACAATGTCTAGAGACAGTACCATGCAGCTGGAGGTAAAACAGCCTGTAGTTTAGAAACGCCTCCGTCGACAGGGACGAGGAACTGGACGTTGTTGAGGGCCATCGCCGTCGTCATGGCCTCCCCGTTGTATTTGTAGTCTATCCTCAGGTCGGTGCTGGTGGGCTCACACCTCCAGCTCACTGCCAGATTCAGAGGGGTGGACTGGAGACCCTGAGCCGACACCTGCTCACAGACAGGGAGAGACGCAGACACAAATGTTTGCCGATTACAACAGCATAATGTTATGTTGGTTTCTACGGCTCATTTAAAGCAGAAGTGAGTGGTCCGGTCGTTTTCGCTAATGCTGCGTTCCAGGCAGGCTTTTGAAATCGTAAATTACAGCTTCAAGTCACAACTTACGACTTTGTAGCGTTTCAGGCAACCCACTCGTGTTTTTCCGACCTGTTTTACCGGTGAAAGTCACTATAACGGCCACTCGTAACTTCCGACCGGTGAACTCGTACCAGATCGAACTGGTACCACTTCACGGTCGGAAAAATACGAGTTTCCTTGAACGCACCATAACAGTCCTCGTCCCTACGTCGCCACATTCACGGCGTTCCTTGGCTGCACACACAGCCCTGCATGCCGTTCTCTCTCCTCATTGGATAAAAACTGTAGGATACGATAAATGTTTTCTCCTCGGCTCAGAGCAGAGCAGAGTGACTGAGAGACCCGTGTTTCAGTCTAAACACTCTATGTAAGTGATTGCTGTCGGAAGATATAACTATTTAAGACTTATATTAACACAAATATATCACTTACTTATGCTTTAAGCAGGTAATAGCTGAAATTGGTGTTTTGCAAAATCAGCTTTCCAGAGAAGCTGTGACTGCTGTGCATCTCGGATCATTTTTACCAGTATACAATTTATTATAATTTGAGGGGGCGGGGGTTTACCTGATACTTGAGCATGTCCACGTTGTAGTATGTCGCCTGGGGCTTCTGCTCTGAAACCTTCTTTAAGTGGGATATCAGGTTAGGCATGTTCACCCAGAAGTCCTTGGCATCAGCCTTGGCTTGTGTGGTGGTGTCACTGGCGGGAAAACAATGTGGAAGAGTACAGTCAAAATACAGACATCTCATTTGACTTTGGTGATTTTTGGTGCTTATTATTTGCAGCATCTCAGGGTCAAAAACAGTTTGACAGGTTTTTTTAATTTGTACAATGAGCCACTAGAGGTCAGGCTTTACACTCGTCTCATGACAGCTCTGTGGGGTTGAGGGAAAGCAACACTGGAATAACTTCAAAATTCAATTTGTTAAAAAAAAAATGGTAAGAGCAGTAATTACTCTTTTTGTCTATTTATATTTAATATATTTAACAGTTAAAACATTTACACAGAGAATGATGATAAATAAAAGCTGACCTCTGTTCAAGGCAGCTGGTCTGAAAACTGAGATGACTCCAAAATGAGTCAACATTCAGCCTGAGATCATCTCACTGATCTTTACTCATCATCACTTAACTCTTTCATATAGGACTGTGAATGTTTAATGAGCCATTCATCAGATGCTAAAAGATACCTGCTTACAGAGAGATGTAAATCCAGAGCTTTTTCATTCTAAATAGCTCCAAGACTATGAAATACTATTTTTTTTTATTCTCCACTTGATTATGTTTATTATCTATTTCCATCTGATTTATATGAGAAAAAAATTGTAAAGAAGCAAATTTTCACTGTGTAAGAAATTTGTTTTGTTAATCAAGTTTGCTCTGCTAATATTACATATGATAAAAGGTGGAAAACAGTTTCATTATGATAAGTACCATGAGTTGGAAACAAGAATATTTGAATGGGTGCGCAATTATAAATATTTACATTCAACAAACATAACAAGATGATGTGTTATGTAACATGATGCTGGTGCAAAGTCATTTTTGAATATATGAGGTTACATTAAATATATATAATTATAAGGCAAGTAAGTTAGAACATTTGATTTGAATTTAATGAGGTTTAGTTAAATTAGGACACTCATAAAAAAAATATGGGAACTTTCAAGTTAGACATTAGGCATTCAGAGTTGGACTATGTACGTTAGGAGGATGCAGTCTGCATCTGAAGTATTATCCCAAAAATAATCATTTCTCCACTGAGAAACTGCCTCAAGCAAAAAACTGTATTTCCTATTATTTTTTCCCCCTGAGAGTGAAGTGGTGAGTTCACCGCGGTGTCATTACCAGCAGAGGAGCTGGGGGTTAGGCAGCACATGCTCCAGCCGGCTGTAGTTGGTTATGCTGAAGGTTAGCACGGCGGGGGACGGGTTATTGGCAAAGTGCCGCGTGATTCCCGCTGGAAACGACAAAACCATCTCACCTATGATCTTCACAACACACCTGAGAGGAAGAGGAGGAGAAGAAGAACACGGTTAGAGGAAAACTGGAGAGGGAGGAAGAGAAAGGCAGTGCTTAAAGCTCAGCAACAGTACCGTACAGTATCTCATGAGAAGTCTGAATTTGTTTGTGTTGAACCTTGGACACAGCTTTTACCTGTTCAGTTTTAGTGATCATTACTGTAATCGCACAACATAAACAGCATTAGAAAGCACTCACATTATCAGACACCATGTGAAATCAATAATTTAAACCATAATTGTCTGACATGGACGCAGCAGTGTAAACAAACAATGTCGGCCTGACATTAAGCGACTCTAGAGAGCTGGAAAATTCACTCCCAAACGATTTGGCCATGTGCTGCACACTTAGTTGACAGTTTACCTATTAAGTACACTTAAACCCTAATGCAGCCGAGAGTCCTGGTAAATAACTCGTACAGTGTTGAAGGTGTCAGCGTTAGAGTGGGTGTTAAAGAGCTGTTGATTCAACTGTTTGAATGAGGGCGTCTGTGGTCACGTTGAACTGTATTGTGTTATATTAGCAGGTGTTTCTGTTATTCTTCACAGGTTAGACTAAACAACGACACCTCTTTTTATAATGCAGTACAGTTCAACAGCCCCGCAGCCAACAGATTATCACCTTTTATAGCAGGATGGCTGTATCAGAGTGCAATCGTTTCAGCTTGGTGTTCCTACTAACTGACCCGTGAAAGTCCATTAAAATGGAGAATAAAGAAGTTCATTCATACACAACCTGTCCTGTGAAGCCTCTGTAGAAAACCAATGATTTAATGATAATTTGAAACATGGTTATATCAAGTAACTGTTAAAAATGCCTCCTAAGGGAAATTACATTAATTCCATGGAAATGTTTATACATCTAAATAGGGGATTAAAGAACTAGGTGTTATCCTTCAAGTACTGCTGTAACTGAGTGAAGTCAAACTGTTCATACTATATCACAAAAGATAACTATACTATACATTATTCTCCTATAAAAACTATTAAGTAAGTGTGTGTCACAATCTGTATAAAAGTGAGATGTCCGTTAACCTACTTGTTGGGGTCGGCTCCTTTAAAGAAGGCGTTGACTGTCTCTGTGAAAGCAGCGGCCACCGGCAGCGTGTCCTGAGCCCCCATGGTGAGAGGACTGGGCCCCCTGGAGCAGCCTGGAGGCAACACAAACACAATCACACATACAACACACAACGTACACACATGCAGATAAGAAGACTGACACATTTTTTTTTTTTTTTTGTATATATATATAGCCAAAGTCAAGGACCGACCAAATCAACATAAAACTATTTTTCAGTCAAAGCCCAAAAGTTTCACATCAGTCTGATTAAAACAACATTAGCGAATAGATATTCTACATGTTCAGGACTCCTAACTCATCCTAACCAACAGTGTGTGGATGAAATGAGAAACAAAACATGATGTATAAACTGTTGGGATGAAATGAAATGAAACTTTTAAGTTATTTGAACTGACCACATTTGTGTTAGTGAGGTAGTATGAAAACAGCAGGTTAAGACACTCATTTCTCTCTGCTCTTTGACTGTGAAAATTATTTCTAATATCTCCCTTATTAGTTTATTACTTAAGTTGTGACACAGGGTTAGACACTGATGTCTGCTTTTAATTGAATAATCACATGTGGATGAGAAGAGGAAGACACAGAGAAAGACTGAGATATGTGTGCATGCTTATTCCAGACATGCTGTTAATGCTAAATTATTCAGACAAGATCAAAGAGGATCGGACGCCCGAAGATCAAACCGAAAACCACAAACAACCCAAAAAAAAAGGAAAGAAAGAAAGAAAGAAAGAAAAAGAAAGTAACAACAAAGACATTAGTAATGTACACGAAGAATGATCATTCTTCAGGGAATGAAAAGGCAGTCGGCGCTGACGAAACCAGAATGAATAATGTCAGGAAGAGGAGGTAGAGTCTGACAACACTACACTGTTATCCACACATGAGGGGGCTCAGCCAGGTGTTAGCATGGCGTGGGTTAGAGTGATGGAGGGACTGCAAAAGGAGGAAGAGGAGAAGGAAAAAGGGAGGAAAGAAGGGGCAGGGCAGGAGGGGCGGGGGGGGCGAAGCTTGCACAGATGAGCCTCTGAAGAGTGTGTGTGCACACTACCCTGGTGCAGAGTAAACTTACCTTCAAAGGTTAAATAAAACTTCCCTCTGTCAAACCAAACAAGGGATGGCTGGTCATTCTCTGTGTGGGGTTGAGGGGTGGAGGGAGTAGGGAGGGAGGGAGGGATGAGGAGAGAAGGACGAGGAGGAGGGTGGAAGGGAAGAGGGATGAAAGGGAGGAGAGTGGGTGAGGAGGGGAGGAGAGAAGGACAGTAGCGTGAGTCTCACATGGCAGGTCTATCACACGTCACAGTGAGGTGAAACGTGAAGGTGGAGGCCGGGGGGACAAAGAAGGGACAGAGGGCCGAGACACCGCCAGGACAGGACATGTGACAACATGGGTGATATACAGGATGTCTTTTTCTTTTCTTTTTTGTGCATGTTTGCGTGCGTGAGAAGAGGCAGGACTCAGGCTGGGTGGGGGCCAGGTGTGTGGTGCTGCATGTTGGCAGTGGTGCAGCTTTAATGTGCAGAGCAGCAGAGAGGAAGCTGAGGCCGTAGAGTCTGAGAGGAGACAGTCTGGTGAGCAGCCTTTAAATGTTTTCTCCAGGATGCAACATAAGAAAAGTGTAAATCTGCCGCAGCCGATCCTCCAGTTGGCACTACTTTATTTATCGGTGGCAGATTGTTCGGTTACGTGCATCTTTCTCAGGCTCTCCCTCAGTGCTGTGCTGTGTTTCCCTTCAGGCTCTTACTTCTCTGGTTAGGAAACAGATGCCTTGTATGAAGACACGCTGCAGGGGGCAGCCACGAGACCACAGAGAAGGGCAAACACAGGTCTGTGGTGCACCACAGAGATCCTGCGGCCTCATTTCAACACCTGGATCTTTCAAAGGACACAGACTACTGTGTGAAGTTGGAAACCTTCACATGCCCCGGAGGCCAGGCTGAAGTTATGCTGCCTCCTTAAATGACACAGTCTGGCTTATCTAGTGCACATTATCAGTAGAGTTGCATATATTGACAAATAACAAGAAAAGGTCAGCACAGAAATGCACAGATTTGCTTTCAGATCATTTGGAAACTGTGTATCCATTACTAAGTTTGTTTACCAGGAAGCTAGGGCAAGTTCAGTTTTATGGTATGTATTTATGCAAGAAAACGATTAATCAGCACTGCATGTAATTTCTGAAAAAGCAACATTGGTATCAGAATAAATAATTCAGTATTGTTCGGAAATACGCCAGTGGGAAACTCAGGGAAGTTCCCTGTTCGGGATAGACAGCTGTGTTAAAAAAAAAAGTGGCTGGTGATGCACCCCACTTGGTTGCAATTGCCCCAGTTGGACATAACCAGGAGAACTCCTGTTGCATAGTATGTCACTCTCCATCTCCCCTGTATTTCTAATCTTCTTCTCAAATACCGTTTATCCATATACGTTTCAGCAGAACCCTGCAAGTAACAACAAACTGCTTACATGAATTAACAGTGTATTCCTGTAAAATCTAATAAATAATTTGAAATATTTTTTTGTGAGCTTGTAAGTCGGTAGTTATTGCCTGGATCAACAGTAAACAACTGACAACCAAACACCAAACAGCAACAGTGGGTTCAGCTGATTCATGTGATGAGAAAGAAGCCAAAACATATTTCTACACATGATCCTACTTATTTTTTTCTGACAATTGATTTTCTTCTAAAATGATAACTGTTCAAAATCTGTGATGAGAGATGATGCAGAGAGGAAGACTACAGGGTACTGCTGAAGGGATGTAACGGTTGTGTCAACTAAAGGCAACATTTTCTCAGCTACGTTTCGTGGAGGCTTTCATGAAAAGGAGTTTTCCAGCTGATCGTGTTGTCTCTGGTCAAGGATATCAGACTTGGTGGTGTTTAGATGTTGAGCTGGGACACAGCACCAGTTGGACCAGAAGATGCTAAACCAGAGAGGGTGTCTATCTGTCTGTCTGCAGCAACAACAGGACACCTGCCGTGTCAAATACGTTGTTTTAATGTCTGCCTGATCATTTGTGAGGTCGCATCAGTTAAGGTGTGTGGTGCGAGTGAGTGTCCAGTGATGAATCAATGAGAACAATAATAAAGCTTCACGAAGAGAACAAAAGGGCAGGTGTTTGGATGGGGACGGCACGGGGGGACTGGGGTCGTGTTTTTCTTTGGCTGCAGAGTGCGTGAGTGACAAGTGTGAAAGGTGGGCGTCAGGGGTCGAGCACGGGAGTAAACGGGAGGCTTTTACGGCCGGTGGAGATCGGTTGAACTTGAGGCTGTGTCGTGCTACTCCAGCGGCACAGCGGAGGGTGGCATGAATACCAAACAGCTGCTGCCTGCCTAATTCAGCCTAATTCTCATGCCAGACTTCAAACGACTCTGTAAGCAGCAGCTCTGATCTGACAGTATGCGTGAGAGTTTGTGTTGGGAGTGTGTGTGTGTGCGTGCGTGTGAGCGAGCGAGCGAGAGAGAGAGAACGACAGACAACATGGATCTCAAGGGCCCACAGATAAGGAGCTCCTCAGACACGCTCATTGAACACACAGCACACACAAACACTCAAACACACTCTTGTGGCGCAGACTCAGAGTGAAGGTATCTGACTGGGAGTGACTGCACCGCAACGCACACACAATAATGTGTGTCATCAAGAGAGGAGACGGGAGGTTGCCATGGCGACATGGCAAGACAGCCACTGGTGCACAGTCATAAAAACAGAGAGAAAAGTCTCACGAGTGGGCAGATGGGCAAAAGGGAAGACACTTTAAAACTTTTTTTAGAGGAAAAATATTATGCAATAGATGGAGCTTTTTGTGTCACCACAGCTTTCATTTTTTTGGCAGATTTTGTATGAGGCTAACAAGTGTAGTGGGAATGAATAAGATGCAATAGAAGAGAGAGAAAGAGTGAAAGGCTATCATATCTATTAAATGCTTGGGAAATGTGTGGGAAGTTGAGTTGTAAAGAGCAAAACAATGAGAAATGACGATATCACTGAAAAATGCTGCCACTTTAAAAAGAAAAAAAAATGAAGGTGTGGTATATCCCTATAACTTCCAGCAAAACCTGAACAGACTAGTCAAATAGGCAGGTGTTAGGGCAATGACGCAGATGTCTTTTTGTACTTTTTGTATTTAAAAAAAAGACTGGTATCATGATTAAAAAAACAAGTCTTGTTCTCATTGTCCTAACACCGACGCACTTTGACTGACATCAATCGAGAAAAGCACAAACACTCAACGATGGCCTTTACCCTTCCATGTCAAGTGCACTCTGGGTAAAGAGCATCCGATGGACTGAAACTGACAAAGGAACACATTCTCCAAACCCCCTTTCCCCAACCCGTTCCCCCTTCCCACTTTCTGAGGGGATCTGTACTATACCTGCAAATGAATCAAAGTGTCTCTCAAAGGTGGGCAGTTTGTCTACATAAGCATCGTCTTCTGACAAGCCAAAGGACAAATAAAGAGACAAACAAACGGCAAAACAAAAACAGAAAAAAAAAAATCAAAACAATGAAAAATCAGAAAAGCATTGTTGTGCACACAAAACAAAAGTGAATCAACCGAAAATATGACTGAATAAAATAAATATGATGGAAAAAATATCAAAATCAAAGAGCAATGAAAGTGGGAAAGTTTCTAATTAAAAAAATCATCAGCTTTCTGCTCTATAAACAAAGCCACAATACATAAATTATGTATGAATTATAGGCTGTAATAGAGATTTCAGTAAAATCACCATTCAGATATAATTTCTCATGTTGCAGTCTGGATCTAGAGAAGCTATTTGTCTTATTTGTCCCTGCAATCTGTTTAAAAAAGCAACCTCCAACAACCTGGGACTATATTTTGGTTTTATGTAACTGCTGCTGCCTCCAGTGTGTATTTTTTAATCTATGACTCAGCCATGTTACAGTCGACTGAGATCCGTTATTATCAACTCACAGCTCCGTACTGTGTGGCCCTTCCACCGCTGACTTCTCTAAAGTTAGATGGCAGAGTATAAACTGTTGTGTCATTAATTCATTAAGGGCAGGTTTACCGGGGACGTTCGCACATTAAAATTAACACCCGGCTTCATATTCTCACCTCCTACTGTGTGCGTGAATCCGAATTAGTGCGGTAACCGAAACCAGACACAATATTTATGCACAGTTTAATAACTGACTGTATAAAATAAGATCTTAAGGAGTAATTAGTTCCTATTCTTAATGAGTAGAAATCAGTATACAAAATAACTGTAGTCATTTTTACATATTTGTTTGGTAGCATTTTACATGAACTGGCTTTAATCATCTATGATAATTAGAAAAGTGAGCGTGCCGCTGAATTATTAATATTCATCATTCAGTGGATCGTCATTGCTGAGAAACTGTCAGCAATTCCAGAAAAAAAAAAAAAAAAAAAAGATGAATAAATAAATACAAACTGAATGACTCATTCCAAACAGACTCTGAGCACAAGGAAGGACGGGGCCGGTGCATAAAATCAATAACAAACTTTTAATATCAGTCATGAACAGTTAAGTTCAGCTGCCTCTGTGACCACAGACGACAGGCTGCACAGCTCAGTGACGACTGATGGGGCACACACCTGTCACAGACACGGAGAGCTCTTTGCCGACAGTGGGAGTGGTGGCGGCACTCATCGAGTTGGTGGAGGAGATGGAGGAGGTGCTCTCAGCCCGGGCTAACGGGGCGATGGGAGGGGGGCTGGCCGAGTGGATCGGTGGGCTGAATGGCCGATTCTGAAAAGATGAAAGGGAGAAATGTTGAGTGATGAGCTAAAAAAAAATCGTTTGGAATAATCAGTTTAAACACAGACTGTGTCAAAGGGATAGTTCAACATTTTGGCAAATTGGCCTATTGCCATATTTCCTCTAGTCTTAGGGGTAGGTTCATTACCTTTAATTGTCGGTGCAAGCTGTTTTTAGATCAGCGGGGCAGAGACGCAAGCTGCAACTCGAGTCTAACGGTACTTTCGCCTTTCCCTCATCAAACTCATCAAATACACAACCCAACAACTCGAAGACGCTCTCGTTTACAAGTTGTGACCATTCACCACACTATGAAATAATTATGCAAGTACCATTCGTCTCCGTTGCGTTAGCTGAGCAGCTCGCGTCTCTGTCCTGCGGATCCAAAAACAGCTTGCACCAACAATTAAGGTAATTAAGGTACGGCTATAGGGATTATGGCAATAGGCCAATTTGCCAAAATGTTGAACTATCCCTTTAAACTTGTTTGATGGGACCACTGTTATAAAAGTTTATTTCAACATAAGCCAGCTACTGTACAACATGACAGACAATCAATGACTGAACACCCACATTAGTGTAAGAAAAGTCATCAGAGTGACAGCAACACAAGAGAATAGCAACACAACAATTTCAAATCTTACCACATCTCCTACACTGGGTTTCCCAGGAGGAAGTTTGGGCCTTGAAGGGGGGCGAGGTGGAGGAGGTGGTGGGGTAGGGTTGACTGACGAAGGGGTGGAAGGTCTCACTGGAGAGGAGGAACCTGCAGAGAAGAACAGAGGGACATCGAGCCTCAATGAAACCAGTCCACCTCAGTCTGGAGGACCACGACAGGGATGACACAGAACAGACTGAAGACTGGATACACATTGATTATTTTTACTTTTTACTCAATTTCAGTGCAGTGTTTTATTTTCACTAAAACAGACTCAAATTACTGCCTGTCATTTCCCATCATGGATACTTCTATAAAGGATTATTTTGGTGGCCTTCCCCTCCGTATCTGTCACGGCTGACTATTGACGACTCTACTTCTTTCTGCTAAACCCCAAGTCTGCGCTCAGCTTTAAGTCAAACACTTTGTTTGGTGAACTACTAACCTAGTAAATCATACATTTATAAGTATTACTTATTCATTGAATCGTTTTCTTTCTTGTGTTTATTTCATGTTTTAGTCCTTGCTTGGCTCATTACAATTTAAATAGTTTCCCACATCATGGGCAGTTCAAATAAGACCTTAAAGTGATTCTGACAGGAGAAAAACTCCCTCTGAATCTGCAATAAAAAATGAAAATGTTCAACCCATGTCAAGTCTGACCTTTAACTATGTGTCAGTCAGAACAAAAAAACTCTGTTAGCGTAACACAGTCCTGCAGCAGAATGGTATTGCTCATCCAACCAGGGCAAAACCTGACCTCTTTTCTGGGGAATAAAAATTGCAGAATCACGGCTCAGCTTGTGCAAGTTTATTAGAGAGATGGTGCAATCAGCTGAAAGAAAATGAACTGACCTTGTTCATGTGGATGCTATTGATATAACTTGTTATCTAACCGATATAATCACCAGATAAAAATGTGTCTCTTCTTTGTGTGACTGTGCCAATCAGTCAGTGTCCTCCATCACAGTCAACTCACCGCTGTTTGTGCCACCAGCTCCAGATGTGGGCCCTGGTGACGACACTACTGCCCGGTATGTGGGGGGAGGGGGTGGGGGAGGCGTACTCCGACTCCCCTGGCTGGCATCTTTGGGCGAGCTGACGGTTTCGCCTACATCCTCTTTGGGTTGGGTGGCGGCGTCTGTGTTCTTGGGCTGCTCCTCTTGAGACAGGACGAGCGGCGGCGGTGGGACGGAGTGTCCTGTTGTAGGCTCCTCGGAGGGGGGAGTCACTGCTGGAGGGGTGCTAGCTTTAGGAACGGGAGCTGGCGGGATGCCGACAGGTGAGTCGGCAGGAGGGGGAGAGGAAGCCGGGGGAGATGCGAGCTCCTTTGGTGGCGCGGGGGGTGGAGAGGAGGCGAGTGTGGGAGGATTTCGCTCCTCTGGTGTGGGAGGATTTGAAGGGGCGGCAGGTGTGGCAGCAGATTCCTCTAAGGGAGGCGGGGAGGTTGGTAGTGGGGGAACGGGGTCGTGTTTCGGGGGAGTGGAGGCAGGGAGAGGTGGTGCGGGGTCCTCTGGGGGAGGCGGTGATGTAGGTAAAGGAGGGGCAGGGGATTCAGGCGGGGGCGGGGAGGCTGGTAACGGAGGTGCTGGTTCCTCTGGAGGAGGCGGGGAGGAGGGGAGTGGAGGTGCAGGGTCCTTTGGTAGAGGCGGCCGGTTAGAGGCTTCTTCACTGAAGCAGACCCACATGTCGTTCGTTTCCTCGCCAGCAGGGGGAGCCGCCTCCGGTCCAAAAATGTTGTCCAAGTCCGCTATGGAGGGCTTCCTGCCGTCGGCTTCTGTTGACGCTTCTGAAACACAGATAGCCGGCGACCAATCAGAGGCCTCTATTTGTTTACACAGAGAGATAAAACATGGCAGACAGACAGATGAGTAAACAGACAGAGAAAGTCAAAGACAGAGAGTTGCAGATAAAGCGGCTGCTGAGATTAAATGTAAAAAAAAGTTGGAGAACTACAGCAGGAGACAGAAACAGATAAGAAGATTTCTTACTGTCGGCATCTGGAGAGGGGGGGCCACTTGTTGGGGGAGTTGTTGGGACATTCTTGGGTGGGAGTGGAGGTGGAGCTGCAACGACATAAGCACAAAAATAAATAGTCTTGTCAGTTTTAACAGGTGCCTCCTGGATCAGTGCCTTATAATGATCAGCGATTGTTTATTTGGCACTTGTGTGTATAAAGGGAACGGTCACTTATGTCACTGGGGGAATTTTCTTTACATAACGGTGGGGCTGCATACAAGGCTGACTTTGACAAAAAATAAAAAGAGGATTTATAGATTGATTTTAAACGGCACAGATCATCTTTTAACAAAAGCTGAACGTTTCAAACATGACAGTGTTATTTCCACCTGCCAAACACAACCACGAAAACTTTATCCCACAAACCATCCACCATGCAACACAGAATATTTAGTCACCACCACCATGCCCAAATGCAAAGGAGGGGGGGGGAGGGGTTTGGTGCAGTATGGGACCCAGGCACCGAATGCCTCCCATTTAATAAACTACAACCAACACCGCATCATTTTGGTTGTGAAATGGCTTATGAAATGAAATAGATTACAGCTGGCTGTTTATATAGAGAGAGGGTGAGTGTTATTGCCCGGCTGCATCAGACCGCAGCTCTGGACGATGAGGGGGTTCATGAGGTGAGCAGATGGGTCTGTGCAGTCATTCCAGGGAGAAGAGGAAGTAGTTAGTGCGGCACAAGATGCAGGGCTTTACAAAACTTACTTCCTGTTGGGAAGGACCTCGTCAAAGGGGATTCTGGCTCCGACAGAGGAGCACCCCACGCATCGGTCTCAGACAGAACCGCTAAGTTCAGGAGGGGACAGAACAGGCCGAGTCAGGGGCATTAGCACCAAAACACTTAATTTTTTCTCACTGTTTAGGGCTCGAAAGAGCAAAAGGTTTGAGATTGAGAAGAGCAAAGATCAATATGTCAATAAACGCCTTTAGGCAGCAAAAGAATGGCTTCCAGTTTTAGTGGCAAACTACAGAATGTGCTGTAACATTGAGACAACTCATTACTTTTGTCTTGCCAAGACTAATGTCAGTGCTAATGGGGCAGTGTACGACAGGATTAGACTCAAGACGGGAACAACTGAAGATGTGGTTGCAGCCTAGTCCATTCAAACTGATTGTGAGTACTTTAATGAGGGCAGAGTTTTTAGCAAGACTATTGATTTAGACGTTATTAGTTTAGCTAGACAGTCCTAATGAACTTCATGAATCAAATTATTTTATTAGTATCACACAGTTCTACTCCTTTCTTACTTGACATGCTTCTTATATTGTGTGAAGATAGTCCTATAATATGAGAGACAGTAAAACATAAACAGTTGGCAGATGCAGAGTGGCTCTATTGGTCTGAATGAATGAATATATAAAGGAAATTTGTGTCGAGCTGATGTTAGTTATGCCTGGCATGGCAGTTACGTAACAGTTAAGAGCTCTCCTACAGCCTGCATCACCAAATCCTACTGGGCTGGATGAGAGAGCGGGATGCAACAGAATCTGCATATTAACAAGCTGCAGTGTGCACATGAGCATGAGCTCTGAGTAACAATTTCAACTTTGACCTCAGCTGAACAGTGAGACTGAGGGAAGAACAGTGATGCTAGAGAAACAGGTGAGACAGAGGGATACAGAGAGAAGGAGAGACAGAGAGAGAGAGAGAGAGAGAGAGAGATCTGCTATGACAGCCAAGCAGGGCTTAGCTGGCAGCCTTAGAGAGACAATACGTGTGTTTTCACAAAGCCTTTCTTATTGTGTTGTTTACACATTTAGACAAAACCAATGCTGGAAAAACCCGTCTGCAAAACTTATTCTAATAACCGATACAGACAGAGACACATACACACAATGTGACAAAGACACAAACACAAACTGACAAAGACACAGGAGGATTGCTACCTTCAGTTTTCTGTTCTCCAAAGGCTGTTTCTAAAGGAGGCCCAAATAAGGCTGTGGTGTCTTCGGGGAAGGGTGTTTGTTGACTGCTGCGACAGAGAAAGGACAGAAGATGTTTTTACAGCAGGTCACAATAGGGAACAGTTGCAGAGCACATACAGTACCGTCTCATTTCTGTTCACCTAGTGGCAGGTCACCAAAGACTACTTTCCTACAATTTATATCACAATTACAGTACAATCAAACTCTCAGTGGTTATTAAGATATGTGAAATGCTAAGGACCCTGTGTTGCATTCAATCACAGTGATGTAAAGGGATATAATGGAGGTTACATGGATACGAGTTACAAAAGGATATATAGAAAATGATCTGTACCATAGCTCTGTACCACACTCTCAATCAAACTTCAAAAAACAATATGATATGACTTAAAGGTAGGGTTGGGGATCTTGTTCTGTGGCATTTTTTACACAATTGCTTGAGGAAAGTAAGGGAAGGGAAAGTACCGCCGCGTGTAGCGAGGCTTCACCTTGATGTGACCTTGACGCTCTGGAGGCGTAGCTTCAGAGAGAAGTCTGAGGAAAGGGGCTTGGACTTTTGACTGGTGTATTTTCAAAATGTGGCCTGCTAGAACCGTTTTTCCAGGATTTCCAACCCTACCTTTAAGGCCCACTTGTCTTTAGGAACAGTCATGATAATTTATCGTAAATTCGAGCAAAAAAAAATCTGAGATTTAGTTCCTGTGGCACAAAGCACTTCATAGTCTTGTTAAATGGAGAGACACTCTCACCATCAAGAGTCCCTGCAGCAACACTATTTCAGTATCTGCCTCAAAGTTTTGGGGGGGGGCAAACGTCAAGGAAATTCATTGTAAATATTTGTAGTGTTTATTAGCCATATGTTTAACGCACAACATGTTTATCAAGCAGGAGTATAATCCAAAGGGGTTTGCCTTATCAGGCCAAGTTTATTCTGAAAGATTTATTGCCATTATAAATGTAGTTATTTAATATAGAAGTAACTGAGAAAATCTGATTTGCTGCGAAACGAAAGCGATGCAATTTATAGTAGGATCTACCAAACAGAAGTAATGAGCATTGACACACTCTCTTGCTTCAGAAATTCTCGCCCAGAAGTGAGAGCCAATTATGGGTTTTTTTCAGAGGGTTTTATTGGTTGTTTGCGCTTACATTTTCCTCATAAGTGTAAATACTGGTGAAGTGTTTCAGAGGTGGAGAGAACTTGCTGCAAGTAACAGGTTGCTAACTCCACTGTAATAGCAAAATGTGTTGCAATGGCTGCTTGTGTGGGCAGATTTACCATGAAAGCAATGCCATGAAGGCAATTAGTGGCTATGCTTAAAGTTGTTGCTAATACTTAAGCGTTCTGTCAATAAACTGCTGTGACTGTGTTGTATGCATGTACAGTACACACACAGTATGTCTGTGGGGGGAGAGTCAACAGTGAGGTACCTACCTGGGGGGTTGTGGTGCTGGAGCTGGTGTGGGGGCCACAGTGGGAACAGTAGGGACGACACGTCTCGGTCTGGCAATCTCCTCACCTGGGAACCACATGATAGATGTGTTACCAAGTGTGGCCCTTGCATCAAATTCTCCTAATTCATCACCATTAAAAAGTGAACTTGATACTTACTGGATGTATTCCTTTTCAAACCCTGTTAATAGGAAAAGAAAACAGTGAAACGTAAAAACACAAGCACACAAACCCTCAGAGTGTAGACAACAAAGAGTTAAAGTTATGTGCAAAAGCCAAGTCACCACTGAGAAGCACGCTGTTGCAAAATACACAGAAAAATGTAAAATGTCAGAGCTCTCAACTGGATTAATTATGAGAAAGCTGTGTGGCTCAAACAGAACAGTGACGCAGAGTGTACAGTAGAGAAGGTCAGAGGATGATCTGCAGCCTTGGGTTGACTTAATTTGATGAGACCTCTGGAACTTCCTGACCAGTGGCAGCTACAAGCTACAGTACACAGCAGCAGGCAACAACACACACAAACACACACACACACACACACAGCGGTGCAGGAAAAACTCTTATTTCTACGCCATAAATCAACTTCTTGACTGCAGAACACATTTAAATCCTTTATTTATTTATACCCTTATTTATTAATTGCAAACAAACAAAATAGGCTACTGCTGGCCTGCATTGCAGAGGTGATTATAATATAAATAGCATCATTATCAGTGATACTGTAGTATTTTTAGACTACATTACAGTACACAAACTGAACACATTCATTGATATGTGCCAGAGAGTTGTAACAAATCCCATCAACAGCAATATCAGATAAATATCTATATCATTATATCACTTAAATTCAAATTAAGGGGATGTAAAGCTCACTAACCATAACACACGAGCCAAAAAATGGCATCTTGGTAACATGCTGCTGCTGTCTGCAGTCAACTAACAGCCGTGAGCACTGGTTTGAGGTGTCAAAGCGAGAAATATTGGAAAGCTTTCAAAACATGCTTTTGAAGTCTTAAGAAGTCATCCCTGGTACTCAGGAAGGTGCGAGACTGATAAGGTTGAAGCGTAAGAAGATTAAAAGAGAAATGAGTTTTTGTTTTTGTTGTTGGAGAGGCACCAGCACAAACAACACTCTCCAGCTGGGATTATAAACACGTATTTAAGCATATGTATGAATTTGCCATGAGAGGGACACAAGAGGCCAAGAAAGGCCGAGGGCAGATATGGAGACAGAGGGAGGGGAAGAGACAGGAGCAGATGAGAAGACACAACGATGGGGAGTGACTGAAGACAGACATCAAAAGATCCAGCTCTCAAGAGTGCAAATTTTTACCCACTACACAGACTGAGGTAGACGCCATTTGAGATGAAAGAGAAGCACCAAGCACACAACTTGTCTTGAGAATCTGGAAATATTTCTACATAAATCTGCAAATTATCTTAAAGCTTTAACCCACCGATTCGGCGGCTGATGCACCTATGTGTATTCAGTCTTATTCAACCAAACCCAAGGTCAAGTTGTCAAGCAAAAAAAAGGGTACAAGAAGCCGTGTGACATATTTAGCCTGACCCCTGGGAGACAGAAGAAAAGGACACTTACCGGGCTACGTCTCTGTGACCAGCAAAAAGGAAGAGAGAAGAGATACCTGGTCAGAGAGTGACAAATCAGTAAAGCAGACATCATACTATATATACCAGGAGGGGTGAGGAAGAATTTTGGCTTGGTGGCTCAGATTTGTCCATAAAAACAGTGTTAGGCTCTTTTGTGTTAGATTGTTGTCTTATCCAGCTTAAGGAGTTTTGTCTATACATGCAAGTTGCTCAATAAGTCGTGTGTAACAAGGCAAGTGGGGATCAGGAAGCAGCTCTGCATGTTTGTCTTTATGCTTACATCGCAATCTTCTGTTTGTGATGATGAGGGAAAACAAAATGTTACAATTGAAGGGTATTTGCCTGAATCCTTAATATGATCTGTATGTAAACCCCGTGTGTTTGGATAATACCCAAAATACGCTGCCGAGCTGCTGCAATCACTTCTCCATCACTGGGTCTTTATGTGGTCATATTTCTGTGTTAAAACTGTAGTTTTTGCCATCTGATCTTTTGTATGTTTCCCCTCGTTCCCTCTTGTAAGTCTCCCATCTGCCCTGTTGGTCTCGATCGTTTCTACGGAAATCTCTCCATCTGCCTGCATCCAGTTCCCCCTCGCATCAGCCCTCTCTCTCTCGTGCTTGTTCCAGTTGTTCAGTGAGCCATGAGTGATTAAAGTGATGCAACAAAGGGGTGGGACATGCTGGTGGAAAGGATTAATGTTATTGGATGAGTTGGTGCAGGATACAGGGCAACACCGTTTGTCATAGCCAATCAGTGTCTCCCTGCGCTATGTAAACAGGAAGTGTTCAGAGTAAAGCACTGTGACCTTTTAGCCTCCATCAGCTACTGTCACTGATCTTTAAAATGAGAAAACTGTTGTACACAGACAGCACAGTGTGTGATATAATTGAAATCAGGCATTATAAAAGATGAGGAGATTTTCATTTTTGAAATTCAACACTGCATGTTTGCCTCTGGTGCCGAGTAATGAAGCATTTTGTAATCGTGGCAGTTCATATCTCAACACAGAGTGAGTGGCTTTCCCTGAAGGGACTCCCTGTGTAGACCAGATTGCGCTGTTGCTTTCTATATCAGTGGAAGATATTCTGAAACATGAAAAATTTCTCAAAAATAAAATGTTGTAAGACAAAATACTGGCAGACAGTAAGATGATGGAAAACATGGTGTAAGATGTAAGTAAGTATGTCTTTTTCTTTCCTTTTTTTAACTTCTAACATTTTAACTCCAACTTTGACCTTCCCTTTGCCTCCTTCACTGCTTTAAGTCTTTTACTTGGACTGAGAAGTGGAAACTCCAGAATCAATTAAAATCAGATTTAAGATATCTTAGTCAGCAGGGAAAAAAACTAAAATAAGCCGTCTTGTAAGCAGGCAAACAAATCCACTTCCATGTGTCATAAAAATGCTGAGCAGTCACATACATGCATTATATTGGTGTAATAAATGCTGGGCCTATTATAAAACCTACAGTTGAAACACACTTGGTTAATATCTTGCTTCATTTCTGGTTTGCTTATTTCCAGCAACACAGCAGATTTCACAGGCCAGTCATGAGCGATGAGAGACTGAACAGCCAAGAAACATAAAAATGACATAAATACATCAAACATGCAAAGCAGGGGCTTACCGGACTCCTCTACAGAGGTTAGCATCATCATTAGAGGCAGCGAAGGATGAGTGAAAAAGACAGAGAGAAGAGACGGGTGACGTCGTTACAAGACTGGAGCAGACAGTGCATCAACATCAAAAAGAAAAACAAAATTCAGGCAGTCATTTACAACAACTGCAATCATCAACATAGACAAATAAAGCCGGTGTAGCACTATGGCTCCACGATGCATTCAGTCAATCCTTCATTCCCCCACCTACACATTACACACGACTCCGTCTAACATGATGTCAACACAGAATCCTGGCTTAGCTTTTATGTGAAATAAGCTGTTAACCTGCATCATCATGTCCCTCTCACAGCGCTTGTGTACGTATGAATAATTCATGCAGAATATGCCAAATAATAAGCACAGAAAAGAAGCTAATGCAGAATGCTATATGCAACACCCGATATCAATATGGGTGTGTAATACTTGGCAGGTGTCTCTAAGATGGGGTGAGACCTTGCAATGTCATATTAAATGAAGAGAACAAGGACAGGAAGAGTAAAATCAGTGTGTAAGATATTTCAGGGATATTCAAATGGCTCTGGGTTGTTATCCAGTGTGAGGCTTGCTTTTTTTGAATGTTTTAGTCTGGGAGTAAAGTTTGACTGGACTAGTTCAAGGGAAAGAAAGAAGTGGAAAGAATCGGTGTTTGCTTTCGGAGGCCAGTTAACATTTGGCTCCTCGGCCTCTTTTCATCAGACCATTTTTATTGTCAGTCCACAGCCAAGGTTAGCCTGTGTTGCCAGGGACTGGGAGTGACTGTGTGACTCATTTAATTTATGTGCGAGGGAAAAGCTCTGTCTGGGCAAACGTGATGCTAATTTGAACTGGTCGAGGTGAAGGTGGAAGTTTCGTAATCACAAAGACAGACAGACTAGTAATTCCAATGTCCTGATCCTGGTTGACACTGACTGCGTTATAGGAATTTCAAAAAGCTTATTTTGGGTAAATTGCCTGAGGAAAAAAAGGTCCCATACATTACTTCCTGATTGTGACCATAACACTGCAATGCAATGAAGAGCAAAACTTCATTTCTTTAATTCTTCATTTCATCATTATTTACTCAGGAGTCAGTATTTGATTTCTTCAAATTGCACAAAGTCTAGAACCAAAAGATTCAATTTACAACCACAGTAATGTAGGAGGGGAAAATCTTCAAATGTGAAGAGGTCGAACGTTTGGCATTTTTAATAAACGGATGGTTTTAATGATTAACCTTTCACTATGTTTTTTTTTATTTTTTATTACAAAATCATTCAACAGAAGCTTTACGTGAAACAAGATGGATCAAAAAGTCTGACATGGTGAGAATCAATTTGAGCCACAGATTAAGGAACACAATTGTGGCATCATGACCCCTGTCAACTCATCTGGCTGAATTTCACACCAGTTCTCAAACTAGTTAGACTTGAACTGATCTGAGTAAAACTGGAATATACCAATGAAACATTTGTCTTATTTACCAATTAAAAAAAAAAAAAACAGGGGAAAAAAATAAACAGTGCTTTCCTAATTTCTCCTTCACATGTGCACGCTACCATTGCCAGCACAAAAAGACCTTCACACCTGATCAGATGAACAGAGTCTGTGGATCAACACACTGAGTCTGGACTGAATTATTAAGGGCTGAAGCTCAAATGACCACAAGCAATCTCACCATACAGCAGACCGACTCATGGGCTCATTGTGCCCACTTTCCAACCTGAATTATTCAAAGCGGACACTGAAGCTAATCGCCCTCACTGGAGAACATTGGAAATGTAGGTAGGAGCTATAAAGGCAGGGGAGGCCAAAACCTGATTTGGAGTCCCAGTACTGCTAATTACAGGCTGTCCAGAGACTGGATGTGAGCTTGACTCATAAGTTGAGCTGTGTCGTTTCAAACAGGACCTTCACTCTGCACTAGTTGACAGCTGCACGTCGTGAGAAGAAGTATCACAATCATTAAGACTTAACTATATGGAATCATATAATCAGCTGCCGCCTATTCATTACAAGGACACGGATTGTGATTTCAGTCTAGGACTCACACAGAGACATTACGTAGTCTTGCATACTGGCATTACTGACCATTAAGAGTCCTGAAACAGTGGAATAAAGCAGAATACACACTGCAGAGACGGGCAGCAGCTCAGTAGATACAAGCACTCACATATCATGCAGGATCCCAGTGGGGAAACAAATCATCAGTATGTAAGACGCATGCTCGACCATGTCTATGCACATAAAAATCTATGCCTACTTCTACTACTTCTACATTATTCAAAGGGAAGTTAGACAATGAGGACTCAGGAGAGATTTGCACACGCACATTTTAACCAACTGCACACTAACATGAGACGCTCGGTGAGTGAAACCCAGCAGTGACGTCAGAGCTACTCACCAGAGGAGACGGGGACAGAGCTATGTTGCCTATGGAAGCTTTGAGCACGTCGACCGAGGGTGTCGACGTGACCTGATTTGACGGCAGCGGCTTGATCTTGATTTTGAATTTTTTCCTGTGGTCCTCCTCTCCTTCCGACTCGTCAGAGGAGAAGAAGTGGGGTTTCTTGATGGTAGGTGGAAGCACTGAGTCAAGGAAAGCAAAGTCTTGGAAAGCAAAGTCCCTTTCCTCAAACAGTCTAGTATTTATAAAACATGTTAAGAGAGCAACTATATGTGATTGTGTTGGGGCGTCTAAACTTAGAACCACATCCTTGGTAACTCCTAACTAATTTATCAGTTGAAACGGGGAAGGTCAATCTTTGCTCTGTGTCTCTACCACCTAATTAATTAGTCTTGAAAGTGTTACTGCTCTAGAAAAAACAACAGCATCTGAGTGCAGCTGATAAAGTGGAGGGACAAAATATTATTCTGTATTTTTGCTTGTGACACCTATTGCGACATTACACACATTACTAATGAATAAACTAAGAGATACAGTGAGGGATTATGGCCAAGATCTAATACAAATTTAAGTTTGCATTTACTGCACACATTAAATGTCTCTATGAATCAGTATATTGATTTCACAAATTTGTTGTGGGGCTTTTCCTCACTTCAACTTCCTGTTCACGTCTGGTGCATCAATGAGTCATTCTTCTGTGGCACTGTTTCATGCCTTTTGAGCTTTATTTAGCGCTTTGTAATTGGATGTTTTGACACTTTGTTAAGCAGCTGGCGCACTTAATCATCCTATGCAAATGGATTGACAGGATTTTCATGTGTTTTTCGCAGTAAAAAAAATAAAAAAATACATGGAATGGTTTTGACTGCCCCAGCACACCCACACTGGCCCAGTAGCTTATAAAAAAGGGGATAAAATACATTCCCCGGTAAATGAGATTTACAACAAAAAAATCTAATCTTATCTCAACAATGGAGGCAATCCATTTTTAGCAAGCCAGTGTGACTAAGTTAGCAGGGAAACATAAGGCAAGTTAATTCTGTGAAATGACTAAGAATAGGTGAGGATATCTCCCTCCTCCTCCTCCTCATCAGGTCTCATGCTGTAGCCCTCATCATCCACCTCAGGAGAGTTCTGAAACACAAACGGTGAGTAAGTGTAAATCTCCTAAAATATCTGTATTACGTCATGTTGTATACGCATGTGACACATCGTGAAGATACTAGTTGGAAGAAAATAAAAACTTGAGAATGGAAACAGAAGTTGATTCAGTTGGTGTGCTGCAGGTTCATTAAGCTACAGTTTAAGTTCCCATTGACATTTTCAGACGATAAACACAGGGACCTTCAGTCATAACAAACACTGGGCTCCCTGCTTAATGAAACATGACCGAGTACATATTGACAGAGTCATAATCCCAGCCTACAATGCAAGCAATAAAATGTAGCAAATGACAATAGTGAAAGTAACCCACTGACTTGACTTACTGCCTGTAATCACTGATTTCATTTCATCATTGATTTTGCAATGATGCAGATCAATACAAAAAGCTAATCCGGTGCAAGGGAAAACAAAACAGCAGCTTTCAATGGGGAAGAGGAAAGGTGAGTTGATGTCGACTGAATCAGCTGAATCACCTGATCAAATAAGTGTAAAATAAATATTCCACATGTGGGTTTTTTTTCTACTCACATATCTGTCCCAGTCGATGTCTCCATAGAAACCATTTGGGGCCCCGTTGGTCTTCTTCTGAGACTGAGAGGAGAGAAACAGGATGAGTGAAAACCAACCACGCACTGGAGCTACAGTATACTGTACACTGCACTACTACAACTGGATGTTTTTTTTCTACTGTAGTGTGGAACTATGGTGCAACTAACTCAACCTTACAAAGCCTGATCGTACTGTGTCTGAATATCATGTCATCTGAGACTGCTCTTAAGTGTCTACAATTACTCTCACAGGCACTGATGTTCTGTCTCTCTTGCCCCTTTTTCTTGTTTGCATCGTCTAAACTCATTTAACTAAATACCATTATTGAAACATTTTTGCAAACGTAAATTCATATCTGCCCGGTTGCTAATGGACTCTTGGTGATGATGAGACTTATTGTTATTATCCTACATGGTGCAGATTGGCCAGCAGTGCTGTATAATATTTCAAGTTACAGTACAGTACATCTCTCCAGGCCATCCCAAAATGTCACTGGGGAATTTCCTGCTGTCCCTCTTTTCCCCCCTCTTTCCTTCCCTCTTTAGGAGGCTGCTAATGAAAACAGGGCTGAAACTGCAAAACTGGCAGCTAATGAGCTCAAGAACCCATACTGTGGTGTCTATAACAAATCCAAGCTCTACACACTACACTGTCCTACTACTACTACTACTACTACTACTACTACCACTACTACTACTACTACTACCACCACTACTACTACTTCTACTACTACTACTACTACTACTCTAAAGGACTGGAGCTGTGTTCAGTACCGATTCAACCTCTTGGGGTTCCTGGCAAGTAAAAAGAGCACAGAAAGCAAATAATGTACCTCACAGTCACCAGACTTGATTTCTGATGAGTACATCAGAGACTAATTTACAAATGAATAAAACGTCTGATATATGTTAAATATTTTTCCGTTACTTACACCCCCGTCTCTGTCTGGGGACCCCCTGTGAGAAATTAAAAGAAGAAGAAGAAAAAAAAAGAGGAGAAGAACATAAAAGTCATTTAACACGCAAGCTCTTCATTCTGACATCAAGTGCTTTGGCTAATTAGTTGAGCCTAAATATGTAAAAAGGGGTGTTCAAAGAAAATCTTCTCACATAACCACACTCCGGCTATACTTATTCACTCCACAGATCGACTCCCACAGACATCCCAGCACACAGACCATTTACAGTGTGTCTGAGTGTCTCGCGCACAGTTAGAAACTGGATAAACACCCCTGATTTCACTTTTTACAAATATTCATCAGACCCTCCCAGTACTTCATACCCTATCTAATTGGTCTATTACATGTATTTTGAGTCATGTGTTATTTGCATAATTTCAGAACATTTCGCAAATAACATCAGCTGTGTGCAAACAAGCTAAGTCAAAGCCGCTGGATGCACTAAAGTACTGAGACATTAATTTGAAGCTCTGTGATGATACGTCACAGATGATACATACTGGCAGTTTAAGTGATCCACTTGCACAATACAATACACAATATACCACAGTGGCTCATGACCGCTCTAACCTCTTAGACTGCAAAGTTAATGGAGCTGCAGCTGTCTAACCTCTTTTTCCACAGGAACTGTATTTAATACTAATCCTGTAATTGTTCTTACTTATTGTAATCCTCCTGTTCTGCTGCAGTGTGTGTGTGTGTGTGTGTGTGTGTGCGTGTATAAGCACGGCCTGCTGTTCCTGTATCAATTTTATTACTTAAAATAACAAACTCCAGTTCTGAGGTTTGAGCTGGCTCTCTGCTCCACCGCTCAGCAACACTGTAAATACTCTCAGCAGTGACAGACGACTAATATGCTCTTTGGATTACACATGAGGAAGGGGGGTGAGGACTTACGTAGAGTCATTGTCCTTCTCTTTCTTCCGTATCCCGAAGGCCTTCCTGGTACGTTTTTTCAATCCTGAAGGAACAGAGGAGAGAAACCGTTACAAGAAGTGACACCAAGGGGTTGTGGCTAAAAGGTGGCACCTGTGGGTTGGTTAAAGGGTAGGTGAGGTAAGCTGTCCCACATCCATCATCCAGGGGGTTTAAAGGTGGCCTCTTTTATGTATTATTGAGTGGCTGGGTCTATCAGTGTGAGGGCAAACTAAAAATGTGCCCATGGTCACCACAGACAGACAGACTGCCTTGGATTCATCAAGGCTGCTTTTTGAAATAAAAAAAATCATTAGAGCTATAAAAAAATAAAAATAATGATGAATGTGCCAAGTATTTAACGAGAACAGCTTAGACAGCCATGGAGTACATAGAAAACAGCTAATAATATACAAAACTACAGTCCATTACGCTACAAATAGCATGTGAGATCCCTGATGTACTGATTACCCGTACGGCTGCCAGTTCAAATTGCTTGTCCTTGAACAAGGCTTCGCACTCCTGCTGCTCTAATGAAGCAGCTCACCGACCAGAAACACAACTGTTGAGTGGATTGTTAAGGCAACATTTGTGAGTGTGTGTATTGGCCTCAAGAAAACTTTCTGTAGCTTTTGGGAAAAATAAAGGCAGGTCTCACACAAACTCTAGACTTTGAGAGAGGTACAGGAGTTGGATAGCTGCACATCCAACCTCAGCTCAGTGTAGCTGGAAAACAAAAGTAGGATATAAAGGAAACTGGAGAATACTACTAACTCCCATACCATATTTTTTTTTAAAGAAAGAGCTCAAGCTCTTGTTTTTCCTGCACTACCAGGATGCATCTTGAACAAATAGTTTACACAAAATGAACTAAAAACAGCACTGGAACGTCGTGATGAAGCGGTTCAGTTAGAGATACAGTACAGCTGATTTGTTTTGTCCCGTAAATATTTTGTCGTCATGTGTAACGCTCCCGTCTTGTTCTTACCCCAGATGAAAGCCCAGTTCTCCCCCTCCATCATAATTCCTCAACTCTCATTCTTCCTCGTCCTTGTCAGATCGTGAGCTCATCATCTCATGACCAACCGATCTCTTCCTCATACCGCATGCAGACACACACTGCAGCCTCAGAGCAGGAACCTGATGCTACAGTACTTCTCACTGGCCCACGCACAGGAAAGCACACACACACACACAAACAAGGTATCATGCTCCCGTCCTTGATCCTGAGTTACTCAAATTCAACACCGTTGACTTGCGAATTAAAGACAAACGTCATCATCGTAATAAATTAATAAGGAATTACATCACTTTGAGGTCACGAAGATGCACATGAGACCACAGTGAATCGAATATCCTGTTGAATCTAAGTTTTACCTGAACTGAAAGTGTTAACCTTTTATTCCCTTGATTTGAGATACTGTATTTTTTACTACACTGATCTTTGCATCGACGTGGCTGGAACCAAAATGGGAAATCGATCCAAAAAAGGTCTGCTGGTTATAAGGAGTCTTACCCAGAAATACTCTCATTGATCCTGCAAACATATTCAGCCTTGCTTTGCTTCTGAGCTCAAATTCAGAGGCTTGTCCTTATACACACACAGATTACTTTAAGAGCATATGTGGAGACATGGTCACACCTCAAGGAAAAAAAGAGATTGATGAATATTAATGGAAACCAGGTGATGAGGATTTGGAGGCAAACAAGAACGCATTTCTACTGAAGCGAAGAAACGAAGAGAACACAAACATATGTGTGAGATGCAATTATGAACAGAAACTCGCCCCTAGCTGACATCAAGCTCAACCCACAAAGGTTTCATCTAATCAAAGCCTGACTAAAGATGCCTTCTCTCATCCAGTGGCTCAACAGTTTCCTTCCCTCTGATCGCAGCGAGGCATCTGTCAGAGGTCGTGTGGCATGAACACTGTGTTGCTCGCTCAGCCCGTAATGTAAAAGGGTGATAGAGCTTCATTTGTTCCTAAAACAGCTGCTCTACAAAGGCAGCAACACACGACGTGCTCCCCATGGGGTCTGGCATCTTCTAATCTGGATTGACCCTCAAAGTAAGTCAGTCTGGCCTCAAACTGAATCTGAGGATTTGGGGTCACTCCATCTGCTTCAGTCCTCATATTTATTCAACTGGTGCGATTTCAGTTCAAGTGCATTATCAACACGTGGTTGTACAGAATTATCCTCCATGATGCTGCTAGCTCATTCTCTTCCTAGTTTCTTATTGACTTAGGGCCCCATCAAAACATACGATTCTCGGTCTTATCTCTTCTTTTATCAGCACTTTTTTCAGTGAGCTGTTTTCCATCCAACATGTCACATACATGCACTTTTCTTTACGCAGTCATCTTGTTTCAGGCTAGGACAGTCTTCAATAAATGCCTTTCTATATTTCTCACCCCTCTTTTGGCCTCCCTTCTTTTTCTTCCTTTAATGTCACTGTCCTGTATATCCTGTGGTGCCCCCAGGAAAGTGCTGACAGGTTTACAGCTGTGTTAATAAAAGAGTATTCTGTGTGTGTTAGTTCAATATCAGTATGCACACAGCAGCTGCACCAAGGCCACAGAAATAGTGTTTCAACTAATATATGCTATAAAACCTACATTTCTATTTCACTTCATTTTCATGTTTGTTTGTTTTTTTGTTTTTGTTGCTTGTTTCACTTCTATTTGTGACCTTTATAATGCTTCTCTTTATTCTGATGACTTGTTCTTTGTGAAATTGTTTTGAGGATTAAAAAAACAAAACACTGGAAGTCTGCCAAAAGTTACTGCAAAACATGCATAGGTACAACAGGGAGCAACAAGTAGAAGCATGCATTGCCTTCTTCCAACATGGTATATGTGTGGAACTATGGGTGGGAATAACTGCACTACTACTCCACTGATCAACATTATTTGAAAGTGGCTGTCAATTATTATGCCATGTTTGGATTCCAAAATGACTTAAATGTGTCTGAATGACATGAATCTGAAAGAATACGTAATGTGTGGGGCTTCATTAACCGAGAGGAGAACAACAGCATGTGGTGCACACTGTTTAATGACCTAATTGCTTCCGTTCAGAGGGCTGCTAGCAGAAGTGCTAACGTAATTTGCAGTCTCTTCTCAAGACACTGTAATGTAATTGTAGGAAAAGCTGAAGGACATGAGGCCAACCAGGACAGGACACTGCCAAACCTAAAAAACTACATGAAGACTGAAGAAAAGCAGCACACTGACCAGCATTGAGTCATAGCTCTGGGAAGCACCTATAGAAAAAGAAAACATGAATCCCTTTTCCTAGCATCGGTGGGACTCAAAATATGATATTTTCAGTTCTGACAATATATTATAGTCTAAGGTTCAGGATAATCTTGGAAAAGTGGAACTCTAACTTTAGAAAATGTCCCGAGAAGTGGAAACAACCTCACAACAGGAGGAACACCACCGCCACAGAGAACGTGTTATTATTATAGCAACACGAGGTCCACCCTTCGACCTACAGGAAGTGGGTGCCACTAACATAGCCTTCAATAAAAAAAAAAAGGAACCACCTTCAAAACACTACAATTATACCTTTCTCCCCATGATTAAATAGAGCGCACATGCAAAAGAACTCACACCAAGCTTTCCCCATCAACATGCAGATTTACACCTGATTTTTGAGAGAGGGATGAACAATAGCCACTGGTTTTCTGACTGTTTTTTCCAGAGAGCCTAAAAAAATTCAAAACTACCTAAAGAAAGTCCATGAAACATTCCTCCATCTAGGGCAACACCACACATGGTTACACATACTTCTCTATGAGATAACTTTAAAAGCAGAGCTCTACTTCTGGAGTGGATGCTGTTTAACGAGCTGCTCCAAAGGGGAAGGAGATGAAACGGCACTATTGGCCAACCAACAAAAACACACACATGCACACACACAGCTTGTGCTGTCAGCCACGGCGGAGTAGACCAGGACAGGCCTCTCAAGAGTCTGAATGGGAGACCTGTGCTGCTGTGCATAGTAAGTAGGCAGGACGATAATACGCCACTGAGATCTCGAAGCAGGAGTGTTTGTGTATGTGTTTTAAATACTGATTTGAAGCAGATTTGGTGCTTTTGTTTTATAAAGTGCAGCATCGAAGGAAGATGGTCAATAAATCTAAAAGAGGAGGGAAAAAACTGTTGATGTTTATGATCCTGTGTGATAAGCAGGTCAGGGCACGCTCAGGTTGGAGTATGGGATAAGAGTATTTAAGTGCAAGGACGATGTGCCAGGTTGTTGTGGGTATTGAGTCAAGCTGTTGACTAAGCACATGGGAAAGCATGTGGATGCACTGACAGTCAGTCAGACAGGTTAGAAGACAAGGAGACATGTAATTAGTGGAACAAGGCGAAGGCTGGCAGGCACAAACAAAACAGGGAGGAGGGGAAGAAGGGGAGACGGGCAGGTAGGCAGACTGACATACAGTCTGAGAGATAGACAGGCATATTGCGAACGGGAGGTTTTAAAAGGCTCTTTTGTTGGAGTGACTCATCTGTGCTCATGGCCCTGAGAGGCACGAGGAGGAGGAGGAGGCAGGTGAGGAAAGACATGCTGCTTAAGAGTGGCAAATGCACCGACGACGACCTCGCAAACGCTGCAATGATGCTGAGGCAGAAAAATGCTCTGATGTCATGAGGAGACACGTGATGCGCAGCTATGTGAGCGCAGCCTGCAACACTGAGCTGGGCCGTTAAAAAAGGTAAAGCAGGAAAGACGGTGCATGTGCTAATGAAAACCACAAGGTCCCGTTCATCAGGTATTTTACAAACACGCTCAGAAATAACAAACATTCAGACGCAGTTTCATACCCCAACACAAATACAAACTGCAAGTTGCACAGGAAGGACGACAGCCATTTAATTCAGTCTTCCCCACCGACATTTTCCCTGCCAGTTTCAGAATTTTCATCTTCTAATTCTCTAACCTTCCTGGCACAAACCCAAAGATGGAGGGTGGATCTGACACAGGAAGCCAGGAGCCCCCCCCACCCAAAAAAAACATGTACTGATACAGTATCTTGCAGCATAAACAGAAAGGTAAGGGAGAAGGGCATCAGAAAAACTCCAGAAATGACCATCAACAGCCATGACCTGCAGCCTCACTGTGTGTATCTGTGCCAGTGTGTGCGTGCATGTGTGTGTTTAAGTCACTGTTGGTGTGGCAAAAAGAGGAAAGAAAAAAAACGACAAAGAGATGGTGTCAGTTTGCGTTTGTGCCTGCGGATGCTAAAATTAGGCCTCGACTGTACTGTCCAGGTGGCTGCGCTGTGAGCTGTCAACTGTAACACTTCCATTAACAATGCACCCCGTGCATGCACAAACACACACACAGATGGCGAATACAAGTCTTGTTTAGTTGTACCGATGCAGCCTTTGGAAAGAAAAAATAAAACAAAACAAAAAAAAACAAAACAAGAGAAATGTTTCATGGAGTGACGTCACCCACCTCCAAGAAAAGTGGGTCAGAGCCAGAAACCATAAAGCAGCAGTTGGTGCAGCGATGAACAAAAGACCTGGAAATGGTGGTGATGCATCCATCTGTGCACCCGCTCTATTCACCATCTAATATTTTATTCATTTATTAGCATGAATTTATTTTTCATGGGAACCACTACAGGTAGCACTATCAATCAATCAATAGATTATATCTTTAAATAACTGATAAATGATCGCTTAACTCTCTAAAAAGATTTAAAACAACCATAAAAAACAAAGGTACTTATTGTTGCTTGTCTTTTTCTGAGTAACAGGCCAAATCTAGTCAGTTTAGTATCAAAATAGTCAAAATATAATTATACAGTATGAAACAGAGCAAAGGAGATAATTTTGTGATGCTGGAACTAGAGCATGCTTCTCATTTAAAGATGACTGGTTAATACAGGAATCATTTCAAATATCAGGTCACTAGATGTCATGGCGTTCTGTGTGAACTAAGCCTTGATGAAAAAATGAATAAACTCACAATATTAGCATATAAGTATATGAATTGAGAAATGAACATTATGATTTTTCTTTAAGCAATTATTTGTGGGGACCTTATGCCAAATCTGCTGCACTGTAAAAAATAAATAAATAAAACGGTAAGATGAAGTGTTTAACAAGATGCACTGAGTACGTGTATTCATTATCAATCTGTTCATCTCCCACACTACCTCATCATTGCTCTTCATCCCCTCCCCTCACCCCCTCTGTCTCTATAAACAGCCAGCACTCATGGTTCCCATCCCCGGGCTTCAAATAGCATCCACCAAGGACTGTGTGGCAAAGGGCCCTGGTGCAGAGGCAACAAAGTAGCTTTTAAAATGGATTTTGCCACAAAGACACAGGGAGGACATGTATTTTCCCCCAGTCTGTTCATTTATTGACATAAGACTTCCTCAGATCACAGAGGCAGATATGGGAACCGAGTGCCCTCTCTGCCTCCAGCTGGTGCTCAAAGCGCTCCCGCTCATGCCACAGTCTGACACTTCCACCGTCTCTTACAAAGTCCGCTTGTTCCATGTAGAAGGAAAATGAATGGTTGTCTCTTAGCAGATAATGTGATTCATAATGAAGCTGCTTGCTCAATGCACGACTGTTAGCTCGCATGATTCAATTAAAGATACATGCTGTGAGAGTTTAAGCATCTCTCAAAGTACATCGCATCCCAAATGGGATTTTAAGCTCCTGAGAATCAGCAGGGATCATTGCTCCACGCTCATAGTTCTTTGTTATCAAACTTAATGTATAGTGCTTCTGCAAACACTGCAACAAGTTTGAAGATTGAGAAAACAGTTCAGAAACTTGGGTATAACTACATCTTAAGGGTGACCTATAGTTGTCGGGCAACACTTCTTTTTCCTGACATACATGCACCTTCAAATGTCCCCTGCACTCGGATGTTGCCAGACTACAGTACAGTTGTCAAAATCTCCCCCGACTCTCCCCTCGAGTCCTCGGCTATTTCAGTCATGTTCCCCAATCAAAACAGATCACCACAGCCACCACTGAGGGTAGGAAAAAAAACAAAAAAGTAGAAATCCTCACGCCTTCTTTCAGCCACATTAATCTGACAGTACCCAGAAATGTCATCTGCAGCCTCACAGCTGAACTGAACCCCCATCACCACAGAGGGATGAAATAGCAAAGCCAAAAAAAAAAAAAAAAAATCCTCTTCTCATGCATAATAGCCACCGTCACCTGGCACATTGATTTAGCTTTGGAGTGACGCTCGATAATCAGTTCGGCCAGATCAGCAGTCATTGTACAGACGCCGAGGAAAAGCAAGGCCATCAGTCTCGGGGTGTGTTTTCCCCGCAAAGTATGTTCACTGTGCGCATCAGCCTCTGTCACCAGCATGCTGTGTGCTGGCTAAATGTGCCTGCTGTTCCTCATTCCTCATGGTAATGGTTCTATTCACATATAGGGTCTCGAAAATAAATTACCCTGAATCAAGCGGCAAAACAGTGTTGCAGGCGAATACATCTTGTATTCACAATTTTCTGCATAAATTAACATACTAATATGAAGAGGAAAAAAAACATTCTGATGGTTGTAAGTGAGGTGCTGGCTTCATGTCAGCAACCTGAAGATCAGCCTCTAGAAAGAAAATTGGACAGAGATGTTTTCTTGCCTCACGTAGGACGGCGAGGCCACGTGTGACGTCAGTTAGTTTCATATTGTCTGGTTGTCAAGGCTGAAGCCGCTAAGACAACAAAACACTAATGCGAGATGCTTCCAGAGCTGACAAGATCCTTCTGTCTCTCTCAACGTTTTTCAGGTCAAAGACCCCCAAACTGATGGAGAGATGGAGCAGAGACCCGGCCTACTGTATAATGTATAACGCTGTTTTATAATAAACTGGGCCCAGTGCCAGGTATAAACCTACCTTGCTATTGTGCATTCAATACTAAGCTATTCAAATAATACATGTTCATAATATTAATGATTTTATTTTAAACATATAGGAACAGTGAGTAGGGGGCAGTGCCACTGCCATATGTAAACGGACCTTGTTGATACCAATGCCAATATCATCTGTGTCTGTTGATTGCATGATAATCATGCATACAGGCTGATTTTGACATTTTTATTTTGAACATAATTATGGAAACTAAAAAATGTGTCTACATAACCAAAAATTTGGCAACCCTCCTGCAGCACCTCGGCGGACCCTTGTTGAAGACCTCAGTCCTCAACCATCACATTTCTGTGCCTGCTTTATAAGTCATCAGACGCTGCATTAATACATGCGTGCAACACACCTATATAACAGACAAATGGCAAAATGTGCACGGTAACAGAGGGCTGAGCAACATTATCACATGACTGGTCCATACTCTTAGGCCTGACCACACTCTTCAACCTCTGCCTTCATTTTGATCTGGACACCTGTAAAGTTTCATGAGTGTCCTGCACAGGTGCCCCTCTAACAAAACCAGAATTACTGCATCCTCCTTTGATCTGATATAAAATGTATTTTTCTGATAAATGATGCCAACAACACGTTGCTCGAGTGTTTGTCATCATAGAAAAGAGCAGCTACAATTAATTCACTGCTTATAGGGGCTTGACTGCATCTCTAACTGCACTTAAAAAGCTTCTGTATTGACCTTTAAGGACAAAGCAAATTCAATTTGAAAGCATTTCCTCCCTGCTGTAGGTCCCTGTTTGTCTTCGAGTTAGTTTAGGACTAAAACAGACCTTTACTATCACTGCCCTCATTACCTTGAGACTGAAGTCTTAAAAAAAAAAATCTAAAGATAAATAAATGATTTGTGAAATCTCTCTCAGTCTATAAACATTTGCAGCTACTGCAATAGCTCCCACATACACTTGAAGCATGTGTTTATTTCATTTATGCATGTCCTGTGTGAGAGATTAAAACTAGAGCTTGCCCACTGATCAACATGATCCTCTGCGTGTTTACTGGCATGTGATCTGTGTTTACTATGAGGTGATCAATGTTTCGATCCCATAAGCATGTTTGTCAGGATTATCTGTCCGCTGCAGCGCTGCAGCACGATACCAATGAGGAACCAACAATTTTAAGCCACGTTGAGTGATGATCTTTTACAATTTAAATGACTGTAGGAGCTGCAGGCGCTGTCTACGTAACTATGAATCAGCAGCCCAAAATGCAGTTGTATGGTGCTTTCAGCCACACTTAACTCAACATTTTGATTCGCTGGTCTCCTGTGCCCTCAAGATGATGAATTAACACAAGCCAGTTGTAAGGTGTCACCCCATCAATGGAGGAGGTGAAGAGCTGAAGTAACTGGTGAATAAAGTCAAACACTGAGTGAGGGAAGCACATTTTTCTAAATAAATGACCTAGGCAGAGCTTAAATGACAGAATCCACAGCCCTTACATTCGACTAATTTGAGGATATTGATGCAGTCACTCAATGCCAAACAATATGGATCAGCTTGAACCACAGACTAAAGATTGTGGAAAAGAGAATACGTATACTACATAAATTGTTATTGACTGAACTGTTCAGAGATTTTTCAGCATTTTACTAATTCTAGTGATGTGAAGCCACAAGGCAAAATACAAAAACAAAGAGTGTATAATAAAGTGTGATTCACAGACGACAGGACAGATCTTTTTTTTTTATCCAAAACTGGGAGATCTGTATTTGCACTGAGTATGAACCCTCCATTGTAGTGAGGGGAAGAGATGGAGGAGGAGGAGGAGAATGAGGAGGAAGGTTGGGGGGTCTGTGGTATGGAAACACTGGACACACACACCCACACACACAAAAAAAAAATTACATTCAAAGCAACAGAGGATGGCATTTCATATGACTAAATGATGAATCAATTTTCCAATTTTACAGAACAGACTGGCCATGTAATGATTAAGAATAAACAGCTACATGTGACGGTCCCCCTCGTGGGCCGATCAGCTGCTCACACACTTTCATATTGTGGGATTGTGTTATATCCTTAATCATGAAGGTCTTGGACAGACTCTGAAGTTTGACTCGTGGGTGGATGGTCTAAAGGTGCAACAGGAAAGGTCATAAGGTCTCCAAAATAAAATATGTCCTCGGACAGTATTGTGCCCTGAAATTGGCCAGATAATTTGAGCTGTAGGTTGACAATTCGTCATGATGAGGATCACCTCTGAGCATGAATGTGTAATGGCAATACAAATATTAAGTATAAATGTGGGTCAGGGTAGAACATGAGCTAGACAACAGTTCAGGATGACACTGAAATAATGGGACTGTTTTCTTAAAGGTAGAGTCTGGAGGTTTGTTCGTTGCAGTTTGTAAACAAAACATTCAAACTGGGCCCTTCCTCTCGGGCTCAACTGTGCAGCCTCCTGCCCCTGACAGCAACAGCAGCAGCAGCATTTGTCAGGCCTAGAAAGAAAAGGAAATACAGTTCGAGTGAAGCGCTGGAGCGGCGGGCCGATACCCGGCCGTTACCAGCAACGGGAGCCTCAAGTATTATGCTGTAATGAGTAGGAGGTCTGTTGTGGTGAGCTGGGAAGCGGCAGGATGCTAGCCGCTAGCGGAAGTCAGCGCCGGGCTAGCGGGTGTTAGCGGTGGCAGATAGTATCCGCTAGCATCCGTGACAGCTAGCGGCCCTCCTACTCGTGCGGCACGAAACTTCACCTGAGCCCCGTCATTGGCTGGAGAGAAAACACCCAGAAGTGAGTAGATGCCCATAGGTGATGATTAAGACAGATTTTATTGCGTTTATTTTTTAGCAAAAACCTCCAGACTCTACCTTTAAGATGTGTTGTTCTTAAGAGACTGACTGGCCAACTGAACCTTTTCAAACTCCACCACACTGGTGCAAAAAAGACAAAGACATCGTTTGCTTAGGGTGACACTTACTTATCTAAGCTCACCACTAAGTTCTCCAACTTTGTGCAAGTGCAAATGTGTAATATTCAGTTCCAGAGAGCAACACAGCCATTTCTCAATTACTCCACAGGTCAGTTCCTTCTTTGTTTTGGTTAAATAAACAAAAACTGTTTGTACGTTGAGAGAAGAAATAGATAAATGAGGTGTCAACTGAGAGAGACATGGACGAGCGATGTGTTCAGACTCCTGTCACTTCTCCTCTAGGCACTGTTGTTTCAGAGTGTGTGTACATGTGGTGTGTGTGAGAGAGGGAATGGGACACAGGGAGGCAGTGCAGTAGATTGCAGGTCAGATTGTGAGTCTGCAGAGAATGAAAAGTTTCCACATGAGCAGTAAGCTGCATGTGTATGTGTGTGTGTGTGCATGTGTGTATGTGTGGTGGTGTCCAGATGAGGCTTGACAGAAAGTTGATATGTATCAGTAGCTCAGATGCTGCTTGGTCACGCCCCAAGGGGAGAACAGGAAATTACTTTGTTTGTTAAGAAAAAAAAACAACTAATTATGAAAATAGATGGAGGAAAGGAGTGATGGAGGAAAAGAAACAGGGAGGAGGTGTCAGTGCCGCTGCACACTTCATTAATGGATGAGATCAGCAGCAAAATTACTATCTACTATATCCTGTCCCTCTCATTGTGATAGGATCCAAAAAAAGATGGCCCAAATTCCTGTGGATTACATCTCTGTTATTCGCTCCCAACAATCTAATCTCAGTTCATGCTGGTTACGGCAGACCGCTGCCGACTCCACCCCCTCCCCAGTTCACACCCTGATTATAGGTTTTAGTTTGCTTTTGGTGGGAAGAGGAATGTCCTGACCGTCTTTGGTTCATTAAGACAAGGGCTTATTAAGAACCTCTGACTGCATGTTCTCACAGTCACATCCTCAAATAAAGATCCACTGCCATCAATTAAAAAAATAAAAAAAACATTGAGTGCTTCTCAAGAGGGAGAGGGGAGTGAAAGGGAGAGTGACACGAGGGGGAGAAGGTCAGAAAAAGAGAGGGGATTGTGGAGAAACCATGATAAACCACAAGATCTGGAACTGTTTTGAGGGGAACACACCATCAATTCCAGTGTCACTCTAACGCCCAACAAGCCGCTGTTATGGAAAAGCTTACATAACCTGCAGGTTGACTGAGGCAACACATGCAGACTGTGTCCCTCCTGGTGCACGTACCGTATAGACCTTAAGATATTATCACACATTAAGTACAGAAACCCTTGCTGCTGCTAACATAAGTTATATTGTTGGATCAGTTTGGTTGCACACACACACACACACAAACACCACATGTAGCCTTTGCAAAGACATCAGCTTAAATCATGACTCACTTGTTTTGATTTCTCTTCCATCCATTTCCTGCCTTATACATGAAATATCAAAACTAAAAACTAATGAAATCAAAAAGGCGAAAAAGAAAAAGGAAAGAAGAAGAAATACAGTAATGTTTTCTTTTTCTTTTTCTTCAAGTAATTGTTCATGACATGTTTTTGCTTAACACTTGTCAGTGAGTGCTGCAAACACTGTGTACACATAATGTAGAACAAAAAACATTGTTCTTAGTGACTACATGTTATGTAACGCGCTGGTACTTCATTGCAGGGGATTCCTGCTACAACCGCTGCACCAAAGTAATGCAAAATGGAGGGCAATGTGGCCTCGCATCAAACAGAATTCCTCAAGCAGTTGCAAGCACACACAAATACTTGTATACACTGACACTGATGCATATAAGCTTGTACCAAGTAATAAGAACAGTGTAAAAGGTTGAAATAGTCTAATGTGGGCGCTGGTCTGGATGACACCATGCTTTGCTTTCCATCCCTCTGTGGTTCATGCTGTGATATCTAAGGCATCATTTCTAAATATTTTATCAGAGATGAGGTCTGTTACAGTAGATTTGGGGTTATTTATCCAGGAGACATGATCAAGAAGAGTAAACACAAGTCAGCTAAACGGGAATGTGCAGTGCAATAAACCACCTAATGTCATCAGCAAACATCAACTAAACATTAGTTCAATTGCATCATTTTTTACCAGCAGTGGCACATCATTTGTGAAACCACTGATGGTGAGTAAACCACACATATTCATACACACTACGCACAAAACATAATATGGTCTCAATAACACGTAGTCTCAGTGGTAGAAAGCTGATATATATTCAGGTTTGTCAGTGCATGAGAACGGAAAAGATTTTAATTCAAGACGAAGCTCCGTGTAGATGTTTCTTTAAAACATAAGGGAATACCTGATGTACACACAAATGCTTCTGAACAGCGCTGACAAAAACCTTCATCTAAGTTTCCAAATGCTAGCAAATAGAACTATTTGCACACAGAGCCTTATGACTTGCCAGAGGGGAAGAGAAAGTACAAAACAACACCTTGTGATTCTGGGGGGAAAAAAGCCCTCAGCATGGGCGGAGAGGAGTTTGTCAAACTGCCTATATTTCTGTTTAATGCAAATCATCCTTGAACAACCCTCAAAGAAACACTCTGCTGATGTTTAAAGACCTAGTTAGACAGCCTAATCCTGTTTCATAAGAAATAAGACAGGGAGACGTTCCCACTCCTGCATCACTGTCACCAACTATAGATACTACTTGTTAACATCGTGGTGAAGTGAGGGGAGTAACTTCCTTTTCCTGCAGTCTCCCTTCTAATTTGGACAAACTGCACTCTGACCACATTGGTCTGCCTGGCCCATTTGTTTTGGAAAAGGATGTTAAATGATCAAATATCAATCTCACTCAGTCCCTGAACAATAAGGTCAATGAGGCACTGAATCTCTGAGAAAATGTTTAAAGTTGACAGAAGGATGGGCCTGTGGTGTAATGAGAAATGCAAAGCATCTTCAATCTAGTCCCTTTTCTTTCTGTTTAAAAAAAAAGCTGTCACCCTCCTCTCTTTGTGTCGTTTTCTTCTGTGCAATCTGGCAAAGCACAAAAGTGTGAAATAAGTTTGGCTTGCTGACTGTATGTCGATTCAGGGTTATTTTGACATTTATAACCTCAGCATGACACAGCAGCTTGGCATCAATAGTGGTGTAATTGGAAGCACTTTGTTATCAATCTGTCTTTTCTTCCCTGCCCTCGCTGCCTGTCATTCATCCATTTCTGCCTTTATAGCATCACAAAATCAAGTGAGCGATTTGATAACATTTCATAAAGGCTGAAATCTCAGGTGACACCACTGCTTCATACTTGGACAACAGAGCATAACCTTACGGCCGTGGGGGAGTTAAAAGGCAACAGACAGGAGTGTGTGCTACCAATGACAGTTCACCTGGTTCATATTAAACTGCCTAGTGCCTACCAAAACAGACTAAGCCTGTAAAGGCCTCACTCGTTCCCACTGATTATGCAGAATTTTCCCATCAACTCCTCTATCAACACATCCAGGCAGAGAGAATTAATTCTTCAACAAGTAATCCCAGAGTAGAAATTAAAGCGCCTGAGTCAAGTCAAGTCATTTCCTTTTGTTTATAACAGCGCTTGAAGTCAGATGTTTATACAATCACACAAAACACTTAAGTATCTTGAAATCATCACAGGATAGGATTACAGTCCCAATGTGGAGTAATGCTGTAAAAACAAATACTGTCATGCCAGACTGAAATACTGTCAAAACTCAGACCAAAACTGAGGTACATATTATAAAGTGTAATCCCCCTAATGAACGACATGTTTTTTTTTAATTGAAAGTCTAGAGAAGAAGCTTTCCTCTCCATCCGCACCTGGTGAATCTTGACAATTAAATATGAGTCACGGACAAACAGATGATCAGAATCATTTGCAGTCATCTTTCATTACCGACACAGATACCGAGCTGTGTGCAGCCAACACTTCTTTCAGTGCTCCTCAGCAGTGTCTTGCAGTGGGACTACAAATGACAGGTGCTTTGTGTCGTGTGGTTTAGTTTCACCGATGTGCAGTTTTCTCTCAGCTGCAGTGCTCTCTGTACTCATGTCTCCTGTCCTCCCCTTTTCTCCCCCCCCCACCCCTCCTCTGTCTCACTCCCCGCTGATATGGTGAAAATCAATGGCTCCTCTATTCCCTGGAAGGGCCTGATGTCTGCTAATGAAATCCTATCTGCTATGAGTCATCCATCTGATGGGCTGCTGGGCCAGCGACGGGCTGAAGGACCGAATCTTCAGCATCTCAAACAGCATCTTATTGCACCCACACAAACACGTGTGTGGGCACAATCATCCATGCAAACGTAAATGTGTTGCATGCTGAGGTAAAAACACTGACAACTTAGGTTAATGTCCAAATGTAACTGTCCATATTAAAATGACTGCAGAGATACAAGTCTCTATGAAAAGTGACAATGCAACTGTCTTATTTTAGACCTGTTGTAATTGGGAATATATTATTCAAATACAATGGTTAGAGTTTGGAGGGATAAATGTTCATTGGCAAACTAGAAGGGTATTATGAAGTGTTTTAGTTTAAAACATAAAAAAAAATGAACAAAATGAGAGGAAAAAAAGGTTTGGAAGATAATGTCAGAGAAGTTTAGGTATCTATGTATCACACATGTCTCTTGAAGTTAGCATGCTAAGCAGCTAGTCTAAACCTGCCCTGTCTGATAAAACCACTTCATACCTCAAGAAGTGACAGTGAGTCACTGAAGCGTCCAGTCTGCCCTCGGTCCAACAGGACAGGATAAAGAAGTAGCGGTGAGGAGACTATCAGCCCGTGTTGCAGCTATCCTCTCTCAGCAATGACTCCTCCAGTCTTCCCTCAAACTCAGCCATTGATGCTGTTGCTCCAGCTGCTCGCTCACTCCCTATGGCTCCTCATCCTCTGCTCCCGCCACTACTGTAATACATCTTCTCTGTCAGATTGGGCAAACTGGATGTGAAACATTGTCAACAGTCCAAACACTGCACGGGAAAACAACTTCTACTTACATAATCAGATTGCGAGGAAAAAAACTTTACTCCCTAATCCATGCAAGTTTGGCAACATGTCAACACACGGCCTATGCTGAGGTTAGATTTACTCAAGATCAGAGTTGAAACTTTTCTACGAGTGGCCAGTGAGGCCAGTCCCAGAACACATTCATATGAAATGACAGAGAGAGGGTCAGTAAAGAGAATGACAGCAACATCAAAGCCAGCAGCAGCCCAACCTCCTGGTGATATGCTACCCCCCCCCCCCCGAGTATAAATTCAGCTGTTGGTAAATTCTTACATATACTGTAGCTCTTTTGAGGTCATGGTTTTGTACAGGGTTTTTCTATAGAAACTATTGCGGTCAACATAATCTGCATTTTTCTGCGCAAACTGTAAAACAGCCAATGTCCTTAAGTTAGTCTCCTAGTGCATTAAGCCTTGCCAGCGTTGGACATAAAGCAACAGTGCAATAAACGTACTAATTAATTACCATTATTCAGCTAAAAGCACACCGCTGGTACAAGCCAAGCACAAAGTACGTCTTCATTTGATTGTGCTCTTAGCGATCCTTCAGTTTGTTTATAATGACACAAGTTATGGGAGCGGCATGCCCCCACCCAGCTTGCAATTAATTCCTAGATAGAAAATATATTATAAGGTTAAAATTTATGTGAAAATTTGTTAAAAAAAAAAAAACAGCTGAGATTTTAGATTTAGATTTGTAGCATTATAAGATGAGGTAGGATGTCTATGTGTTCCATAGACACCTCAGTTGCCAGTGTTTTGTCATCACATCACCCCCACTTGATCTCTCCCTTCCATACACACACTCATGATTACTGCTCAGTGCTCACTCAGTGCTCTTACAAATGCAGAGGTAGAAAATCAGTGATCATGGAGTGAAATCTGAAGCACCAATTACAATGACCTCAATTCGGAGAATGACATCAACTTGAGAATCATGTTTGCAGACATGTTTATTTTTAACTGAGAGTCACACAGCGCGGTGAATGTACACACACACACACACACACACACACACTGATGTATGCTGTGTTAAAACGCTCATGAATGTGTGAGGTTAGTGTGCTGAGGGATTTTCCTTCTGCTCTTTCACCTAAACCTGGATGTAAACCAGGCCTATAGCTGTAATGTACACAGAGGGAGCACAGACACGTAAAGCCTGACATTCACACAATCAGAAATGTTCCATGCAAACGACGCTGTCCTGCTGGTGAGACACTTCTACGCGTGCTGCGATTCTCCCGTTAAACACATCCTCAAAACATTTGGTCCGTCTCTCCGTCATGAATCACATTCCTCTCACCCTCAATCCCTACATCTCCCTTTCCCTCCAACCTTTCAATCCCTCCCTCATTACTACATCGCTCAACCCAACCAGTTATCAATCTAAACGCTGCTAATCTCTTCCTGTAGCTGTGTCTCTGCGTCACTGTG
The DNA here is from genome assembly GCF_905171665.1 of Trachurus trachurus. Lineage (NCBI taxonomy): Eukaryota > Metazoa > Chordata > Actinopteri > Carangiformes > Carangidae > Trachurus > Trachurus trachurus. The sequence goes on along the minus strand of NC_139898.1, from coordinate 24,847,849 downwards.
CTAGTGCATCCTCCGCTGATTGAAACTGACATCTGTTTGCACTGGTCTGGCTCGTAGCCATACAGTGTGAATACAGGCAGAGTGCTTGACCCCGAGACATCTACAGATATGGCAACGAGCGGATTTGTCACACATACATGGACGAATACAATGCCACCTTTTCTAATGAACCTAGTGCTGAGAGTACGTACTTACAAAATGGAAGGAGGAAGGAAGTGACATATGACAGCAGAAGGATATTAATAGACAGCTCTCTATCTTGTATTTCATGGCCTACATGTATTTTCATTGTATTTTTCCCAACTCCCATGGATAATTCGATAAAGATGGACACATAATGTGAGCTGAAATAACAATGATAGAATGCAGCTTTCCTGTCAGTTTCCAGACTCCAAGAGCAAAGGGTGACTTCTTTCTAGAGCAAGGGTGAAACTACTTTCAAAAAAGGATTAGTCCAAATTATGCACAGACAAAAATGTGATGTTTCAAGAAACTGGGGCACAATTAATTGATTTTTCCAGTATAAAAAGTGTATTGGCTTTTGTACGACATCAGTATTCATCTAATTCCCCATCTTACAGTATTGCTGCACTTGTAACCCATCGCAGAATAAGTTATGCGATTTCCCCGTGGCTTACTGAAAGGTATTCTGGGAAACCGAGGAAATCAGTAACTGTTAAGTAGATGATGCAAGTTGAAGGTAAAAACACACAGCACATCTCATCAGTGCATCATTATTACTCGTATAATGACCATGTGTACTGTTGTTTACCTCTGGCACAAGCAAAACCCAAAAACCCCACACAAATTTAATCCATTCAGCTGCAATAAGAGCTCATGTTGATTCATTAATTAAATATAGTCAAGGAAGATTGAGCCAAGCACTAAGAGTCAGCTTGGGACCTGAATACATTATGCAGATAAGTGCATTAATATTATATAGCCAAATAAATCCCATTTCCCTGAGGCCTTCCCTGCCACCATGTCTATTCAGGCCCAGTTCAGTAATATGGCAGACAGTGCAGGGAGGGATGAGAGGAGCAGGGGAAATAAGAGACACTCGGGGAATGAAAGTGAAAGTGAAAGACCTTTCAAGCAAGACAAAAGTTCTCACATGGACAAGTGACGATATGATGAGTGAAGATAGAAATAGGTGGTCGCTTTAGATGCTTTAGAGAGAAGGTCGCTTATGTTAAATTAGAGTGCTGTTAAGTGAGGTATGCAACAATGAATGAGTTTTTATAGCAATTTGCATGAGCTTAGTGATGTGGACAAGCCTCTACCTGGACTGCACAACACAATGATCGTCAGTGTTTTAGTTTTTCTCCCTGTGTAAGCTGTAATGACAGTACAGGATGAGCCTCCAGATAGAGAAAGGTAAAATTATAACAAAACAAAATAAAATCTAGGGCACCACGTCTCTACAACTCCCCCCACGATTCGTTTCTAAATCAGCCTTCCCACCTGATGAGCTGAGCAGACTCCAAGGAACAAGGAAGTGACTAAACAAAACACAGGCTTTTAATGATGATCACACTGTCCTCTCTCTCCCCCCTCCCTCCCTTTTTATGTATTTGTCTTGCCCTCTCCCTCCGGGGCTCTGACATGCATTGCTGCTCTCCAAGTCTGTCTTCCCACTCTCACGCTATCCTACTTGTTTATTTGAACTCATTTCATTTCCTTTTCTATCTCCACCACTCCCCATTTTGTTTACCTGCTTCTTCCTGGAAATTGCTTTATGGCAGACTCGTCACTCTCCCTTTCTATCTCCCAGCTTGTGTCAGCCTTTTTCCTGTGTGTGTGTGACTGTTTGTGTGTCCCTCCTCTAATTAGGTACTGTGGTTTGCTCTCCTAGCTGCGCTGCTATGGACTCCGTCAGTGACACTATTATGAAAGCAGCATTTTAGCGTTAGTGTGTCCTGGGAAGTCAGAGATAGTAGATACACAAGGACTTTGTAATCCACAGGCTGTGACCTGACCACATCCTTGTGATATGTGTGTGAGAGGACAGTCAAACAACATTGTTGTGTGAAACAACACACATACAACATCATAAACATTGCCAACAGGGAACTGAACTACGCTTAATTGGTTCTTGCATGAATACTGCTTGTTAATGGACTCACCAGAGACTTCCTTTCTTTGCTCCGTTCTTGTCATAAACCATGACACGAACTCACCACGGTGCCATCAGAGTGATGACATTAATGCTGCAACACTGGAGCATCTTTTCATGTTAAAACTGGAGCAAGTGATTAGATTAGGCCACATATCTTTGACAGCAGATCACCTACTGTTTTGACAGCATGCTCTGCTAGTCCCTGTGTGGGCCCTGTCAGACTGAAAACAGCATCCCTAGACCGTTGGTTAAAGGTCTGTCCTACTTCCTGTTTGTTTTCAACGGCTATGTGTAATATTGCGATTTAAATAAACCACATTGATAATGGTGTTGATAAGAGATAAGAGGCAAATTTTGCATGGATCATCATTTATAAAAACAAAATGTAGTCAAGGAAAATTACCAGCTACATTATATGCATTGCTGTTTTGTTTTTGACAACAAACGGTTTATTTCTAATGCCAGGGTTAGGGACATTTTTCACAGTGAATCCAGTCGTCACTCAAGGAAACAGTTTGATTCCCTATGAGAGAGCCTTGTCTTCCCCGAGCTGACACTGGATTACACAAACATGTCTGTTTATCTGGCTCTGAATCTTGGGCATCATTACATAAGCTTGTCTATGTTTGTGTGTGCAAGTGGGTGTGTCTGCGCAGAGAACAAGATGGAATTTGGATGGGCTGGTTTGCTGTTGTGTCTATCAATGAATGAACATGGTGGCATGGAAAGTCCGTACAAGAACGAGCCGATTCTTTTTGACTGGTTTCCCTTCACCTCCTCCTCCTCACCCCAGCCTCTGCCCCATTTGTGTCTTTGTTGTGGGAAAGTTCTTCTGGGTCTCTATCAAACGTATTGTCAAGTACAGCTACAATGGACCCATTCTTCTGTGACACATCCGACAATACGCTTTCCTCTGTGTCTGCCACACTTTGTGAGACAGACACACACAAACATTCACTTTGATAATTGAACAGACATGTAGAGTACATGCACAAGTCCATCTTGTCTGCACTGTCTAATGTCGTATCCATGCTGACACATACTTATCATTAGCAAAGGCCAGTGAGTCAAACTTGTCACTTCTAAAGAATACTGACATTAAAGGTAGCCCTGTCTATCACTACATCCCTTGGTGTGAGGCTAAAAAACATGTGGGGACTGGGGAGTTTTTTGTTTTTGTTTTTTCACACCTAAATAAATTGTGACAGATTGAAATTTTAAGAAATCCCATATTTGTATGCATGGATGTGTGTACTTGCAATGAGAAGTGGATGGATATAACAGTGTCAGATGGAGCCCAACTATGACTCAGGAAGCAGAATGGCATCTATGACTGATGGCATGAGATAAATTCTGCATTCTGCATTTTACATTCACAGACGGTACCGTTGTTCTGTTTCAAACCATCACAAACTTTCTCCTAGGCTACTGAGGGCTGTTTCCGACACATTGGCCCACATGAGTTATGTGATTGGGGCCAATGGCAGGACATTAAATAACTCATTTGAATCTGTGGCAAGAAACAGCGAAGCAGTGTGGAAGCAGGGTTTCTACGATATTACGCCGATCTTAACAAACCAGATACCTATCTGTTGAGGAAATCAATGAAAATATGCACTTGAGAGCCTCTGTCCAGCTTATTGCCTAAACACACATGAGTCAGCCTCATGGTTGTTACCCAGGAAACCATATGGCAGCAGAGTCCCTCAGAGAGGGAGAGTTAGGGCCTATTGGATGTGATGGTCAATTGAGCACAGTTGACTAGAGATAAGCTGAGTACATGACAACGACAATCCTTCTCCGATGCCTCCTGAAGTAACAGGTTAAGGATCTCTGGTTAATGTTAATGTGTCATGGCATGGCATACATAACTAAAAATGTAAACTTTATGATCATTATTGTTTGAATGAGGTTGTGTGGCAGGCAGAATCATATGACTGCTCCAGATAATGTTATATCATACATGCTACATGCGAGCTGAGTCAGCTTTTGACATGCTGAGTCAGTGGTTATGACCCTGCATGCCTGTGTGTCATGAGATGAAACAGACGGACAGGGAATGTAGAAATTAATTAGTTTTTAACTGTATCATAGGAAAAACAAACAAACAACATAATTATGCTGAAAGATTTTACTATTTGAGAAGCCCCCAACTCAGCCATAATAACAGAAGCAAATAATTGCCAATATATCGTTTCATAATACAGTAATAGACCATTAAAGGAATGAAGTGGAGCCCACCATATGGCCAAATGTCCTCTGTGCCCTTTGTTCTGCAGCATTCCTGTCTAGGGTTTATCCAGGTTTCAGCCAGGCAAGCTCTAAGTACTGGATCTCCCTGTGACAGTGTGATTCCTAGAGCTAGTAACTAGGATTAAGAAGACGACATGACTTAAGGCCTGCTAGTGGCTACCAGAGTTTGCAGTGTTTGTTATCAACCACAAAATTGTTGGATGGAGCCGACAACATGCTGACAACACACTGAGACCTTGCAGAAAACAACATGCTACGCTCGCCAGACTTGTCAGTGCTGAAACCATGATGCTAAGTTTCTCCTGGTGGTGGTGTAACAGGAAATGGTTAAGGAATGGGGTGATTAAAATCAACAGGGCGTTTCCTATGGGAAAACTAAACTAAACCAATCCTTCAACCAACTACTTTTTATGTATTTAGAAACTGATTCAACTTCAGAATTGCCTTGATGATGAGCCCCCTCCTCACAGCTGCTACCGTCAAAGTCCAACGAGATTAAGAATCCCGTGCTACACAGCACAATTACCTTGAGGAGAAATGACTAAGTCTCTTGTCAAACAACCACCACGCAAGTGCAAACTCTCATGAGTACAGAAAAGCATACAGAAGATTTGTTATTTAAACTGACATGTGGCTAACAATGATGTATACACAATGTCTGTCACAACCAGTTATCCCACTTTGAAAAAAGATCCAGCAAATCCACAGCAAATGATTCTGGTGGCAAAATGTTTTCTGAACATGTATGATTGAGTTTTACAAAGGGGAACCTGTCTGGTGGTGAATGGCCTCCCCCATTAGGCATAACCCTGTGTCTTTGAATTAAAATGAAGTAATCACCCTATGTCCTCTTCCCTTTGTGTTACCCAGGGACAGCCATTCTGGCCATGGCATGGGGCTTTAAAAAGCAGAACTAACAAGGATTAGCATCCAATTTTAACACCTGACTGTAATCCTGCCCTCACACAGTCCATGCTAAGCCTGTGCTAGCCATGCTAATGAAAGGGAAGCTGTTCGCAGACAGTTTTTTTCTTCTTCGCCACTGTTACCTAACAACTTGGCTCATGACAAAAGCAGACAATGACAGGACAGCACACTTGCAGGGAAGAGGGAGCAATCGATTAGCTTATCAGTCTTTGCTGTTAAAGCAAAGCTAGATCCTTACTTATGGGAGATTCAATCGCTTTTGTTCTGTGCTTCTTTGTACAGAAAATAGTGAACCATAGGATATGTTTAGTGTGGTCCCTGCAAGAGTAAAAAATACCTACAAATAGACAAAAAAGTTGAAAACATTAGCAATTCTGGGAGCCTATCTAACTAATGAACACCCTAAAGAAGACAAACTGGTTTATAAAACATAAGCCCGAGGGATAACACAGAATCAGTGACTTTGGGTTGATCATTAACTACAGGTAATTGTGTTGTGTTATTATTGTCCTTAGTGATCTAATATTGAAAACTAAATAATGCACATCTATGTCAGCTTATCATTGCATGAGCCACAAAGCTCTGTCCAAACTATGACAGGGACAAAAAAAGGGTGTAGACTTGTGTCTTGTGGTCATCTAAATTATAACCTACTGAGCAGCATTGCATTTTATATAATGACATATACATGAAAAACAGCTATTCTGTCGTAATCATTGTCATTACAACCTGCTCCAGACTGTCAGGCTGAACGTATACTAGCAGGGCAATTTAACACACAGGTATGAGACGTTCAGGAAAAGCCATTACTGTTGGTGAATCAGCCACTTCAACTGATTAAAACATCATTCATTAAATTTAGACCAGGTCTGAATTTACACAGCGGGCCAGTTCACAGACCCTTATTTAGCATACAAGAGCAGTTAACAATGGAACAGACATGGAAAACAATTTAAAGGTCTCCGAAAAATAACATATTAATCATGAGACTATTTGACAGCTGTAAAGTTCAGGAGTAATGTAACACATCTCCTCAGTTAACAATTCCGATTCCACAATTACAAGTTAAATTTCTAAATCAGTATATTATTGTATCATGAGCTAAAATGTCATTGTGGCATATGACTCAAAGAGTCCCAGCCAGGACTGTTCAGTGCTTTCCAGTTTACTCTTTCTGCAAACCAAACGTACCTTTTCTTGAACAATAAACTCTGAATTACTGGATTAGTCTCTGACTTTGATTATTTACTCAAGATTTCATGATATTTTAACTACAAAACTTCAACATGTTGGCTAAACAAACATAACAGCAGCCTCCATTGTATCTTTACAGAGAAGTGCCACAGTTTAAGCTTACATGCAGGCTCACCATTCAAAATAAGAAAAACAATCCCCAAATTCAACATTTAGTGGAAAATGCCAACTACTTTAAGTGTTCAAAATCGATGCATAGGCCCCAGTCCACCCAACAACTCCATCCCTAATCTTATGTTCACTGTTGTTGAAACAATTTTATTTATTCTCTGATGTGAAAGCCGAGAAACCTCAACACGTGAACAGAAAGCAATAAGATCATTCTTATCCTAACACTGACAGACAAACACACCAGACAACAAGCTAATGAGATTCCTCCTCATTGGAGGACACTTTGGCATTGAGTTAATTTACTAAATGAGCTGGAATAAACACATATGCCAACATCATCCAGCTTTACATATTGTACTAAAAATAACATACTGAAAGAACTGCATTTAGCTGCGACTTTACAACCTAGTCTGCCTCAAAATGCCTGTGTTGTTGAGTATGAATGCTTACATAATTCAAGGTTGATTCAAAAAAGTCAACGTGCAGTTGCTTGTGGCACAAAAAAACAATAATGGCAGCTGGATACAAGAGCCCTGAGCCGTATGAAATAAATAAGAGATATATTGTAAATGGATGGATAAATGGAGACTTTTGCGTGACAGCTGCAGAGCTGTAGGGTTTCATCCCTCCATCACTGGCCTTCCCCTTGATGATGTCATCAATTAAAGGGACATGATACTAAAACGATCATCAATTCTATTTTTTTCTCTTTACAATCAACCCAACAGAGATGGATCAGTCCAACCATGGGTGGGTGCAAACGTACACATGTACCCACCCGCACAGACATACAATCCACACCCGAGTGCTGGGCAAATCGGCAATGCAGTGTGAACAGATACACAGCGGAGTCATACAGCAAGAACGCATGTATGTGTGTGTGAATTCATTTCAGAGTACACCATACAAAGAGAATTTATACAAGTGAGCCAGCTGGGCACATAAGCCCTGCTGCACAATAAATCCAAATAATCCTATACGATGGGAAGCAAGAGAAGGGGTGTGTGTGTATGTGTGTGTGTGTGCCTGGGGTGGGAGGTGGGGGGGGGGGGTTCTCAGACATATGCACACACACTCACAAAAGATACACACGGTTCAATTAGCCTCGCCATTGTGCCTCTGTGGATAGACATTCAGAGGCTGTGCCCTTTTCCTAAGGATAACATGCAAGTCACCAGAATGTATGTACTCAAAATAGCAGGGCAGCTTATGACATCTGAACCTCCCCAACACACACACACGCACTGATACACGCTTTCCAGGCAGATGTACCGCCAATGGACAAGGACATAAAGGAGGATTACCCTGATCTGAAACAGAAAAAGGGAAGAATATAAAAACAAAAAAATATATATATATATATTCATCTTACCTTCCATCATGGTTGCAGATTTGCATTCCTCTATCTCCAAGGAGCCTGAAATAAAAGCAGGAGGTATGGGGGGGAGATGGAGATAGAGAAGAAGCCTCCGGTTACCAGAGAGATACAGTAGAATTGATGGGCAGCAGAGCAGCCGTGTTGCGTGTGGCTAACGCCCTGGCTAACTGTGAGCCTCCGTCACCCCCAGACGTCGCCTGTCAACTAGCCCAGGAGGGAGAGATGCAGAGAGAGATAGAAAGACAGAGAGGAGAGAGAGGAGGGGTAGGGGCCTGGCCGGGCTAGCTGCCGATCAGACCTGGGGCTTAAGCCATGGGTGCCACTACTACTACTGCTGCTGCTGCTGCTGCTGCTGCTGCTACTGCGGACTCTAACCTACACATTCAGCCGAGGATGCTGAGAGGTGGGGGGGGGAAAGCTAACTGGAGGAAAAAAAATAAATAAAAGAGGCAGGGTAGAGAGAGAGAGAGAGAGAGAGAGAGAGAGAGAGAGAGAGAGAGGGAGGGAGGGAGGGAGGCAGAGAGACTGAGAGGGAGGGGGTGTGGGTGTGTGTATGTGTCTGTTCGGGGAAGGGGGGTGGGAGTGTTGAGGAGGGGGCGGAGGTAGTTTGCTGAGGTCACGGATGGCCTCAGCCAATCCCTGCAGCTCTCGGCGGAGTCACATGGCTTACAGCTTGAATCTCCTGACACTATGGCTCAGGAGAAATCTACATTAGTAAGCTCCCTTTCCCAACAAACCACCATGCACATGCACTAGACACACAGACATGTTGTTGACACATACAAACAGAGAAGAAGCTATAACGACAATGACATGTACGGAGCAAACAGACGGAGTAAACAAAAACATAATACAGATACACAAACAAACACTCACATACATGTGCCCTCCCCCTTTCATCCTACCTTATGTCAGTGCAGTGTGTCGTGCCTGGCCAGCGGTGAATGGCATTAATTTCATGCTGGCAGAGTGAATAACGTGCAAGCGTGAGCCAAGTGACAACCCATGTTGACGACGCTCACACACAGACTCTATATTAACACACCACTGCACAAAATATTTTGGCCTGCACAGTGACTATTCCTGTAGTGGCTGCTTGTGTGTGCCTGCCTCCGTGTCCCCGCCCTCCTTGGTATATCGGTGTGGTTTCACTCTGCCCTCTCTTTTTTTTCTCCTTCTCTCTCTCTGTTCCCCCTCCCACCTTCCCCTCTCTCTGGCAGCCCTGTTTCACTCTTTTTTTTTTTTTTTTTTTTTCCTCTCCTGTCCCTGTGCTCTCCCAACTGCACCGGGAGGAACAGGATCGATCGGTGTGACGTCATGGCAACGCAGGCTACAGCTGCGACCAACTGGCAGGCAGGGCCGATGAAAGGCCAGCCCACTGGAGAGGGGTGTGCTCCTGTGTCTGTGTGCATGTGTGTGCGCTCATTAATTTTCTATGAGACAGCGGAGAGGGGAGGGAGGGACAGAAAGAGGAGGTGAAGAGGGGACTGACAATTAGGCAATCCTGCTGAAAAACAAACAAATAAAAGGCTGGAGTGACACGTGACAAACAGAAATCTGGGAATGGACTACGAGTACTGTTAGCTGTGGTGACAAAAATTAATTGTACTAATATTCTGTATAGTGTATATATTGTATAGAAGTATTATGTATATTAAATTTGTGGTTCACATGACATGACAGGATATGAGCAGAGATGTATTACAGTAAGTATTTCAGGAGACTAATTCACAGATAATTCAAATAATAAGTATCATCTTTCTATATCAAAAACTGTTTTATTCTAATGTGGAAGGTTAAACCAACCAACCAACAAACAAAACACATTATGAAAGTGAAAATATAAGAGCAGCTTAAACTAAAAAGCAAAAAGGATATCAAATATCTGTAGTCAAAACCAACAAAAGGAATAAAAACACAAAACACACACATCAGATTACACCATTTGCCCACACACTACTTAAGTCAATGTTACTTTATATTCCTTTCAATTTCTTCCTGAGAAAATGTCCTCCTAATATTACTCATAAAATGTAGTTTACAATCCTAATGACTTTTTTAAAAAAGATATCAATATGTGCATTTTTCTTTTCTGTGAATAATGTACTTTGTCTCAGATTAGTTGATACTATAAAAAACATGTATGGCTGTGGCTGTGCAGATTAAAGATGTGTTAATAAGTAGGGTACATAAGTGTAAAGTTTTTTTGGTGCAGGCAGAGCATAGCGGCATTCATACAGATGACTGTGTACATATGGATTATATATTCTGCATGTTTGTGGGGCATCTAATAGTCTGAGGCACTCCAGTTGTCTGTAGTTACGCTTTAACTGGAACCATGTGTCTCTTCATGCCCCCTGAACCCTCCTCAGTCATGCTGTCTTACACCAATTTCTCACTTTTTCTTATTTTCACAGTTATTTAAGCCAAGCTGCCTCCATGTGTCTTATTCTGTCACTGGCCTCCTCCCTCCTTTCATCCCTCTGTCTTTCCTTACCCACCTCTTAAAACCAAGCAGATGCTCCCAAGGAGGGGGTGTAGACCCTCAAATCCTCCCCCTTCCCCCTTGTTTTTCCCTTTACCCCTCTGCAGTGTTTGTCCTGCCCTCTCCCCTTTTTGAAATGTTCTGCTACCTCCCCTTCTTTTGTCTTCACATTTACCTTATGTTTTCTGTTCTCTCTACATCTCCATTTTTCATTTCTCTTTCACCCCCTCTCCTATTATTCGACACTTTGTCCCTTGTCTCACTCCTGTTCACTTCACTGGGCACCAAGACAGCCATCATCTTCTCCTGCACTGCCATCTAGTGTTCACTGAGAATCATGACAGATATTTAACTTATTGCTTCTGAGACCTCATTGCTGTGAGATGAAAAACACTGCAGATACTTCTCATGCATTACACTTTAGACTTGCCTTGAAAAAGGCTGTGACATCTAGACAGATTTTTGCCCATTTGTATGTATGAATATAGAGGTGTGTATGGTGATTATCCAGCTGCCTAATGCTGCTTTATGAGTGTAGAATAAGGGAGGAGGAAGGGCGGAGGATTTGCTAAATAAAGCCTAATGCCCTATAAGCTCTGTTTTGGAGCTGCAGGAGTGAAGTAGCCAGAATTAAATCACACACTTGTGTCATTTACTATGGAGTTGAAGAGGCAATCACATCTACCATCTATGCAACTGTCTATCATTTTCAGTTCAACATACAAAATACAGGTGTAATTTCATTATTGATGAGCAGTTTTGCCTATTGGAACCTGGAGGAATGATACGGCATGGTCCAGGTAAGAAACCATTACATTTTGAAGCTGATCCACATCTATCTTGTTTGACAAAATTGCCCAAGGCAGAGTTTTTTTATAGGATTTGGTTTGATAGGAGTTTTTGTTTTAAGTCAAATCAAGGTGTGGCAGAACCATGTATGTTTGACTCCATAAGTTTTTATCTTTTCATTAACATTATAAATATAACATACGTATATATATAATTATAATAAGTAAAACATCCACAGAAAATGCACAACCATTAGGTGAATGTAAGAATTTTTTTGGAATATTTCCACTGACAGTGCCTATGATATTGTCTGCTTTAGGCAATACTGACTTCTAGGTCAGTTGGATATTAGCGTCATTGGTTTTAGCACATTCTATGGTGATAGGTATCAGCAATCAACTGGTTCAATTCAGTATGAAAAATTAAAGTTAAATGTGTCCCACTATATTCCTGTAATTTTAAGATATTAATTCAACTTGCATTAAAACACTGCAGTCGCAGCTAAAACTCATTAATGTCTATTCCTATGCACTTTAACATGTCATGTGACAGACACGTCATGTGGCACTTGACACAAAAATTTAACAACTAATAAATATGTTTCTATCATCTGAGAGACATGGAGACAAACTAAAACTGATTGGACAGGAGAGGCAATCAAGAGAGGGTAGACACGGTGTGCTACTTTCCTGAAGTGAATGATGAGCATGAGAATGACATGGAAATAAATCCATCTTCTCATTTTATTTTTAGCTTTCTAACTTGTTTCTCTTCTTTGACCACCTCTGTCTGTCCACAGTGTTTCTGGATGTGGCTTCTGAGAAGACACACTGACTGCACGGTGAAGATATGCAGGCATGTATATACATAAAAATGTACATACTGTAAGCACGTAAACCTCCATATCCTCATGTTATGACAACAACATTCAAGTAAGGTCAAAAGGAAAAGGCTGAATGGCTGCACACAGCCTCAAGCACATATTCTTACTCTACAGTTAAACTTCATACACACACACACACACACACGAGACACACAAACCATTTCATCAGAGATCCGATAATCTAAAATATCCTCAGGAAATAAACAAAAACGTAGAGAGAAAGTGAAAAATGACCTATATTCCCTCTTTTGAGACATGTTGACCCTCCAAATCTCACTGCTGACAAGGTGATATACTGATTTAAAGGAAAGGTGTTTTACCTACTGTACCTGCAATGATGCGAAACCAGCCGGTGCACAGTTCCTCAGCCATTTACAGCTGTCTCCATGGACCCCCCCGCTCTCTCCGCGGCCAGACCGAAAAGGAGAAAAGCAAATGGATGACAAAGACGGTCTGCTGGAAAAGAGAAGAAGGAGATGAGGATGAGTTGTTGTAACCAAGGATGCTGCCTGGCCGACAGAGCTGAGCTGCTCAGAGGACATGCACGTACACTGATGCAGACACTGGCGCATAAATTAACAACTGCAAGTGCACAGGGAAATGCAGACACACAACTTCTGGAGAATAGTAATGGGGCACAGTGAGACATGTCGGGCAGTGAAGGTCAACATGTCCTTTTTATAGTTCGGACAGACACACACTTAAGCACATTGCACTGTTTTTTTTACATGATCATGTAAAAAATACTGCAGTAGTGACAGAAGACAGATATCCAAGACTGCACATCCACTTATTGGTGGTGGTCAACAATCTCAAAGTTTTGCATAGTCTAAAAATCCTCACAAATTCAGTTCCTGCCATTTTTGGAGGCTGATGAAAAACAAAATAGTTTTGAACTGTTAGTCTGTATTTATGCACGTTTGCAAAATAAATCTAAGGACTCACACAAATGATAATAACACAGAAAAGAGATAGCCATAAATTATATTTGGACAAATATGTATTACTTGCATACTTCCCAACAAAAACCCCAAGGTAACACATGCTGTTGGTGCCACCTGCTGTTCACTTAGACACACTGCGTTTCCTGCCACACACTGGGCCTCACCGACTCCGACATCTCTGATCTACTTCCACAGCTGCTCTAAATTGGCTCTTTTGAGAATAATAGTACACAGACATGAAAATATAGATAGCATCTCAAGAACATATATTACACACAGTGAAAAAAAAATCCAGGTTTATTTTCAAGCATCTAGAATGCACATCAAATTCAGACTACCGGTAGTTTACATCAATACCAATACCAGTGTTAGCTATGGTGGTGCATGTTGAGTGAAATAATTCAGCGTTAAACTATGAACTTGATACCTGCAGCAATAATGACATTTCAATTTCACATTCAGGCAGTGCTACATGTTCCCCGGTCCCCAGAGAAGAGAGGTCTCCTTGGTACTTAGACAGACAGTATTAACTATTCAGAAATAGAATATGGGCTTGGGCTATGATGCTCTGTTTTCTGGCACATGTTAAATTCCCAGATGGGAGAAATGTGTGTTAGGTTAACCTGTTTATTTCAAAGGCGAAGGATTAAAAAAAAAAAGAGCAACTCTCTCTCTATCCTCCCCACATATTCCTCCCTTTTTCCCTCTCTACCACTCGCTACCTTGCTTGCATCCGTCTCTATTCACCCTCCACCTGTACAACCACCCACATGCACCCTGCACCCCCCACCCCCCACCCCAACCACCACCTTCCTCTCTCTGACCTACTTACTCTCCACCTTTGTTCATGCCTCTCGCCTGGTGGGTGCAGTATAGCTCTAATCTGGCTCTTTTTTTCAGTGACAATTTTTCTACATCTGTTCCAAAACTGCTTTCACATGCCAGAGACAGAACAAACCAAAAAGAACAAAATCAAATGAACTCTACAGTATTAGTGTATGAATACAATTAGAAGTTGCAGATGGTGACGGATATTATGATCAGGTGCAGAACTGCTGGGAGATAGGGATGAAGTATGGTGACATCACTACAAGTCCCTGAGTTGCAGATCATTTATCCAAGGTGCTCTAGATCCATCCAGAATTTCCCAGTAAAACAAAAATAGCAGCATTGCGCAAATCAGGCTCTTCCCTTTGGACCAGCAGCTGTTAGTGCTGACAATGAAAAAATAAATCTGTAGCCATTGTGATAGGCTACCTGATCACTTCAAGTGAGAATACCAAACCAATCCTGGGTAGAAATGTCTCCTGTCATGATAATCATTGACCTTATGACTTTGGGACAGAATGAACAATCTAACGGTTCAAGCTGGCTTCCAGGAACCCAGGATGGGCGTTTGTATTTACTGACAGCTTCAAGACTGAAAAATCTATCATCAGAATAATTCAAAGATTAGTCATTTTACCCTTGTGTGGGTCATCAGCTAATGGCTCATGAGGAAGACGGCCTGGCTGCAGGCCTCAACAGGACAGGTTAAACAACAGAGCAAGTGATACCCTAGAGTACGTCTGGATGTGAAGCTCAGTGAGTCAGACTTTTAACTTCAAAAACCACCGAAATTTGTATACAGCGGGGAAAATAAGTATTGAACACGTCACCACTTTTCTCAGAAAACATATTTCTAATAGAGCTATTGACATGAAATTTTCACCAGAAGTCGGCATCAACCCAAGTAATGCACATATACAAAGAAATCCGAACATTAATGTCCATAAATTAAGTTATTTGTAATAAAGTGAAATGACACAGGGAATAAGTATTGAACACATGAAGAAAAGGAGGGGCAAAAAGGTATGGAAAGCCAAGAAAGCAGCTGGAGTTTGTCAGTATTTAGAATGTAATCCTGTCTCCTATCAGTGCAAAGTAATATCTGCTGGTTTAGTCCTGATTGATGCCTTTTAAAAAGGTTTCTCACCACCAAGGTGTCAGACAATAAGTATTGCATGGTGGGCAATGGCAAAGAGCTGTCTAAGAGCTGTCTAAAGACCTACGCAACCAAAGATTTCAGACAGAAGAGTCAAAACAATAATCAGAAGGGTTCCCTAACAGTCCAGGACACTGGTGGAGAGCTTCAGACAGACCTGGAATCAGCAGGTACAGTTGTTTCATAGAAAACAATAAGTAATGCACTCAACCGCCATGGCCTCCATGCACACACACCATGCAAGACATGGAGGCCATGGCAGTTGAGTGCATTACTTATTGTTTTCTATGAAACAACTGTACCTGCTGATTCCAGGTATGTCTGAAGCTCTCCACCAGTGTCCTGGACTGTTAGGGAACCCTTCTGATTATTGTTTTGACTCCTGTTTTGCAATAGTAAGGTTGTGTAGGTCTTTAGACAGCTCTTAGACAGCTCTTTGCCATTGCCCACCATGCAATTCTTATTGTCTGACACCTTGGTGGTGAGAAACCTTTTTAAAAGGCATCAATCAGGACTAAACCAGCAGATATTACTTTGCACTGATAGGAGACATGATTACATTCTAAATACTGACAAACTCCAGCTGCTTTCTTGGCTTTCCATACCTTTTTGCCCCTCCTTCTCTTCATGTGTTCAATACTTCTTCCCTGTGTCATTTCACTTTATTACACATAACTTAATTTATGGACATTAATGTTCGGATTTCTTTGTATGTGTGCATTACTTGGGTTGATGCCGACATCTGGTGAAAATTTCATGTCAATAGCTCTATTAGAAATATATTTTCTGAGAAAAATGTTGACGTGTTCAATACTTATTTTCCCCGCTGTATATAAAAAAAAAAAAAACCTGAAGCCAATCCAAAAAGATCCTATCTCTTCCCACATGTAATGAGGCGGGCAGGACGATGATCCTAATTCAGTGCTACAGGAGCCAGGCACTGTGGCGCAGGGAAAGTCCAGTGGCAGATTACCGAGAAGAAAGCATGAAGGCCGACTTCTCCTCTATCAAATCATCAGATTCATCAACAACTAGCCAACGCTGACGTACTGTCTAACACGAAATATGTATTCATCTGAGCTCTTTTTTATGTTTTTCCCCCTTTCTCTTTACATGATACAGTCTCACAGTTGAAACAACTACTTTAGTTGATTAATCGATTTTGATTATGTCAACAGTTTTATTGTTTCATTGATTTTAGTTTCTTCTCGTCTTTTTAACATTCAAACCAAATAACTAGAAAACAATCATCAGACTCATTTCATAATGAACATCATGGGCAAAATATATTTTTAGATTACGGAAAGAGATACTGAATGTTGGTTTTGATTCATTTTTGATTTACTTCTGTCTGCCCAACCCCCCTATGAAACACTAGAGAGAGATGTTAAGAACTTCATGCAGTTATAATCTTTACTGAAAGATGACAACTCCCTATGCAATATGACACAGGTCAAGTAGGTAGAGGATGTCCCCACAGCTGTGATTTTAACTACACTCACCTGCCTTCAGGAGGTTGTATGTTCGTTTGTATGCTACTTCCTTTGCGTGTTTTGAAAGAATGTGCATTGATGTTGTGCCAATCAGAAATTCACAAATCAACTAAAAATAATGTTAGACAAGATGTAACTGTTCATATGATTATGAAAGAAGTGTTTGTTTACCTCCATAGACAGAGGCAGTTACACTGGCACCCGTGTAACCTTTTACCTACCTGGAGTACATTTCATACATAGAGATGGACTTGAACAGATATGATGCCTCTAAGTGAACGTCATACTTATACTGGGACTTCCCTCATGTTGCAACTGTCACGTCTCATGTCCCAAGGCCTTGGACCATTTCCTGCATGCTGCTGAATCAACATCCCCGCAAACCTCCACCTCCACTTCATCTATCCCCACCCCCAAAGTGCCCTGATGAGGGACGATGATTAGGCAGCCGTCATTAAATGAGCGCAGACAAACACCCACCCACCGATTAGGCTGCAGTGAGTGCAGTCAAACCAAAACAACATTCCTCTCAGCGGCCGGGGAAGGCATGCAGGGCGATAAGGCGGGGCAATGGCAGGTTGCCATGTCAAGTGCCTACGTGCCATCCAGCCAGTCATGATGCTCTCTCTGACAGTACTGCCAGGTGGACACACAGTGCTCGGCCATTACCCCACTCGCTGTCCTGCCCAGGAGGCCACACACACACACACACAGAAACACATACACAATAAATAAAGCAGCCATGTTTTCCGTGTAATTAGCACTCACTTCCTAAACACTTGATGATGCTGAGGAGGCCGACTGCCAGTTCATAGGTGGATTTGGTTTGTTTAGTCTGATGTCACTGGCATATTTTTTGATTTCCGCTTTGAGTATGTCCTGATAGCGAGAGATGGGAGTTAGCCTGCCCTGGAATGAACTGTTGTCTGTGTCTTGTGGAGATCATCAATCAGTGAGTTTTTAGTTTTATAAGTTCTGCAGGTGTTACTGTCTCTCCATTTGGAAGATAATGAGTCTAAATTGTACTAAAGGCCCAGTTATAAGTGGCCAGTTAAGCACAAAATGAATTTCAAATCGATTTATCGAGATTTGAAAATTCAAATTACAATCTGGTTTGACTTCATTTCCCACTGCCTCACTGTCATGGAGTAAATGTATTCACAAAAACTGTCAGCCTGATAAATTGTGTCTATTCTCTTGACTGCTCTCAGTTCAGATTCAGCCCCCCGTTACTAGCCCCCCTCTGAAACCCCAGTCCTCCACGTCCAGCCTCAAAACAGTGGGTGGAAAAAATGAGCTCATCTCTCTGATACTGTGCTGGTCTGGTTTGTGGTCTCCCTAATGGTCTCAGGATGTCAACACCAGTCCAATATGTCCTTCTTACTCACACCAATTACCATTTCCACACGGGGTCCAAGTCTAAATAAACAGAGCCCAAACTTGCTATACAATCAGCTTATATCTATAAACAGTGGAGCAGTTTAAATTAGGCCACTCCCAAGAGCACCGGTCTTTGCTCGGACAGCCAGGCTGAGATGACAGAATGGAGCCAGATGAACTCACTGCGGGGAGTTTCAAAGGAGTATTTTAAAGACAACAGGAATAGCACAGCCGCATAATGCCTATGCATAATTCAGCCAGAAAATTGTTTAACTATATTTCTATGTTTATATTAATATGGTATGGGGCAATTTGGAACTGTTAAAGTGTAAAGAAGAGGACATTCACAAATAATGACTCCTCTTGTGAAAGTTAAGGGTCAGAACAGGAAATCACAAAAAGTTGTGTAGGCAACTCACGCAGGAAAAACCCCAAAGCCCACTGCTGAGTTAGAAGCGAAAGAAGAAAGAACTTGCCTACGCGTCCGCACTGGCTCACTCTAGTTTGGCTGGACACCCACAAGATGATTGCTAATATGGGTTGTGTGTACGTGTGTGTGTGTGTTGTGACGTGCTGGTAGGAGCCTGGATAGGACTTGTAATGACGCATTTAATACTGGGCCGACGATTACTAGGGCATCTTAAAATAGGAGTGCAGATTTTCAAGATTCGGTATCTGACAGATCTTCAGAGTAGCAAGAACAATGAACCAGCTTCTCAAGAAAACTATAATAGGTCATGCGGCAGACTCATGATGTGTGAACTATAAGGCTCAGTATCACTCATGATCATGATGGTACTGCTGTTCTCACACTATTTGCAGGTGTCTTAACCCACTGTGGGCCATGAACCCGAGTAGGACTAAGCACAACCCACAGCTTCACCACACTTGTTGAGTCAGAGGGGGGTGAGGAGAGAGGCTCACTAATACATTGTCTATCTACCTATTAGCCTTCGTTGTTTGTGTGGTTTTGAGTCAATTATTTTAGCTTCAGTGGTACTGTAATTTCATTAGATGGGTAAGACTGGATGGACTGGCTGAGTGAAACCAAAGCTGAGTTCAATTCGTCACTGCTGGTTTTGAAAAGGCATGGCCCTGTAACAATTGATACCTGTACTGTAGATTACTGCCATTCAGAGTTACTCCAATGATGAATTTACTGTTTGTTTTCCCTATTAAATTGCTTATTTTTGCTTTTTTTATTGACTTTATTGACCACACACACGCACATGCATGTGCAAGTACATCAAAGGCCACCATGCTGGGGTTGACTCCTCTTTGCCAGAATGCAGCAGATACTATTCACATCAAAACACTCACACTCCGGGGCGGTGCGTGGCGCAGTGGTTAAAGCAGCCGCCCCATGTAGAGGCTACAGTCCTCAACGCAGGCAATCCCGGTTCGAGTCCCGCGTCGGGCAGACCTTTCCTGCATGTCATTCCCCCTCTCTCTGCCTCCCCCTTTCCTGTCTATCTATACTGTGCTATCAAATAAAAGGCGAAAAAGCCCCAAAAAAAAAAAAAAAAAAAAACACACACACTCCTCTAACACACAGCTACATAAATATAAAAACAAACACAGAAGGCACAGCATGCCTTGGTCTTTCTTTATTACTCATCGCTGACTTGTACCACACCGACTCCTGAGTGTCAAATAATAAAGCATATGTCGTCCTCTTTTCCTTACAGAAAAGCCTCTGCTCACCCACACACACGCAGCTCACAAATCCCTCACTCACACACACACACACACAGGCACACAGGCACTGCACGCTTCCGGTGAACTCTGTGCCTTAAAATGGGCAGCCCCCATGATGCTCACAGACGCACAACTGAACTGCACAACCCCTGATGCAACATTTTGATCTGGAAAAGAAAAAAGGCATTCTTCAGCGATGTCAGCTGATCAAGGAATTTGTATCCTCATGTTCTACCTCCGTCTTTCGGGGTTTTGTTGCCAGTTTACCTTTTCATAGGACACAATCCACAATCTGCTAGACAATTTTTTTTTTTTCAAACAATCAGACCAAATAGCTAAATGACTATAACTGATCAATGTAAGAAATAGACAGAAGAGCTCTGACATAACTGGTGGGTTGGTTGGTGATATGCTCGGTGTTTTCCCAGCACGCACGTCGGTTTGAATGACTGATACTGAGGAAATACTTTGCTCCTCCGCACTTGTACATACGGCTTCCCCCATGAACAATCTATGGCAAACACAGCATTAATGACTCACTGCTTCTCCAACAGCAACAACAACACTTTCTGTATTTATTATTAGTCTGGTTAAGGATACATCCTCACTTCTATATTTAGCTCTGTTTGGTCAGATATGCAAAGGAGATCCAGGCCATGTGGAGATGGATAAAAATGTATCACGTCTCTCTGCAATTCACAGTCAGTTAGTTGGCATGAGTGTTGGTAATTTATCATCACACATCTCACTTTGGTAAGAAGTTTACTAATTCAACCCATTTTTTTTAACCATTTCAGTAGGTCTTCGCTGGCTACATGTCTCTAACACTTGAATATGCTAATATACTAAAAAGTTAAATGCAGAATATAGCCTACTAGAATTACTTGCATTAAACATTTTCTTGGCACCTGAGGGTTTTTTAGTTTATTAGAGACTATTTTCTAACACTTTCCTGCTGCAGTGGGATATAGGTACACAGTACTGTCTCCATGTGCCGAGTCCAGAATCAGATTCCTGATAATGCTGCATTTGTGGGTTTTCACAGCTCAACACAGGGAACAAAGATCAGAAATTTTCCCAGGCTGAATTCCCAGGCAAAGTCCAACCAAAACTGAAACCCATTTTCTCACTCACCACCCTCAAGCTCGGCAATCCCTTCTCTCCCCCACAGCTTTTCCCACATGGAACTAACCCACACTTGAACTCGCTTGACTTCAACTCTCACACTTGCAGTAGGCCACTGGGACTTTATAGCTGTCCCAACATAATACACCCAAGCCCAGAGGTGCATCTAATATCTGTACTCTGTAGTATTTGTTTAAAGGCATCTGGTTCATTTCTATCAAGTGTTGATTTTCTAATGACACTTTCAATAAATATAAAGTATCATCAAATCTTTCACAAGAGGATTTTACTTAATCAACACATGTTTTTAAGCAAGCTAAAAAGTGTTGTCAAAGAGTGAACACGTCTTGTGAAAATGACTCAGACTGCAGCTGGATGCAGGTGCTGGAACGGGAGCCAGACTCAGACCTCAGGTGTAGCGCCATGTGAAGTATCACATGCCACAAAACCTGCCCAATTAAACAAACAAAATCAAAGACTACACACCAAAATATTCTGCACGTTCATTGGACACAAATATCATCACATGCTGGGTAGTCTAGCCTCTGGTATTTTGATTCGACCTTCCCTAAACATCAATGCCGCAGCTCTTAGGAAATACAATCAGCGTTAAGTAATCAGACAGAACATTAATTTCCCAAACAAACTGCAAATTTATGTTTTGTTTGTGCCGCGCCTCAGCGATGGAAGTCAGCTAAGCTAATCGATCTGAATGGATCGACTGGAGTACGCTCACATGAAACATAATTACTCAGCCATTTCAGATGACAAAAACAAATCACTTGTGTCCTGTCCTCCACTCACTACTCATCAGCCAAGCACTTGCTGTCACATGCTGGATTATGACAACTATCTGCTAGATTGTCTCTATTGTGTTTGTGTTTTATAATTATTTCAAATGCCCCAGGTGACTACGTCAGGGCCTGACTGAGTTCAAGACCACAGTAACTTGTATCTCTAAAAAGGAACTTCCTTAGCGTTCACAAAAACTCTGCAGACTGACCGGAAACTAGTGTTGAAACTCATGGTTTGAGATTAATAAATGATGACCAATGACCAAATGTGTCCCATCAGCAGGTGTCATAATCTCATACAGACGTCGGTGACATATGAAGACTTTGCAAATTTCTAATCTTCCTGTTTCGATAAACAATGTGATTTAATTTCCTGAGCAGCACTACCACCTAGCATGCACAAAATCCCCAAGAGACAAACTATGAATAACTGTTTTCAACTACAGGAATAATGTGTCAAAAACTGTTGTGGGATAACAGTGTTTCAACATTTAACATTTCCACAACTCTCACAGGACACTCTCTTGGCAAGAAATTATGGGAAACTACAACAAGCGCCTGCATTAAAGCTCATATGGCATCTGTGTCAGCTCTTACTCATGACTTCAGACAGAGTGGGAACAGCCGTGCATCATGTAGCACAGTTTTCAGAGTTTGCCACCTTTTTCAGCCCCATTAGTCAGACAAGCATGATGCAACATGATTCCCCAATCCCCTTACATGAAAAATACCAGTTTCCTGTTTCAGTTCTGTGATGTAAGCTGTACAGGGGTCTTATAGTTATAGGCCAGCTGTGCAGGAAGTTGAAGAGTACAACATACTGTGGATACATTTCCAGTAAATGCCATTATTTACTATCATATCCCACAAAGTTTCACTTTCAATGCACACTCATTCATTATGATAATAATAGAGTTAAAGCAAATTCTACTACAACAACAAATCAACTCTGATTCACATAAAGTTTTATACAGTATTGGGGGGGGGGGGGCTTTATGTGAAAAGCATGGATGAATCCACCACTTAGGTCAAATGTTTCCCGACAAACAATTTAGCTTCTTTCAACCTTCAAATGTTACAACAGTGGATAGCTGGCGAGCTTTTACATAAAAATAGCTATCTTACTGTACACCTGCCAGTTATCCGAGCCAGTAAAAAAGTATTTCCTTCATTTGTTCGGGCTCAGGGTGTCTGCAATTAGCTAACGCTAATAGTTAGCCTAGTTAGCCTAGCTTAAGTTTGCATTGATGTTAATTTCAGTTAGAGCGGTTTAGCCCAAGTCGACTGTTTTTTCTCACTTACCACCAGATTTTATCGACTCTTGTGTATCTTTCTGTGTGCTGTTATGGCGAATCCAAAACTCCTCTGTCTGCTGGAAAATTAGAAGAAATGTAATTTGCTTTCCAAACTTCTTCTTGTTTTCCTACGTCAATCAAAAATGGGGGCCGGAAGTGACATAGGCTACCTTAGTATCTTTGCCTAAACGAATCGAGAGGGAAAATTGTTTTACTATATTTGTATCAATATTAATCAACTTTTTTTTTTAATCGTACGTAATATTTTTTTAATTAATTATGTCTACCGCGGTTTGACAAAATGAGCAAACAAAATGTCACTTCCGGCTTCTGTCAACTGTCGAAAATGTTCATGACGTCAGACTACCTGTTAAACACGACATCATAGACACGACATGGCTTGAACGGTAACAAACAAACAAATCACAAAGCCAGCGAGATCTAATCAGCTCCTAAGGAGTTACATAACTACTTTTTGCAGGTGATTAATTAGATTATTCATTTATTCACACCCACGGTGAAGCAGAGCAGTGAATTGGGATTCAAAATAACACGTGTAGGTAAATGTCTGTAGGTCGGTTCTCTGTGATTGGGCTGATTCATTCATACACCTGACTCTGACTGTCTGCGCAGCCCAGTCCTCCGCTCACCCAACGTCTTGGTTAATAATTCAACAAAACCCGTCCGGGGAAGTCATTTCCTCCGGCAAAAAGCACAATATGTTGACGACGTGCAGTCCAGCCCTGTTGCGCAACGTGGACGCCTCAGCCTCTCCCTGGTTCACCCGCATTTGATTTTTCTCCCCACCCCAAAATGTTTGTCAAAGCATGTGACATCAAAGTTAGTTCGAGAGCATGCACACTGTACCTGTATTGATCCTCTTCTTTTCTCTTCAGAATGTGGAGAAGTTATTTTGTTAGAGATAGAGCATATAAGCTGCACTGTAGCCTTTTTTTTTATTTTATTTTTATGAATGGTGCATGTGTGTCTGAATGAAGGCTTCTGTCATGGTAGGCAGGCACGCATGGCATGCACGTTGGACTACGCCTAGAGGGTGTTTGTGTATAAGCACAGGTAGGGGGGCCTGCTGGGACCATCTGCCTCTGCGCCTCTAGAAATGTTACAAGATCAAGAAAAATATACATTCAGATTTTACTCATTAGAAGTACACTCAGATGTTTGTTTGTTTTTATTATTATTATTTGGGAGGATGTTGTCTATTTTATGTTACCCCATAATACAGAACACTTTGTTATTTAGCACAAAAAATCTACAAGTTATATATATTTTTATATATGTTCCACAAAATGTCAGAAATAGGGTATGCCATCACAATTTTATAACCTGGTAAGACTTACTTGATGTGTCAAACCAACTGTCCCAAAGGCTACTGAAAGATATACAACTTAGCTATATATTATATCTGTAATCTATCTCATATCAGTTTAATCATTGCTTTCGAAGCTTGAAGTTAAGTGAAGTTATGGCTGATTTCTTTAATATTTCAACTTTAAATTGATTTTGCAATAGTGTTATAATAATGCATTCAATTTTTATCATATCATCAGGGCCACTGCTAGACAAACTGGGCTCCTCAACTGTTAGGCCTAGTCCATATAGGTAATGTCAGATCCCTGGCATTTTCACTGGCTCTGGCTATAACCTGGTGCAAGATTAAGTGTACTTCTACATAAGCAGCATGTGTGTGGAGTTTGTCTGTGTTGTGTACCTGCTGTATGAGACATTGCCCGCATGTGACTGTGGAGATGTTATCCCACATAGTGTCTAGAGAACGTGTCTCAGTATTCATCTCTTGCACAGTTGCCATGGCAACCCGATCGACAAAAAGAACCTGGTCGTCCCTGTGATACGATGAGGGAGGGGAAAAAAGAAAGGAGGAGAAAAAAAGGCCCCTGTCAAAATCCCAGTTCACTGCATCTCCTGTCTGACTGGTTGTCGTTCTCTCTCTCTCTCTCCCTCTGTTGTAGTCTCTCTCTCTGCACGTGTACTCATTCACTTACACACACTTGGCCACACACATGAACACGGCCAAATCAACGTGTTGAAGGAACACTGCCTATCTACCAGGGCACCTTAACTGCACAAAGGTAGTTTGACCTAAATACTTTTTTTTATCTTTATAATGAGGAATAAATCTACTATGCTATCCTTTTTTTTTTCAATGTAGGACCTCTGCCAAGGAGGTCAAGTTGTCATCCTTCTCTATTTGTTGGTTGGTTTGTTCTTTAGGCAGGATTATGTTGCACTAAATTCAGTTAGGGCATCGCAGTGAACAACCTATAAGATTAAAAAAAAAAATGCTATCTCAGGAAATAATGTAAGCTACACATTTATGATGTTGAGATGTAAGACTTTAGTGCATGTAGGATTATTTGGCCTTGGCAGAGATATATCTGCTGGGTGCAATTTTCTTTCTTTATTTTTTATTTTTTGCTCTACAGTATTTCTATTTTGATAATAACAGAAGTTTTATTGGCCTGCATCTGCTGCTGTAGACTTAGCAGTCAAACAGTACCACCCTTCTCTTTTCTTTGCTTTTACAGGACTGTTGCTGGATAAAGCCAATGAAACCCATCGCCTCCTGTTCACCAGAGGTCCTCTCCTGTTAGGACTGACCCACATGTTCAAAATGGAGTCTTCAACCACAACTTTTACAAGGTTTGTGGAAAACATTAGCTTTTTCTCTCTTCTCCCACTGTAAGCACGCAGTATTTCCCCTATGGAGATTTCATAGTGGTGCAAAATGCCACTAGTTTATTGTTGCATAATGTAATTCAGTGTCTCTACTTTTTCATGCACCCTTTGCACTCTATGACATCCATCACATGTTTTTCTGTTATGAAAGAAGGAACACTCCCGATGTTTTTCCTAAGTTTAGGGTGATGTTGTTGCGGTATAGATCGTAAAGTCCTTTGGGCCAAATTTATGGGTCATAAAAATACATTTGACCTGACAGGAGCGACCCTCCAGGGGAATGCTGTAGTAGCCAACTCCAGACTTTTTTTTTTTTTTTTATAAAAATGTGATTAATATCTTTGATACCCATAAAATATATCATTTGTGATGTCCGGGTTGCCTAGTGGTCAGAGAATGAGTTCTTAAACAACATGACCCTGGTTCAAGTCCTGTAGCTAATCCGTGTGTGCCTGCCATTAACTATAAATGCTCTGAAGTACAGAAGATTACTGGAAGGAATGGCATTACGGGAGAACAATGAGCGAAAGACAGGCACACACACACACACACACACACACACACACAAACGCGTGTCATCACAGAAGTTCTCACGCAAGCCAAAGAATTGTTCCCATGTGCTGCAGACCTCTATGATTTGGGAAGGGTGCGTGAGAGCAACGAATGATTTATAAAGTTTAGAGTAATATAACCAAAGGGCTCGGTGACACAGCTGTGGAAGAACCAGAGAGAAGGGAAACAGAAACGACTGTGAAATTGGTCACGCTATGGAACAACACACAGTCCTCATTCTAGCTCTCAGCGAGAGTTTGTATTTGTTTTTCTCTCCTAATTTTTCTATGGAGTTAACAATTGAGGTGATTACTCACTTTTTTCAGCAGACTGATGCGGGGCAGGCAGGTCACACCTCAGCCCTTCACTTCTCCAGGTGACTGAGTTGAAGTCAGTCTGCATCTACTGTATGTCTTTGATCAGACGAAGTAGTTTGTACCTGCGACTGACTGCACAATCTCAACAAAAGTTGACATTAATCTATGTTTTGGAGGCAGTTAAAACCTGACACAAGGGTATCAGCTCAGGTTCAGTTTTCTGAACCATCGTCTTTGTCTGAGCAGGAAAATATATTTCTAATTATAGCTGCTGCGCAGCGATGGGTCGGGTCCGGGCTACTTTTGGGCAAATTTAGGCAATTCTGAGCAACAAACAGGAGAATATGAAGACAAGACAGTTGTCCTTATAATGTCCAATTGGGACCAGTTGAGGATTGAACCCACAACCTCGGGAACCAAAGACCATTGTCTATCGCACTGAGCTAATTGACAAGTGGCAGTGCAACAGTGGCTTCACAAATTGAGTAAGCCATTCACTGTCGTGTAGGCAGATTTGAAACCACAGTAAAAAGAAAAATCAGTTTTTGAGGTAATGATATGTATTTGTCAAACATCTACTGTGACTCTAAGATGTTAGGAGCCTTCGCACATGGTCCAGTCCAAGCTATTTGGATTTTTAAATTTAGAGGCTTGCTGTGATGCCACCATTAGGACAATTGTCTTGTGTTTCGTGTTGAGGACAACTGACATTTTGATCTGTCATCATCATCATCATCACCCTTGCTGGGACTCGAACCCACAACCTCTGACACCAAGAACCAGCTCCTAACTCGCTGAGCTAATTGGCTGGTAGTGAGACCTGCTGTGTAGCTTCATTTATCCACTCAGGGAGTCAGTGCCCGGGCAGCTGTTGTGATGAAATGGTCAAAATTTCAGAAATTCAGTCATCTGAACAAAAATCTGATAATACATAAATTGCATCTTGACAGCATGGAAATGTTGGTGATTTGTTTTTAATGATAAGTGATTTGCTTCATATGAGAAAATATGATGTTTATAAATTCCACACTCGCATTGACTGCAGTTGTTCCCATGAGAGCAGAATTCAAAATGTTCTCAAAAATTCAGTTTTTGAGATAAAATTCTGATATTTGCTAAACTTCATCAACCATGACTCCAGAATATTGTCATTTTTTTTCAGGAAGATTGAAAATGTATTTATCAAGAATTTGATGGTATATGTTTACAGTAGTGTTTACAGTCAAACGTTTTCATGCACTGTAGGCTCAATTTTTGCTTAATCAAAAATCCGAGAAACAAGTTTTGTGGAGGACGGTCTGGAGATGCTCTGTAGCAAGTTTGGTGTCAATTGAGCAAAAATTGTGGGAGGAGATACATTTTAAAAGTTTTACAGTTATTGAAAAAAACAGAGTGATGGACTTCATAATTTGTAATAAGTTTAAGTGGACAAAAGTTTCAGCAGTATTGAGGCTACATTGTGGTGAAGTTTCAACACTGTAGCATCTACCGTTGGTATGGTAGGAATTTTTAAAGTTTTTAAATTTAAACGCTTATTGTGCCCCCCCTAGGAGGGGGGGGCACATGTCCTTGGAGTTGAGTGAATCTGGCATGGGGTTGGATGTTTCTGTGAAGTTTGGTGAGTTTTCGCCCATGGGAAGTATGACTTCCTTGGAAGAAGAAGAAAGAAAGAAAGAAGAAGAAGAAGAAGAAGAATTCCTAGGAATACAATAGTGTCCCGGCAGCTTAGCTGCCCGGACCCTAATAAAGACCTACATGATACTTAAAACTATAAAATCTTATGCTGCAGTAAACCTAAGATGACCACCCTACCATGCTGTTGTGTGCAAACTGTACCTGCACCCGATAATAATAGTAATAAAGGTGACCACCAACACCTTATCAGCCAACTTCATATAAAAAGCAGTTTTCAAGAAGAGAGCATGTCTCTCTCGGGAACCAGGTGTGGAGCTCTGAGCTTCAACCTCCATCACCCAGCTGCTCTTCCTATAAGCTGCTCCTCATGTTGTCACCTCATTCTAACCAGTGCCATCTTGGATGTTAGACTCTCTACATATATACATAGTATATCCCGCCCAAATGCTGCCAGCCACGTCCACCTGTTCTCTCATCACTTCAGCGAGCACAATGAGGACTCAGTGAGGTCCTCTAAAGAGGCTGTCTGTGGTGTTTCTCTGCACCCTCAGCCACTTCATCATCTCTCCTCTAATTGGCCCAGGGGATAGCCACATGTATCCATCGTGAGGCTGATACTTGCTTCACTTACAAGGTTAATGCAGCCTCGGGGGACCCGAGAGGGGCATCGTGTTGCCTTTTTTTCCTGGACGCTACATATCAACAACTGCTGAGTTTATGTCTTGTCGTTTCTGTTTTCACAACTCGGTTATGGGAACTGGCTAAGTGACACAACCATGAGACAAACTTTCTGGGAATAATATCAATTAGAAATGTTCCCCTTTCTTTCCCCTATTCTCCAATATCTTTCTCTTGTATTTCATTTAAATCAGTGTAATTAAAGAAAAGAAAAATATTTTCTTCTTAACCAAATGAACTCCATGAGATAAAAATTAAAATCAGTTGCCAGGCTTGTCACTTCTAACAGTGTATTCCTCTTAGCAGCAGTAGCAGTATTTGACCCAGCTGGCCTTACAGTCGGCTATAAAACCACAATGACGCAAAAGCAGGGGCCACATAATTTGCATTAAAAGAGAAGATAGTTAACCCTACATGGTCACAATAAGTGAGGGCTGTTACATTACAACACCCAGTAGACACCATGTGATATCTCAACTCAAGTTCACATAGTTTTCCCTCAATTTAGCTTCTCTGTGCCAAGTTATAGACGTGAATTCCTGACAATTAACAGTCCCAGACAGCAGGAAGCTGTCCTTGTCTTAGCTGGTCACTAACCCTGATAAACATGCACTTCTGCTCCACATCCTTATGATTTCACAAAAAAAAAGACTTTATTTTTCAACTGGGCTGCTACTTAACTCTATTGTTGCCCCACACTCATAGATACACTGTACTTACAAGTGCAGTGGCTTCAGAAAGTATTGTTTCTCATGCATTATGCACACTTTACTGCATTGAAGATTAAATCATCAATGGATAAATCTCAATATAAATCTACCTATAATGGAAAAGTGAAAATATGTGTTATACCATTTTTGCAAATGTATTAAATATAAGAAAAAACTTTGATCTTTCAAGTTGCATTAATCAGACCTTTAATTCTGTACTTGGTAGAAACTCATTTTGGCAGCAGTTGCAGCTTCCAGTCATCTTGGCTTTGTGTGTACAAGCTTTGCACATCTGGATTGAGGCAGGTTATCCTATTCTTCCTGGCAGATTCTCTCAAACTTCATCAGATCGGACGGGAAATGTCTTTGAACTCCCATCCTCAGGTCTCTCCACAGATGTTCTGTGAGGTCTAAGTCTGGTTTTTGACTGGGCCGCTCCAGGACGGCCAGAATGAGTCACTCCAGTGTTGTCTTGACTGTATGTTTCAGATCATTGTGATGCTGACAGGTGAACCCTAGTCTGGCCTAGTCTCGGGCCATGTGTCACCATTAAGGATGGTATTATCAAGGTGATGAACAGCACCTGGAGTTCACCAGACATGGTGGTTGGAGTTTTGCCGAAAGAGTTCAGTTTTCATCTGTCAGGCCAGAAAATCTTTTTTTCTCAGGCTCTTCAGAGATCTTTAAAGCGGGCCGTCATACGTCTTATATTCAAAGTGGTTTCTGTCTTTCCACTCTTCCATAAAGACCTGATTGAGGGAGTGCTGCTCGGATGGTTGCCCTTCTGGCAGGTTCCTCCGGTCTCTGCAGAGGATCATCTGAAACTTTGTTAAAGTGACTGCTGGGTTCTTGGTCACTTCCCTGATCAAAGTCCTTCCTGCCTGGCTAGACAGCCACCTTTTTACAATTTCTCCTATTTCACAAGTATTAGGGCCACTGTGGCCCTGGGAACTTATTTTTATATTTTATCACTTTACCTCTTTGCCACATTGCTGTCTGCAAACCATAAACACTGCACAGTTCGTGTCAATTTATTTTGAAAGAGCAAAGGCTAATGGCTTAACCTTCTCAGTCATGTGATGTGGCCTTGGGCAGACCAGTGGTGGAGCTACGTATGATCACTCAGCTCTCTCAGTCAGTCACAGACATTCATGATAAAGGGGCCATCTCCCTGTTAATGTGGCCCAATTAGTGATTGTAAGTGTGTTACTAAGTGTGGACTGATGGGCAAAAAAATTGCATTCTTAGACATTTAAAATAAAAAGTACAACACAATGAAGTGTGCAAAAAAAACAAAACAGATCTGAATCTGAATACCTTAATAAACGGGTGCCCATAAAGTTGGAATGATTCTGTTTTCAGACACATTCCTCTTTTTATTCCTATAATAACCATATAAAGGTTAACTGTGGTTCAATTTTCACAGTTACATGTTTGGAAGAGATTGATCATAAAGTTTTGAGAAGATACACTTTATCTATCAGGAATAAATCATATTGTCACAATTATTTTCTGACTTTATGGGCAACCGTGTGCATGCTGTGTTTACTGCCAGGCCTTTGTACTGTATCATGATGAGCTGTGCCTCTGCAGACAGCTGCAGCTACAAAAGGCTAGAAAATCAACATCTGGGAAAAATTAAGCCTTGTTCAAGTGACGCACATACTCTTATGTAATGACGCTTATGTTGACACCCAAGTTTGCATCTTATTTTAGGGGCTGGCTTGAAGCTTTTAAGTACCAGAAACAGTTTGACATTCAAAATAACTGTCTTTGTCTTGAGATAATGGAGAGTTTCACTTTTGTTCAAGCAACGACTGTGAAAGTCCCACCACAGTTCCACATAGATTTACGGAAGAGAGAGACTGTAAGAAATCCACATTTGTCACTGCACTATTGTGAAATAACAATGCGGGGGCTTGGGAACCTTAAATTTAATTACCCGACATCTCATTGAGGCCTTCGTCTATTCAGCTTATAGTTACATCAGCTGCTCTCTTTCTCTCCATCTCCTGTGTGAGTGTGTGCACCTTTGCCCTCTTATGAAACTCATCCAAACAAGTTTTTTTTTTTTTCACTTGAGCAGCATACAGTATGAGAACAAGTTTCTTTTTTTTAAAGAGATTTTTCAAGTGGAGCCCAGTTTATCTAATTTCTGAAATTTAGAAGAAATTATGTTAAACTATAGAAAAACAAAGGTTTGTCTTGGAGGTCAAATATCCTCTCTGCACTTCATTGACAGAATTTGTGGCTCATCTTTAAATGAGAGGTCTTAGTCACTGGTTAAGATGAGATTTTTTCAAGTGCGCACACCTACGCTCTCCTTGTCCTTCTCTCTCTTTTGTGCCTCATTCATTCACATGCAGAAGACACAATAGGGGATTCTAAAGCCTGTAGCAAATTCCCTATTATCTCCCAATCTAACCATTTCCTTTTCTGGCCTGAAAATATCCCTCATCTTTTTTTCCCCTTTTGCCACACAGGGGAGCAGTTAAGTGGTGTCATTTACGTAGACTGGTGGGAAATGGTTTGCTCTGTTTTTAGCATTATTAGATAAGTTGGGACATCCACGTGGTTGCTCGGTGCCTTTGAAGACGAGTGACAGGGGAGGTCTCCTGTCCCATATATTCCAGTCAGTCTTTTCTTTCGTCACATGTACGCAAGTAGTTTCATCAACTCAAATCTCTGGCTTCTACTGGGTTATGTCACAGACGAGTTGTGGGGGAGATTTCAACAGTGGGAGAGAGAGGTGGCACAGCGAGAGAGAGAGAGGTGGAAGAAATCAGAGGAGATTGGAATATGTTCAAGGAGAGGAGGGACATATGAGAACATTCAATGATAAGAGGCAAAAAATGAAAAGAGCAAATGAGAGAAGCACACAGACCCTGGTGATATAATTCACTCATGATTGTCTTTGAAAGTAAGGTTGGAGTGGATACAAGGGCACACAGCCTCAGAGCTCTTATCGTGGATCACTATGAGATTGGATATGGAGGGGTCATGCGTAGAAATTACACAAGCCTCTTACTCTTGTCGTGAATTTTTTTTTTTTTTTTTTAGGTTTGAACGATTCCTCACCAGTCTGTGGTCCAAAAATAGCCAGTAATGATTTTTTGAGAGGGGACCAAGCAAAACTGATCAGTGCCCAGATTGTTGTGAGAGTTTTGTCTCCTGTTTTGGACATGGTAGATATAGAAAGACCATGTTTAGAATATTTTCATTTTCTTTCACTTTTGCTTAGCCCTTAAAGCAGAAGTGAGTGATATATTTGTGTTAATATAAGTCTTAAATAGTTATATCTTCCGACAGCAATCACTTACATAGAGTGTTTGGACTGAAACACGGGTCTCTCAGTCCCTCTGCTCTGCTCTGAGCCGAAGAGAAAACATTTATCGTATCCTACAGTTTTTATCCAATGAGGAGAGAGAACGGCATGCAGGGCTGTGTGTGCAGCCAAGGAACGCCGTGAATGTGGTGACGTAGGGACGAGGACTGTTATGGTGCGTTCAAGGAAACTCGTATTTTTCCGACCGTGAAGTCGTACAGTTCGATCTGGTACGAGTTCACCGGTCGGAAGTTACGAGTGGCCGTTATAGTGACTTTCACCGGTAAAACAGGTCGGAAAAACACGAGTGGGTTGCCTGAAACGCTACAAAGTCGTAAGTTGTGACTTGAAGCTGTAATTTACGATTTCAAAAGCCTGCCTGGAACGCAGCATTAGCGAAAACGACCGGACCACTCACTTCTGCTTTAAGCCTCAGGAGATGCACTGATGTAAGATGGTCATACCTTTGATCGAGACTGGCCTTGTTATGTTCTGAAAGACACAAACTATTGCAGCAAATACTGTAAATTGACTGCTTGCACAATGTTGCTTTCCATGGGGTGTTCCTGAAAGTGTATTAGTCCATAGACCCTCCAGTCTAACTAGTCATTTGTGGAAAATTAGTCACAAACAGAACATTCCTGGAAACATTGCTTCATCAAACATTTAAAACTTATTCTCACCCTGCCTGTTTATAAGAGCCCACATATTAAATAAAACAGCTTAACAACTCAACATCCACAACATCCTTCAGTGGGCCGTCACCGCAGAAGGCACAGAGAAAACCATGATGTTCAGAGTAGAAATGTCCAATGAGGATGCAGGATCCCACAAAGGTTTTCTTTTTTATTTAAAATGTTTCAAAACTTCTTGTTTGGTCTTGGATCATCAGCATCAGAGTACAAAATATGGCAGAATGGATTTTTGAATGTCTAAATCCCCTACAGAAAGCAGAGCTACTTGTATTAAAGCAGAAGTAAGCGATCCGGTCGTTTTGGCTAATGCTGCGTTCCAGGCAGGCTTTTGAAACCGTAAATTACAGCTTCAAGTCACAACTTACGACTTTGTAGCGTTTCAGGCAACCCACTTGTGTTTCTCCGACCTGTTTTACCTGTGAAAGTCACTATAACGGCCACTCGTAACTTCCGACCCGTGAACTCGTACCAGATCGAACTGGTACGACTTCACAGGTCGGAAAAACACAAGTTACGGGCTGCCTTGAACGCACCATAACAGTCCTCGTCCCTACGTCACCACATTCACGGCGTCCCTTGGCTGCACACACAGCCCTGCATGCCGTTCTCTCTCCTCATTGGATAAAAACTGTAGGATACGATAAATGTTTTCTCCTCGGCTCAGAGCAGAGCAGAGTGACTGACAGACCCGTGTTTCGGTCCAAACACTCTATGTAAGTGATTGCTGTCGGAAGATATAACTATTTAAGACTTATATTAACACAAATATATCACTTACTTCTGCTTTAAATCAATTTGTGTAAAAAGTGACAGTTTACTGTATGAGACAGAAAATGGCAGGGGATAGGATATATTGTATCTTAAAGCAAGAAAAGGGAGTAAGGAGCTGAAAATGTGAAGAGCCTTGTGAATGACTGCACCACAATCAAAACTCTTCCTCCTTGGCTTGTGTTCAAAGTTCTAACCGAATTTTGCCAAAATTGGACATAGATTTTGAGTTACTGCGCTAATTAACAACCAAAAATAGCAGACAGAAAGCACTCTGCGCTACGCTCAGCTCAGGTAATAACTGTTTGTGTCCTCTGTGGGGAAAACACGCTGTATAAAAACAAAAGACATCTCCGTCATGAAGGGAGACGGTCTCCTGCAGTTAGCTCACAGCCGTACAGCAAAATGGTCCAATTTTTGTTGGATGACGTTTGTACCATGACTGATGTCGTCTGCAGTATGTGTTGGGAGGAAGGTGTCTGTGTGCGTACATCTCAACACATGCAAATGATAACTGCTTGTGTTTGTGTTTACATACAATGTGTGTGTGTGTGTGTGTGTGTGTGTGTGTGTTAGTCCAGAGGGTGTGTGTGTGTGTGTGTGTGTTAGGGCCTTATGTCACATCAGGACAGGCCTGTCAGACTGCGTGTGTGGGGACCATAGTAATATAGTGCTGACTGCATGTCACACAGTGTTCCCGTCTCCGCACATTAGAGCCAGACGTCTGTGATGATGATGCAGCAAACACGGTGACATCAAAGAGAATGAAGAGTAACATAGTACAGATGTATAAACACACAACTAAAGTATCACCTCAATTATATTTCACTCTATACAACCGCTGTCCTCGGGTCTGAGGTTGATGCTGGTTTTTCACCGAGTCGACCTTTAGTGGCTTTATGATCATTTTTTAAATTTAGATTGAGGTTGAGTGACTGTGGGAACTTAAAGACAGGACCACACTGTCAGACCATCGTTTAGTATTCCTCTATTTGTCGAAGGGCAAAGTCAGATATCAATCTAAGAGAGCACAAGCTTGCCCATTAGGAAGGTGAAGAAACGCTACTGTGATGAAACAATCAATCAATTGACAATTGTGGATTGACAGAAAATTGACATGTTCCTATATTGTTATATGCTCTATTTCATATTATCTATAGCTCAACTTTTTTTAAATTATTATTTCTAAAGCATTTTGAGCTGAATTTCTTGCTTTTCTATCATCCTGGTAAGAACTTCAGAGTCAGACTAAACAAGTAATGACATAAAATACAGATTAATTGAAAATGAATAACGATCTGCAGTTGTCAGCCTAAATATGCACGTTTGTATGTTAGATTGATCTGATTTAAAATGTTGTTTTGCAGTGTATTATCATCTCCAGATGTGATATTTGCATGTTTTGGGGGGTGGCAGTCTTCTTTGGACTGTAAATTGGTTCACAGCTCTGTGGACTGTTTGGGTGACAGGAGCTGCCCAGGCCTCTCTGTGTTGAAACTGTTTTACATACTAGAGGCTGTTTTGTTTTTTTCAGTCCAGGACCCAGGTGCTCAGTTTTGTATCGGTACACAGCCTAATGAAACATGACAAACATGTGGGAACCCACCAGAAGCGTGACTGTGACCTAATTTGTCGTTCACACCCATAGTAAAAGAAAACTGGGCTATGAGGAGGAAAAAAACGTCAGAAACAGATAACGTATATTCATGCTTTGCTTTTAATCACTTCATAGAAAAAGTATTTCAGATTTATTTTTGAACACAATATACAATATAATACCATACATTGTGTGAAACATTTAATAACCCACCTGCAATAACTGGCGGACTTGAACATATTGACAATTAGAAAAACCCATCTCTCATGCAGATAGTGCTAAGTCTGGCTAACCATTTGGACACAACTAGGACCAAAAAAAGCTTGAACATAGATAAACAATGTTAATACTGACAAATTTGAATTTCAAAACTGCTAACAAGTTTGGTCAGAAAGAGTTCACACATTAGCACAACCAGTTACATAAGATCATATTTTGTTGTTAATTCAGTACGATTCACGTCAGTGCCGGGCGTATTGTAGCATGCTACCAATACCGTCCCCGTCTTATCTACTTTTACATGAAGTGCGTTAAGTGTAAAAGGAGACAATCGCGTTGTGTTTGTCAGTCGAACCTGTATCTGGCCTCATATATCAGCAATCTGCATTCAAATGCTGGATGGAGAAGCTTCGGTTGTGACAAGCCGCTGAGAGAAAATAAGCTGTTTGTATACGTTGATACCAAGCAATGACTACGCTTCAGTGTTCCTTAGCTAGCTCGTATGTATCCTATATCCAAGCCTATGCAGTTTAACATGTCCTCTATGTCACCTCTGGGTTACCAAATCACTGCTGTCAGATGAAAACCATGTAGCTTCAAAAACTCAATTGGTCCAAAATAGTTTTCCATCCGAAACTATAAGCTTAAATTTAACCAAATAACAAAATATGAAAGAATATAATATAGACTCAATTTCAAAATGATGCCAAAGTGAGAACATTTTTGGTTTTAATATTCATGCATAATGTAAAATGGTAAATTTTCTCGTCTGTGACATCACATTAAAGACGATTTGAAATTTAATGTAAAAATAAAAAGGGCTTTCTAAGTTACAAGGTTCTCATCTGACGACAACAATATGTCTCTTTAGCTGCTGCTCTGCTGGGCACTCAAAACATTGTGCGAATATATACTTAGATATATTTATATATATATATATGTATATATATATATAAAAACAATATATAATACATATATAAAAAGACTCTAGTCCAGAGTCTTCTACACATTAGACACCACCACTTCCAGGTAATGCAAGTGCATATAAATTAAAATAGATTTTACACTGAACCAGTATTTCTTATTTACAAGCTTAAAGTATAGAATAAATACACACTGTTATAAACAGCAAAAAGGACCAACTTGAGCTCCTAGCGACAAACAGTAGCGACAAAGGTGTGGAGTGATAGGGGGTAAGGCCTGATGACAAAGTCAGCACATTCAGACACACACATACAGAAAAACACACACGCATACAAAACCTTCCGTACATACAAACGGCACACAAACGATTGCCACTTAAGCATGCTGGAGTGAAAACAGATGAAGTACCTTTTGAGTATAACAGTAAACCAATATGAAACTGGAGAGACGTGACTATGGATGTAACTAGGACATCCTGAAGAGTCAGTCCTGGAAGCCACAGGAGTAGAAATGTGAGGTCTGCAAACCATTTTCAACCCATCTTCCCCAGTGCATCAGTGGAGAAACAAAAAGAGACGTATTTTGGTTTGTTTTTTAAAACTAGAACACCTAATTATTCCTCTTTTTTTCCAAAGGGGACAGCCTGCCATGCTGATTCCAGCAATTCCATCTGTGCCAAATTCTAATAACCCGACCGTCCTGGAAACCTGATACAGTGGAAGGGGGGGGAGGGGAAAAATTCAATTGACGTCAATGAGCAGAAGCAGCACTTGAGGGATTTTTATCACAAGGAAGAAATAGCCGGCCTGATTGTTTTGGGGTCGTGTCCGTGGAGCCCAGAGGGGTTTGTAAACCATGTGAATAGTGGCGTTGATGAGGGTCTGAGAGCGCCTTTCAGACAGGCAGCTGTAAGAGCACCTTTAATCATCTGGTCTGGGCCTGATTGCAGAGGGGCAGGGGGGCGTTACATCAGACGGGTCCGGGGTCAGGCCCCGTTCCAACTAACAGGATTATTAAGACTGCAGCATACCTGTGGGCTGAAAATAGACTCATTGCTGTTGTGCATTTTGTCCTTGGCGGACTTCATTTGTGATCTAAGGAGCTTGTTGTTTGTTCTTAGTCCTGTTTATGTTTCTGCTCACTTCATCTGGTGATAGATTTGAACTGGGCTAACCTCAATGTCACACCAATACCACAACAACTGCAATTATGAAAAGACGGTCGTCAGTAATTTTACAGTGACATTTTTTTTAGCAGGAATGCCTGATTACGTAGTTGCTATGGAAGGATTTTATATCCTCACTGAGTATTTCTTGCCTTTAAAAGCTTAGAAGTCAAGTTTTGGTGTGAAAAGGTTGGAAGCCCCCAATGGTCTGCAGACTGGCATATGAAGAAGATGTAGCATGAAAATAGATGTGATATTTCACTGTGACATTCATTGACTGACATCCAATATAGTAACAACAAACTAATTGTTAACATGAACCATGAGTGAACAAATAAATGTTGTGCTCAGATTGAAAAACGAATGTGATAATACAAATGTGCGCAGAATGTGTGTGTTCAATGTTCATGTTTCCCTATTTTGATGAGTTTGTCCAAAAAGTTGTTTGTCGACATTTGTTTGTATTTCTCTATTGCCCAATACATGGAAGACTGTTCTCTTTTAACATACAAAAAAGATTTTGCTCTTTCAGATAAGAAAAAAAGACATTTCACAGACATACTAGAGTGTTCAATAAATAAAAAACTATTATAAAGACAATAGTAAAAAAGGCACACAAAAGTCCTTTGACAAATGGTACAGGAAAAAAGTAAACACTTTCTCTTGCTATACAAATGTGTCTCCATCAGTAGATCTTACTCTATGCTACTTCTAGATCATATCATATCTGTAAAAAAGTCTTAAGGTACAAAACTTCTCTCAGTAGTGTCAGTGTCCATTTAATGCCAGTCCAGAAAAGAAAAGTAACCGTTTCCCAAACTGGCCGAAATCCTTCAAGTTCCACCCTCAGTCTCGTCTGTCCACCAAGACTAAAATGTTCGCAGTAATTATTTCCTGAGAACTCTGAAGCCGCTTCAACTGAAACTGTCCGTCCGTGTCTGGCTTCAAACACCCAAGTGCAAGACGCCCCTGTGCAGGCCAAAACTAAGCCTTTGCTTCTGTGGGCTTATTAAAAAGCACAGCTGCAAGAGGATTTCCCCTCTTTTTTTCCAAAAACTTTCAAATCACCATGTGAGCCTGATGATGTCAGCCCTATGTATCTGTGGGCGACGCCTCGTGTGTCACGATCTCTATCGACGACGTGGGCTCCACCATGCTGCCCTCCTCGTTCTCCGGACCGTCCAAATAGGCCAGGGGAGGAGATCGAGAATCTCCTAGACTGTCCTCTTCCTCCTCCTCCTCCTCCTCCTCTTCTTCCAATTCTTCTTCTTCCTCCTCCTCCTCCTCCTCCTCCCCTTCGCCATCTTTCTCTATTCCATCTAAGTCCTCCTCCTCCAAGGTCAGCTCAAACTGAAACTTCTCCCCGCCTCCCTGCCCTCCAGTGCCGCCGCCGTGTCCGTGCGGGCCCTGGTCGTAGAACGGAGGGGAGGGGCTCTGGGGGATCATGCTCTGGTACCAGTTCCTGTTGTCCTCCAGCGTGTCCAGGATGTCCTGAGCGTCCGGGTGCACCAGATCGGCCCAAGTCTCCCAAAGAGGGTGCACGATGTAGTCGATGAAACCCACCTGAAGGAGACAAACCAGAGTTATGACCGAGTCTCTTTTAAGGCTTTGATGCACCTCCTGTTATATGAGTAACACATGCTTTATTGCTTACCTGGCTCTTTTCCACTGAGGCTGTATGTTTATCACACATGGGGCTGATCTCCATCCCCCTCTCCCTCTCTCTGTCTCCCTGGTGGAAGAACTCCTCCATTATCCGATCGGTCCACTGACGATACAGCTCCAAGGACTTTGTGGGGTTGCTCAGGTCAGCACAGTGCACCATGTTACGCAGCACCTATGAAAAATACAGAATATCAATTTAGTTAAAAAAAAAAAAAAATCCACATTCTGCATGGTTGTACAACCCCCGCTCTCAAAAATTTGCTGGATTACTACATTAGATTCCTGCAGAAAAGACATTAAAAGCAAATTATCTAATGACTTTTGTTATAAAAGGAGGTCCGTCGACACAACAGTCTAATAGAGGAAACTGTAGGACCATCACAGCGAAGGTGTAAAGGGAGCACTTAAAGGCAGAAAGAAGATGGATGGACTGAGGAACGGAGTGACAGTGGGAGCAGAGGTCAGTTATGTAGGAGGCCGGCTAATGATCATTGGCTGAGTAACCTCTTCCAACGCTGGCTATCGATTAGAGCTATTAAAAGCAGGTAAAAGAGAAGTGCAGGGGCTTCCAGTATGTTGAGTCACACATACACCGTCCACATGATGAGCACTTACATAATAAGAAAACTGTTTCACAAGAACAAGCGGCTACCTGTATTCTGTCGGTGTAATTGTCCAGCAGCAGCACCCCTGAGCTCGTCACCTTCTTCGTCTCCACCATCGTCTTCAGGTCGGCCAGCAGGCTCATGTGTTTGGACATGTCAGTGGCCAAAACCTGGATAAAGCAGAAAGAAAAAAAAATCTGTCAGCATCAGGATTTCAGACAGATTGTGATTTGAAATCAAGGATGGCAGAAGAGAATATGAATCATGATGCATTACCATGTCGATGACCATCTTGCGTAGGGACTGTCTCTGCTTCTTAGTGAGGTTCTGGAAGATATCACAGTTGTCTTCCTGTAGCAGCTTGAATCCCACAGCCAAGTGATGGTTCTCCAGCACAGACTCATCGTTGTACATCAACGCCAGCTCAGAGTCTGGACAGAGGTTAAAGCAGGATTTTAATTATTTTAGTCTTCGTCACGACTACTGATATTTGGCTACTCAAAGCATCTATTTATATGCTTTTAAAGAGAGAGGGATATTTTCACTTACTGGTGTTGATTAGGAATTGGTTCGATACTCCAGGATGATCAACATCATGGATAGCTGCAGCAAAGATGGCTGCTAGGATCTCAAGGTCTGTGAAGACGGCCTGGGAGGAGGAGAAAGGATGTTTAATTGAATTATTCATGGAGGTTAAAAAAAATAGCAGCACAAAAACAGAGCAGTTAATCTGTGCCTCACAAACTATTGATTCACAGATGATTGTGTAAGGGAGAGACAACAGACGAAGGGTCATACTGTACATGAAAACCTTAAAGTTCAAATATCAGGTTTTCAACCTTAATTTGATTGGAAATGCAAAAGTTTCTGTCATGTTCCGCCTTGAAGGAAAACAGCAGAGGGAGAAATGTTCCTCAACTAAACCCAACCCAACGTATCAACGAGTGCCGAAGTAAAGAGGGGGAATTTCTCTTAGTTAACTGGAGGGGAAAAGATGATTCAATGGAACGATGCTGAGCTCTTCAAAGCGAGTGTGGCACTCCAGGAAAGTGGCATGTTAAGTTACGTAAGAGCTCACTCCTCTTTTAGTTTTTCCCCTTCTTTTCAGTGGATGTGCTCTGCTCAGAGCAAAGGGAGGGGGAGGGGAGGGGAGGGGAGGGGGGCTTTTCAACCTCCGGGGTTGAATGATGGATGAGGATGAGATAATGTAAGAAGATCCGGACGTGAGGCATGAGAATATGACACAATCTATTATAACTTACATCCAGGGCCGGAGTTGAGAGGAGGATGTGTGTGGACTGGGCTACGTCAGCAGCATGCAGGCTGTTATGGTAGGCCACATCTGAATGGTAGTGGTCTTCCAACGTCATCATGTAAGCCACGAACGTATCCATGGGGATCTTAAATGTCTTTAGCAGATCTCGCTCCTGAAAGAACATGCAAAATACAATCAGAACTGAAGCATCGATCATTTTAACGCTGCATAATTGAAAAAAAAAGAAAAGAAAGAATTTTCTGACACTGACTGATTCTGGTCCGTACCTGGAAGATGGCGTACATGATGCAGGTAAGAGGTCGGTTGTGGGAGTACTCTGAAACGGTGAAGATGTTCAGGCCCCACTTGTTCAGATCCTCAAGCTCCTTGGACAGCAGCTCCTCCTTGTCGGTCTTGACGCCGAAGCGAGAGATGCTGCTGCCGGAGAGCGAGGGCCCGTGGGAGACCTTCTTGACGCCGCTGATCTGTGTCATCAGCTGCTGCTTCTGCTGCTTCTTCTTCTCTCGCGTCTTGGACGTCGGCGACGGGATCTCCACCTCATTCTGTTTGTCTGCAGGGGGGGAAATAGACCATTTCCGTTTTTAGAAAAGCACGGACATTGTTCCTTTCAACCTTGTGCAGCATGAGTCTGTGTAATGTGGCTCTGAATCACGGCCTCGAGGACCCAGGTGTACTATAACAACACCTGCAGCAGTTTAGTTCCTGAGGGATTTATGGACTCATTCATTCATTCATCATCATCTGTCCTTCCATTCATTTGTTCATTCATGCTCCCTTCCCCGCCACCTGCAGTCTCGGTCTGAACTCCCGCTGCTCATCTGTCTCCCTCCCTCCCCCTCCCCCGCTCTCAGCAGGTGGCTAACGTCTCATCTTCTGTTCTTTTCACTCTCATAGGTCAGACCATCGACAGACTGAGAGCCGCGGCGTCTACACGGTTAACGCGCTCCCATAAAGTCAAGTCATTCAATAAGATGCCACATCTTTCACAGCGTTATCAAATCACCGAGTACAGAGTGAGATTTTTTATGCTTGGTTCATTTCATTTGTGAGTCTGAGTCTGTTCATCTCTATCTGGTGTGGCCGCAAATCAAGTGAACAACAAGTCCACCCCTTAAAAAAAATAAAATATTCAATAAAATAATCACAAATAAAAGACATTATCCAGAAAACCCTGTTTGGTGCAACAACAGGAAAGCCTGCAGAGATCGGCTATTGGCATGTGTGTGAGCTGCGCACTCATCTATCAAGCCTGGTCTCATCGCTGGCCTATCAGGCTTCCTCTGTGGAGGGTTATTCAATTACCAGCTGTAATTCAAATAATCACTTTCACTCTCATGCTCTCCCTCTATCTCTCTCCCTCCCTCTCTCTCTCTCTCTCTCTCTCACTGTTCCCTCTGCCTGTCTCCGTCTCTCTCTCTCTCTCCAGTGGTAATTGAGAATGGGCAATTAAGCGCTCTCAGACATGTGCTGCGTGGGAAACAAGGGGAAGAGCAATATATTGCCCTCTAGTTTATTACAAGCCATCATTATCACCACCGCCGCCGTCGT
Source organism: Trachurus trachurus (assembly GCF_905171665.1). Classification (NCBI taxonomy): domain Eukaryota; kingdom Metazoa; phylum Chordata; class Actinopteri; order Carangiformes; family Carangidae; genus Trachurus; species Trachurus trachurus. Next base: position 24,804,543 of record NC_139898.1, on the reverse strand, counting down.
GTGGTATTTTGTGTGTGTGGCCCGTCTGTGTGCGGGAGAATGGACTGGGAGACAGGTTCACAGTCTTCATTCTTATCATCCATTTCTACATAAGTAAGTGCCCCGTGTACAGTGAAGGCTGTGCACTCTGTTGACTTGATGAAACTGATAAACTGCTGCTCTGGAGGTTTGTAGCTCAGTTATCAGGATCCTGGTTTCTGTAATCTGTCAGATTAAGACTATGTTGCAGTCTGGCTTCCAGTATTTTCTCCCATGGCTCTCTCTGTTTCTCCCTCTGTTTGTTCTCTCAAGCAAAAAAAACAAAATAAAGCAGATGAAGTGAATATCTGCTTTATGCTCTGTTCTGCCTCTCCTATTCTTGCTTCCCTCCGTCACCTCCCACGTTTATTTCGATTTCATCCAAGTCCTTTTCATCCTCCTCCATATGCTCTGTAACTGTGAGCGACGCAGATGCGGTACAACGGGTGGGGAGGGTTATTTTATTTTTTTATTTTTTAACGGGGGAATTTTCCCCTCCCCGGTATATTCCCTAAGCTAGGTGTGTTCTGCTGTTGTTGATCAAAGGGAATTATGCTGCGAGAACAGCTGTGGCGGGGGAAAGGCACACACACGTGACTGGCCGGCGTGCTGTCGGCCAACAATCCATAATGGAAAGCCCAAAATCCTGGTTTGAAATTGCCCTAGATGAGAAACCCGGGGATCTTTATTTATCTGGGGAATTATCCAGGTTCCATGAGCGCTGTTTTACCAGTCAACAATCTGCCTCAGCATCAGCTAGGGATTTGTGGTGAATCGAAGAACGCCCTCTACAGAACCAGACATATGGCAGGGAAATGTCATTTCTATCGTTCCTGAATGGATGCTGCTTTTATAGAAAATAATATAGAAATAAAGTGCATTACTGATGCGATGCTAATCTTTATGGATGAAGGGATTAAACGGTCCTGCTGGTCAGATGAGGCCAAACCAGGCCAACTGTGCAGCTTCAGCCATTTTTTTTTTTTCACTCCTCATTAATGTTAACCTGCTCTTTCTTTCTTTCTCTCTCCTCCTCCTCCAGCAGCAGCAGCAGCAGCAGCAGGGTAATCCTGATTTCTTTATCAAAGTGATAGTCATCTCTGTCTGGTTTCTCAGGGGCAGTGGGAGAGGGAGGGAGGGAGGGAGGGAAGAGAGGTGGAGGTACAACAAGGTGTCCCTGCTGACAAAGATGCATTAAGACAGGAATGAGTCACCCAATCTGCCGAGCTCATCTCCCTGCCAGCAAAGGGGGTTCCTCTGAACCTCTATATTCTCCCTCACTGCAGTCAGCCCCCTCCTTTCCCAGTTTGCTTCCTCTCTGTCTCTCTCCTCACCCGTCCTCTCCCTCTGTAGGATCCGGAGGTGGGGGATCTGCCAACAACACTACACCGGATCAACCCTAACCCTGACGCCAATCGAACGGAAGCACGGTGTCTATAAATATTATATATCCCTGGTTATTCTGACGACCCAGCATGTTTTCTAAATGGCGTCATATTTATTCTCTCATCTATATTACCTCAAAGTCCTCTCATTTGTCTGTTCCATTGATCCTGTAGCAACTCTCACACTAATGTGGAAACCTCACATTTATCAAAAAGCCAACTTTTACATTTAAAAAAAAAATCTGGAAAATCGATTTTCTCATGAGTGCTACTTACACAGTTTTTTTTCCACCAGTGACTTAACAGCGTAGTTTGGTCCAAGAATCATAAAACATTTTCAACATAACAGCCAGAAACAACGACTCTATATACATAGGTACACATTTAGCGATCTACTTTCAGATCTCAAACCTGCAACCCACCCTGACAGCATCCAGTTCAAATCCACTTATTCAGTTTCTGCCTAACAAACTCACATGTCAATCAAATGCCACTTTTTTTTTTTTTTTTTTTTTTTTTACAGTAGCCAGCCACATTTCTACCTTTTTTCATCTCTGTAAATACTTTTGAGAAATATATCTGTGTCTATATATTTTTTAAACTTGAGCTTTAATGGCCATTTTGAGCCCAATGCCATAAACATCTAGACAAAGCTTAATGGCGCAGTGTTTTATGGTACGCCCCCACAGAAAAGCCTTCCAGAGCAACTTGCACGGCTTAACATCATACGAAAGACTGAACCTGCAGAAAAACATTGCGGCAAAGCAGAAGTGGATATTTGTGCGAGCCACTGTGAATGTTTGTGTTTTTCTACACATTGTGAATGTACAGGCCGTGATTATTGTAGAGACTGAGGGTTGATTATGGAGTTCAGAATCGGTGAAATTTGTCAGTGTGATTTTTCAGTGTGTGTACACAAGGTCTTCATTTACCTAGGAAGGTGTTGGAGATGAATTCGGACACCTGGTTCCCAGACCGACTCATCTCAGATAGGTGCGTCAACTCCCGATTCAACATTCTCTTGAACTGCGAGAGAGAAGGAGAAAAAGGGGGGAGAGGAGGTGGGAGAGAGAGGGGGAGAGAGAGAAAAAAATGTCGTCAGTTTCCACTGAGGGAAAACCTGAGATAAAGTATGGTATAGGATACCATGGAGGGCCCCGTTTTCCTCCACCAGCTCGAGGATATTATTTTATTACAGCGTACAATCAGTGGGGGGGGACACATCTTATTTTCCCCTCCATTTTCCCTTAAATTAATTAGAGCACAAATCATTATGTATGTTACCAGTGGAGAGGCCATTACCTTTTAATACCCCTCAATTCACCCCCTGCAACCAATTTACAGTTTTATTACACTGAATCACATTTTTAGGGTTCTGTTGAGCTGTTTTACTTGCGTCAGTGTGCAAGAATCTCAATGATGTCAAGAGGAAAATCTGCACACTGCTCCCTACATTCCTCCCCGTTCCAACATTTTGGTCTTTTTTTTTTTTTTGTAGGGTTCAGGGTTGACAGTATTAGCAAAATAAGGGGATGCATGCATTTGACAGAACACAGAGATCCAGGCACTGCAGTAGCAGCTGTTTATGACAGACTGATGCATGCGCGTGCACGCACACACACATTAATACACACAAACACCAGACACACAGCTCTGCAGAGGGCTCAAGATGGAGCCTGAGCCACTGAACACCATTCTGTCAGACTCCCCTGATGGAAATATCTACTGGTGCAATTAGGTAAAGTCTTCTGAAAAGCTCCACAATAAATGCTGATATTATAAAAACACTACATTTCTTTTTGAAATACATCTCTAATACAACAGCAACACAGCTCTAGACAGGTACAATAAAATGAGTGCGGTATCCCAACCAGCTACGTAGATAAGCGCCACACACCTTAATGTAACCCCAAGACACCGACAGCAAGTAATTGGCTTCAGGCATTTTGGACCCCGTTTTCTCGTTCCTACACAAAGCCAGAACTGTAATCCAATGGAAAAAAATAGAGGCAGATGAACAGGACTCTTTCCACGCCAAAAAAAAGAAGACAACCCAGAAAAAAAGAATCCCCTCTTCTCTCCTTCTAGTGTTTCTTCTCAACAGCTAAGAGAGCAGCTTGATGATGGCTCACTCTCTCTCTCAGCAGCAGCAAAGGGCCAGCTCCGACTCTCCATGTCCAGGGATGGAGGGAAAGATAGATATAGGGGGCGAGAGTGCGGGCGATGTAGCCAGGCTCGGCGAGGAGGAGATCCAGCGGGCTCGGCGGATTGGCTGGAGCAGCAGCAGCTGGAGCCGTGAGCAGGGGACTCTCAGCGCAATGATGAATAATGGACAAGAAGCAAGGAAGGGAGGAGGGGAAAAAAACAGCAATGGAGACGGGAGGAGGAGGAGAAGGAGGAGGAGGGAGTGAGCAGCGATGTTCATCTGACTGGAGGGGGGGTTCCTCCACTGGATTTGTCTTGCTTCACTGCTCTCACTGCTGTAACACTCGCTCCCCCCTCCTACCCTGCTTCTCTCTCTCCCCATGTTCCTCCCTTTTTTACTCCCTCCCTCTTCTCCTCTTTTTTTTCTCCCCCTGCTGTAGTCTGCCAGCCCCAGCAACACTATTCAGAACACATGATTTGACAGAAAGTGGGGAGAAGGGGGGAGCCCTAATTACAGCTTGGCATTGGTGTATATATGAACTTCTAAGAGGGGAGGGGGGGTGTTTGAGTGATTGATGTTTAATATCCAGACATGGATTCCAGATGTAACTTTTCCTCTTTTTGCTTCTCTTTTTTTCCCCTCCAGCTGTACGCTGCAGATAAATCCCATCATCTTCAATTTCCAGCCCCTGTAATTCCCTCTTAGAGCTTTTTATTTTTTTTATTTTTTATGAAGTCAGCCATTGTGAAGGAATGTCATTGAGCCGTACAGCGATTCCTCCCCTCCTCGGTGAAACAATAAGGGGCTGGGGAAGGGGACGGAGCACGTTCTGAGGAATGTGAATGCACAGTGACAGTATTTTTATCGCCATTATCTCTATTATCATCCGGCTCCTCTCCCCTCTCCCTTTTTTTTTTTTTAGGCTTCTGTTGTTTCCTGACATCCCCCGAGCACGGCGGCCATTGTGGAGAACTCATAAGCCTGTTCATTATCTGCATCCCATAATAATATTAGATGCTGTCAGGGGTGTCTGTGGAGGGCTATTTTTAACAGCCAAGAGACAACCAGAGAGAGGGGAAGAAAGAAAGAAGGAGGGGGGGGGGGGGCGGGAAGATAATTGCATCCTTCACCAATTTAGGTGACATCAGCCCACGGTTTCTCTTGCTGCCTGTGAGTAAATGTGTGTGCACGCCAATTACCAGAACACCCCAACGCCATGGCAACAGCATCAGTCGGCCGGTGTGCGGGCTGTTTTGAGAGCATGAGGAGAGGAGAGAGAGAGAGAGGGAGGAGGAGGAGGAGGAGGAGGAGAGACGAGAGGTTTCCCCTGTTCCTTCCCAGGCAGACATGTGATGTAGCTGCTGAGCTGTCACAAGGACACACCACACACTTCGCTTTCACTCGCATCCACCAATGTGCAGACTGGAAGTCGCTCCCCCTCCTCCTCCTCCTCCTCCTCCTCCTCCTCCTCCCCCCACCCCGCTCTCTCCATCCCTCCCTCTCCTCCATCTCTCCCTCACTCTCCACCACTTACATGTCAATTTCTCTCCGGGCTGCCACTTGCCAACACAGTCATCAATCTCTCTGTCTCTCTGTCTGTCTGCCTGGCTGGCAGAATCAATGGGCTGTCCTTGGAGCAGGTGTTGATGCTGCCGCAGTGTACAAGGCTATAGGGCCACCTGACTGAAACCAGTAGTACCACCGCTGGCCAATTTCAAGGCGAGGTTGCGCGGTTTGGTCAGTTTTTTTGTCACGACCCTTGGAGGTGAAGCTGCGATGCTTCACCGATCAGAAAACATCCATATACAGTCGCTGTTGTTGTTTTTTTACTTCAGAGCCATGAAGCCAATCCATGGGAAAGTGTAAACAGCAGCTCCCAGAGAACCTTTCAGACCAATATTTGTGTGTTTTGTGTGTGTACGAGTTGGGGAAGATGTGTGTGTGCGGGGGGGGGGTGGGAGATCAAAGCTTCCCCGAGAGGATTCCGGATTATCCTCCCACCGAGGGAAAGAACCAGAAGGAGGGAGGCAGGACGCAAGAAAAGAGAGAAGAAAAAAAAAAAAAAGAGAAAGCGCAAGAGGAGGCAGCTCTTTATATAATAGCTAACTGCATAATATATAAAGAAACCAGAAATAACAGCGGGGGATGTCTCTCTGCAATGTGTTGAAGAGCTATGCTTCCCCAGAGGCTGAAAGAAATGCCTCAATGCGCACAAACGCAGCAGCAGCAGCCCATAAACGCTATAATCTGCAGTTTAAGTGCAGTGGATGGTGACATGCCACATGCATTTTTTCACATACACATGCACACACATGTCCATATGTTTCTGTGCAGCTCTTGGCAGTGTGTGCTTTGCCATATTTTTTTATTGTTAAAGAAGGGAAGCCTCTTTGCCTCCTACTGACATCATGACACTGGAGGAAGATTAACGTGTTAAAGCTCTGTGGGTATCTTTCCTTCACATATACCCACACTATATTTTCATTCTATTATTTTACCCATTCACAAGCTCAGCCGTCGTTCCTATTCTCCTGTCTGTCACTTGCTGGTTCTACCCCCCTCCTTTTTTTCGACCCTCTATATTTTCTCTCTCTCATTCTCTTTCTCCATTTTCATTCACTCATGCTGCTGTTGTCTCATTCTCTCTCCGTTAGCTCCCTCTCTGAACCATTTTCTCTCACATTCACATTCCCCCATTCCTCTGTCTTCCTCTCCGTGCTCGCGGGGGGTCGGGTTGATTCAGCTGAGAGCTGCTGTGACAGAGGCAGAGAAGGTGAATGGAGCCTGTGGCATTTCATTGTGAGAGCGGAGCAGAGGGCGGAAAAGGAAAAAAAAAAAAAACATAACTCTCTGAGCCTCCTCCATTCAGACGTGATCCCATCAGACAGCTCACTGTGGAGGGCAGTGAGGCGGACAGGTAGGCAAGAAGGCAGACACAGAGTCCTCCTCCGACACGAGACTCTGATCTTATGCCCTCACAGCAACGTGCCTCCATTATCTGACCAGGCAGCGCCACACATCAGACTGAACTCGGTCTCTTTTTTCTGCACAGATGATTGTAAACATGATAACAACTAGTACATTTTCTAACAAAATGACACAACTTTAACGTCAATCTTTCAATGTTTTATTCAATGTTTTTTCTCAAATTCAAATAGCCTAAAATGTCATGCTGCTGTGTTCACCTGGGGTGAAGGTTGAAGTTGTGCCTCTGGGCCACTAGTGGGCACACTATGCTCAGTGTGCTGTGGCGCAGCCTGCTCTGCGTTCAGAGCACTGACTCCGTAACTCTGCAGTGCAACAACTCACACCTTGGTCAGGAGTTTGACCCTTATAAACCCTCTTTGTGTGCCAAACATGCAAACAAATAAGATCAGTACATCTTTTTATCTCATTTAAACTGAGGGTGAGGTTGGGGTGTTAAATGATGAAATGTCTGGATTTCAATTTGTCGTACATCAAAACGATCTCATCATCCCTTCAGCTGTAAATCTGTAGCAGTTGTGGTTTATCTCACAGCTCTCTTTAAAAGGATGCTTTGTTGACGTGGGGTTGTGTGAGGTAGTTAGTGTGTCCCTTGGTACCACATATGCACAGGTGCACCTCCATCACTATTACACCGCAGCCAGAGGTCAGCTGGGTGAACTGCTTTTGTTTGGCACCTTTTAAATGTGCTGCTGCTGCTCCCTGCTGCCTCTTGTAACAGCGCGCCGATCCGGATATATTCCGCAGGTAACACACTGACTAAGAATGGTTACCTCACATAACCCCATGTCAAATAACCCCAACTCTCCCTTTAAGTAACAAATGACGCAGTGTGGTAACATCGTTATGGCAAAGTCTCGCAGTGACATAACTCTGTAAAGATCAGTGAACCTACCTACGTATGAACACAAATGCACAAACAACTCTGAGCTACGTCCTGACTACCTCTCACTTCCTCTGACTCATACGCGTCTGCACGAGAAAGCGTGTATTCCTGTATATGCGCCATGGAACTAATATGTATTCAAAAACACCAGTCGGCTGTATGAACAGGACGCAAAAACCGAAGATAAAAGTGAGAAATTTCTCAGCCGAGTGAATCATTCCCATCACTCCCGGCTGTTCGGGGCCTCGGCAGAGTCAGATGTGGTCTGCAGCACCATTTTTGGCTGGAGGAGAGCAGCTAACAGGCTGCACCGCCACGCTCGCCCAGGCTCTCTGGTTACTTCGAAAGCAGAAAGCATCCCAAAGTAAAATACCACACAGGCAGTATTACACCAAGACATTTCTTTGAAAGCCCAAGACACGGACCGAGAATTCTTGAATTACAGAAAGTGCGTCTAGAAAATACAACTCTTAAATGCACGCTCAAATCAGACGGACAGCACAGCAGTGTTTGTACCATATCATTTTAACAGGCGTAAAGGCATGTGTCTTCGCTCTCTCCATCCCCAGTTTGAACAAACAGGCCATTGAGCAGCACCTAAACACATTACCACTACGTCCCGCTTTCACCTCAGATGACCTGAGTCTAGTTCGTCTCTCAGCATTGATACAGTACAAGGCTCACAAACACCACTTATCACCTGGCTGTTCTTCCACTGACTTAAATCCAGTGTTTTTGCAAATTAACTCACCCTCATCCAGATGTTTCAACATGACCAGACTACTTCTACAGACTTTGCCACTTTGCAGTTACTCTAAGTACTGGTTTGTGTTAGGGAACGCTTTGATGGGGAGAATAAAACAGCATGTGTAAAGTAATGGTCTCAAGAATGCCTATTACTCTTTACTCACAGAGTGAAGAGTCTAATAACAAGATATATCTGCTTATGCTGTAAAGGCAACATAAAAACCCAGAGACAGATCTTCCAGCTGTGATCAGCGAGTGTAACTTATATGTTTTTAGCTTCAACGCAACTAAACTCAGCGTTACATGAAAGGATGCACACGCAGAATGCAGAAACAGAACTGTCTTCTCCTGCATGAGAAGTAAAATAATGTAGAAAATGATCATTAAAGTGCACATTTTGATTATATTCAGCTAGAGGAACTAAACATTACATGCTGTGAAAAGGCTGGAAACTCCAAAGGCGCACATTCAGCATCCGCTTCAGTGAAATGTGCTTAAAGTCCTTAAACAACACCGAAGGCTCAAAGAGCAAAAAGCATAAACTGAAAATTTGTTTTAAAAGGCTGTTTCGTTACTAAAGCATGTATATTCACAATACAAACAACAGATGATCATACAGTCCAATTAATATAACAAAAAAAGTAAAACACTTTATAAAATCCATGTATTTCATATGAAAAATGACAGGAAAACTCACCTTTCTCCAACCATTTAGCTTCCCTAATTTCCTCTCTTTCTTGTCAAAGCAGCAAGCTCCCATGTTTCTGTGTGTAGAGTGCAGAGCAGAGTGGGACTGCTGTCCGTTAAAGTGTCTGTCTTAGTCTGTCTCAGTCTGACTACTGCATGAGTAAAAGGACCAAAGCCTCGGCTCTCTGACGCTGGGAAACGCCACAGCTCTAGTGACTCACTTTGGGCTGCGAGGTCTGACTAGGCTTTACCTCACACCCTGTGTATGTGGAGCAATAGCTGAGTGTGTGTGTGTGTGTGTTTGCGTGCGTGTGCGCCAGAGAGAGACCTCTGCTTCATACACACTCCCTCATGGGGGTAGTCCCGCCTCTCGTCTCTTGCTCTTCTTACTCCTGCAGCTGGCAGTCACAGCTCTGTGGTTTACACTGTCAATATCACACTGATCGTTCTGATGACTACAGCGCTTCCTGTTTTAATGAGTGGATTTCCTTGAACGTTAGTTACACAGATTCTTGGTAGATAAAAGAGATTCAGGTTAAAATGCAATGGCAAGAAGAGGAGGAGTTTGAGTTTGTAGTTCTGTGGTATTATTGAAATAAAATCACTAGGCTGCTTCTGCACAGTTGTGTTGTGAATTGTGCAGAAGCAGCCTAGTGATTGTATTTGCAAATTGAGCTTCAATTAACATCTCTTTTCATTATTGATGAATCAACTGATTATTTTCATGATTGGCTGCGTTAATGCCTTGGATATAAAATGTCAGCAAAAGTGGAAAACACTGTCCCACACTCTCAGGGAATGTCTTCAAATGTCTTGAGAGCTAATCAATGAAAACATTATGAATCTTTGATAACTTATTCATTGTTGAGGTGATTTTTAGGCTTTATTATGAGATTTTGCCACTTTTTTTTTTACTTGCATTCAGGTAGTTTCACCTGTGTTTTACACCTCTCCCTTATGGCATCAGATATAGACAGATAACTTTAAAAAATGGTTTTATTCCACCTGCCATAAATGCTCTGAACGACTTGAGTGTTGCGTCAGGGTGTGTTTTTTCTGTGTTGTATGTTTACTGTACATGTGTGTTGAATGATTACCTTTTGAATGTAATAAGGGCTGTGAAAACAAATTTCCCCCAGGGGATAATAAAGAATTAATCTGAATCTGAAACTGAACCTAGTTTCCTTTGACTGTGAAGGGGACTATTTGTGATGGAAAATCTTTCTGTTTTATAGATTTATATAAACCCAAAGCAAAACATTCTCAAAAAATGGGAGCTGATCACCACATTAAAAAAATTTGAAAATAAATATACTGATTGTTCTCCAGTTTCCTAGGTCCTGGATGATGTTTTCAGATTGATAGCTCTGTCTACTGAACAGCCCTAAAAAGATCTACAGTCTTAAAACAGGAGAATATTTCAACTCATAATGGGCCTTGACCCATCGACGTCAGCTCTACATAACAGAGAGGACAGTCACGTAGTGTCTGAGTCCTCGGCAGCGACAGCCCCCAGCACTTCACCTTGGGAGGTGCGGCGGCAGCTTCTCGCATTTCGCCTCCCTCACGCTCATGTTTCATACTCTGACACAGCTTGAATAACAGTTTTTCCATCCTAAATAACAACAGGTAGTCAGCAGCAGGTCTTATCAGCTGATTGGCTGGTTCTTGTTCTGTAAAAACCAGGTCGAAGGTAACGGCTCGCACGACAAAGGCAGTTGTGTAATAATGATTTGGTTTACGGTGAAAACAACGCAGCGTGTAAAACAGATCAGACAGCAGCGGGATTAGCCCACTGTCAATACGGACACACGGCCACATAAACACACTGACTGCAGAGACAGAAGGCAGACAGTGTTTGATGGGGGATTCCTTATCAGTCTCTGATGGCTACGTGCCAGGACACACTCCTGACACACCTGTCTAAGTCACATCAATGACAGAGGGTCAGGAGACACAGTAAACACACTGTGCCACCTGATATGCTACAGTGTAGGTCAGTCATATCCGACCAAGGCTGAAAATGTGAATCCCCCAGTAATAATGCATCACAGAGGAACTTAACATTAAAGTAATCAGTAAGAGATACAGTACAAGAGAATCAGAATTGATTTATACCTTATTATGTAACTGTTTGTATCTGCTGAAGTGAAACTACTGCCCGGTGTTTTTTCCTCTGCAGGTGAAATGTTTCAGTCTGACATAGTATTTTGTGGAAAAAGGGCAAAATGAAACTGTCTTTTAATTATTCCAAAGTTGGGATATTTGGGAGTTTCTCAAAGCCGGAGGCTCCTGAAATCAATCACCACCTGTGGACAACTTTTGGCTCAATCCTGACAGTTTTTTTCTGTGATTGTGAAAGTGCTGAAATTACTCAGTCTCGCTCCGGTACGATAGGAGTAATTCATCCAGTGGGCCGACAGCTGAGGGTGGATACAGACCAGCAGCTCAGAAAGTGTTGTGACATTTTATACTTTTAGGGAAAATGCTAGCCTCATCCTGCTGTAATGAACACATCGATATAGTAAATTGCGTCTTCTATTTTCTCTCTGTCTCTTCTGTGTCGTGTCTGTTGTCCTGAAAGCCTTCTGTCCATGTCTAAGTGGCTGTTTGTTTAAATGGTTGGCGGTATTTACTCTGTGATTCACTCATCCTCATATGTCTTTACTGAAGCCGGTCCAGCTGACTGTCAGTGTTGGATCTGTACCCACATGACGACAGCAAAGGGATAAATAAACACGACCATTAACCATCCAAACGGGTATGATGGGATGTCTATTGTCGTCTGGAGAGAGAGCAGGGGATCAGGAAGGAGACAGGAAGAGAGAGTCACTCTGCCCAGGGGTCTGCGTAGATCTCACACACACATGGACACACACACACACAAAAAAAAAATGTTCTCTCTCTTCCTCTCTAGTTTATTGTGTTTGACCCACTGCAGGATCCCTCGCATCCTGTTGTCCAGTTTTATGAGAAATAACAAGCTTTTCCCCTCTGCTCACTTGACAAACTGTTTTCAGGCTCTCTTACACACAGCTGCCGCTCTGCCCATACAGAAGCAGCGTTATGGATTTTCACCCCCACAAGAAAAGCTCTCCAAAAACTTTACTACAGAGTCAAGAGAAATAAGTGAAGTCCGTAACTTCCTCTATATCAGAGGACAGATTTTACTAAGGTTAAATCTACAACAAAATAGCCTGGCGTCCAGTGTATAGATTAAAACGGCTCCTCACCTAAAACACTACTTAGCCTTGCTGCCTATTTCTCCCTGTGGTCACTTATGTAATTGCAACATTGCTGCTTCAAAAAGTTTGGCATAGAGACTGCCATTGTGAATTAGTTTAATTTTCTCGATGCCAAGACAAATTAGTTTAAATCTATAGGTGAGGAAGTGGCAATTTGAGCCAAAACAAATGTTTTTTTTTTTTAATACGTTTGCCCCAGTGGCCAAAAAGTGATGCTACTGGAACAAATATCCCCTGCAGCCTGAAAAGTATTTCACCACTGTAGAAGCAGGAAACACTGCGTTGATGCACATGATATCATAGCAATGGTTTACTGGCTGAGAGAGGAGACAAGCCGTTGGCCAATTATGACGCAATATGCTGCTCATGTGCAGTGTGAACCAAGTGGACCAAAACAAATCAAGCACTGGATGAGCTACTGTACTTCGACTGGAATCAGGGGACGCTACCACTTTTAATATAATAAGACACCTATGCTTAGGGGTGCTCACCCTGTAGAGTGTAAACCATGTAGGCTTAGTCCCAACCACAGCAGCCCAGGTTCGAGTCCTACCCTTTGCTGCATGACAGCCCCCCTCCCTCCCCTGATTTCCTGTTTCTATATTAAAGGAGACATATTATGCCAAATTACAATAGTTCCCAGGTGTCTTAAAAACATGTCTGTGACATGCTTTGGTCAAAATACCCCAAGGATCAAACATCACAGCTCTTTTCATCCTCTCAAAACAGTAGGATGGCTGGTTTCAGTGCCTGACCCTTTAAATGCAAATGAGCCACTGCTTGCCCCGCCCCTTCTACTGGTCCCAGGTAGGGGTGGTATTATGCAAATTCGAATCCTAGTTACACGCTGGAAGACAACTGAGGGAACAGCTCGTAAAACTACATGGATTTCAACCTAGGGAGCCTGCACATTACAGATGTTTTTGTCACATTTTGGGGGCGGGAAGGCAAGACAAACACCTAAATATATGTTAAAGAGCCTTCAAAAAGTGATATTTCCATAATATGTCCCCTTTAATAAAGCCATGAAACACTACAAAGAAGTCTTAAAAAAAGAAAGATACGTGTGATCTAACCACACTGCGAGCACAGCGTTAACACACAGTTCCAACAAATCTTAGATACATGAACAGAAAAGTTGCAGGACAAAGAAGTAATCAATTAAACAAAGACAAAGTTAAATAATCCTCAGTGCTCTGCTCCGTCAGTAAGTTTACACAGGTACAGTAAGAGTTGATTTAGTTAGATTTAGTTATCACTTTTACTGGTGGTGTTTGGAGAACCGGGAACCTCTGTGCACACATGGCTCACACTGGATGACGCAGTGGAAGGAGAACAAGCAGTGGACAGTGAAAGGCTGTTTGACAGGAGGGATGAGACAAGGACCACAGAGGGCCGAGAGACAAAAACACTCCACGCTTCCTTTTGTCGGAGCGACTTTGCACAAAGAGAGAAGACAAACACAGAAGCAGAGGAGCTTCGTGTTGGTTCAGGCACAAATCAGCTGGTGAGTAACACCCACTCATAACCATCATACACATGTACCGGCAGCCTCTATAAGCAGTGAGCGCTCATGCACACACTGCTGACGGCTGGCGGCTCCAAAACCACTCTGCCATCCCAGACTCCTCCTCCCTACTGTACATGTTGGGACCTATCAGACTGTTGACTCTGCTTGGGTCATGCCAAGTTCATCTGAAGTATCTCTGGATTCTCTATACTGGCATTAGTGTGTTTATTATGCTGGGGGATTAGTTCTCCAAGCAGCTGCTCAGACTCTTTGACAGCTCCCTCAGAGCACATCCTTTTCTGTATCAACACATACAGGGGGGAAAAAAACAAGAGGCCAATTTCTTGACCAAAGTTTCTCAGAAGTGAAATAAAGGCATCATCATCATCAGGCGTTGCGCTCGTTCATTTTTTCCACACAGAGACGCAGCCTGTCCTACCTTGTTGGAGGCCATGTCGCTGACAGAGCGGTAGGTCTGGATGGTCTCCAGCTGGTCCAGACACCAGTCCAACTCCTCCATCGTCTCCATGGCCAGCTTCTGGTACGCCTCATCTGTCAACAAGCAGCCGGCACACAGAGACACACAGTCAGAACAGACGGCGCACATGGAGCCCGAACGCTGCTGCTGCTCAGCCACTCCCAGGCCACATCCACCCACGGGTCCCACTCGGGGCGCCTGCTGCTGCTGCTGCTGAGGAGGAGGAGGAGGAGGAGGAGGAGGAGGAGGAGGAGGAGGGGGGGAGGAGGGGGGGTGGCTTGAGGTGGCACCCAGCTGCAGCGCTCCTTCATCATTAGGAGACGTATCTGTGGCGAGCTGATGAGACTCGCAGCTGTCAGCGGAGAGGGGAGGAAAGCTGGGACCTGAGCTCACTCACTCTGTCACACACTCAACTTTCCTCTCCGTGCATAATGCATATGCATGTGTGTGTGTGTTTGTGTGTGTGTGTGTGTGTGTGTGTGTGCCCCCCCTACACTCCACCCAATCTGAGGCCCTCAGCTGATTTACATTAAATCTAACCCCTAGAGCAGGAAACCAGACCCCCTCCCCCCCACCACCACCCACACAGACAAATTTTACCCCACTTCACAGGAAGCAAACACACACTTGCGTAAACACATACATCAAATCAAACATTTGAGGCCAACACACCTGAATATTCTGGTTTCACTGACGCACATACACACACACACACACACACACACACACACACACATGCATATACACATAGACAAATCACACTGATTGGGTAACAGTATTTAATCAGTGTAATCTCAACCTTTTCTTGGCTAAAGATAAAAGCACTCAACAAGTAGTGACACTGTTTGTTTAAAGGCCGGGACGCTGACTTGGTGATGGGCCCGTCTGTCTCCAGCGCCCTCACACAGACACACAGGATGCTTTTACGAGTCTGTTTGTGGTGGTTGTTTCTCAGCTCAGTGTTGTCTATAATAGTCTAAGGGACTAACCACAGTCAGCGCACACACAATTACAGGAACTGGTTTAGATATTAATTTTACGAGAACCTCACGATGTTCAGTCGGAGTGACGATCTGGTTTTATGACCATCGTCTGAGTGGCTCTTTGTTGGATTGGCTCATGAGTGGAGTGATAATGTGTTTTTTCAGTGTGTAATCGCACACCCATGAGCTCTAACATATTAGAAACTCCAATAACTGTTATTACAACTGCTATGAATTTCATTATCACTTAAACTGATGATTATTTTTTTTAAATAAAATGTTAGAAAATAGTGAAAATTTCCTGAAATCTTATTTCATTCAGAATCCAAAAACACAAAACAAGCAAAAATCAAATCAAATCTCAACTTATTTGGCAAATGTTTTCATTTCAATACATAAAAGAATTGATTTGTTTCAGATATTTAAACTATTAAATATTAATTGGTTCCTTATTATGTTGCACCTTTCACTCAAGAAGATGCAGCATACAGTGTTTGTGGAGCACCAAAGGAAACGTGGTATTGTTGGATGAAATCAAGTGTGTGTGCAGCTCTGTTGTACCTTGTGCTAAACAAAGAGCACATTTACACTAAGGTTTAACATATTCAAGTCAGCAGTTAGAAAGTAAATAAAGGCCGACCGGAGTAAACAAACATCAACAAAGCGTCTTAATATCTGTGAGGAACAAGATCCACTATTTTATTTTCCACCGGTCTGAACCTCCTCTGTTGAGACGAGCCCGATTATCAATTTTGGTGTGGAGGGACTTTTCCCTTTAAATTTAAATAATTGTTTACACTGCAGAGCGCCGATGACCCGATACGAAGAAAAACAAGAGCGGGAGTGTGTTTTCTAACCACTACTGAAATATTCTTGCATGAACTCAGAGCCAGTATTCCAACCAACCCTGTTCCTGTGGTTTGACTCTGTTTTTCAGACAACTACAACCGTACGTCAAGGTTGGAGTGACTCTACGTGTTGGAAAGTGGAGGGGAGGGGGGGGTGTGGATTCAAACACACACAGACACACACTCACTCACATGCATACACGCGCACGTCTGCTACCCCTGCATTGTGTATACCCTGGGTCTCCTAGCTGCAGAGCACAACATGGCAGCAGGGTGTGCACTGCGGCGACCTTAGCGTGGCCACGTAGAATGTGTCCCCGGCTCTGATCTCCTCGCCATCAAAGACACGAGCCTGTTTGCTCTCCCAAACACGAGAGGCACCTGGCGCTCTGCCCACTGCCTGCCCTCACTCTGAGGGGACGGAGTGTCTGATGTTGAAACGCCTTGCACTTATTTGAGATTTTTCTTTCCAGTATTCCCAACACTTTTGAGGTGGTTTGCATTTTTGAGGAGCATAGAAACATCCTTGTCCCTGTGACAGTTTTCTTCTCATTTGAACTTTTAAACTTTTAAACTCTGCTGTGTATCAAGCTTTACTTTGTTGACTATGGCAATTTTGTCTTTCTCTGCAAAAACAGACTAATATAACTCATTTTTGGTCCGTGCCATAATTGTAAAAAAGTAACTATAGCAGCACTTTTAATGGTGTGTAACTTCTGGATGAGTGGATGGTGAGGTTATTGTGACACACATAATATAAAGTTTTTTGTAGAAAGTTCAGCAGTTCAATAAGTGGTAGAACATAAGAGCAATTTTATATATAAAAAAAGGAATTTTGGACAAAAGGGAAGAATATATGACCCTGTAAATAGAAAAATAAGAAAGCATTTCAGTAAGAAACAAAGCTAAAATTCAGCACTGCTTACAGCGAGCGGAAGCTGAAGATTAAGCTTTGTAAAAGCCGGATAAGTTTGAATTAGTTTGTGTTTAGACTCCTGAGCAAAGTTAGATAAGTTCAGCAGCGGCGGCACAGTGATGTCGCATTTGCTCTTTGCAACAGTTGAAGGTGCTCGACTGTGGAGGGTTTGACCTCCAGTGGTGTCGTAGGGGAGTTTTTGGATGAGTGGGTCTTTGTTTCGTTTCTCTCATGCAGTGCGCACATGCAAACAGAATATGTGATAATGCATGTTTCACATTATCCCACTGATTCTCAAGTGTTTGTTTGTTATGGACTGAGAAATGCAGCAATGCACCAATAAAGGCAAATAAATAAAAATACAACTGCAAACCAACATGTAGGATTTGGAAGAAAAAGCTCCAAATTGCCATAGTAACAGTCACAACCTGCGATGGGTACTGTAGTATTTAGACAAAAGTCAAAATGAGCTGTAACACATGTGTGTGTGTGTGTGTTTGTGTGTGTGGTAAAGAAGCTGTATCAGGGGAAAACTGAATTGCTAGATTGATGGTTTGAGCCCTCAACCACTTTCATGACTTTGATTTCCAAACACACAGAAATGGGCACAAAACTTTAAAATCTGGTTTAGTGAGTCAGGACCCAAAACTGGTCACGAGGCCAACTTCTTGTGGGTTCCCCACATACTAAATCCAATCTCTAGCTAAGGTGCCAGAGCCACTTAACTATAACGCTTGTATAACAGTTTTACTCTGATCCCTGCCCTGCTGGCGAGCAGAACCAGTACCACCAGTGTTTACTCCAGATCTGGACCCAGTTTACCAGCAGTCAAATAAAAAACAAAGAATTAAGCGGTTAAGCATTGAAGTATTGCATACCGACTCAGTATATTACAATAGTTGCAGCCATTACAGTATCAAAGCCAGTGTTTTGAATACACTTCAGGAAAAAAAGGAATGTAAATGAGCATAAAGTAAACACACAGATAAAAGACAAAGCAGTCAACCAGAATCAATGCGACATGAGCTGTTCCTGAGTTAAACTTAATTCAATCAGGGCGCAGCAGTCACATGACATGTCATGTCATGGCCTCTTAAGTCATGACATGACAAAAAGAGGATAAAACATTTATAGACGCATAGAACAGGTGACAACAGTAGATTTATTCATGAAAAGGAGGCAAAAGATCAGTTCAGGGGGCTGAAGAGAAAAACTAACCCGCATCAATAAAGTTGTTCTTTTTATTAAAACAAGAAAAAAAAAGCCTGCACAGACTGAGTCTCTGAATGTTGTGGTTGTGAGCATTTTTAGCTTTGTTTGTTTGGTTTTGAGTTACTCTTTCCCCCCACAAAAACACAGAATGACTTCATTTCATTTTTCATGTTTAAAAAATTGATATTTTCATATTCCAGAGGCTTTTGAAGTTTTTGTGCATTTTCTCCTTATTAATGACATAAATGATGATGCTGAACCTAAAAAATACACACTCTTACTGTATATTCTCATTTGTTAAAAGAGAAGAAGCATGGACATTTGTTGCAAACCACCACTTACTATGCCAATTACTGTAACTACAGCAGCTTGTACTGTGTACTGTCATGACCTCATATGGACCACAGGAAACTGCATTCAAAGCCAAACATCTACTAACACACACACACACACACACACACACACACACACACACACACACACACACACACACACACACACACACACACACACACACACACAGTTCACTAACATCACGATGTAAGAGGGGATTTCCACCGCCTCCACCCCGACACAAGGACCTTTCTGATCAGCGCTCGAGCTGACCCACAGAAACACATGTACAACACACAGACATACACACACAAACACACAAAACCTAAATGTACATATGCATCGATTGTAATTTATCATTACTGTGCTTACGCACAAACACACAAACAAAGTACTTTCCAGCCGAGTGAGGGAGAGCCAACAGGCTGCAGAGGCAGGGAGGACTAGGAGGGATATGAGGTCAGCTCCCTCTGTTTCTCTTTCAGTTCAATATTCAGCTCAGTTCAGTTCAGTTCAGCTTCACAAAGATACAGTGTTTCCTGCACTGACAAAGTTAGCGCTTCCACCATTCACAGCCAAACATAAAGCACACCAAACACAAACACACTGAGAACACGACAGGCAAACCAGCTGCATAAAAAACATTCAGTTATATTAATGAATGAAATGTGTCGACTCGACTGTCAGCAAATTAAATGTAGAGTAATAACAGAAGCTAAGCTAAATATGTACTGTAGGTGGTGAAATGAAGAACACTATAACAATGAGCCGTATGAGCAGTGTTCCTCTTATTGAGGCCATGAACCATTCAGCAGGAGGGTGATATTCACAATTTAACATCTCCATACAGTCCACTTAAAATATTATGACATATGATGATATCATGTTTATTTTTTTGTCTCTCAGGCTTATATATGTGTAATAACAATTTTTTGTGGAATTACACAGAATGGAATTCATGTCTATAGCTCATAACATCTTTGAGTTATTCACATTTCCAGTGGTTTACAATGGCATACATGGAGTTTCTGTTAAAAGGAGAAATAATCTCTTTTAAAGTAAACAAACTGTTTTAGTTTTATGTCTTCATTTTTTTTGTATATAGAGATGGCGAAACTATTTTTTTGTAACATTTGAAGTGATTGTAACTTGAGTTTTTAAACATTTACATGTGTTTTTGTCTATTATAGGTTCCTGGAGTGCTCATGTTTGTTAAATTGAAAATAATACAAAAAAAAGATGAATCAAACTTTTACTGAGTTTGTGCTGGAATAAAAGAAATATATATTCACTTTCTTTTCCTCTAAAAAAAAAGTAGATTTTTTGACACAGGATTTTATAGGAGATGACGACTTCTTTTTAGCAGGTGCACACACACCCACAGCCTTATATTGTACATATGGAGCACAACTGCACAGCAACTGGTGCTGACAGGTTGTTTAAGGAGAATTGAGCTCACAGGACATCAGAGCAGAAGAGCTGACGATGTGTGTGTTTGACCGTGAGTGCGTGTGTGTGTCTGTGTGTGCACATCAGCTGCATCTGTCATCCTCTCATGGGGATAGAGTCAGTTTCCTGTGATGTGATGGTAGATACAACACAGCGGCGGGGTGAAGGGGGGTAGGGAGGGGGGGGGGGGGGTAGCATGTTGTCAGCAGCCCAAATCTATATGACAATCCTGCAGGTAGTGACACACACAGACACACACACACTCACTCAAGGATGAGAGGTCAACAGCGGGCAATCTCTTTTTTTTTTCCTATTTCTGCTTCCTATTTAATAATGAGAAGTGTTCGTCATTCAAACATCTAGGTAATGAGGGATGACGTGCCACATTTCCATTTAACCAACGTAATAAAAACACACACAAATACAGAAAGAGAAACCAAACTTTAAAAGGGTCCGACTGGAAGCAGCGCTAGGTTTCCCGAATGAACGAGAGAAGGAGGAGGGCTTGTTCTCTCGTGGCATCTCCTGCTTTACAAGAAACAGAGATGAGTTGATCAGAAACCCTCTGTGCGGTTACACAACACTTCCTAACAAAGACCAGAGATGGTATGGTGAGGCGGTGGGCTGCTGCGGCAATGCACTTCTTCTTCTTCTTCTTCACAAGCTGAATTATGACTTCACATGCAAAATATTGCAAAATCTATCAACTGGTAGTGATTATGAAAAGAGGGAAGAAGGGTGGTGGTGGAGTTCGTGGTTTTTACGAGCGTGTTATGTGGTGCTTCAGAGTTTTGTTGATTGAAACGTTCCCGCGCGCCAAGTTCTGAGAAGCGACAGGATGATGTCATGAGTCTGTGTTTTGTTAAGAGGTCATTAATCTGATTTACACGGAAGCAGAATACAACTAACATCTCAATAGATGGTTATCAGGGCTTTGTGTTAGCCCGTGGTTGTGAATTATAAACAGAAGGGAACGACAAAAATGAATGGAAGTTCAGCTGCAGTGGATGGTTTACACTTCAAACGTGACTTTATCACTCTGAGAACCAGTATCTGTAAAATATACTGCTGCTTTTTTCATGTGGCGAGTGGTGGTGACCCCTCCAGCAGCAGCAGCAGCAGCAGCAGCATCACTGTGAAACCCTGCAAGCTCACTGGTGTCCTGTTGTTGTGTTGTAATGTGGCAATTAGACTAAAGCAGAACTGCTCAGAGTACACAACTTCTCACACTTGATCGTGTTGTGTCAGATCTAGAAGTTTACACATTTGCCACCCGTCCCTGTTGCATGAACACACTTGAAACAGTTCAGTTAAACTTAAATCAAGGAAGCTGTAGTCTAAAATTAGGATACTAACTGGAAACTGTGAATTTGTCACATTCTCATACAGTCGAGCAGTTAAAATATGGGATGGCACACTGGGAGAGGTGACCAACCAATTACGACTTAAAACACACAAGGTTCGGATTAATAAATGTCAAGTAAAATCAGAAAATATGTTATGTAATCATCAAGTTAATTAAGTTCACTCATTCACTTGATTTTTCCATCTTGGTCTGGTCTCCCTTTGCAGAGGAAGAAGTCGTCTCCAGATGTATCGGGTTAGAGGAGTATTTAAAAGGAATCCCTTTGGGAAATTTGCATTCTTGCCAAGAGTTAGTTGGGAATATCAATACCATTCCTGTGGCGCAAGAGCCAGGATGTGATTAGTTTAGCCAACGCTCACGCATTAACATGTTACATCGAAGCTGTTTCAGGTTGAGGGTTGAGAGGAGCACGAGAGGAATATCATTCTTTAACAAGCAAGCAAATAAACAAACTTCCCAAAACATGAAGTTAAAATAACTCTTTAGAGACTTAAGAGGAAATTAATTAAAATTATAATGGCAAAATGTGTGTTTTTATTTGCACCTCGAGGGGAAATGTTTGTTTTGCACTTTACAGGTGAGCATATGGTCTTAATGTTGTTAAACTTGATACTCAGTGTGTAGTAACAACAGGAGGGTGTGTGACTGTAGCACACTGCATTATAGCTAACTAGAATAACATGTAGATTCATGCTAGTCTGACTTCTTTTCTCTCCTGCTTGTATCTACATGTATACTGAAATAAAATCCTGACTGCAAAAAACACTGTGGAAAAATGCTTTGAATGGGTCATATGTAACCACCATGCATGTGTGTGTGTGCGCGTGCATGCGTGTGTGTTTGCGTGTGTTGGACCCCCTATGAGCCTTGCTTACTCTTTCTCCTTGGACACAGTGTTCCCTGTCCTCCCCATGACACACACATGAACACATTCCTGTCTGATTTACTATAGAACGCAGTGGGAAAGCTACAGGGAGAGCTATAAATCCGAGCAGCGCACAAAGACTCCCAAAGGTCGCACAGCGATACCAGTGCCCCCTTACAGCATCGTAGGAATAATGGCAGAAAAAAACAAACAAGCTTTGCTCAAACTGTGCTTAAAATCCAGGTGAAAGGAGACAATAGAGAGGTTTTAAGGCTAATAATGTAAACCCACATCATTTTGGATGCAAGTCATAAGCCCCATTTTTTCCTCCCGTAGTTTTAAATTCTGCTCCAAATACCTACTGTATTTTGGCACTCTTGCCGGTCCTGCATTAATCCCATTAACACAGAAGCTTTATGTTTTCTGTTTTTTGTATTTTCTTAATCAAGTGATTTTCCGTTTGGTCAGAAAATAATTAAATGTGTCACCATGTCCCATAGTCCAACAGTCCAAAAACTATTCAGTGACAATGGTAGGAAACACAGACTGAAAAGTTAGAACCAAACAAATAATCCACCATCAAAACAGGTTTCTAAATTTGATTAAATTAAAAATTGTGTCCGTAAAAAGTGGTCCGGTCGTTTTCGCTAATGCTGCGTTCCAGGCAGGCTTTTGAAATCGTAAATTACAGCTTCAAGTCACAACTTACGACTTTGTAGCGTTCCAAGCAACCCACTCGTGTTTTTCCGACCTGTTTTACCGGTGAAAGTCACTATAACGGCCACTCGTAACTTCCGACCGGTGAACTCGTACCAGATCGAACTAGTACGACTTCACGGTCGGAAAAATAGCGTTTCCTTGAACGCACCATAACAGTCCTCGTCCCTACGTCGCCACATTCACGGCGTTCCTTGGCTGCACACACAGCCCTGCATGCCGTTCTCTCTCCTCATTGGATAAAAACTGTAGGATACGATAAATGTTTTCTCCTCGGCTCAGAGCAGAGCAGAGTGACTGACAGACCCGTGATTCAGACCAAACACTCTATGTAAGTGATTGCTGTCGTAGGATATAACTATTTAAGACTTATATTAACACAAATATATCACTTACTTCTGCTTTAAGTTAATAAAAATGTGATAACATTTTTCTTGGAAAACCATGTGATCCTGTAAATTTTCAGCTTTGTGTAACTTACTGTAGCAACAACTGCAACACAATATCATTCATGATGATGTGTTTATTTATGGAACTTCTTCCAACTGACACAAACCATGATGTACGTATTTGAAGTTGCTTAACTGCTCTGTGGATGCTTCTTTCACACCAACACAAATGATTCACACACATGCAGGTGCACACACACACACACACACACACACACACAGGAAGATACAGAGTGATTTACGCATGTGGGAGGCGACTGTGAGGAGTGAACCGAGCTCTGAGATGCTCTGACATCACGCGGCTCACCGAGACCTGAGGAGTCTCACATCGTGTATCTGACGGCCTGTGATGTTTTGGTGTAAAAACCCTGGCATGTTTTGTTTCTGCATCTCTCTCTCTCACTCTGATAAACCTCTCAGACGTCAGTGAGGCTGATTGTCGGCCCTACAGTATCAGCGACTCTGCTCAGAGGAGCTGCTCCCGTCCTTGAGCTGCTCTCTCTCTCCATCTGTTTTAGCTCCTTCTATATCTCGCAACTCTCACATATTCTTTTCCTCCGTTTCACTAACTCTCGCTCACTTCTCTCAGCTTCTATACACTCAAACCTGTACACACACACACACAAACATGTAACACACAACCACACAGCAAACAGACCGGGCTTTGTCTGTGTTACCTGAGGTGAACTCCCACTTCGGGAGCACCAGTCTTGACTGGACTGAAAAGACCTTGTTGTCACGCTGACTGGCATTTGGCCCCTCTGGTTGATTAGCATGGATCAGAGGAGCCATGGACCCCGGTTCGCCAAACTTCTGTCGTTGCTGATGCAGCCATTTCTTTAGCTTTCAAAGCAAAGTCTAGAGTTTCAATTACAGAGGTTTTCTGTCAGTGCAGGGGCAGATCTGATGTCAGGCATGATGAGAGATTTCTACAGGAAAAACGTCTGCATGATCACAACGAGCCAGTTGTGCAGCTGCTGCTGGATCCAGCTCAGCCTCTCTATGAAGTCAGAGGGAAGAAGTGATTTGTCCGACTTTGATTTCTTGTCTTGACCTTCCCGGCATATACATTTTAAGGCATTTAGCCCCATGCGCTGCTTCTTCCATGGTGACCTTAATGGTAGGTTAAGCCAAATGATCTCAAACCACTCCAATGCCATGCAAACAGATTTAAATGTGAATTTGTTTGGAGTGGTCACAACATCAGTGACTGTTCACTAAAGGAATGGGCTTTTCAAAAACCTCAAAGTGAAGTCTAGGATTATCTCCAGTAAAAAATTGAATGTTACTATTGACTTACTTCACTTAAAGTTTTAAATGTGTTGAGCCCAAGAAGCAGAGTATACCACTGACCTTCGTCATAATGAAGAGCTGGAACAGACCCTTTAAATGAACAGTACTGTACATTAATAGAAATGTTTGTTTTAGTTCCAAGTTAAGACAAGAGATCAAAAACTCTCTCATATTTGTTCAATATTATAATTCTAACTTTTTATACATCACATTTTAACAAAATTACAAAGCACTTCACATAAAAATAGAACTAGATAAAGCTACAAAACTACAATAGAAAAGTTTCTGGAGCCAGGGAGAACGAGGGACATGAAAAAAAAGAGTTGCCGTGTATATCAGTGAACCTCAGAGGTACTGATGGGTGGATTTTGTTCCCTTTGGACAGAGCCAGGCTAGCTGTTTCCCCTCGTTTCCAGTCTTTATGCTAAGCTAAGCTAACTAGCTGTTAGCTTCACAATTAGGAGTGAATTTCCAAGAATGGCTAACTATTCCTTTTAAATAGCAACACCTACAGGCAAATAAATGGAAAATGGGAAGTGATTCTGTTATTAAATGATGACTTAAGAAACATTTGAAGATTAGGAGAGTTGGGAGTAATGAGTCAGTGCAGTACAGTGTTGAAGGAGCTTTTAATGTTTTGTACAAGGAGGGACTTTTTATGATCAAACCAGGCCCCGTGTGGATACAGACATCTGTCATCCTATGTAGTAATACTATTACATTTTCTGTTAATTTGAAAGAAATTTGAGGAAATTGCACAGGGTCCTGGCGGTGTTGTTACAAGTGAAACAAATCCACTTTAAGGCTGTTAAGTGCGGTTCTACTTCAGTTATTTTACACCCAAAAAATATGGAAGGTGTGGCAGCTCCCATGAGTCCTCTAAAACCAGGGTCCACATCACTTTTGCAGGTTTTTATTTCAAATAATGAGGAAGTAAACAACCTCAGTGGGCTGATGTGTAACTAGACAAGACGGGCCCAGTTCACGTGTCGTGCCTTTTCTGTTTTTTTGGCTTTGATGTTCGATAATAACATTACATCCACGCCAAGCAAGAAATCATTTTTGGTCCCGATGCTTTTCCAGCTGTTGTTGAACTGTTGTCAAGAAAAACATGACTGTCTTATTAACATTATCTTGACCATATTTAGCGTGCAGGCCTTGAAACGGGGCCAAGCCCGACGAGTCCAGGTTGGGACGGAGCAGACTTGATGAGCGGGGAGGGGGGTGGAGGGAGGGGGGGGTGGAGGAAAGACACCAGAGGGGTTCAATGATGAAGGGGTTTGCGTGCAACGACGGATCAGTGTCTCTCCAGTAACATATGAGGACCAGCTGAGACAAACCTCAAATGACCTCAAACGGCATGCCTCCTTACGCCGGGTGAGCATGGTGTGTGTGCGTGGCTGTGTGTGTGTGTGTGTGTGTGTGCGTGTGTGTCAGTCCAAGTCAGAGTGACTGCATGCATGAGCGTGTGTTTATGTGTGCAGCCCAGACCACATACAAAAATCAAATTGAGCCAATAAAGACTATTGGCACTGGCGAGAATGCAGAACAAGATTGATTGTGTTTGTCCATATTGGCTAAATGAAACTTCCTGATTGAATCAAGATTAAATACAAGCCCCCCACCACCACCCCTCTGCCCCCCAGCCCCCCTCCCAGTAACAACTAAATAGGCATGTGGCATTCATGGCTTTAATGCAGTTTCAGAAAAAAACAAACATACAAAACAAAGATATCTAGATCCTAACTGTGCCAAACAATCAGCCCCGTTACCACAGCGTAATGATAACCAAACCATGATCTGGCTGTTTTGTTTCCTTGGTGATAATAAACAGGGGGGGTTTTAATTGAAGTGGGCTATTTTATCGTTGATGAAAAAGCTGCTTTCTCTCCTGCTCCACAAAGAGGGCACGGTAGTGCGGTGGTGGTGTTTTTTGGCGGGGGGAGTCTAAATGCTTCCCAAATACCCAAACAAAAGGGCCTGTCTGTGAGGCAGAGAGCGTTTGAATCCATCTGCGCTGAGCTGAACAGGCCTTCTGGCAAGGGAATACTTCAGGGGAAGGGCAGCAGTCTACTTTATGACTGTGCTGACGTCAATGGCATAATTCAAATACTTGCAGAGTGCATGCTTCCAGCTTTCTGAACCTGCTCTCTCTCTCTGTGGCAGGCTGCAGCTAAAACGCGGCACGGAGCCGGACTCCATGAAGACAAAGTGGCAAAACAACAACTGGAGTGGAGTGGTGTCAGGCCGAAAAAGTACAAAACCACATGTTATTTATTCGATCGCTCCTTCAATTGAGACAAAGCCGAGTGACAGGATGACACATCTCTGGAAATTCTCTGTGTGTTTACTTAAAGGGAGTGAAATATTACTTTGGTGCAGACCTCTGTAACTTTGACTGGTCTGAGGGACAAAAAGTCTCTTTACCAAGAAGTGTAAACGTGTTTATACTTTTTATACGTGAAAGGGGAAGTAGGAAACCAAAGTGAAATCAGGTAAACCCTTTTCTATGAAGAGCCATTCTCTTTTACTGAAACAGGGAAGTGACACTGAATTTGCGTAAAGTGGGTTGTGTTTTTGTTGCATTTAAGTAGGAATGCATTTCATACAGTAGTTATTGAAATGTCGGCTGATGAATCAATAACACAATCAAAAGGGACATTGATGGGCAAATTATATTGATAACTGAATGACCTGAATGATGAATTTCCAAGCAAAAAACGTGAATGTGAAACAAAGAGAAAGACATGATCATTTAAAGAAATAGCCTTGTTATTGAGCCTTGGTTGAACAAAACAAGAGATTTCTGAGCTTTTGGAAATCAATCATTTTTCTCATTTTTGAGACAAAAACGATTAATTCAGAAAATGATTGGTAGTTTAATTGATCGGGAAAAAAATCTCTTCTGTTGGGTTGTCAATTTTAGGCATAATCTCTGCTCTGTGAAGCGGGTAGAGACTCAGACCGTTTGCTCTCGCCACCAGATGTGAATGGATTGTTTTCCAGAGTTTAAATGACATCATGACTTACATTATGGTACAAGTGAGGATGACATAATTGGCCGGAGCTGTGGATGACCACAGACAGAATGACAAACTGGCCAAATCTTGGTTTGCTTTCACAAGGGTGAGAGAAATTGAACTGAACTGGAAAACATACTGTATAACTGTGACAAGAGTGTTTTTTTTTTTTCTTTTTTGCAAAACAGCTAACAAATCAATCACAATCAAGCATTTGCAGCAGCCTCACGATGACTCCTCAGTTGTAACAGTGTAAAGGGAAGATTTCAACTCAAGTGCAGTCTCTGTTTAACATGTAGCTTATTTCACTGGCTTGTGGTGCAGGCACAAACTGAGGCAGGAAGTTGGGCCTAATCACCAGCTGTTCTGAGATCTGGTTTGTATAAAAGTCCCGACCTGCACTGACATTTGTGGTCTTTCTGTTTCTCGTTGGCCTTGAGCTTAGTCCAACCAGCCTCACTCTGAGGAGGCAGAGATACTTTAGGGTTTGTTTGCAGGCCGGAAAACACTGCAGACCTGCTGTCTCAGGGCCAAGGCCATGTTGGAAAAAGGTTTGAAACACGTTTTCTCATTTCAAATAAGCTTTATCATCCTCCTCATACCAGCAAATTAATATTTATGCTTCACTCACGGTTTTGAGCCTCCAGCTGTACTATCATCATCTGAGTAAGTAGTAGTAGAACTGATACGGAACTGATGAGCAGAGTCACATTTACTGCAAAATATCTGATATCATATCATATAAAGACTAAACCAACTCTTTCACCAGGCACTTTACACACACATAGACAGACACCGACACAGACTCAAACAAGTGGGTCTTTTCCCAAAACTTAGCTTTGGATCTCCCTTGGCTGGGAGCTGCAGAGTCTGTGCCAGCGGGTATAGAGAGCTTTGAGTAGGGTAAATACTTGGCACTGCAGCTTGTTTATGACACTGGACACTTGTAAGGCCCGGGCCATGTCTGTCGGTTCTGGCCACAATTCAACTCTGGGATTTCTTTCTATTAAAGCATGAACTCGTCACCACCACAATACAAGCTTGTGTAGGGACTTCGTGGGGGAAAATCTTTTCCAACGGAGAGATACAAACTTCCAATTTTTGGAAGTAAATCCTTTCTTTTTCAAACAACATATAGATCAGACAGCTGTGCAACTTATTCTGAGTTGTCAGTTACTCTGAGTGGAAACCTCAAACCCTGTTTTACCCTCATAGGACACCTGACTGACACTCAAGAGTGGAGGAGGGCAGGGCTATGGAGAAATATGACCTAATAGTGGCAATCATCTGGCACGCTCCTATACATAATCTGAGTGGACACAACTGTTGACACACACAAATACAATCCTGTTTGTAGCAACATGCAACACACATTTAGATACTGTATATAATGTGTGTTTTAAAGGAAAGCTTCAGTTCATGACATGTTGTTGTTGTTTCTATTTTACAAAGTTTGACTAACTTTGTGCTCCAGTTAGAATTTTAAAACTGACTGAAATAATGACCAGAACTATAGAAGCTGAAACACAGGCTGTTATCCTTTAATCCTTTAATATGTCACTAGATACTGTATGTTGTGGTGGTTGTAGTGGTACAGTAGCACCAAGGCACCGCACACTTACTGTCAAACTAAAGTGAAAGATGTAACATGGAATATGGAATATGGTCGATACATCTAGACTGACCTACAATAAACCTGCATACATACTGTACAAATCCTTATGTCAATAATAAAAAAACAACTCTGTCTTGTAACGTTCTGTTATCATCTCATAACGTGGTGAATGTGCAGGTCACAACTTGTCACCGAGAACGTTTTGGAGTTGTTGGATTGTGTATTTGATGAGTTTGATGAGGGAAACCAAGAAATCCCATTAGCCTCCGTAGCGTAGCTCTGAGCAGCTCGCGGCTCTGCTCCGCCGTTCTAAGAATAGCTTGCATCAACAATTAAAGGTAACAAACCTACTCCTAAGACTATAGGTATTATGGCAATGGGCCAATTTGCCAAAATGTTGAACTATCCCTTTAAGAACAGATTACAGTTTACTCTCAAAAACTTTTTCAAAAGACTCATTGCTCAGTTTCATGTAGCATTCAGGTCTTTAAACTGTTTTTAAGTTATGTCATAGCTCGTGATGCTACATAACTTCCTGTTTAAACTGCTCGATCCTGATTTGCTCGTGCCAAGGATGTTTCTTAGCGACCAAATTACACATTAGCCCCGGGCCTAGACATTTCTTAACTTTGACCAGCGTGAACTGCTTTGGTAAATCACTAGAGGGAATCTACGTGGTCATATGAGGAAGGACTTTAAACACACTGGTGCAAGTGCATCCAGCCGTCAAGCTTATGTAACATCAGGCTAATGTCATACAGTCGAACATCAGAAGATTTCACACAGTTAAAAACCTTGGTCACACGTTTAGTTCGATCAGCTTGTTGGCATCAAAACTAAAACTAATAAGAGCAACGGTGATGTTCAAACTAAGGATAAAGGGAGTATAGCGAGGACATTGACATATACGTGTGTTTCCATCACCATGTGGTAATGAGCTAAGCTCTTATGCAACACATTTCCAGTGTACAAATAGGCATACACATCCCTCCCTACCTTTCTTTCCCTCCCTCACCCCATCTCTCCCTCTCTCTCTCTCTCTCTCTCTCTCTCTTTCTTTCTCTGAGGGTCTGAGCAGCAGCCAACTCATCAATCACCAGCTACACAGAAAAGACAAAGAGCCACATTCCTGGAAAAAGGAGCAAAGGGCAGAGGAGAGCATCGTTTTTAAGACACTTGAGTAACCCTTTCAGGTGAATATCAGGGCTAGGAAGTCACAGTGGAGGAACAGCGTGAATATAAATGAACGTCTGGAATTAATAAACAATCAGGGAAGTTATACACATCATGTATCTGTATATGCTTTAACCCAGATGCATTAACCTGAAATGGCAAAAAATAGAAATTATCGTTTTTGTTGTTGTATCTAGGTGCAGCTGCTGTTTCTGTTTTGGATGGAGACCATTTCTCTGTGTTTTGCCGTTCACCAAACAGATGAAGCTGCTGGTCTCCATCACCTCTGGATGGGTCTCCCTCTTTCTTTCTGCCTCCAGCACTGATATTCTAATCAACATTGTACACATTGAAACAGAAACTTCAATCAGCAACTAGGCTGATTATTACTGATATGTCTTTGTTGTTGTCTCACTTTACAAACTCTAATCACAGCTGCATTCATGTGAACTGTTAACTGTTCATTTAAATCCCGTCCAGAGCAGTATCCTTGCCAGCTCTTGTGTTTTTTGCCACTTTTCCAATTTTTAAAAAAAATATCTTTGTGCCAAATTCTACTTGTGTGAAAATGATCTATGATTTAAGCAGCAACATTTTGGAGAATCACAACAGCCTGGTTTGAACACACAGGCCCCCCCCCCCGATTCTCATTCATCAATAAAAAGCATAAAAAAATATATATATATCTTTAAAAAAAAAAAAAAAATCGGGAAAATTAAAACTCAGTAAAAGTTCATCTGTTATAATATCAGCTGCAGGTTTGTGCTTGTATAGTGTTTTGGCCAGACCTGCAGATTGTCTATTTCTATTACACACCACATCCTGTAGAGTCCTGACGGTTAAAACACCATCTGGAACAACAAGTTAAGTTACTGAGGAACACAATGAATAATTTATTCCTCACTTCCCCGGTAATTTTAATCCCATCTGTATGGAGTTTTAGACAGCTGTAGAGTTTTAGCCCAGTCTCTATCACTGTACTAAACATGCATACGTTTATATGTTCTATTGTAATTAATTAAACAATTACTCAAAAATTAATGATAAAAAATGAATATTTGTTGGTACACTGTCTGTGTTTATAGCACAGAGAAGACTACAACTGGATTTTTTTTTTATTGAATACTGAGAATTAAGCTTTACACTGAAACTGCTTCTGTTGTTTCCAGCAACTGGAGAGATTTCTCAGAGTTTTTTTTTTCTATTCACCTTTCCCTCTGCCGAAATAAAAAGTTTGGAAAATATTTTTTTATGCTTTTACTTGCACAGCTCGGGAAAGTATGGGAGACAATCAAGTTAGAGACAGTTGAATATGATGAAAAACAAATGGGAATGCGTCAAACTGACGTACGATCGAGCCGTGACCACAACCTCACCAGAACCACTTGATCTTAGTTTTTAAAAGACACCTACACTTTTTTTTACTCCGGTCCCGTCTCCACAACAAATTAAAAACAAGTTTTTTCAAATCTTTACTGACAGACTGGTGATATGTCAGAAAGTCGTGAGTAACGGCACAGATATTGCGGTGACCTTACACTGTTACGCATTCGCGGACCAATGCTTACTGTGGCTCCGTATGATACAGAAGCTGCGGTAGAAAATATTATTGATGACGTCACCTTGTCTCCAAGAGTCGGATTATATAAACAACGGTTAGATCTGAGATGAGCGGGACAGCAGGCGGTTTAGAGGAGGGCCGTGATATTCCTCACCTCCTCTCCGAGACCAAACATACAGCTACCCACATCTGTCACAAAGTGCACACACACACACACACACAAACACACACAGACAGATGGCAGGTCTCACTTACATACAGCACACACACACACAGGTAGACTACACCTGATGATGCAAGGTGCTGTTTAGGGAGAAATGAAGTCGGCAAATAAACACACACTTGTGGACGTGAACACACAGTGGGACGTGCATTTGTCAAAAGCAGCCAGGGTCGTATATACACACACACACATACACACACATTTCCAAATAGCGAATCAGTGTTACTGGCAGGGAAGAGTCAACACTGAGAGAAAGAGAACGAGAGGGGGCCGGCTGACGAGTGCTGCGGTTATTTCCTGGGCCCTGGTTCCCGCTCTTCCTCTGAACTGTGGTTATGTTTCCTAGGTTCCCCTCTGTGTGACACATAGTGGAGATGATGATGATGATGATAATAATGATTGGAGATGATGATAATAATGTTTGGACATGGTGCGCGGCAGGTGGGCCCCCCCGGGAAGGATTTACGATCAACGGAGATAAAGCGGAAGCTGCCAACTCTCTCGTCATCTCTTGGTTTTTTTTATCAGGTGTGTGCCACAGTCCGCTGCAAATGTATTTTATCAGTGAAGTCATAGTTGAAAAGAGAGAAAAAAAAAAAGACGACGTCCTCCAAACTAAATGACAAAACAGGTGATTGTTATTTCCTTTCAGTGCAGTGATCGTGTTGCGCATCAGCAGGACGTCATTGATCGTCACTACATTCCAAAACACTTACAAATGAGGGGAAATGATTCATATAAATGTTTGTTTGTTTGCTTGGTCAGCCATAGCAATAGCTAAGGTTGTTAGATAAAGAGTAATTGGGAAAAATGAGGAAAACATGATTTTGGTTATGAGTTAACGTCAATTAAGGTTAAAAAGTGTTGTTTTTCAGAGCATCCCCCTCCATACATAATAAGAAAACATGTTTATATCGTCATTGACACTGTTGTTGTGTTATCTGCGTATCATTTACTGTCAGTTTAGTTCCTGGCAAACAACTTGACAAACTGTAAATGATCATTGTGAAGGTAAAAATGAAACCAATATAGATGACTGGCAGGAAACAGTGCGCCAGCAGTGGTCTACCAAGTCAAAGTCACAAATGTGGTTGACCCAAATTTCAACATTATCTACCTCTCTTTTTTAGCTATATGCCTCAAATGTCACAAGTTGACCTCTCTTCTTTCCTGGGAAAACGAAAATCGAAAAAAGAAGAAGAAGAAGAAGAAGAAGAAAACAACTGTATAATCATAACACTATCAATTTATGACTTTTGTAGCTGTGCTTTATCCAGATTTCACACATGAACAATAAATCAAGACCTGCCACTGCTGCAGCTCCGGCCAAACTGGAGACATTATCTAACAAAAATAAGCTGCTGTCACAGACATTAAGCCCCGCTCTGTTGCAGGCTGAGCATTTTCCTGGATTATTCAAAAAAAGATTAATGTAAGATTCCACAATCTAATCAATATTAATTACAGTTTACTGTAATTGAAACCTTGAGATATTGGGGGGAAAAAATACACCTTACACAGTTTGGGAATTTACCACATTCCAGTTTGGCATGACAGCTTCCTGCTTTTATCTGAAGGTCAACTGGTGGAAGCCTGTGGCAGACGGATAACGTGTTCTTCAAGACCAAAACACAAAATGAGTCTCAGTTTTACTAGACAACAGAGTTTAAAAGAAGCAGCACTTCACTTTTCCAGTACAGTGCAGAGTACAACAAAATCTGTAACCAGGATTTATTGAACCCGTGTCCTCTCTTTTTTTTCTTTTTAAGTATTTTCTTTTGGGCTTTTATGCCTTTAATGGACAGGACAGTTGGAGAGAGACAGGAAATGGAGGGGGATTGACATGCAGCAAAGGGCCCCCGGGTGGAATCAAACCGAGGCCGCTGCAGTGAGCTATATGACGCCCCTACCAATGTCCTCTTATGAAAAAATCTAGGTACTGTAGTATCAGACCCAAATAATCATCTATAGTGATCTATAATAATGGTGAATTATAAATGGAGAGAGGAGTTTATTCTTCATTGGAGATGTTTCATCTTTTTTTGGCAACAGAGCAAATTTTGTGATTTCTTCAGGAATAAAATAAGCAGCAGCATCTTGGCTCAGTTCAAACATGGATGATGTGAGACTTGGATGATATGACTTGTCTGGATTTCCTGAGATTGTTGACTGTTCTGCAGTCTGCGGGGATAATGTGCAGAAAAGACTGTGAGCCTGCATCAGATCCTTTTGGAGCAAAGAGCAATCCATTATTCAGCTATAAAAAAAAAACTGTATCTTGGCAAGGTCCAAAGATGGACTGTTACATGGTGACGCTCACCGCTCTCACACAGTGCAGCTTCAATTTGCTGCAGTCCAATTAGTCCTGCTCTTTGCAGCACAGTGCCACAGCACACAGTCATCTGAGGATACGGCGATGAGTGGATCATTGTCCTGAATCGACCCTGTAATCTATGGGCAGACACATAAAGCACAAAGTGTCCATTTTGAATATAAACGCACATTATAGCAAGGGTGTGAGAAAGAGAGAAGAGCATTCAATAGAGAGCAGGAGAGGATAATACATGACCCCAGGTCAAGAACCTCAGAAACAACCACCGTCCTCATAATGAGCTCGACATTGTGCCTATCCTGAAAGAGAGGCAACGTTCGCCATAGAGAAGCTGGCAAAACAGACACCTACTTCTTAATTAAATGATAACAAGCCGCGCGCAAACTGTCTGGGGAGGGGAACAAAGAAAAGGACAAAAAAAAGCACTTTTTCCACTTTACTCTGACAACATGTGGCCATTCACGTAGTTTTGGTTAAGTTAGCTCAGATTTTTTTTATATGTGTGATCAAAATTGCGAGAATTTAAGGAGAATCATTTCAGGAGTTTCCCTTTTCTTTGGTAGTAAGAAGTTCCACAAACAGTTTAACTAGAAAAAATGTCATTATTCCACCAAAGACATGCAGCGATTGGCAAATCAATCACCACCACAATCACCACAAGGTCTGTTCTGCCGTTTTGTAGCTTTTGATCGCATTCCTCTGCAGCCATCCATCCATTTCTAACTTTTTTTTTCCTGCTGCTGTTGTTGAATATTATTTAATCAATCCCAGAAGGCAGAATTCTTAGACATGAATCTCAATATCTGAACAAATAAAAAACACTACCTGAATCTTTAGACAGCACTGGAAGTGAATGTCTATTATGACCTGGTTCCTAAGGAGCCTTTGGCTTTACCATGATTGCTGCACAAACACACAAATAATAAATAATAACCTTGTGCATTGTTATTGAACAGAGTCAGAGCCACTCAAACTGCTTGGACTGATTGACTTGACTGGGTAAAACCACCTTTAGTGACAACAACCTCCAATAGCTGATCTTAACAATGTTCCTTTCTCCTACAGAAGTGCTTCAGCTCAGTGATATTCTCAAGGTGTCTGGTGTGAACAGCTCTCTTCAGCTCACTCAGTTCAGTTCAGTTCAGTTCAGTTTTATTAATATCCCGAGGGAAATTGGATTTGCGGCAGGCATTACAGACACAAGACAAAAAACAGCATCCAAGACATCAACACGTCAGTAATACATTAAAAAACAGCACGAGTAATAGAAACATACTACTAATAAATTACTGTTGATAATATAATAGTAATAATAGCATACATAATACATAATGCATAATGCTCTGCGCAAGTAAGAATGCAAACAGTCTATACAGTGCATCAAAGTGCATAGTGCTGCAAGAATTGGAAATAAAAATAAAAATAAAATAAGATAAACAACATTTAATACCCAAGTGCATTTAAGTGCAGAGGCCTGAGAGAATAACCAAGCCTAGCCCAAGAGATTAAGCCTGTCTATAGCAGCAGGAATAAAGGAGACCCTGGCACGCCGCGTTCTGGTCCTGGGCATCCTAAAACGGCGTCCAGATGGAAGGAGGTCAAACTCCTTATAAAGCGGGTGAACAGGACAGTCAATAATAAGTTTAGCTTTGGTCCATATTCGCTTGAGATAGATGTCCTGAAGCTGGGCTTGCTGCACCCCGATCACCTTGCTTGCCACTTTGGTAAGCCTTGCTAGCCTGTTTTTGTTGGACAGGGTGAGGAATCCAAACCAGGCTACACAGCAATAAGTAAGAACAGACTCGATAAAACATTGATAGAATAAGGTCATTAAGATATTGCAGACTTTGAATGAATTCAATTTTCTTAAAAAGAACAGGCGCTGCTGAACCTTTTTACATACTACATCTGTATTTGCTTCAAAACTCAGCTTATTGTCGATGAGAGTCCCTAAATATTTATATTCTGATACAATCTCAACCTCCTTGTCCTGAATGACTGTCCGAGGAGTGATAGGTTGGGATTTTCGGAAATCAATAAGCATGTCTTTTGTTTTTAGCACATTGATTGACAAGAAGAAATCATTGCACCATGTTATAAAATCATCTACCACAGTACCATGCTCAGTTTCACTGTCCTTTAAAAGACTTATTATGACAGAGTCATCAGCGAACTTCAGGATATGCCTGTTCTCATATGTACTCCTACAGGAGTTTGTGTACAGAATAAAAAGCAGTGAGGACAGGACACAGCCCTGTGGGGAACCCGTTGAAGACAATAACTTAGATGATAACACACTATTGACTCTCACACATTGTGATCGATCTAACAAAAAGTCCAGTAACCAGCCAACAAGATTTGGGTTCAGATTAAAATGCAAAGTAAGTTTCTCTGCAAGAAGATAGGGCTGGATGGTATTGAATGCCGACGAAAAGTCGACAAACAAAAGCCTTGCATGTGTCTTAGGGGCCTCCAGATGTTTAACTAAGACATTTATTAAAAACAGAGTTGCATCTTCCACACCCCTACCTGCCTGGTAGGCAAACTGCAGAGGATCTAGGAGGCCATTGACCTGCTTCAGTACTTCCTTCTTAACTAGCTTTTCAAAGACCTTCATCACCAAAGAGGTGAGGGCTATTGGTCGGAAGTCATTTAAGACTTTGGGGCTTTTTATTTTAGCCACGGGGACAATAGTTGCATGTTTCCACACCTTAGGAACGGTCTGCAGCTGGAGAGACTGAGTGAAGATGACTTTTAAAATTCCACTAAGTTGCGAGGCACAGGACTTGAGCACTCTGCCACTAATATTGTCTGGCCCCGGGCTCTTATTTACTTTAGTTTGTTTAAGAAGGTTGGTGACATAGGACAGGTCAATGTCAGGGGCAGAAGTGTCTCTGACAAGCTCTCTCATGTTACTTATCTTATCATTAAAAACATCTACATTAAATCTCAAATAAAATTTATTTAGCTCGTCTGCAAGCTGCATGTTGGAAGTAAAGCCATTCAAAGAGACAGAATTATTATTACATTTCTGTAGGCCTGTCATCAATTTCATGCCATTCCACACAGACTTGAGATCAGAATCATACAGTTTGGATTCAATTTTTTCTTTATAGGCACTTTTCGCCTTTATGATCTCGGCTCTAACAACTTTTCTAATTTGTGCATATGCGGCCTTGTCACCACTCTTGAAGACAGTCTTTTTTTCTCTAAGTAGGCTTTTTAGTTCCTTCGTTATCCATGGTTTGCTGTTCGGATAGGAAAAAACCTTTTTATGTGGGATCACGCTGTCAGTGCAAAAGGATATGTAGCTGCACACTACATCTGCCAGTTCATCAATGCTGTTGGATGATTCCTCAAACACAGACCAAGTGGTGCAGTCAAAACACCCCTGTAGTGCCAAAGTGCTCTCCTCATTCCACACCTGTACATCATGTGTCTGCACACTCAGCAGCATCTCTGCTCCGGTTCAAGTCTGGTTGCACAGCTTCAAACGGCAGGTTCGCCTCTTGACACACATATCAGAGTGCACACTGTAGAAAATGCATTATTGTGCCGGTTCTCAACTTAAAGTTAACAAACACAAAGTGTTGTTTGAACAGGCTGATGGCCTCATTATGCCATTATATCACCCTTTACACACACATAAATGCACACACAAACTAACTATAAACAGAACCGAGACAAAAGCAAACAGCTTTGTGGGGATATGTCTGTAGAGAGGAGCATTAGAGTGTCACTGATGAGCATCTAGACACACAGGCAGACATTAGGAACTGGTTCATGGGAACAATATACACATTCCAGTGTCGAGCAAACACTGGAGGTCTATCTTTTTCTCAGAGAGAGAGACTGAGGGTAAACAGTCTTATCTGCGATCGCCAAGAACAGACTCTTCTCTCTACACTGATTTCTCAGTCGATACACTGTACAAAAAGCAGTTTCTACAGTATGTGACCTGCAGAGCACCTTGCACAACCTGACACAAGATACAACAGCAAGTGCTTCAGCTGTTTAAACTGTGGCGCTCAAGTGTTTACATAGCGATGAAAAAGTCACTGTTACTGTGTGCTAGGTCAACACACAATGAACATTTTGTACTGTACTCTATGTGCCGATTTGTACAATGGTTTTGACTGACAATGAATCATAAGAAAGAAACGTGACAGGTATTTACACTACTTTCCATCTTTCCTCGATACATGTAATTACACTGCTGATGTATCATCTAAATATTTATCATCCCGTCCGTCAGATACGGTAGATTGCTCTCTAAATATTGGATATTTGAAAGACACTCAAAGCACCGGGATGTTATCGTCCACACCTTATGAATGGTTTGACAGATGTTTAAAGTAAACCTGAAACTGGGTCATGGGGTGTGTCAAGAAAAAGAATGGAAACTTCAATTAACACCAAAAAAAGATGCATCAGAATTGGTGGTTTCACTACCCTGATGAAACCCTGTATGATGTTTTCATTGAAAAAAGGAAGTAAAACCTAAATACTCGCAGATTTAGCGGTTTTCCCCCGATAATGAGAGTGAACCTTAACAATCTAGGAATTGATTTTAGGCTAGAATTTTTTTTTCTTTGTCTGTGCAACATTATCTTCATTGAAATCTTTCATGAATAAGAAAAAGATTCCACATCGATGTTAGCAGCTCTGTTATGCTGTTTCTCTGAGCATTTGGCTCAGGCACAGTCAAGCTTACTGACACATTTCACCATAACATTGCCTATAAGATGAGCTGATGTCCATGTTGAGTGATCTTGAACAGAGAGAGAGACGCAACTGATGTGTGAAACTGGACGGCAAAGTCATGGATGAGTTGTGAATGGACTAATGACGGTGTTTTAATGCTGAGGTTTGTGACGCAGGTCAGGCCCTGTCTGCTCTTTGTCCCCCTGTCACGTCAAAGGAACTTATTTGTCCTATGGAGAAAGATGGATGAGCTGTTGTAGAAACAAGCCGGTGGGGGGTGGGGAAGGGTGGGGGGGTCTAAACACCTGTGCTAGAGAGTGTTTTTACTGTGTCAGTGTGTGAGAGGAAGTCGCTGTCGTCCCACTGGCCTGTTTCCTCATTAGTGTCATAATCCTGCCCAGCGTGCACTTCCTTCCCCGGACAGAAAGGTGTCTGGGACAAACACACACACACAGTCACTTGATCCATACATATTCACATAATGCTCAACACACATGCATTCACGGGGTTCTGTTATGTCATCTGTTCACATCTGCACACATGCATACACAATGCACCTGCCAACTTTTGAACAAATCTGCCTCTGGTAGAAGTCCCCCATCCTGCCTCTCATTCAAAACAGGGGCATCCTGGGATGTCAGCACGTATACAAACAAAGGCCTTCAGGGGGTTTTTGGTGAAGTGCATCTCATTATAAGCCTGACACCTTCCTGTTTTACTCTTGTAAATCACAGTCGTCAGTCTGGTGAAGGCTTTAACCTGTGCTCTCCCTTTTGATCATGTGGCACTTGTGCACTGTAACATTCTTCTTTGAGGGATATATAAAGAAACTTCATGCACTGGAAAAAAACCTAAAGTATCACTTTGTCTTTTCAATATGATTAAAGGGACTACGAGGAGTTTCTGAAAGCAAAGTGTTTTCACACGACATTTCCCATGAGCCTCCGCGTGCACGGTGAAATTCTTGGACCGGCGCAAGACGGACGAAAGCGAAAACATTTGCCAAGAATGTTTTCATTAATCAAAAATGAAAGTCAGAGGTTCGAAGACGATCAGATACTGTCGTAGTTCCGACCATAAATGATGCCAACTAGCGATCGGGCGGCGTTATTCCCATGACCCGCCCGCCGGGCAGCATCCGGGAAACCGAAAGTAGGAAATGCTGGGCGAGTCGACCACTAAAAATAATATCAAAATAACCATAAAGACAAAACGATATTTATCGAAAATGAACCCATTAACAAGAGTGGGTAACGTAGATTCATCCACATTAATATGAAACTCTTTTATAACCAAAAGCAAACTCCTCGGGGTCTCTTTAAGTATGGGAACTAATGGGGCATGAGGGCTCAAATAAGAAGAAGAGGGGAGGAAGAAGAGTATTATTATTTTTCTTTTGGCTCATGGGAGGGTATGCTGGCTAGTTGGCGAGAGCAGGATGTGACTTTAGTTTTTTTTATTTATCTATTTAATTCCTTTTATCTTCTGACACTGTAAAGCCCTTGGCCTGTAATCACATAATTGACTGTATTTGAGAAGTAGATAAGATTAATGAATGACTTCTGCTGCTGAACTCACAGCATTTCTTTTTGACTGTAAAGTTAACAGCTGTCAATGCGGATGTAATACTTACAAATAGCTCCTTTAAATCAGGCATAAATCATACACACAAGATCGAATTGGATCAGTCGGAGCAATAATACAGAGCGTACCCAAAATAATTTGATTCCAGTCGCTGTGTGAAATAATTGAAAAAGGATGCCCTATCATTAGTGAATTGATAACACTGACTGTAAACTGAATATGACCCTTGTTTTACATAAGCAGGCCGGAGCTTCACAGGCTGTTGCCATCCTCCAATCTGCTATTGTCAGTGAGCTGGTGCTAACCTGCAGCTGCTGGAGATGTGCCACCACTGCCAGGAACATCTATCAAACCTGCCAATGTCCAGTCATCTTTAGTTTCCAATAAACAAATGTACCTGCCTACTATGGAGGACAGCTTACAAGACCTTGTCAAACTCCCCACATGTAATTACACAATCAGTTGTCAGATGTCTGGTTATTATTATAGGAGATATTTGTCCTCATAACTCCCTCAAGCACTGAACAAATAAAAACCCACTGACTGGCACATGTACCCTCACCTGCGCTCTGTGTATTTACCCAGAAAGAGTAGCTGCTGTAAATAAGAAGGGGAAATTATTCTCCAGATATCTTTCCAGTAAGGTGTCATAACAGTTCCCGCCAGAGAAAACAAAAACCCTCTCACCATCACTGAAGGTTTCACTTACTGGTAACTGCACAACCTCTGCCTGGATACTAGAAGCAGCCTGAGTGGTCTTGAGAAATGTTGGGGAGAAAAAAACCCACTTCCATTGAATTTAGTCTTCATTTAGTGGAATTTAATACAATTATGTCCTAATGATTTTGGCTTCAATGATCTGGCCTCAGATCCTTCATGCATGACGCAGGATGAGGCCGTGATGTTTGCGTATAACGTAATATTTTTGGGGTCTGCACAGGAGCCAGAATGTTTTGCCTGTATACTGAGAGCCCCTCAGAGGCCGTTAAAGCAGCCAGGAGCGGGAAGTAGTAAAAAGGGCAGGTAACACAAGACACCCAGGGACAGAAATACTCAGACCTATTAGCTGCCAACATACAGGGAGAGAGTATGGTGGCCCTAAGAGCTCAAACACATGCAAATAACCAAACATGCTGTTAATTCAGTCCTGCAACACGACAGCGTTTCTAATGGACACAACGGTGGATGGGGATGGGCCGGGGGTGTCCCATGTGGCCTTTTGCAGCATATCATCCTCTCTCCTGTTGACTTTCTTTTCTTTCTCTCTCACTATGGGAATTAAGGCAAAAAAGACACTTGTTATTCAACCTTAAAAGTCGAACAACAAGTCCCATCGAGGCTAATCACTGTTTAAAGGGATAGTTCACCCAAAATTCAAATTTCACTCATTATCTACTCACCCTCAAGTCAACTAAGAGCTGTGAGAATTTTCAGAGTCCTCTGTGCCTTCTCTGAGTTACGGGGGGGGTCCGCGCAGCAGTATTTGTCCATATAATGGTTGTGAATGGATGCCACTTTTCTTCGTCCAAAAAGACACACCAAAAAACATCCAAATACCTCCATAGTGCTCGTCTGTAATGTCCCTCTTGTATTGAAGCCCCGACATGAGAAATTGTTCCGAAAAAAATTAAATAAATATATATTTTAAGCTTGTTTGTAGCTGAAGCTCCCAGTGTCTCCGTTAACTGCTCTTCCTGTGTCAGTGCAAAAAACTGAAAATTCTCCCAGCTCTTAGTCGACATGAGGGTGAGTAGATAATGAGTGAAATTTGAATTTTGGGTGAACTATCCCTTTAATGTCATCTGGAAACAATTGTATTGTGTACAGTATGTGTTCTAAAATTGATGAAAATCTTTTCTAAATTTGAAGTGAATTGTATTTGCTTGTATTTTGTCCTACGTTGCAGCGTATTGGCCTCTGTGGGCCACCGTAACAGGAGCCCAGGATTATTTGTTTCTCTAAAAAAATTATGGACACCTGAGAAAAGAGGAGAAGAAAGAAAGAGAAAGGGAGAAGGAGATGGAGGGGAGGTGGGGGCTCTGACCAGAATAGAGCGAGGGATAGAGGACAGGGAGGGAGCTGCTGCTGCCATGGCAACTGCTCCTGTTGGCATTTTGGAGACGTGCACAGCCGAGTGTGAGGTGAGAGACAGAGTGATAGTTTGGCAGATACTGTATCTATGACATTTAGACATTGCTAGCCCTGCCCCAGTATCCCTTATTGAACTGATGCCACATCGAGACCACGAGGCTGGCGCCGGTCCAGCATTACCTCACCAGCCAAAGATGGTGCGTAGCCACGGAGGGAGGGTCTACAGCATGATGCTGCCTCTGATATAAAAATAAATAAATAAAAAAACAAGTCCAAAAGAGAGCGATAGTAAATTCCTATGAATCCTATCCAAGAAAATCGATTTATTTAGCTTCCAGATGGCAGGTCCACAGTGTCCAACGTTTGCTTCATTTCCACAGCAACTTCTCTCATCTAAGTGTTTTAGTTTTGACTGATGCTATTAAGTAGTCCTAGCCAATGTGTGCGCCATATTTATAAACAACATATAGTTACACCTCTCCTGTAAGTATTTATAGGACACGCAAGACAGGCTCCAACCAACATGCATCTTGATCATCAATCAATCAGATCTCAAGTAGTCTTGGAAATAATCGTTAATCCAATAAATAAACTCATCACCCCAAATCCTAACAAGGTGGTGTCACCTTTCACCTCACTGTGCATGCAGACACATGCACAGTGTGGCAGATATCCATCTCTCTATTTGGAGTCGGGGGCTGCGTCAGTGAGAAGCCCCAGACAGGTGCACTGCTGTGGAGGAGTTACTGCTACTGGAGCCGCTGGATTTAGTCGAGGGTGTCCCATGACAACCTATTATGAGATTGGTGGTGGTGGTGGTGGTGGTGGGGTGGGGGCTGCATACATACTGTATTGGTTCTGTGTGTTTATGTGTGTATGTGTGTATTTTGGTGACAAATTTCACACTATGGACCGGTTGATTGGAGACAGTTCATCCCACAGGACAAAAGCCGTGTCCCCAAGAGGAAAAACTAAAAAAAGGTTTTTGATTATGATGATTTTAGGCGTCTGTGTGTCTTTGTAAAATTGCTCTGTAACAAGCAGCCGTGGGTTCTTTTAAAAGTAAAACCACCACTATGTACCTACCTCTGCATTCACACTTGCCAACTCCCAACAAAACTGTTGTTCATAAGTTAAAGGGACAACGAGGAGTTTTGGAAAAGCGAAGCGTTTTCACACTACATTTATGAGCCTCCGCGCGCACCGTACATTTCTTTGACCCGGCGCAAGACAGACTCATGTTTTCATTCATCAAAAATTAAAGTCAGAGGTTCAAAGAGGTTCACATACCATCGTAGTTCCGACCATAAACGGCGATTCTGCGGCGTTATTCTCATAACTCGCCATGAAGGAAACACTGGTCGGCTCGACCAGCATTTCCGCCACCACTAATAATAACAAAATAACGATAGAGACAGATCGATATATTTAGCGAAAATGGAGCCATTAACAAGTGTGAGTAGCGGAGATTCATCCACATTAACGTGAGACTTTTTTATAACCGTATAGAAACTCCTCGTTGTCCCTTTAACACACCAAACAATTTTCACTGTGTGGACTGTTCAGGACAAAGCCTCTTTTATTCAGTTTCCAAAAGCCACTGCACCAAAGTCTGTTCAGAAATATTCCAGTTTAAGTCTGAATCGCTCCTAGCCACAAAGGAAAATAAAACATTAGAAAACCAAACAGTTGTTGTTATTCAGAAAATGCACTTTTTAAAAATAGAAAAAGCTTTCCCACCCTGATCGGTGGCTGTCTCCTCCAGTGGGGACACTACACACTGGACATTGTGACGAGGACACACAGAGCCAGTTTATGGCTACAGTAAATGTAGTTTCACAGGCAGACTCTTTGTTTTAGCTTTTTCACTGTTTTGGTCGCTTTTCTTTCTCTATGGAGCTCCCCCTACAGTTTCAGAGTGCATGTTTTCACTGTTGAGGCGCTGATCTTG
Organism: Trachurus trachurus; assembly: GCF_905171665.1. Taxonomy (NCBI): domain Eukaryota; kingdom Metazoa; phylum Chordata; class Actinopteri; order Carangiformes; family Carangidae; genus Trachurus; species Trachurus trachurus. Next base: position 24,759,771 of record NC_139898.1, on the reverse strand, counting down.
CAAGGTTGGTGACAGAGAGCCTCCATTCTCCCCGTAGCAAGTCATTCAACCATTACTCCAAAGCTGTTTAATCAAGGTCAAAATCTTGCATAGTTCCTCTTTAATGTGTTGTTTTATTTAGTAAATATGATTCACGTAGGTGAAAGCTAGGTGAATCGATAAACTGAACACTAAAAGTTTTAAATATCAATTAACTTGTCTGTTTTCTCCCTTCCTTTTCCTGTTTGGCCTGTATCGTATCTCCTCTGATGCTTATTCTCCGTCCCTTCCACAAGCAACGTTTATCTCTCCTGCCCTCTCACTTCATCGCTTCTCATCTCCTCCCTTTCATCCCTCCTCTCTTGTCCTCCGCTCTGTGACCTCCTCAGTACATTCCTGCACGCACTGGGCCACTGTTTGGAGGGGGAGTGCAGGGTCGTCTGAGGCTTTTATTAAATAACGTCCATGCAGAGATTGACGAGCAGCTCTTCATTGGTTGCCCTTTGCTCTGATCTCCGAGTCCCTGCTGACACAGAGACCAGCTGGGATGAAAAGACATCTTATATACATGTTGCCGTGACTTGATGAAATTATGGAGTATCGGTTTTCCGGCTCTGCAAGAAACTGCAATCCAGACCAATGAGCAGAAATTACTTTTTTTTTCAAAGTTGGTGTTATGCAACAGAGAATGGGCAACAGAGGCACATGACAGAGTCTTATACCTTCAAAGGTTGAGGCCAACAGTTGGATCAATGCACTTACAGTAAAAAGGCAAGACTCAAAACACTGGGTTTGCATGTCATGAGAAGTTAAACCACTTGTGTTTTCATTTAAGAGCTGGTTCTTTACAGATCAAAACAGATCCTACAGGATTACTTGAGGATCCACTTGGGTAAATGATGAAGAATCTTGTTGAGGTCGTGAACTTTGGGGTCATGAGATGAGATCGGGACAGATTTCACCTCCAAATGTATCGAAAGTGACACAGTAAAGTCTTTAAATATGATACGAATCATAATTTGATTAAATTAAAACAACGATTTTCAGCAGTAAAGTAAAACTCCTGTGTACGCTTTCAAAGATTTCATTACCAAATATGAGAGCGGCACTATCTTCATCCACGAATCTGTTGATACAACAGAGCTTTTACAGTACCTAAGACCGAGTTAACTCTGTGTGACTTTCCTGCTCAGGCTAAGACAAACAGAGGGAAGATGGAAAGACTGTACTGTCAAGCAGATTAAACTTTGTGCCAACGTGTGCACCAGACCATATTCAGCAAATGTAAGTGCAGTGTTGTTTTACCCTATTGCATAACAGCTCCCCATCATCCAGACACCTTTCACCTATACAGTTTAACACACACTTATTGTTTAGTGTTGACCAAACACCAGCTCCCAGCTTTGAAATAACATGTACTGTAGGACTTCATGTTGGGAAAATGTCATGGGGGGCCTGCTTGCCTCATACAAAAACACCTACACAATGGAAAGGCACAATGGGATTTAGAAAGCCAACTCGTTGACACCTTTCCACACAACCGCGGGAGCCTGACGATGTACGCAAGTGCACGCAGTGTGTATGTGGAGAGGGTCGGGACAGTTCGAGAGCCCTTTGCCTCATATATATCCTGTATGACAGCATTTCATCACAGAGGTCGACTCCACCAGGAAGCGGGGTCATACCTTTTGTGGGGTTCTCACAGTCGAATGCCGCAGAGATGGGGGCAGAATATTTCCTGGCTGCCGTTATGACACCGCAACACAAAACAGCTGCTTCGGTTCAGTGGCTCTTCATGATGTTTGTGGAAATGTTTCGACACATGTGCGAGCGGACCTCACTAACCTGTTTGTGACGATGAAAACAATGAGGCCCCTTTATTAGTTTTCATTATTACGTTTAATATCTGCAGTGGTGAAAGACGACAAAATCTGACGACCACATGGTAATAATAAAGCCTGAACGACGTGCACGGCGCTGCCGCTGTCTGTGTGGTTTTCTTACAGGATACTCTGATATATTTTCAACTGATCTATAGCTTTATCTGATCGAGATCATCTCCGCCATCTCCAACTTTATCTCGCGTAGCAACAAAACAACAAAGTGTCAAACAGTAGTTTTCCTACCCAGCATGCCAGAGGGCTTCTGTACACTGTGGCACCGGACACAACAAGTGGAGCATGATGCCAACACTTAAGAATGAGGACAAACCCGAGACAACATGACAGTGTGTCCTCTGTGACAGTGAAACATAAGAGCATGAGGTGCTGGCAGACGTATAATTAAGAGCATGCACAGCTCTGTGGATATTTCCAGTCACCGCTGAATAGATAAAGCTAATGGGCGGGACCTAGCACACTGATAGAATTGATACAGGTTACATAACATACCTCAATGCACACAGGCATGCACAGACGCACGCACACTTTCTCACACACATACACACAATATGCTGAGTTAGTGGCCTTTGGAAGTTTTGCTGCAATTTCCCAGCACATTTTCCCTTTTTTTATTTTAGATTTTACTGTAATACAACACAACACAAAACAACAAAACACAACAGTTTGCAAGAACGACATGCAACATACACTAGCCGAACAAAGTGGTGCACTCCTTAAAAGGGCACATCGTTAACACTCTTCTCTGTCAGTGAAAATTAACTTTTATGCCTTTTCCCATTATCAACCATGCGTGCATTCTCAAATTCAAACTTCTCACTCAAATTCAAACACAACACTCGTCTCCCAGACGTTTGTCATTATAAATCCCCATCTAAGCCTTTTTCATGTTCCAGTTATTTGGGGGGAATCTGGTGTTGCTAAACCCCAATGTTACAAAAAGCCTGTTTGTAATTTCTCTTCTCATGCGATACAGTACATACTTTTCCTATTTGAATTCTGGATTAAATTTGATTTTGCTATCAAAAAGTGACAAGTTCTTCCTCTGCCAAACCAATCATTCAGCTTCAAATGATCTCTTGATTTGTTCCCTTGGGGCAATAGGTTGCATGGTAGTGAAACACGAGATAACATCTCAAAATACCTTAATGCATCGTGGAAACACAGAACAGAAAAAAAAACTGAGTTCACAAATGTATACAATTTTAAATAGGTTGAATCATATACATGTGTATGTATTCATGCTACCGAGTTACTGTAAGTTAATAAATGTCAAAGTAGACGTTCATGTGCTGGTATGATACAATGGAACAAACCTATAACCACCAACTTGGTGCATAAAAAAACACCTTCTGATTGGCAGCTCCTGTGTGACACTTCTTGCTACATTTTTACAGTCACACTATCATGTGTAACATACAACTCTCTAATTACTGCCAACATTTGTACATATATAAAAAACATTAATGTGATTATCATCTTCCGTATAAAATCTAAAGAAATAAAAAACAACAACAATTACATTCAATTTTATTAATAGACCAATTTTCTATTTACTGTGACATATTACAAGGAAACGCATCATAAACCGCAAATTTTAGAAACAGAAACCAGTGAGTAGTTTTCGTTTGAAATATGACACATGTTTGTTTGATTGTATTATTATCAAAATGACTGCAGACTAATTGACTGTAGATCACCCGATTGATTAAATATTTATTTGCTGCAACTTTTACTGAGTGACTGATGCACTGCAAAGGCATTTAAAAATGTAAGAAGCAGCTACAGTAGGTAGGCATGTACATTAATCAATCTATATTACATGCAATATAAATCTAACATCTTATATGTGTCATAATATGATCCAAACTTGTAAAATGGTGCCAGACAACTGACAGAGTGTGTTGTGCCTTCGTGCACATTTGCACAGAGGACGTGCACCTGTCTTTGACATTACATCCATTTGATTTATTGCATGAATGTCATTTACAGCATGAAAGATATGCAGCCTTGGATTTACATCATCTATCTGTCTGTCTGTGCAAAGAATAAGCAGAATTAATAAGTGAACCCTGAGAGGAGGGTGAAACAGGTTCACCTGTGTGTAACGCAGAGTGATTGTTCAGTGCTGTAGGTATTTACGTATTATATCATTGTGTCAGCATGTGCATGTTTGTGCAGTGAGTGGGCACAGACAATAGGCCTTTGTCTCTCTGCATCCTATTTTTCTCTTGTGGGCTGACACAGACATTCATACACACCGACACACACACACACACTCATGCACACACACACACACCTCATCTACACACACAGTTCCTCCTGGCTTCCGTCAAGTTACAACAGTTTAGAGACAGCAAAACAGGAACAATCTGATCTTCTCTTCCTGCCTCACACTTCCTGCCCTCCCCCTCTGCTGCTTTGATAGAGTGACAGAGACAGAAAGAGAGAGAGACAGATGAATTAAAGGGGGGAAAAAAGTCTTTGGATGGATGAAACGAAAACTACGCAGAGGCTGACATGAGAATACGAGGGTGGGGGTGGCAGAGGCAGATGTGGATTGTACAGTAAGCATGTGCATGTGTGTGTGTGTGTGTGTGTGTGTGTGTGTGTAGTGAGGGTCGTGCAATGAGGATGTGGCCTGAGATCATGGGAAACAGTGGAGATCTGAGCTGAGAGGTGCAGCGGGCAGGTGTCAACAAGTGAAATCTTTTGTAGTTACACTTGTGAGCAAGTTTGCAACAAGACATCCTGCATTGTTATAAAAAGTTTATTGTGTCCGTTACTTCTTTCATGAGAACCTTTGTATTGAAATTTGTTAATTTATTATATTATTAATTAGCGTTGACCGATGAAAAACATTATTATTAAGGCACTTTAAAAAATTCACAATATAACTTCATTATCATAATAATCAAGAAAACCTAGAGAGACCAAAGTCAGTAACATCCTATAATAATATATAATAATAATCATCCTTCTATTTGCTTTGCTATGCTATAATAAATCAAATGTTGCACAAAAATATCATGTGCATATATACATGTGGAATATGTTTATGCTGTAAATTAACACATTATACATTATAAAAAGGTTTAAATTGGAGTTGAATCTGCTGTTTGTTTAACTGATGAATAACTGCTTGTTTTGTCAGAACACAGCAAAAACTAATCAAATTATTTATCCAACCTGAACCAATAATCCAAAACACAAATATGTTCCATTTAAATTCATGTAATACGAATCCAAAAACAGTCCGGTTTTTACATGTGTTTTGAAAAGTAATGTGGCTATGAAACACAGTTCTCTTGAAGAGGATAAAGTTTTTGTCATCTGTTTTTTTTTCCAAGAATTTATTGATAATAACAAAAGATAAAATGATAATCTTCTCCTTTAAGAAGCATGTAAACCTCAAACACACTAAACTCATGCCAATCCTTTAACAAGTTTCTGCCTTGCAGTGATTAAAAACATGATCAGTGCAGGTTCGATGTGCACATGAGGAGAAATGTTTGCATGTCAATGCACAGCGGTCTGCAGAATCTCTGGGCTCAATATTAACTTAAACTCGCTATCAAAATTAGAGCTGATGGGAACATGTAATTTAGTGACGACCTCAGTTGCACTTATACTGAAAGGTCACGTTGCACGTTATGAGGCTGGTTTACGAGATACACACACACACTTATTCTCCCAAAGTCTTTAACACACACACACACACACACACACACACACACACACAAACACACAAACTCGGAGCACCTGATGTGCTGCGGTTGAGAAGAAGGAAGTGAAAACTCAGTCCATCTGCTCTGACAGGAAGTCAACAGAAGCCACATACAGGCATGCTGACGTCAATCAGAGCCACAGGAACACCTCCCCGCAGCACACACTCACACACACACACACACACACTCATACACACACTTAAATTACTCATACTGATGCATATACGCCATGATAAACACTCACTCTAACCAGACACCTTCTATCCGCTATTGCAAAACTGCACAAAGCAGATTAAAAACACATGACACACTGAGAGGTTTGACACATTATTGTGTTTACTAATGTTTATACAAACTCATACGTGCATGAGCGTGCATGTACACACACACACACACGCATACAGTATAAAGCCAGAATATCACAGAAGTAATGTGATCCAAAGGAGTTTCTATATGATACCTGTGATAAGTGAAGCTTGTGTGAGACACATAACCAAGTAATAAAATTACTCCATGTGCTTCTGAGAGAAAAACATACAACAGTTTTTTTCTTTTTTTTAACAGAAACGAGAACAGTACTGAACTGACTGAGCATCATTTTCACTTGTTCTTTGATGTCATATCTTGATATGTAATTGACTTCATGTTGGTTAGTGGATGGTTAACTACGCTCTCTGTTCTCAGTTTCACTGCTGCTCGTCTTTTTCTTCTCTTTACACAACAACACATGCCTAGAGAGTGTGGGAACATCTACCCACAGATGTGAAGTTAAAGCTCTGACAAAACACCTAAAATAATATTTTTTTCCTTTCTTTTACTTTTGGATCTGCTTGTTTGATTTGTTCCATAATATGTTTTTCTTTTCTTTCTTTTTTTTTAGTGGTCACACATTTAACATTGTGCTCAAAAATATAGGAAAATGTGGGGTTAGCTTTTGATTTTTATTCTCATCTTATTCTTAACTTAAGGATAATTTTACAGTGAAACACGCACACAATTCTGTTCTGTTCAGCTTGTTTCTTGTTGTAAGACATTGTACTAGACTTTTTGTCTTTTTTTTTTTTTTTTTTTTTTACTTTTTTGCACCGTGAGAAGTTGGTACCATCAGATTACAGTAACTAGCAGTGGCTGATATAATTCAAGGTGACCAAGGACAGAATTATTAACATACATGAGCTGCACATCAGCACTAGAATAAAATAAATAGCTTAATGCAATACATTAACAAAAGTATTAAGTAATATAAGTATAAAGGATAAACTGTTGTGCAAGTGTCACCACAGTTTTGTTGTGGCTTTATTCTCTCTAACTCTAGTTGAGTTGATGTTGCATTAGTACCTCACAACAAACACATATCCACACATATTAATGTTGTGCATAAATGCACATATTGTCTTGGCTTGGACACACTCAAATCCCCTGTAAAGTAATAATACAGTTTAATCTATGGTTGCACACACATACGCACATGCGGTTTCGAACTGGTCGAATGTGTAAATGTACACACACATACACACACTGCTGCAGGGAGGTTTGAGTGTGAGTGAGTCTGCATGTGCCTGAGTGCTTGTCTGAACTACCACTTTGATTGTGTTTGACCAAGGTTAATGAGCTTGATGACAAAATAGTCTGGACTACAATATTAGAGCTGGAGACAGATGGCGTAAAACAGTGAAAGTCGTCACGTAGGCCAGTTCATGAGCAAAGGACGAGACGGTGCAGAGAGGCAGGGAGGAGAGAATAATGAGAGCAAGGGAAAACTGGAAGAATGTTTCAGCCAGATATAAACCAGATAGGTGGAAAAAAAAAACAAGATGTGTTCTTCACGCAGTTTTACAAAAGTCAGACACGTAGCAGAACATTCCTGTAAGCCTCTTACCTGGGAGACAAACTCTGGTGATTGGAGGCTGAGTTGCTGCAGGAGACCTTCTGCAAGAAGGAAGGAAAGAAAGACAGAGAAAAAAAGGACAAATGTTACTCATTTGTGTATAGTTGATGCAAATTACAAAAACATTTTTCACTTGCTGACTCCTGACTGAGCTAATTGCTTAAAGGCCATGTGAATAGTTTAACATTCAGGGAAATATACAGATGTGCTCTCTAACAGAGGAGTAAAGATGAAGACAATGATACCACTCTGACTTCTGTCCATAAATCAAGAAGCTACAGGCAGCAACAGATCGACTCCTCTCACCCTCTGCAGAGGAGTTAATAAGTGGATTTCCCAAAAAAAGACAAAAATAGAGGATTCTCTAAAATGGATCATGAGCGGCATCTTTTAACTCACGTTCAGAGTATTTCTACAGACGATATCGTACAGTTGATGCAGCGATATAGTGCTATAGTGCTATTTGGCCTTTCCTAGCTGCACTGTTACATACTGTATACCTTTCCATATTACACTAAGCATACTACATATACTACAACGTAGATCTGCATCCTCGCTGCTTTCCATCCAACTCCTCAGCTTTCTATTTGAATTTGCATTTAATTGTATATGACTGTTTTCTTTACATATTAGGTCTTGATGTTTGTGTATCTGCAGCTCTGATCAGTCTGCGTGAAGATGGGGCCCAGAGCACCACATGAGCCGAGCTGATTTAACTAAAATGTGTGTCAAAGTTGTGATAAATTATTAAAAACTTCAACGTCTGCGCCTTCTTGACTGAAATAAATTGCTGTCACTTGCGCAGTGCCTGTAAACAACCCCTCCTCTTAGCATCTTTGGAATCTGACGCACTCACACATACACACACATAGAGCCTTCACTGTGAATAACAGGGGGAAAGGTGACCTGAATACGAATTGCCGGCAAATCTGCACCTGTAGTGTCTAACTTCCACTGGGTGGTACAATCTTGAAGGTGACAGCTGCAGCAGTGGCCAGTATTTATTTTCTGTAGAACTATAAACCACACTGAGGTAAAAAAAAGAAAAAAAAAAAAAGAGCTCTACTCTGGAAGTGCCTTTACTATGAAAACCACTGATACACACAAACATACATGCACTGACGCATGGAGAAGGCAAAAAAGTAGCAAGTATACCAACGATACTGTGTGCATTTTGTGTGTGTGTGTGTGTGTGTGTGTGTGTGTGTGTGTGTGTGTGTGTGTGTGTGTGTGTGTGTGTGTGTGTGTGTGTGTGTGTGTGTGTGTGTCAACGTGCATCTGCACAAGGCATCTGGAGGCATCTGCTGTGTTGGTGGTTTGTTTGCTGGACGACTTCAGCCACTCATCATCAGTGTGTGTGTGGTGGAAAACAGCAGTGGTTTCAGTCTGTTTAAAGCTCAATACCTCCACCTTGTGGCGAAACGATGCAACAAAACCTGACCTGACCAGAGATCACTCAGCCACTACCATTGACTTTTTGGTTTATTTTTTAAAAGCCACGTAAAGCAGACTATCAAGCTGAGGAGTTTTCTCCCCTTCCCCTCCCATTACAACATCATATCATCTGTTGTTTTGCGCTCTGCCTCAAAGGAATCACAATATATTAATCATTATCCTAGTGTCTTAAGTGTTCTCCAACTTGACTTGGCTTGTGATCAAATATAAAACTCATAATTAATTATCAACTGGCTCATCTGAATCTGCCTGAAGGCATTTCCTAATGAGTCTGTAAACTTGCCAATGGCATCCAAACTCAAAGTAGATCACTGACTGTTTAAGGAAATAAAGCCCCATCAAAAAGATTTGTTTGCTGGTCTCGACTCAGTGGCACTTACTTGCTGGAGGCACACTGGACATTGGTCAGCACAGTGAAGTTATTCCTTACACTTCGAAGGCTTGCCAGAACCTAGAAAGGCAGGGAAACAGATCATCAGGATCCTTTTTAACCACATTTCTTTGTCATTTCTCTTAAAAATGTAATTTGAATGCATTTTGCTTGGTTGTAGCACTGTTATCATACATGAAACATATATCAAAATAGTGGTTATATCAGACTAATTTGGGATTACAGACATAAAGATTATTACCTGAGCGAAAGGCGTTACGATCAGGTCATCACCATGTCTGAAAACACACAAGAAGGGGACAAATATCATGTTGTGCTGCTGCATGAATCTTAAATGCTGAGTGCTTTTTGCCAGGATGGTAAACAGGAAAAATGTTAGGTAACAACAATAAGCAAAGAGGGCTTTGACCTGGCCGCTCTCATTACTATAATTAACTGAGGGAGAGGAGTATGGGAGGATGGTCTTAGGTCAAAAACAGGAGTCTCCTGTTCCAGTGGGATGTAACCTTATAAGGCACTTAGCTCCAAGGGTAAACCTATTTTTGGAAACTGTGACAGGACAAAATGCTAAATTGCTCTGCTGTGGGTTTCAAATCATTATTATGTTAGGCAAGATCTGGAGTCTTAGTCTTATGGTCACAGAGGGACTCCTTTTAGCCAACCCCCAATATAGAGCGGTTACCACCGGTTGCCACTAGGGGGCAGAACAGTAATGCAGGAACAGAGCCTCTATGGCAGATTGCTGTACATCGTGTGATGCACTTTGATGGTAAATAAAACCGTTACAAGTCTTTGCAAACAGCCACCAATAAGAGTAAGAAGCTAGTATGCTGATGGAGGTATTACTTTGAATTATAGCTTTCTTCAACTTGAACTTTAATTTAATTTAAATTATAGCAGTGTCTAGTTCATTGTACCTGTTCGCATCTTTTTCATTTCACACTTCTTTATTTATTACACATTAATGTAGTAATCGTACCTGAGGGAAAAGTGATATCATACCATTGAAATACACTCATGCATTTCTTTAAACTCCCAAGAAAACTACAAATAAACGTCCTATCAGAGTGCATGGAGACTGGATGAGGAGGTGCACCAAAAGTGCACAGCAAAACACATTAGGGTTTTAGGAAAGGTGGTGTTCTCTGAAAAAAGAGGAGCGACGCCTCAAACTCGTTCCAACACGAAGAGAGCGGCCTGGACTCAGATTGGCCTGGATGCAGGGAAAGCAATGCCAGCCGACATTCATTTGAGGAACACAGTGGTCAAGAAGAAGCATGAAGCTGGAGAGTCATTCGATGGGTGCAGACTCGGGCTAATGTATATGTATAATTGACATTCCCACTCCCAACATACTGTACTGCAGCAATAACCAGGAGAAGGAGGCATCTTAACCTACTGTGAGCAGAATATCTTTCTGTTTAGATATAACTCCTATTACTCTCTCTCTGGTATTAGGGTAGGTGGGCCAAATGTGCAGCGGGCGAATAAGAAACTACTTGTAGGTGAGTTGACAACATGTAAATGTACATTTACATGCATGAAGACAGGAATTTGCATTAAAAATGTGGTAAAAGATAATAGATAATAATTGGCCTCCTGCCAGGGCATGTGCAGTCATTCTGTACCCGTCAACCGCTGCATGTACATACTTGTGATCAAAGTGTGCTTGCTGCGCTGATTTTCATGTCTCTACTTACAGTTCAGAGGCGATGGAGGAGTTTCGTGACATGGACTTGGGTGACAGGTCATAGTCACTGTCGGAGCGGTAGAGGAAGGACTCTCTGCGCTGGTTATGACCGGGAAAGTTAGTGTGGAGGACCAGACCAGAGCCTGGGGAGGCCTGAGGGTCCAGAGGGCTGCAGCTGGCGGATGGGCCATTCTCCACATCAAAACTGAAAAACACAAAAACATATGTTGTCTTAAGATTTCTGTCACTGCGGCTTCGTTACAGAAACATTGAGAAACAGACCAGAGAGGAAAGAAAGACAGTGGACGGCAAACAACTGCAGGTTTTCTGCCTTGCAGATGAATCTCCATTACTACTTTTATCTTTCCCGTAATTTCAGCAGGAATTTTTGCCAGTAAACTCCCCGCCTCTGATCTTTAAAAAATATATAAACAAAATGATATTTGACTCATTATTGTGACAACATTTTTGGGAAATGTTGTCAATGTTGTGTCAGTATCAAAATCCCCTTCAGAGATAAGCAGCAGCCACATGTAGCTGCACCTAATTATGGCATGACTATGTACAGCTCATTTACGTACAGTAATACCAGTTTTAAAAAATACACAAAATAAAAAGGGTAAAACGAACAAACTAGAGACAAAACGTGATCCTAATAAGACAAGGTCTTGAGGTATGGCTCAAAGTTAATCAGCAATATACGAGTCCTAGACCTTCCAGCATTCTGCTCTTATTTTGGGCAACATACAGTAGCGACTAAAGGAAGTTTAACTGTGTTTATTTTTAACTTTGGAAACAGCTGACGATCCAAAACCAGCCAACCCGATACTGGTTCTCTATTATACTGGTACCATACAGGTATTTTGGACTCTGTGTTCTGTGCAATGATTTACAGACCAGTCGTACTGTATGTAGGCAGTGGTAAATATTCACAGTAGCTTCACGCACACACACTCTCCCCCGCAAACATACAGGAATTGAGTTGACATGACCCGGCATGAAAGGACAGAGTGACATGGTAAAGTGTACAGTCTATAATCAGTCTGGAGATCAGTGAGACAGAGGGAGGATCTCATTAAATCATCATAAAGGAGGAGAATGGAGGAGGGAGATCATCGTGACGATGGTTTCCATTTTTCTGGTCCTGGTGAATCATCCCAGATGCCAATTTCTGAACAAGCGGGGTGTGTGTGTGTATGTGTGTGTGTGTGACTTTTATTTATTTTTTGTCCATTTTCCACTGAAGTTTGGTTTCTTTCATCGCTTTGTTCCGCCATCATTCAGCTGAACTGTATAGTAAACACACACCAGCAGACGGAGCGCTGGTTACACTACAAACTTCAGCAAGAAACAAACACATAATATTAACTGAAAAACTCCAAAAGCTGCACAATCAGCTATTAATATCTCGTGTCACTGTTCCCTCTTCCGTTTATCGAAATGAAACCTAAAATGGAAAAAACGCATCAGTTCATCTACACAATAGGAAGTACAGACCCACAATGTGGACAAGTTCTCTTGAACTGGCTGCAGCTGCAAAACTATTCTCACATTATGACCATGATGATGAATTAGGTTTTTACTTTGATTAAGAATTCAAGTCGATTTATGTTCATACATTTCACTGCATTAAAAGTCCACATCTGCACATTAATTATAGTGACTCAACGATTTGTGACATTGATGACTGAATTGGGACTTAATTTGCATGATTTTTTCCTTTTATGGCAAGTGAAATGGGAATCTAAATTATTTTTTATAATAGATATAGATATAAACATCTTTACAGAAGGTAAACTAAATAGCCTCAAAAGTGGACAAACCACAGTAATGAAATACAAAGGAAACATGTAAACAGTACAACAGTTTTAAGAGGATTTTTAACTATTGCTCTGAATCTCAAAAACTCTGGCCAGAGGACAGAGAGCAAAACGACCAAGACATACCGTCTATGTCTAAAGTTAAACTTTTATCAGTTAGTTCTGGAGAGAGGCTAAAATCGATGATGTTTGGTCCGAGTCTTGAGTCTGTTAAAGTCTATCTGCAGAGTCCTGGACCAGTGAAGACTGGGAAGCTGTAAAATGACATTCCAGCTAAGACACGACTTAAATTCAAACCTACTTGTTTATTTAAGTATCTCCACTGAAAGCCAACCTTGTCTGAGACCTTTATTTGGTGTGACACATTGAAATAAGCCATGATTATGCTCAACTACGATGTGGAATCTATGGAAAACAGTGTAAAAGGGGGGTGGAGTGGGGAGGGGAAGGCTGAATAAATGGGTCAATACAATACACAGCAAAAAAAGAGAGAAAATTTAATACACCAATTTGAGCACATATACCTACTCAGTGAGATGACAGAAATGACAAGGATCTGTAGCTGCTTTTGCTGCCTGATGAAGAAGAACCAGACAGATTCTTTTGAGAATTATGACGTGGCACTAAAATTCACTTTAAACATCTTCTCTGCTTAATTTCCTCTCCATGTGTTCCATTTCTAAACATGCCACAGAGACACACGGAAGTAATAATTAATAAATAAATAAAAGGAAAGACAGTGTGTGTACACTTCATATACAGTATACAGTACATGCACATGCATGCCTGCACTATGCACCATGCATTAAATGCTTGAGTACTTCTGCCCTCAGGTCGATCTAGTGCTTTGTGTGTTCTGATCACGTGTAGGAGCGACTAATTCTGGAGCCAGTGCAGGCGAGTCGAGTCAACCACAACGCACAACTGTCTCACAACTGTCAGCTCGTCCTCTTAAATGACGTTCGTAGAAAATAGCTGACATTTTCACAGGGTCAGAGAAAGAAGCATCTATCCAATAAACACAACAATGACCCAGTCAGTCTGTGTTTATTGCCATGGCTGCCAAAAAACAAACAAAAAAAAACAATCAGATGCAGTGGGAATAGACCCGTAAGATGGAGGAGAGAAATTGTGTAATATCATACTGTGTTTACAAGTGAGGTTCAAACTCACAGTCATACGCACATGGTGTGATTTTAGCTACATTGCTGATCCGTCATGTGCTCAACTGCTGCTAAATCAACGCCTCAGCTCCTCCCTGACCATGAGCTGAGTCACATCCTCAGGAGAGCGTCTTCACAGTCATGCGAGTCACGTAAGAAGGTAACAGCTGTGGTTCAGGTGTTATGATGACGCAGCTTGGTGCCGTTACCAGAAGCTGAGCGGGAGAGGAGGAAAAAACAGCTACGTCACAGCCCTCCACCCTCAGCACAGAGGGTTAGGGGTTGACGGCTAATGTGTTACGCAAGATCTGCACACACGTTAATGTTGAAGCTGAGAAACCAGACTACATATTATCTTCACACATGCACAATGACAGCATTTTTGAGTTTGAATTATATTTGTGATCAGTTACTTTAGCTAATTTTATTTCAATGAAGTGATACAGTAACTAAAGATGCATGTATACAGTAGGTGTATTCTTTCACATACAGTACAAACAGACCTGCACGGCTATAGATTCACAGATACAAGGGCTTAGACCACTGATCATAATGACAATTGATAAATCTGTTGATTTTTTTTTTCAAACTGGTTAAATGTTAAAAAATAAATAAGTTTTAAAGGGATAGTTCAACATTTTGGCAAATTGGCCCATTGCCATAATCCCTTTAGTCATAGCAGTAGGTACGTTACCTTTAATTGTCGGTGCAAGCTATTTTTAGAATGGTGGAGCAGAGCCGTGAGCTGCTCAGAGCTACGCTACGGAGGCTGGGATTTCTTGGTTTCCCTCATCAAAACTCATCAAATACACAATCCAACAACTCCAAAACGCTTTCGTGGACAAGTTGTGACCTGCACATTCACCACGCTATGAGATTATAACAGAACGTTACGAGACAGAGTTGTTTTAGAGGCAAATGCAGAGACTGCTTGCTGAAAAACTGCCCCCAACGGGCACGCACATCACCGGTTTTGCATGAATTAACCTCTAAAACAACTCCGTCTCATAACGTTCCGTTGTTTTTTCATAGCGTGGTGAATGTGCAGGTCACAACTTGTCCACAAGAGCGTTTTGGAGTTGTTGGATTGTGTATTTGAGCCTCCGTAGCGTAGCTCTGAGCAGCTCGCGGCTCTGCTCCGCCGTTCTAAAAATAGCTTGCACCGACAATTAAAGGTAACGAACCTACTGCTAAAACTATAGGGATTATGGCAATGGGCCAATTTGCCAAAAATGTTGAACTATCCCTTTAAGATGCCTTAAGGTAACCACCTTTAAATAACTAAAATAAGTTTAGGTTACTGTATATGATGCAGAATTAAAAAGGAAAGCAAAAGCTGGTTCAGGCTAAAGATTGGAAAGCATGCCGCTTATGATAAATGATTCTACCAGTTAATAAAACAGAAACTGATGGATAAACCAGAAACAGCAAGAAGTTTACTATGGAAGTGGTTTCCAAAGTGTGTGCCCTCAACTACGGGCCAGAGGCACCACAAGAGTGATTTCCCTTATTTTTTCGTCATAAGCAACGTCTCATCAAAGAAGTTGCACTGACAACAAAAGTGGAGCATAAACATCAAAACTCTGCAGAGCGCAGTTAAATAAATATGTCTACGCTCCAGTGAATGCAGAGAAGCCATGGGAAAAAACGGTTTGAAAACACTTAAACAGTACAAGGATATTCTTCTCACAAATGATTCCTCATGCAAAAAAACAAAGTCGGCATGTGATCCAAATTGTTATAACACTCTAAGAGCAAGCAAGAGCTCCACTGACTGATCCATCAGTAAATCCTGACAGGAAAGTCTCTAAACTCAAGCAACAACATGTAAAGATCTTACCAAAGAAATAAGGTTTGAACAGAGAACAGCCCGAAGGCTCTTTTGTGACTGTCTGGGGGATCGATGGATGCCAACGTTTAGTCCCCGGATAGTCTGAAATAACTGTGTAACCACGTCTAACTACTTGACCTTAGCAGTTAATTCTCAACCTTTAAGAGAAACGTACTGTGTGTAACAGAATAATCTCAGCTCCAGAGTCCAAGTACTGACTTGGTTACACTGTCAAATGCGTCTCTCGCTCTCTCTACAGCTCCACTGGCTGAATGAACACTTGTGAGCTGTGGTTGTAAGTTGTGAAAACACTCAGAGCTTCATTCATCATTTTGCTATAATGTGTTCAACTTTGGACAAAAAAACACACACACACACACACACACAAAACAGGCTTATCTAACTGCTTTGTAATTGTTTTCTCCTGTAATTACTGAAAGGCAAGAAAAAAAACAAGCACATCTATTTTACGGCTGTGTTTTGACACTGGTCTGCTTAACAGGACAAAGAAGGGATATCCAAGAATTTACCCTTCAAATAACAACACAGAGACAGACCTTGGGAACAAAGACCCCCCCAGTATGAAACGGGGTGTCCTGGTGGTTTAGTGGATTAGTGCCTTTGTCTGGGAAACCATTCTCACTCATGTCATTTTCTCATGCTTTCTCTTTGCTCCGGCATCCCTCTCTCTTTCTCTACACATTAACACATACAGATGTAAAAAAAAAAAAAAAAAAAAAAGAATGCAAACCTCCAATTCCTTTTTATGTAAAGCAGACACAGAGCTTTGTCCTCAGAGGCAGGATGAGACTCTGTGTCTATAAACTACTGAGGGATCAAAACAAACATGGGCCAAAAACTGTATTGCAATCATGAGCCTCCGTGGTAGAGGGGGAATAATCAGTCAAACTAGTTTGACTTGAGGGAATCTGACAAAGTGTAAATGAGGGTTGAAAAGGATCAAAGCGTCACCAGGTTGTATGACGCACATTTGTATCTATCATTTGTTACGTCATGGCAGTAAGTCATCTTTGAAACCCGAGGGGACACCGATTCCTTAGAAATTGGCAACGGCCAAGTTAGCCCAGCCAACTGCGATCATAATTACGCAGCCACGTTCGTTAGTGTTATGTTTCGCTACACAGCAATCAGGAAGTGCACGCTCTGACCTCAGAATCATCGCCAGGGTGACACGACATTCCTTTCCCATGATCCAGCTGCGACTGTCTGGCTGATGAGCAGACCGGCTGATTGATGGATACGCAGGAAGGACGACGAACTGACTGACAGAGTGAAGAGCAGCCCTCTCCCTCTTTACGTGGTTATTGTATTGGTGTCTGCATGGTTGCTACAGCGGTGGCTTAATAAATGACAGCGATGCAACAAAGTCTGTTAGTGTTGGGTTTTTTATTGTGATTTTGTTATTTGTTTAACTGATTATCATATATTATTGTTACAGTAAATGTCAGAACGACAGAGAAAGAAAACACAAAGTAGGCTAACCATTGTAACCACCGGTATTGATAAATCATTTTTACTAATGACCCTCAGCATCAGTCATGAACTGTTGATGAGAACAGTGAATAATTGTCTCATTTAATGAGAACAACCGGCTGTGAAAATGAAAAACAGCGTCTGCTGCCATCTTTTCTCAGTTTTTTTGTAATCATAACAACGTTTGTTATCTAACATTACATCAGACTGGAGGGGCCGATCTTATCACAGCCTTTTAAATCATCTATAAAGCATTAGCAAATAACTTGATGGTAATAATTTGGTGTTAACTGGTACACACAGAGAAACTAATCCTGGGCGTGAGAAAACAGAGACGTTCTCAGTTTATGTTTTTTAGGACAGGAATATCAAGAAAAGCTCCCCCTTCCTGATCATACTCTAGATAGAGATAGAAAAATACTACTACCGTACTAACTACTACTACTATACTAAATATAACTGATTATTTGAGAGGTCTGATTTGTCTGTAGTGAATGATGAGGTCAGGTTTGAAGATTATAAATACCTAATGTTGCAGTTTTCAAGTTGCTAAAAAGTTAAAGAAATTGGTTTAAAAAAAAAAAGTGTGCTACCTACTGTGGAGTTTAATAAGTGATATTTTAGGTGTTATCAGATGTAATGCAGGGCAGTAATGTATGTGATTTGTATATCATTGCTGGATGATGTTGAGCCAAATACTGACTATCAGGGACATAAACTGCACTTTAGATTTGTAGTTATGTCTAAACCGAAAGTAGGCTACTATGCATGCAGCTAAATTCTGTGTAAATGGGGAGTCTTCAATAGAAATTCAGTGGAAACCAGGCACAGACGACGTGTTAAAACAGTCAAGAATAACAAAAACAGTAGACAACGCCATAAATGAAGATGGTGAAGACGGATGGAAAACGGTACGACAAATGTTTAATGCCTTTTTCCTCGGAAATGACTCCACTTCCCAGCTCTGAGACAATGGTGTTGTTGACAGACACCACTTGCCTACTCATTTACCGGTACAGTGGCACAAGTGCGGGACAGTATCCTGTCAGATGATTTGAGCGTACAGGGAGAAGACGCTCAGACACAATGAGGGAAGGGACTGGTGCATAAGTCCCATTTTAAGCCTCAATTGAGAGTCAGGTCCTTGAGGGTGAGTCCAGGTCAGGTCATCACAAGTTAACTGTTTTTCCTCTCTGTCAATTGCTGTGAAAAGCTTTAATATTGTTTTTACACACCCGAGACCAAGCATCTGCAAAGCATATCCCTACTATAAGCTAAGAAAAACATGAGACTTGATTTTCAAGTCTTTATGAACTTGTAAGTTTTGCTATTGCTGCGTATAGCCAATGTTGGCTCTAACAGCTGCTCACTTACTGTACCAGTCTTAACATGAGCTTCAGAAATGGTTGCATGTACAAGACCAGATATCATATTATAATACCACACCTGAGTGTGCTACTTCTTTAGGGAAGACTGGAAGACTGGACACCACAGTGACTTGGTATCGGAAAGTGATGAAAACGGGCTGGACACAGAAGAAGGTGATACAGAAGCTGGTTGCTTGTTTTCCACCACTGGCGGCAGCTCTTGACAAGTGGTGGAATAAAGTCTGATGCTGAACTCGCATTGTTTGCCCAAGACTGGCAAGTCAGAAACTGCTCATGGTTAACATTAGCTGTGTAGCAAAAGCAAAACTAACAAAGATCTCCTTTAAAGGAAGAAAAGTGAGGAATGTCAAAAGAGTGTATTTACATGGAAAAAGCATCATACAATTAGTGTGGGTGTATTTTGATCAACCAAATCGGTTCATTCATCATCCATCCATTCATTCATGCTTACTGGAATTTCTTCCTCTTACTATCACTGCTAAATCATCCTACTGTACACTTTAAATGCCGGTTACCTGGCTCCGTACAAAGCTGGAACACAAATAGGTCTGTTAAGAAGAAACAGACGCTTGTGCTTTCTGAATGAGAGAGCGGCCGAGTGTCGCAGACAGGGGAGAGAAAGCATTCTTATACTTTGAATTAATCTCTTCCTTCCTGTGTGTTATGGTGAGGCGGAATCCGGTGACCATTTGTCTGTCAGCTTGTGCAAACAGAGGTGCCATGGTAACACCTCCTGTTTGTCCTAGTGTTCGCCAAGGTTTTTAAACATTATATCTTTGACGCACACTTGGATTGGATTTTGTCCCTTTACTAAATGCACAACTCTACTAATGTTCACAATATTGTTGCATGAACAATGATAAATAAAGAACATCTGTTCCACAGTTTTGTGAGTGTACTGTTCTTGTTTAAAATGTATTACACACAACATGTTGCTGTCCAACAATCCTTACAAATGTCTGAAGACGAAACCACAGATGCCTTGGCCAGACAGTGGATCTTAAAAAGAAGCCTCTGTCAAAACCATCCAGCTCGGTGAGATGTGCCAGAGCTCTGAAATGCCCCACAAGGACTGATGAACTGATTGTGCGATCCCATCAGACTGGACATAAATAGAAGTCGATTTGATTTTCCAAAGATTGCAATAAGAAAAAAATCCCTACATGAATCTGCAGCTGAAACGTCTTAAAATAGTTTTGATTACCCAGCTAACGTAAACACACACATTCTGAAGTTTACATGTAGATATTCGAACTTGTAAAAACGGGAGATCGAAAAATTCTGAAAGTCAATCATGTCATCGTCGTAAACTGGTCTCGTCTGCAGCACATCTGTTTGTCTTTGTGACTAACTTGTTTAAAAAGGTGCACAACTCCTGCTTTAGGCTACTTCAGATGAAGCGTGCAATGATGTCAACAGTAAAACTCAAGTTGCCACACCATCCAAATACATCACTCTGGAAACGGACTGCGTCAGTATGAAATTACCAACGCCAGAAATTCGCTTTCATTTATTTATTTGTTCACCAAAGCAACCATTTGCTACCCTCAGCGATCAGCTACAGTACAGCGCAGCTTTTGATCAATAGCCTCAGCGTTGGATTTCACTCATTGATAGCAACACTAGACAGACATGCTGCATCACACACGATCAGATATTGTTTTGCTCTAATCGCTATAGATCATCAGTTACTGGGTTTTACATGCACTTCATTCACATGGTGGTGGAGTATAAGTTACATCCACGTTACTACTGCATTTACTTTGATCCATTCACTCAGAGGGGGAGGATTTGCAGTGAATGTCACTTGAACTGACAAAACTAGAGATGGCTGGGTCTTTCTTCAACATATCGTTGTCTTTTAAGGTCAACAATCTCTACCGGCATCAGAGAAAACACAGGAAGCGCGAGCCGACCACAGCTGATCACAGGTCTTGCTGTTCCCATGTGGTATTTCTGCAGCCCTGATGTGTGCTTACAGCTTTAAGATGGAAGCTGTGCCCCAAAGCTACACCATGACTCCTCTAGGATCACCGCCAAATATATATTAAATTATTCTGCTTGTTATAATAACTACGATAACCGACAAGACAGTTCAATTATGCAGTTAAAACTTCCTAAAACAGCATCAACCTCAGTTTAAAATCCAGAACGTGTGCAGATAGTGTGTATGAATGTAAGACTGATTACTGAACTGAAACTGAAAAGTCAGTTCCCAGTGTATGTGCATCACAGTTCCAAGTTATATAGAGGAGGAAACACTAACTCATACTCTTAGTTAAACAGAAACAGTGTAACACTGTCTAATGTTAAACCCTGCACATGCACAAGTGAAGCTCAAACGTCCAAGTGAATCAGTAACAAGCAAAACACATTTTAAAGTGGAACGCTCGAGTACATACAAGTTGAAAAATGAAAATGACGCTTGAAATACTCCAAAATTAATATATTTATTGTTACAATCATTGTATCCATAAGCCACTGTTCATCAAAAACAGTTCACTTATAGACAAGTGTTATAATAAGACAAAAACATCCTGAGAATAAAATACGTACGTCCTGTGACCCTATGCATGTTTCCAAAATTAAAAGAAATCTCCCACTGGATGTAGCACATATTAATAGTAATTAGGCCACTAACACAATCAGGTCTTGTGCCAAGTCATTATGCATGCACATTTAGAGACAAAGTCATCTAACAGATGCTCTCATTGCCATGTACAGTCTAAATACACAGCCCTCACATGTCACATGAGGAAACACAAAGCAGAACTGGCCAAAGGTGTGATGACAATGGTTATTATTAAGGAACAGGAGCTATGGGCTATGGGTGTGTGTGTGTGTGTGTGGGTGAAGAGAGAGGTTGCATAGAGCCGAGGCCGACAAAATGATGGGCACTTGTTAGAGCTAAAACACAGGAACTGATAATGACTTTTAACTCGGAGGAGAACGGAGAAGAAACATGAAAAAGACGGAGAAACTTAACAAGACATTGCTTTTAAAATAATTCCTGGGCTTGTAAATTGCCGTGTAGCATCTGTTTTCCATTACAGTCCCTGCTCTGTACAGTCTGGCTACTCGCAGTCACAGTCTGTGGTTTCTCCATATTGAACTGTGTGTGCAGGGACTACAACTCTATCATACAGTACACACAGCCCTCTATTCAGCAGAGAAAGTTATGAATGAATGTAGTGCATATATGTCAGACACAGGAGCATTTTTTAGATTGAGAAATTAAATGCTGCTTTTAATATTTTAGATACACTTTGCTGCTGCTGCCTCTGTACTTTTACTTGAATGCAGGATACTTCCTTTGATATTTTGTTAAAAATCCTGTATAAAGGGTTTGAGCATCTCTTCCAACACTGCAGATTCATTTTTTCTTTCATGCTTGGCACTATCATCTTAAACCATAGTATCATTGCCATAATCTTCTGTACCCACCAGTATCCTTGTTATAACCTTAACTGAGATAATCACCATTATCATCGTAAAACACTCTTCCAAGCAGCGGCGGCGGTTAATTTCGACATTGCTGAGTCATCCACAAATCAAAGGCCCAAACCACACAGCCATGACTGGCAGACTGACGGATCCTCACCACATTTTTGTGTATATCCATCTCCATAACAACATACTACACTGTACATAAAGAGCGCTGCAAATAAAATACTACAGAACCGCAGACTCTACAACGCGGCGCAGAGCCCCTCCCATGGGCGAGAACGCGGTTATTCTAGGTCCTGGAAATGGGTCACCGAAGTGAAATAAAACCTGGTGTCAAACCCTGACAGCTATTTAACATGAAGCAACATATAAAGTGAAGCCTCGGAGTCTGTTTTCCTCAGTTAAATTTTACATAGTGTCGGATTACAAAGGGTTGCAGCCTCAAACAAACATGGAGGACACTCTGAGGCAAGTTATTTAGGGTCATTTTGCCAACAGTGACGACTGAAAATCTCTATTTACGTCACATTGTTTTTGGTCTAGTGACCAATTACAATCATGTTACAAGCATCACTGCTCTTCTCTCTGAAAATCCCCCTGAAATGTTCTATTATGCTCTATATAATTCATGGTATGTGAATATAGTCAAGATTTGTTGCAAATGCTGTTTGGCTGATGTAGAAAATGAGTTTAATTTTGTTTTCCACTCACCTTTTTAAGTGGAACTGCACAGGGTTTTGTCAAAGTCATATAAAAGTAGATATTGATTTATTACATATGGATGGTACGCAAAGAGTACTTTGGCTATTTACATATAAAAAAGACAAGATTATTACCTGGAGAACATACAATCAATTTGACATATCTTTTCTTTTATTATCTTCTTATAGGAATAATGCATAATTTGTAGCTTAATCCATATACTTTTGTATCAAAACTATAATAATGTATGTAATGTATGTATACACATTTACATACATTATATACATGTATACACTCAGATACATGCACATATATGGAAACAACAAAAAGGATCAAGCGGGCAGGACAAGATAAAAAAGATGCTGTGATCTTTGTTATTGTGCCATAGGAATCCGGGTCACTGTCCAAATATTTGGATAAGCCCATCTCTCCGGGAGATTATCTGTTCTAGCAGGACATGTGAGAAACAATCCCTGCATGGGACACACGCCTACAGTACAGTATATGGGCTAATTCATGCACACCAACATACCATAACTGGCACAAGGCAGCTGCTCGTGTGTAATTATGTTGTTGGCTATGTACAAACAAAAGCAAAAAATAAATAAATAAATAAAATCGTATTCACATGCCAGTGTGAGGAAGAGGTCAGGAAGTAATTATCCGCCGGTGCTCACGTGGCTCCTGTCTACCTGTCTAATGGCACAAACATGCAGCTCAGCACAGTGTGCCATCTGTGTACTTCTCCTTTCTTCGGTATAGTCGTGTACTTTCCACAGGAAACCCTCAGTCTCAGAGGTGGAGCCCACCCAACCAGAGGTGGATTGCCTGACGACGTCTCCACAACTCAACATCCTTAAACTTCCATGACTTCAAACTGGATCGTGGTG
This sequence comes from Trachurus trachurus, assembly GCF_905171665.1. Lineage (NCBI taxonomy): Eukaryota > Metazoa > Chordata > Actinopteri > Carangiformes > Carangidae > Trachurus > Trachurus trachurus. The sequence continues at coordinate 24,736,007 of NC_139898.1, read as the reverse complement.
GCATTTTTCTTATGAAGGATAAAAAGAAGTGGACATGACGACGAGAAAACTAGCAGTAGTGACACCACATTTCTCAGTTAACCATGGCATGCTGGACTTTGTTGTATGCATTAGAAATGAGGTCTGCATCTCAAACGTGCAGCAGTCCAAGGTAACAATCTGGTGTCTCTCAAGCTGAGCCAGAATACCCACAATCCTCCTGGGGTGGGGATGTCGCCATGTAGGTTTTCACACTGGTCTATTTCTTCGCTGATTCAAACACTCAAGAAAAAAAAAAAGACTGATATCAACATCAGCATCAAGGCAAGCTTATTTGTACAGCCCATTTTTACAAACAGTTTGTCTCAAAGGGCTTTATACAGCATCATAACAACATCCTTTGCTCTTAGACCCTCATAACAACTGAGGAAAACAACCTCCTAAGAAAACACGGGAGAAACCGCAGGGTGAGCGACAGAGGAGGGATCCCTCACCCAGGACGGACAGACGTACAATCGATGTTGTGTACAGACAAGAAAACAGTTCACAACAATAGAGTAACATCAGTGTTAGTCATTTCATATTTATCTGCTGCTAATTCTCACTCTGCACCAAGGACACACAAGGTGTTGAGCAAACAAATTCTCACCTCGGTGCAGACACTTCACAGGTGTAGACAGCCGTCAATAGAGCCACTGCACCCTGCACTGCAATCTACATCAGCAGCGATAAGGGATGGCTGTGTGTCGTAATGCTTATACTGTCCTGTGTAGCTACTGTATGTCTTATCACAACCGGTCAAATAGGAAAATAAACTGTCGGCGTGATAAGACACATTATACTGTACTGCCTCAGAACTCGTTTCTTACCTCAGGCATTAAACAAATAGCTAGAGGTTGAGTTTGGTTTTCATGTGTAAACATCGCTCTGGAGGAGTTAGTTTCCCATTAATGGCTCAAATCATTGCACAAAATCATGAATTAAGTGTAATTAAGGTGAGAAAACGTTGTTAATTTGTAGAAAACATCCATACTTTCTCAGTACTAAAGTTAACTCCTATAGTTTCTGTCTTTGCCGATGTGGATGTTTGTTGTTTCTCCTGCTTCTCTTGCTCTTTTTAGGTAAATAAACTCAGTGTCAACAGGGTATAGGTCCTGTTGGCTCTTAAATAAAGCAACTACGTGGAAGCCTGGATTTTTCTTAAATGGCTCGAGTCCAGATGAGAAATTCTTTTTATCATCTGTTCTGCATCTCTGGTCCCATCCAGTCGACTCAAACTCTCGCTCTTTTCCCACCTCAGTCAGCCGCTCTTTTGATGTCAGGCCTCCAGTGATGAGTTGTACAGTACGCTGCTTTAAAGATGATAACAGGAAAACTATTTTTCTTAAAGGAAAACAGCAACTGAGTAGCATTTTTGAAGTGTTGGGTTGACCGAAATTAGAGGGGAAAAAACACGCAGTTTTGATTTGGTCTGGAAATGTTTCAACGCTTCGGGTGGAGGCGGGAAATTGTATTGTCTTGTTTTGTTGTTTTTTGGAGGGGTTGGTTTAAAAGGGCACTACAAAACATTTCACTCACAGCTTTCTTTTTAACCTTTTTGGCTTTTGCCTCCTTAAATTAAACCATTCCCACTGAAGACCCCTCATCACACACTCCACATTGTATGTGTGAAGGGCGAAGCTCCTTTCTCAGACTTTTTCAGTTTAATAGATTTTACAGTCTCCAGTACTTAACAAGAAAAAAAGGCAAAGATTAATAAAAAAAAAATGCTGTCTTTTTACTTTCCTAGCTTATTCATTATTTTGCATCTCTTCTGCCTTTTTGATTGGTTTTAGGTAAACATGTTGTCCTCTGTGAGCCATTCCCTTTCAAGTTTATAAAAAGGAATTACTGGAGGTTCAGAGGCACAACTAATATGGTCAAGGATAAGAAATCCTGCTCGGCAACAGGGTCAGATTTATCATAGGGAGTTGCTAAAGGCTAAGACACTTGCAGACCAATGTCATGGTGATTTTTTTTTTTTTTTGACATATCCCAGAGCGGTTCTGACATATCCTTCGGGTTGTCTGCTTGTCACTGTCTCGACTAAATGCACGCTATGATCAAAATAAGTCCCGATATACAAATTCAGACTATTACTTTCTGTCTGCTTTGCATGGCAAACAACTGACCTCTCTCACGCAACGTATTCAGAATGTTTCTCTGTAAAAACACTTACACACACCCCAAAACCTTTTAATTAACAGAAGTTAGGATATTTTCACCCAGACATGTGATAGTGCACGTAACCACATTCCAGCCAGGGATTAGTATAATGATGGGAAACACATGAGAAGATTGCTTAATGTATGGGAAATAGGAAGTAAGAATACACATAAAACCAGACTCGTATGCGGCACAGGGAGGAGTTTAGAGATTCTGAGAAAAACTACAAGGCTAGTGAGGACTGAGTTGAAGTAAGTCAAGTTGAAATAGAAGAAAGCTACTTGCTATTCATTTTTGTCATTAGTCCTTTTTGTCAGGGATTACTTTTCTCATCTTTTGTAAAAAACATGGAAACATAATTGTCGACTGTTAATTTCTCTGCTATGTGATCAGTTTCCCAATAAACATATTTGAAACAACGAAATAGAAGAAAGCTGTTAAATAACAACATGAAACCAGCTAAAACTAAAAAAAAAGTAGAAGGAATCTATTTGTGTTAAAGTGTGAAACAGAGTGACAGCTTGACATGTGTGTGTTTGTGTGTGTGTGGCTGCGTGTGTGTCCTAACCTGTGAGTGTGGCCATGGTTGGCGGCGTGGAGTTTCCTGATGACTTCCTCACTGAAGTCAAAGTGAACCCTTCCTCTGGCACAAGGTGAACGCCGGTACATGGCCCCGCGACGCACGCATGCACTCATGCACACACTACCCAGCAGCACATAACCATCACACACGCATCGCCACAAACGCACGCATCCACTGGAACACACCCATGGTAGTGTCACTGTCAAAAAGTGTAGTATTTCACACGCAAAACACACAGACCGAACACATTAACACCCTGCACGTCGGCAGCATGAGTGACAGCTGCACTGTAGCATGCAACTCACACACTATGTCACACAGACTAGCACCTTGAAACGAGAGCCGACAAATGTGTGTTACAAGTCCTACAAAACAAGCTCCACGACACACACACACACTCACTCGGCAAACATAAACAGCGATGCATCACTCATTCACAGTCTTCACAGTCACACATTGACCTGACTCAAACCTCTCGTCAGGTAAAAGTTACTGGGCAGGTTATCCATCAGACATCCATCCCCTCCTCGGCACAAGTGAAAGCAGCAAAAAAAACAGGTATCCAAACACCTTGATCTACACACAAACACAAACACACAACTCTCACATCACACGCAACAACAACACAAGCAGCGCTCCATACGTCACATCGAGGAACTCGTCAAACCCCTGTTCACACTCTGACTCTCCGCACGCTCAACTCTCCCTCCCTCTCTCTCTCTCTCGTCCGCTCTCTGATCGCTTTGCGGACTCTTCTCTTCGTCACAGGCTTTACTTCCTCCCACCGTGGTGGGTGGGTGGGTGTGTGCATTTGTGTGTGTGTGTGTGTATGTATTACTATGTGTGTGTTTGGAGCTCTGTTCCTCTCAGCCAGCCCGGCAGAGTAAAGAGGAGCATCCAAAGTTGTGGAGTGGAGTTGCTGGAGTGGAGTCGTAACTTATACATTCTTTACAGCCGGGTTAGCTTCATAAATCTGTCTTTCTATGGGAAATACACTGAGGCATGGGAGCTACACACACTGTTGCTGTAAAGATAAACTGACCATATGAGGAAGCAACTGCACAAATGTTATTTTTCCATAAAATCACTCAATGAAAATTTTAATGATTGTTTAATTGCTTTTCGGCATCTTTAACGTTTATACAGTGTCTTAATGGCCTGGAGAATATTGGTGACTAACTGACTGATTAACTACAGTGCACTGCAATGAGACTTTGTTGTTGACTTGTACCAATTTATAATTGTAATACAGGCTGCGCTGCGCGGTTGTTTGCATGAAAACAATCATTTCACTGAAAAACAGTACATGAACATTCACTTAATTGTTAATAACAACACATTATAATGTAAAAAAAAAAAATCTTTATGGGAGTGGTTATGATGTCTGAAAAAACTGTATATAATAAACCTATTCATAATAAATCTATTAAACATAGGTGTACTGCTCATAAATGATCAAAATCAAAGCCTTCATAAAACAAAGAACAAAACAAAACAATATATTAAACAACATATTCAATCTGGATTTGCGGTTATTCTGGCAACCTGGTCTACCTTAACTGTTTGTGTGTGTCTGTGTGAGAAAGAGGTGCCATCTGGCTCCACCACAGGGGCCAACAAAGCCTCATGACACGGTACAGTACAGATACCCAGCCCTCATATCACAATAACTGTGATGGCAGCTTTGTAATAAATGGCAGCAGAAATGGCAGCAGAAACAATAAGTGAAGCTAAGTGAACTAATAAACTGGTAAATGAGTGTATATGAGATGGACAAAATGGTTGGGTCAATAAAATGCATTGATATTTAGTGAAAACAAAAAACTACTGGCAATAGGTGACAAATAATCTTGTTTGTTGCTGATGGATATTGAACTTACAACATCTACAATAAAATTAGTCATTAGTCATTATGTGAAAATGCCCAGGAGACACTTCATCAGCATTAAGACATGATAAATTAAACCAGTAGAAAAATATAGAACATAAAGAAAGACCATTATTTTATTCAGCTCCATTTTTGAAGCAGATTGTGTCAATATTTTGTTTAGCATTAATAATAATAATAATAATAATAATCTTTTTTTCTCCTATATATCCCTCTTATTTCTCTCTATTACGTTTTACATTACACTTACAGTAACAGTGAGCACACCTTTGATTCATCTTTGATTGCAGAAAATAGATCATTTTACACCATTCAGGCTGTTTTCCGGTTGTTTTCTGGAAATGAACAATATTTCCTTTGATCTCTTGAACTGAACTGAGTGAGTAAACATTGGACGTAAATATGAACCTGATCGGAAGAAAAGGTGACACCGGCTCTGTGAGTAACTACGTCCTGTTTGTTCATGACTTCCTTCAGTAGTCATCGTGAAACGTGAAAAGGGAAAAACTTCCTTGAAAGACAAAGGGAGGAGTTTCTTCCGACTCCTGTCGAGACAGGTCAAGTGAGGTTCCTTGTCATTTATTTGGAACCGATACAGAAAGATGACACATGACTCAAACACTTAAAAACAAACCGGGGGAGGAGCACGATGACGGAAAGGGAAAAAAAGGTGAACCACTACTACGTTCCCACACTATAGCTCGTCACACCGCTTCACAACACACACAAAAAGAAGAGAAACAGGAGAAGTGGACGATGCGGTAGCCACAGGGCTGTGTGTGTCCCGCGCAACAACGGCCATGGCTTTCTTCCTTAATGACCTCCTGAGGGTCGACCATAGAAGAGGGGATATAGAAACAGCCTCTGCTTGCACTACAGTGATATTCATGTATGGTCCATTGCTGCAGATCCTGGAAACTGACTTTGAATTAACCGTTGTTGTAAATGTGTGTGTTTCAGGAGATAAATATAGTTAGAATATTTACATATGTACAGTATGTATGAAATGTAAAGGAGAACTTTCCTTTTTTTTTTTTTTTGAAAAAAAAGGTAAAATTGCCTCTTGTTATTTAAACTACTGTAATTGTCTTGTTACAAATTGTCTTTTGTAGTCATTTTAAGTTGACTGTCCAATTCTGCCTAAAAATTAAAACCCTCTCTATTTAATCTAATTCTGTGGTCTTACATAATTTAGTGGCATCATGCAGTCAAATCCCTCTACACCTTTCAGCTCATGACTCATGAATTTGTAAAACTCAACACAAATAATCGTCTTTACAATAAGCCCTACAATTATTAACACAATCAAGTGCTCATTTATAGTTAAAGTCCTCAGTTACATGTAAACGGTGCTGATGGTGTAGGATTTGGCAGGACGAACCGGTGGAGTCTCAGTGGAGACTAAACAGCTGAATAAACAGTGAACGTCACTGTACACAGGCGAAGAAGACTGACTGTGTTTATAAGATCCGGTCCTGCAGGGTTTCATTGGCCATGCCTTAAAATGAACCAGATGTAAAAACAAACATCATGCCAAGACGTATACTGGCATTGAATAAACAAAACCTTGACGACACAACAAATACTGATAGTCTACGTAAATATAGCAGCAGTTATGATTATCTATTATAGTGTGTTGAGAGGAATGCATTGCTGTAAAACCTGTTGATCAAACCACAACCACCCAGTGAAACTACAGTATTCCTTGAGAGCAACCTCTTACAACTCTCACGTTACATTAAAAGATGATTCTGTGTTAGGACATACTGGTTCTATTCGCCCCCCAAAAGATAATACAGCTAATCTCAGATTTGATGTTTAAATAGGAACTATGCAATGTTTCCGCTGTTTTGCTAACCCTCCTCCCAACCATGTGCATTTGTTTACAACAAAGCTGGCCAGAAATCAATCAATAGAGCGGTGCATAATGTCATATATCATATACGATGTTACGACTTGTATGTTTTTGTAGTTTAAACAAGAGATTATGGATTACAGGGCTTGTTTGTGTCGCAGTGCCCAGACACGAGAGCTGGGACACCAGGGCGCTGGCCCCGATCTTGCAAGGTTGGTTTTCAGCAAAGACACACTAAGTGACACGAACATAGAAGGCAGAGAGCCTTCATTCTCCCTGTAACAAGTTAAGCCATTTATTAAACCATCACAATTACTCCAAAGCTATTTACTGTAATTAAGGTAAAAATGTAGCATAGTTAAGATACAAATCCTGCATAGTTTAAACCAGTCTGAAAGCATGAAACATGCAGACCTGCTCTATGAACACCAGAGGGCACTATTTCATTACATAGAAAAACATAAAACTAGTCTCTCAGGCTCACATCCACAAGATGGCAGTGTGTACATGTGTAATTCACCAGCTGCACTCAGAGCAGCAGAGGAACTCACACCGACAGGATGCAGTGTGTGAGACGTGGCACCAGAGCAGCAATGCCCAATGGGAAACACCTTTAGCTGGCATCACACAGGACGTGAACATTGTTCTTGTCAATGTAATTACATGTTGGATAACAGAGCCACGATGGCTCTGTGACAGAGTGATGTAGGACGGCTCTGATTCGAATATCAAGATAAGAGGATGCTGGGAAAGTCAATAGATCTGTGCAAACTCTTAATTACACGACAGCGACCTCCTCTATGCTGAAATCTTGGGCGGGGCATTTGAACTCGCCTGTGTGGATGGAGGCTGATAAAATTTGCCGCAGCTCCATGCAGTGATCATTTAAGCTCATCGTTGAACATTGTTTTGGAGGAACAATGCATGGTTGTAATTTTAGGGCATGAAATTAAAGCACTTATCACTTAACATTTTTTGATGTGTAGCTTCATCAGGGTTTCACACAGAGGCAGAGAACCATAATTAAACATCGATCAGACATCCAAGTTGACGGCTTGAGAGCAGCTTGTCAAATTGTCGCTGGCAGACCGCTCCTCTGTCTCTGTCCTCGTGATTTGAATCAATATCACGCTGCAGATAAGGGAAACCGGGAAAAAAAAAGAAAAAGAAAAAAAAGGGCCTGGATGTGCTGAAAACAAAAGATTGCGAAAGAATCTCAGATGCATTTGACAGAGGCTGACAGGCACAACATCACCTCTCACATGAAATCTGTCTCCCTTACACCAACACACACTATCACGTTAAATCAGGATCAAACAACAGGCCCTTAAGAGCTATTTTGAATATAAACCCCAAAAAGAGAGAAAGAGGGGGCGAAAGTTCAGAGGAGCAGGTGGATGGAAAGAAATGTATCAAAAATAGTCACAGACAAAAGGAAGGGAAGATATGAACGACAGGAGCAGGGGGATAAAAAATAGATCTTTATGAAAAATCGAGATCATCGTCCTCCGAGGGTCTGTGTTGACACAAATTCCACCAATCTACATATGATCCCCTCATTAAAACTGTTGTGTGTGCACTAAAATGGAAAATACAAGACGGCGCTGCAGATGCACGGTGGAGTCAAGTGTAAAGCCAAAGAAGATGAAAAGGAAGGAGGACAGAAAGATTAATTCAACCAGTCTGATGATCAGTGCGAGTCTGTTTCCTCTCATCCCAACGATACGTCCTCTGAACCTCGGCGAAGGTGCTGAACGACCCATGGACACCGACGCCCGGGGCTCTCATCAGTCTGCGCGGTCTTGGGTGAGTGGCAAAATGGCTTTCAGAGCAAAAACAGCAACACCAGTGTCTAATGCATTTATACTGTTCTTAAAAAACGGCCTGGGGCGGGGGGGGGGGGGGGGGGGGGGGGGGGGTGACAAACAGACGCTGTCGGGGAATGTTTTGGACTGAATTTCAGTCGAACCGCTTCACCTTCAAGTACTGAATGTGGACTCCCTGAACTCCCCGGCACTTAATGTGCTTTGAAGCTGACAGGCAATGCTCTGCTATCCCCGAACACAGACAAGCTCCATTGTTGTACTTTCTTCAAACATTCTTCTCCTTTAGGGCCGAGAACATTTTTGCTGTATTTTCCTCATACTCTCCTTTCATTCAGTTTAGTTTAAAGCCTTTATTGGGCACACGTTTAAAGTACTTGGAAATTCAAAATCTCAATCCTGGACCGCTACTTTTTTTTTTTTTTTCCTGCAAATCAAGGTCAGTGAAGTTACCATATATCTTCACCCTTCAAAAGGTAATAACTTTTCCAAAGATACATATTTAAAAACACAGATAAAGTTAAAGGGCCAAGGATATACAAAAATACTTCTAATCTAAACTTAACCTTACCCTAAACTTAAATAACTTATTTTATTTGTCACAAATAAGTTACTGAATGTGGTTACTTGCCCAATAAAGGGTTGAACAAAACGACTACATTTACAGTAGGCCTGTGAAATAACCACAGAGGAATAATATCACTTATCATTTAAGGGCTAAAAACATATGTTGCAGTGACAGTCGTTTTCTTTTACAGGGTTACCACTCAAAAACGCTGAGAGCCATTAGCACAACCGTGGAAACAGCAATTGACACAACGGATTATCGAATAAAGTCCATCATTTGTGAGCCGTGCATGGTGATCGTTGCTTCCCCACAGTTTGAGCATATATTTATAAGACCCTTCCGCTTAGTAAGGAGTGTCCTCCAAAGACGCGAGTGTGACTTCATGTGGAGTGACACTCAGTCAGTAGTGTAGTGGCACTGAGGACTGGACGACCCTGCTCAGGAGAACTCCCCCTGCCTCCGCTCCTTGTGACTTCCACAGGGACGTTAGCACAGTGCTGAAATGACTGCGGGGATATTCTTCACTCAAAGCCTTACATTACCCTACACAGTTTGACTTAGTCCATGTCAGTAATGTAGTGTTTTAACCAACAAGATGTTTCCTGAACTGGGAAGAAGAAGGAGAGAGAAAGAAAGGTGCCAAGTATGAAAAGTAAGGCATAAACAACAAGCCTGTATCTGAAAGCTGCTACTTTGTATTTTCAGATAAAGCGGGAATTTTAAGATCAACTGGTGTGTGTGAGAGTGTGAGAGTGGCAACACAACTTAGCTTTCTCCATCTCTTTCTCACTCCCTCTGTGTAAATCTAATTCCCCTCGCTGAAAAACAGGGCACTGCAGTCAGTCCCCCCCCCCCCCTGTGATTAACCTAATCCCCTAGTCGCAGAGTAGCTCTCTTTTCAGTGCCAACATCATGCCGTATTTGACGTCAGCACAGCAGCGCTCACGCCGTGATAACCGGGGGCAATGCACTGAATATATGTGTGAATTTTAAGCAGCGAGGAATGTTACTCCGATACCAAACACGTTCCACAAACAGCACAACCCAAAGAGCTGGAAAAAGAGCTGCGGTACAACAGCTTGACTATAGAAAAACACTGACACTTATGGAGTTATTACAGCACAACTATTAATACTATCATCCAGTTGAAATATTGTGGCTGATGAGTGGATGCGAGTACATGGAATTTAAAAAGCAGCATCCCTAAACTGGACTGGGCAGAGCATGAAACTAATAATTTTTGCTTTTGAACAGCGTAATCACTTTAAACAATGATGAAGTAATGAATAATGAGTAACTGCTGATGGCATCGCTTTGTCATCTGGCTATGAAAATGTTTTGACTTTGTTTATGTGTCACGCGTTCTCTCGATTTGATGATCTACTGCCTGCGCTGATGATGTCAGTACATGTAACAGCTGGTCCTGCTCTGTCAAAATAAAAGCACCAGCCACTCACACAAAGCAGTTTGCTTCACGTACTCAACGGTCAACCTGAATTATTTAAAGCTGCTACGTAAACGCTGCAAAGAAAACCCAGAGCACGCGTCACCGTCGCATTTCAATGCCACATTATGTTATGGTCTATCGTTTGTGAGTGTCAATGCCTGTTGACTGACATAAGGTCAATGGTGACTTGTGTCTCTGTGTGTCATGGCGAGCACATTCAAGGTTCAGAACATGCCAGATGACTCGTGTTTAGGGTTAGAGGGCTTGATCCTGACATCAGAACAGGGAATCAGGTAACAAAGCTTACAAAGTTTTCTCTCTCTCGCCGGCTCTTTCCTTTCTTCTTGTTAAACGTAGCACCTTTTTTTTTTATCTCGTCCATCTCCACCTGTCAGGCTACAGGATCTGTAGGAGTGTAATCCGCAAAGTGGTTCAAAACAATGATTCACTTCGGGGTTCGCAGATCAAGGAGAGTGAACGAGGGAATGTTCACCAAATTATACTAAACCACCCGCCGTGAGCGCACTTAATTTGTTCCCAACACCTATAACAGCTTCTTTTTTGAGTCACAACATAAACTAAGCGCGGTGCTAATGTAGATTTATGAACTAAAGTACATTTTAGTGACTTGCTGCTATAATACTCCTAATCCTGCTTTAGGTTAATTAACAAAATCATGTTAATTCTGTATGATGAGCCTTTAGAAAATTAGACAAAATTAGATTGGGGTGTCGCTGAAATCCCCTCAGAGGAAAACGTTTCTCTTCTCTTCGATGAAACCCTATAATATCACATTTCACTTTGACAACATGAGAGGAGCAGGAACCCACTTACTGCAGGGGTTAGACGAGCTCACAGTATATCCAGACTAGCAGAGCACTCTTTAAAGAGGTGTACTGTATGTATATATCCCCATTAAACACTGTATAAACAAGTATGGGGAGAAAAGGATGTGTTTAAGTACAGATGTGCACAGACACTGGTAAAAAGGTGTCGCTGATGAGAAGAAGGAGAAAGGAGACAGAGGGAAATAAACAGGGCGATCTCTGCGTCGTACACCGTGGCTCTCCTCCTATTCACTGAGGTGTTTTTTTTTCTTGCAGCTCAAAGTGTTATCAGCAATTTCCAGCAGTGATCTACACAGAGAACAACACCGAGCTACCACTACAAAGGACTGAGTTTAATGAGAATAACACAGCGTCTCCTCACAGCAATTATATTCATATGCAAAAGTGCACAAACAAACACACACACACACACACATCGGCATAGACTGAATAGACTACAGCAACAACCCTTTGTCCTTCAAATTACATTTACATACAACAAAATTTCAACTCTGTTTACACTGAATTCTGCTCTGATTATATTTTTTTAATTATTATCATCACTACAGGTAATTAGGAAATGTTGTTAACATTATTGCACAGATGGGTAACAAATCTAAAATAAATAAATAAATAGGCTAATAATAATACAAATTCCAATGTGTTGGCTCACCATGTGTTGCCAGAACAGCTCCAATACTCCTTGACATTGATTTTTATAAATCTCTGAAGTCTACTGGAGGGATAAGGATCTGTTGTTGTCTGATGTTTTGATCTTGGCGGGCAGCAGTGCCAAACACATCAGCCTGAAATCTCCCACGGGCATTCAACTGGATTGAGATTTGGAAGGTCATAGCATAAGATTTGCATCATTTTCAAGTAATTAAATCACTCAGTGACCCCTCGTGCCATGTGTTGCTAGACCTTTTCATGGTTATGTTCAGAGACTCACAGCTCTTTGGCCAAGATCACTGTCTGGTTTGAGAGAAATAAATCCACAGCTTTGAGACAAAGTGTTTGTTTGACTATATTTTTCCTACTAATTACGTTTGTCACCACAATAGAAACGAGAAAATAGTGATATATAGATGTAATTTCAAAGACCCAGGGTTGAAACTTTTCCTTTTTTCTTCACATACCAAACCCAGGAGTGACGACGATAGCAGAAAGGGCTGCCGGGAACTTCCAGCCTGGATGACATCGCTGTCATCGTCTTGATTACTATTTGTTTCTTGTTTTTACTTATTGTTCTCTAAAAGTCTCAACTCAATAACTTACTTGATTTGATTCATCGATGGTGAAAAGTGTAAAACTGGAACTAGCAAACCAATCTTCTTAAGAAACAGACAAAACACTGACGTAGCATCCTGGAATTCCACTGTGGACCGCCACGGGACCGGTTTCAGAAATTAGTCGGGATAATCTCAGCATCTGTCAGTTTCAGTGAAGCAGCAGGTGGTTTCGAGCTCGGACTGGCAACATGAAAATCACCCTGCCACGTCTTTTCCAATCAGTACGTCAGCAGTTTACAGCAGATGAGATGAGAGAGAAAGTGGGTTTAAGCCAATTTAAAACCAAATCCTCATTTTGTCGTTCATGAAACGGCTGAATATTTGTCTTTCCAAGTCCTTGCAATTAGAGGCTAAAACCAAGACCAGACAAAATACGGCAATCAGCCAAAACTGATAATAAATAAAAAATATGTTCCCCCGTCGGAAAACGGTCATAATCCTCCAACACAGAGTCGATCACGGCGTCCCCGTTCCAGTTTTCCTTTCCAGAGCCATATTTCACGTCTCTGTCGGCCCCTGTTCCACTGAAAATTGACGCTGTTCCTCTCATCTGGTCTCTGCCTCAGTTCAGGTCTACTGGGCCACGTACAGGTCACATTTCATGAACGATCTTGGATCCCCCAGCCCCAAGTAACCAAGGTATATATTTGCATGGGCAACCATAACAACTGCTAAACAACCCTGCCTTCTTGGCAACAAGGACGTCCTTTCATTTACCAGATTTCTCCATCTGAAGATTTTTTGATTGAGTTATAAAAATTTGATTTTTAAATTAAGCTAACAGTCGCAAACACTGTGTCTGCAAAACCTCAGCCAGTGAATACGAACGGGCTGTTATTTACCCATCTTTCTTATTTTCTCCACTCAAACTACAAGTAAGTCTGAGGTAAACAACACTTTTAATCTAACACACACACACAGACACATGAGATGGTTCAGTTGATTACAGCATAGTCAAGCGTCAGTGTTGTGACATGCTGCTGTTCTAAGACATTTCTTATCCGTTTTTATGAAAGAGCAAGAATACGTCATCAATTTTTAAGAGGCTGCAACTACGTGGGCCTTTTAACTACAGCAGCTATCACACCTTAGCCTCCTGTAAAATGAACCGACCATCAGCAGCCACACAGCAGTTTAAAATGCTTACAGCATCAGTTGTGGTCTTTCTATTCAAATAAAAGCTCAACAATGAAGTAATCGGCTCCTTTGGGAGCAACATGTAAAAGGAATCACATTCTTATTGGTTTCACTTCTCGTATTACCCGACCACTTCCTTCGCTGCACTGTATGTGTGTCACGTCTGTCTCACTGTACGTGCTGATTGTACCTACATGGGCTCAAATTACGCAGGGCAGCGGCGCACGGTACGAAGCGATAAGCTCTACAGCAACAACTCCGGCCCGCATGGAGACACACAATCCTCGCTCCTGAAAGCAGCACACACATCTGAGAAGTGCGTGTTTGAAAAAAGCCGGCACCACTCACTGATGTGCGGCTTGACATTTGAGACTGCGTGTATCAAATAGCATTCAGCATCAGCAAACAACTGTAGCTGAATACAAAATCTGTTTTTTTGTGTGTGTGTGTGTGCTGGTGCCCACTTTGCTTCCCCATTCAAAGTGCCTCCATTAAACTGCCTAGCAACAAGTGGGTTCGAAAGCACTTGACTCGTGGCTCTGTGTGGTCGGCCATTGTTTGCTTTGAAACGCGCTACTTTTTCACAGCGTTCAGCGTGTGGTGGGCTCAGGAAATAATTCTGTACAGAATTGGAAAAGCTTTTTTGTTAGATGAACCGCCAAGATGGTTTGAGATCGTTTGTCTCATAAATCTTCCAGTCATCAGTTATTTATTAATCTAATGTCAGTCAAGAGTGTGTGGACTTGTTTTCAGAGTAAGCAGTGTTGCGTCACTTTAACGTCCTGAATTTGAATAAATTAGCAAGGGGATTGACTTCATTAATTGGCATTAATCGCACACTGAGAGAAATGTGAAATGTTTTATTATACAATGTGGACAAATACTTTACATCCTCACAGGGTTGTTTTAAATCTGCGAAACAAATTGTGTTTATTTAAAGTAAGCATGGAGTATTTAATATTGTGGAATTGGTCAAATCTGATAAACAGGACGTGTCTTCCTAATTAAATGCCCACCAAACAACACATTTGATATTAACATTGGCTCCTCACTACTCTTGCAAATCCCACTGAGATTCCCACTTTATTCCCATTACTTGGATGCAACCACAGACTGTGCGGTTCTGTCTTACAGTGTGCACCTACCTGAAAATTAAACTTCATCCCGCTGTTTCACTGACAAACTGTGACCATGCACTGGCATGCTCAGCAAATAGCAAGAGAAAGCTGAAGTAAACAAGTGGCTGATGAAGTAATTTGAAATTCTACCATCGTCAGACCCAGATATCTTTCCCAGCAGTAATTGGAGACTAAACCAAAGCCCAAAACAAGCCCGTGTAACTAAGAGAACAAGTTAGACTGTGGACGCAAAGCTGTAGACTAGATTAAACTGAGCTGTGGTGCATTTTATTGGCTATGAATTACACTTCATTTGTAAGAGTAATGATGTGCTACTTCTGCCTTAAACTCACATTTAGTCTGCCTTTAAAACGTGTAATGTGTAGACTTGATCAGGTGGCAAAAAAACACTTAAGTGAAATGATAATGTTGTGCTATATCTGCAGGATGCATGAGTATTAAGCAATTGCTTTGTAACACTGAAGCTATATACGAATATATCAGGGCTGTGTTATTTGAATTTGTTTCAGAGACTTCTTTAATCCAACAAATTGCATTACATGTGAATCTCCTGAGTCCCATTCAAATGATCATTTCCATTAGCCAGACTTTGAGTGACAGCATGATTGCCGAGCACCTGTTTTATAAGATATTTTGGTTTAAACTCCGACCCAGTAACCGGTTAACATTTGATTTTTACTTCAGAGGTTTGAGGTTTCGTATTAAATTTCAAACTGACATGAAAACAGCCACCAGACCACCGAAATTATAAACCAAATGCTTTATTTCTTCACCCCTCCTTGTGGCTTTGAGCTGAACCTCCTGCTTAGTAGCGAGGAAAACAAAAAACCTCACAGATGGAGTGTGATTCAAAGTTCAGCTAACTCATATGCACACATGTAGTCACAGAGAAACACACACACACACACACACTCTCTCTCTTAGAGCCAGGCGACAACTCATCTTGAAACGAAGACAGGCAATGATGGAATATATTACTCAGCCAGAATGAACAGTACACACCCAAAAACACACACACACACACACACAGGTTGACTTTAAAAACAGCCGTCAGCTGGGAAATTCTTCTGACACACCGACATGACAGAGGGAGAGGGTGGTGTGGGGTTGGAGGGGTTGGGGGGGGTGGCAAAAAAAAATGAAGACAAAAGCACTGAGGTGAGACGTTTCTATGGTGACCGCATTCGTAAGCCCCGACATCACCAATGAGCTGTGACCTTATAGTAAGCCCGAGGATTCATAATAAACCTGAGGCAATGACTTGACAGCATGTAACCTGCATGATTTGCTTTGAGGGTAATGCAGCTTTAAACTAATAGTTTTCTTGACAACACTTGTCTGAGCCAACACGACAGTATGAGCACAAATAATACATCTGATGGTGTATTTGTATTTATAAAAAAAGAAAGAAAATGACTTCACTAATGATAAAATGGAATAAATACAATCGCTTGAACACACCCATTCTGCCTCAGGCACAAAATTCAGCCTCCTCCACTATGGCTTACTGTAAGAAAACTAGGGTGGATATAGTATATCAAATGCACTGTATGACCCATTACAATTCATGCAGAACAATGTAGGAACGGCTGAAGTCAATGATCCACGGTGAATTAAGGTGGTTTAGGGACACACAAAGCAGCTGGAGTACTTGACTTAAATGAAGCCATATTTTTGGGAGTGTGTGTTGGCCAGCCATGAGAAAGGCAAAGTGGAGAGGATTTAGTCTGGTAGAAGACAAATCCAGACAGCGTGTTGTGATGAGGGATTAGATGGTAGAGAGCTGTGGATGGAAATGATGATTGGCGTGAATGACTAATTGGCTGCAGGGTGAACAAAGCAGACGAGAACAGAAAAACAATAACAGGGTAAAAAATCGGTTCAGTAGGATGACCGCCATTTGTCTGCTTTTGTTATGTTAGGGCTGGCTCCGTCCACCCTGACGTGACTCCCACAAAATTTGTTTTTTCCATGACTGGTATTACAGATATGATTATAGTTTTTATTTTTAATCTATCCTCTATTACATAAGACCGATGAAATAGACATTCCTAGTCTTTAATGCATTTCGTATACGGTAATGCTTTGTTTAATATGATCCATATAATACCCTATGTTCCTCAGGATTTCAAAAAAAAGGAGCTTTCCCTTGTAAATAAGCACCAAAATACATGGTACTGTGCCTGTGTTCAACCCTGTTTTCAGACTATTTAAGGATTTCAAAGAGATTAGAGGAATCTCTATGAACCAGCACATAATAATGGAAGCGGGTCATGATCAGATGGCACTGGCAGTATTTATTAAATGAGCATTTTTGGTTCAAAACAAAAAGAAAATCTCATGTGAGATCTTTAATGCACAATTTAGGCCAGATATGGTTTACAGTTTTATTTCTATCCTTATAAATATTTTATTAAGCTTCAGTGGCCACTAAAAACTTATGCACACCTACAAAGGCAGACAGGTGCGTAGGAGAAGACCAGCGCAGTCAAACAATAAGATCAAAGGAGGCTCCTGCACACTCTCTTAACCTGCATTGCCGTTTTAATGAAAGCACAATGTTTCGGTCCCTTGGACCTTCGTCGGGTTATGCTCTGATGAACCTGACGAATTAAGCTTCAGTGGGAAATGTAAGGGTGGTCATTCTTTGAATATCCGTGCAAACAGCAAAGTGAATCAAATGAGTGCATTTAAAAAACTGTTTTGCTACATATTAATGTGGATATTAGCTGCTTTCCCAGTTAAGGTATTATTTATGATATGAGCGCCCCTTCATATTACTGCTGTCAGATCAAATAGTGAAAGGAAAAAGGAAAAGGGGGAAAAAAAGAAAGAGAAAGAGATGCTGCTCAGCTTGCTGCCGCCACCGCTGCTGTGGCTGCCAATGCATGTCACGGCTCACCACCACCCCAGCATCGACCTGTGGGCTCTGTTTCTTCATGGTTCCCAACAGGGGGGCTGCATTGATCTCACTCCACTCTCACTTTCGCAGGCTTTAAATTATGCTTGGCAGAGAGCGACACGAAACCTTTAGCCTCAACACCAAACAAAAATCCATACTCTCACTCCTTCCAAATTAAAACACTCGTAGTCGATATATAAAACGCTCAAGTGAATGTGAAAGATATTAAGTAAACATATGGGCATAAAGGAGTGTCTGTCTCATATTGGCTTTTCGTGTTTTTCCCTTTTGAAGAAAATGCAGAAAGAGAAAGCGTGTAGTTAGAGATGGATTTAGCTTTAGATCAATATCAGGAATATGTCTAATTATTAGTATAGACATAAAATATCATAAATTGTCAGAGACATGGTCGGCTCCTCCTATTACAATGAAGCCTTGAGGCGTTCTGCCCCTTACTTACAGAACAAACCAGACATAAAGTGCACACTCATGCACAACACAACTGCCACAAAGGTCTCCACTGTTATCCCCACAACTCACATAACAATGTACGATGTAATTATCATTGTCTGCGGCCCCGTATGGGTCAATGCTCGTCTCACCTAACATATACTATCTCTGCAAATATGTGTGTGTGTGTGTGTGTGTGTGTGCAGGTCTTTACACATGTTAGATACCAAGTGTGTGCATTTGTGCGTCTGTCCATCTGTGCCGATGTGGGTCCGTGGACACTCAGACGTGTGCGCATGTATCAGTGTGTGGCAGCGTGACGCACATAGTTACCAGCAAACATTACCGCCCGGTTGCCATGGCCGACGGGTTCCAACAAAGCAAAGCTTCAAATAGCTTCCTGTATCTCCTTCCCATCTCTGTTTCCCCCCCTTTTCTTCTTAAAGTCATTATTTTTTTTCATCACCCCCTTTTTTCTCCTCTGTTATTGCTTTCCCTCTTTTTTTCTTTTCTTTTTTTTTGCTGTGAAATAGAGACGAGTCCTTTCATTTTTATTGGTCTGAACTCTACCCTTCCTCTCTTCTGTTTTCCATTTGCCTTTCATTTGTCAGCCTTCCATTTTTGCCCTCGTGTAAAATCTTGTTTATCCCCAGTTTTCCTGCTGTTTTGAAACCCTCCATTTTTCACAGGTTATCATGCCATGCCTATTATTTCATTTCCCTATCATTATCTCTACGACTAGTATTAGTTTAAGCATTGTGTGCACCTCCGCTATCTTTGTCTCTGAAATGAACACTGTATGATGTGATGGCTTCCAACCAGGGCTCCTCACCTATTTTTGTCTCGTCTGAGTTTGTATCCCATAAATAAACAACTAAATGGGCCACATGGGATTTTGCTTCTTCTTCCTCCTGCCTTCTTTCTTTGAGATGTTGTTTGTTCTGTCTGAGGTGAGGAGAGAAAGATAACCTAGTATCTCTCTTTTTCTCTCTCCATAAATATATATACTTTAAATCACAAAATTGACCATTTCACATATCAGGACTTTCCTGTCTTGTTTTAATTGCTCTCTTTCATTTATGCCTCTCTATCCACATCCATCCATCCATCCATCCATCCATTCATCCATCCATCCATCCATCCATCGTGTGCAAAGTTTTCAGGGAGGCTGGAGTCAATCCCAGCATGTCGTTTTACCGGGCTAACACACAAACAACACATTCACACTCTCGTTCACATCAGCAGGCAATCTAGAGGTTTGACAGCCAGCTGGAGTCTCCACTCCAGCACCCTGCTTTAGGCTTTCCCATGGAGACTGAGCAGTGTGATACCCTGATAATTGGAACACACCTTCCAATCCTCTTTTCAAAATCGGGAACCACTGGGATAGTAAATCCACCTCCTCCCTCGTGTCACCTTTTCAGTGCGGCACAAGAAAGAAAACCACCTATCACAAAAGCAAAAGAAAGTCTGCTATCACTTACTTTGCACAAAACCTTTCACCCTTTTCAGGACTCTGTATTTATATAATCAGCATCTCTGAGCTCTTATCAACCTTGTTGCTGAGCTTTTGGACTACTTCAGAGACTTCCATTACAGAAATGGGCAGGTCTCACCTGAGACTGCGTCCTCTCAGAGGAGTGAGTCTATAACAGTCAGATTCAGGCATTCCTCCTAAAGTGCTGCTTGACTGACTCTATTCAAGGTCGACAGTATCTGCTGACAGCAGCCGCAAAGCTGCAGCACTGTCCTCCTGAAATCTGTCTTCTGATGCAGACGAGGTCCCCTGAGCTCCTTCAACTTGACATCTGCTTTCTTGAGTTCTCAAGTTGCCACCACAACGGGAACCAATTATCTCCTAGCCACAACTCCCAACAGCAACATCCTCAACAGGGGCTTTGAACATGGCCTACACAGGTTCAACATCCCAAACCAAAAAAAAAAAAAAAAACCCTCCTCCTGAACTGGGATTTGAAGATCTTACCTTTTCATTATATTATCATTTAATTTATTGAGTTGGGACAATGCACATTCATCAACATTGATGCGTTAAGCATCAGTGTAAATGCGCCAGACTTAGCATAACTGCTAAATTTCAGCCGTATAGTCCCAAGGCAGGTTCCTATAGACAACATAGACACAGAAGACTTTAAAGCAGAAGTAAGCGATCCGGTTGTTTTGGCTATCTTCTTGTCAGCCGATGGAGTTAGCAGCCCCCGCCCTCGTCATGGATCTATTGGTCCTCGTCCCTATGTCACCACATTCACGCGCATCCCTTGGCTGCACACACAGCCCTTCATGCTGTTCTCTCTCCTCATTGGATAAAGGTTGTAGGATACAAGGAAGTATACAATTAATTTTTCTCCACGGCTTACAGCAGAGCAGAGTGACTGACAGACCCGTGTTTCGGACCAAACACTCTATGTAAGTGACTGCCGTCGGAAGATATAACTATTTAAGACTTACGTATATTAACACAAATATTCCGCTTACTTCTGCTTTAAAACCTCACGACGACAAATCGTCACAGACAGACAAAATAAAAACAGACAATTTTAACCCACAGTTACAAAACAATATACCAAAAGTATTTAAGCTATACATGTCTGATTTGTTTTTAACCAATGTTTGAGTTTTTTTTTTTTTTTAAGTGAGTAGTTGTTGTCGCAGTTTCTTATGTGTGATGGTAACTTGTTCCAGGACTGTGTTCCTCTTACAGAAACGACCATTTGACAAAATTTTGGTCTACGCCTCGGTACATGTACCTGTTCTCTCCGAGATAATTGTCCCAGTTCGACTTCACAGCAGGTTGGATTTTAGTCTTTCTCTCAAAGATCTCTCTGATCTACATCACCATGATACAGTAAGTCTAGGTTTTCTGATATGAAGTCCACAACCTAAACTATCTACTGTTTCAACGGAGGCCATGATGTGAAGTCAGAGTAGGAGGAAATATCACTCTGGTTCACACAACTGCAGTTTGGCACATGGGCATAAACAATGCAGCTAAGGGTCAGATTAAAGAAACACAAAGTTACTATTTAGCTCAGCTACAGTCAACACATTACCAAACAGGTTTGCACAATGCTGATTAAGCTCCGGCAGCAGGCAAATCTCTCAGCTCTAAATCTGTTATACTCAAAGCTTGTGGTTTGCGTCGTTACTCCAACTGCCAAAAGGGGGAGTAACATGAAGTTTCACGCTGCAGGTGCAACCACGATATGGAGCTGTGGGCTACAGTATACTGTATGGCCTGGCTCCAACTCAGGCTCCCCTGGAGGTGCCAGGTTATCCTGTGTCACGGGCCGGTGACATCACTGCTGACACCAATGTAAAAGGACCTGTGTGTGTTTGTGAGTATACTTCCTGTGTGACGGAGGTGGTGGTGGTGGTGGGGGGGGGGGCTCCTCTTTCGACATGAGCCATTGTGTAGATTGGTCCCGCAGAGCCTTAAGGGTATGAAGGGAGACTCACTTCACCCCATGTATGTACACACACACACACACTGTAATGTCTGCAACCTGAGTCTAGGAATCAGATTTCCAACCTCTCTCCTACACACACACTCAATGTACCTAGGCACTCTATCACACACACACACAAACCCACAACACTCACAGGGGCCTCGGCTTCACAATGGGCCTGAGAAGCACTGACAGAGAGCCATATAATTCATATGACACCAGCACCACATGGGAGCAGATTTGAAGGAAACCTACGTCATCGTGGTTTACAAATGACAAAGAACAGCCAGTCTTTTAGCAGCATCAGCAGACTGGAGAACAGACCTCTTTTCTCTTCTCTTGCCCCCCCAATCCCCCCCCCACCTCACCACCTCACCACCTCCTCCTCCTCTGCTCCACTCATCCTCCACCTCTCCATTTCTCATACTCATCCTGCACTCTCATCCGTTCTTCTCCTGGCTTCTTCTCATTCATCTGCTCTGTCCGCTCTCGCCTTACCCTACAGGATTTCTCCTGCTGGATTATTTAATAGGGGAGAGTGCTTTGTGCAACTTTTCAATGACTGTGCATTACAGTTGGACAGAGCACGACGTGTGCCACTCACGGCCCAAACGTTGGCGGCGGCTACAGATGCTGTGGTGAACTCTCACCACGCAGTGCTGGCGGAGAAGCCTTGATCAAGCGATGCACTTCACCACGGTTGGCTCGCACACTAAGACTCGCATCACCCAACCATATGGCAATTCAGCATTCACATTCACACCTAGGCATCTTGCAGACATGAAGGTAGAAGAACTCCATGTAGGCGGAAGAGGATTGTTTCAATCCCTTGCTGCTGCTTGTAAATCTGTACACTTTGCACCGGCATCCATACAGCTCTCTGACAAAACACAGCTTGCATCAAAGTCTTAAGCCCGATGTGGCGAGGCATCTGTAGCCTGATGGGATGAGGGCAAAGAGAAAGGATGGAGAAAGAAGAACGGGAGGGATATACTGTAGAGAGAAATGGAAAGATGTGAAAGGTGAGACAAAGGGAGGATGAACACAGGGAGATGAAATGAGATAGTAAGAAGGAGAAAAAAAAGAGAGACAAGCAGAGAGAGTGAAAGGATTCAGAATAAACTAAAAGGCATGTGGCAGATCAAAAAGAGGTGGAGAGGGGGGGAAAAAAACAGGAATGCTCTTTGCCGTCTTCCTTAAGCCGGTCCAGCTGAGTCACTCACTGCAGAGCGACCGCAGAGCTGAACCACCTCTGGTCTGCCCTGCCTTCATTTCACAGCACAGGCCCTGATAAATTATCAACAAGCACAGTCACAGTCACTACGGCAGCTGTGAGACTGGCACTGACACCACCTAACAAGCCAAAATTGATACAGTTGCAGGCGCATGCAAATGCAAATGCAAATTGCGACGTATGTACTGCATCAGCATGTCGCAGAGCTGACTGCTGCAGATTTCCAGGCTCCGTCCTTAAGGCTGTACAGTATACAAACTTTGAGGGGTTTTATTTTTGGTTTTAATCCTTTTGGAGGTATCAGTTTGAAAAACTCCAACAGTGAGCATCTCGCTTCCTGTGAGAAAGCAACATGTAAAAGCTGTCAGGGGCCGACAAGCTGCATATTTCGCCTGGTGCTTTTTGTTTTGATCCATACTGAAATAGTTTTTCAAACGCTGGCTCTTTGTGTGTGATGAGTCCGAAGCCGTTTTCAAAGCAGATGGACTGTAGTAGAAGATTAAAAGATCCCTATCACTCATAATCTACTTATACCACACTATGTCCACATGCTAATAGACACACAGCTTTGAGGCATGACAGACACAAATTATTTGCGACCGTCTCTCTCCATTTGATGATGCCATGGGCTCTGATGAGTTATCCGATACACAACCACGCTCGGTGACTGTACGCAACCCAGGGCAGCACTTAGCAGAGCGTAAAAAAACGGCTGCATAACAAGGTGAAAGGTGCCACTTGTCCCCTAAAATACTTGGAGCAGAGCAAAGGGGTAGACAGGGCAGGTCTCAGGGAGAACCCATCAAACGAAAAGCAATTTAAATGGCAGTGACAGGGAGCCTCTGTAGCCTCTGAGCTGGAATGAGCCACATAGATAAAGTAGATCTAGATTAACAACCCAAACTGCTGAACTCCTGCCATGAGGATCGTGGTGTGTAAAGACATTCAATGCTGCTCATTAATAACCACATGACTCCAGTGGCACTATACCTTCTAGGCCACAACACTACAAATCTTCTCGTCTGGTTTGCTCCACTTAAAGGGATAGTTCAAAATTTTGGCAAATTGGCTCATTGCTATAATCCCTATAGTTTTAGGAGTACGTTCGTTACCTTTATTTGTCGGTGCAAGCTGTTTTTAGAACGGCGGAGCAGAGCCGCGAGCTGCTCAGAGCTACGCTACGGAGGCTAATGGGATTTCTTGGTTTCCCTCATCAAACTCATCAAATACACAATCCAACAACTCCAAAACGCTCTTGTGGACAAGTTGTGACCTGCACATTCACCACGCTATGAAATAATAACGGGTTACGGCAGGTCACAACTTGTCCACGAGAGCGTTTTGGAGTAGTTGGATTGTGTATTTGATGAGGGAAACCAAGAAATACCATTAGCCTCCGTAACGTAGATCTGAGCAGCTCGCGGCTCTGCTCCGCCGTTCTAAAAATAGCTTGCACCAACAAATAAAGGTAACGAACCTACTGCTATGACTATAGGGATTATGGCAATGGGCTAATTTGCCAAAATGTCCCTTTAAGAGGAGGAAGAAAGTGCAGCCACAGAATAAAATGACACCTGTGCAGATCAACAAAGACCAAGAACATGTTTCATATCTCTTAAAAAAATCTTTATAAGTGCTAAAATTTCTACCAGGTTTGGCTGAGATGACTTTTGTACCAAGTTTGTAAAGATAATTTATCCAAGTGGCAGACGCAGTCCTTCACTCCCTCTCTGCATCACCGGCGTCATCTGTCCATGACATCAGGGGGTAAATAGAAAAATGACCAGCGGTTGAAAAAGGCCTCATTGCTTCATTTGCTACGGGGGTGTTGGAATTAATCATCTGAATGTGGACCTGTGAGAGGCTGCTTTTTTACAAGGCCCTGCAGCAGCAACACATGTAATAACAGACATAACATTAGGCTGCGGCTGTCTTGATGGACAAGAGCTGGAGTAAATCAATGATTCAGTGACTGTGCAGACACGGAATACTTTTGTTTTTACAACTTTGGTCTTATTTTAATAGCTTTTATCATAATTCATCTGCCCAAATATGCCAATTTATTGTGCTAAAGTGCTACCACAAAATGATCCTCTTGTTCTCAATGAAACTGAAACAACCCTTCTTCTTTACACGTATTACAGAGTAAGGGTCAGGTTATGCTTGAAAAGAAGGAGGCTACTTTTATGTTGTCTGACAATGTGAGAAATTACATCTTACAAAAGCCCAGAGGTAAAAAGATGTCTGTCACAGAGAGGGAAGAAACATGGTCATCGAAAATGTGAAAATAGAGAAGTTCAAAACTGGCTCATTTTCTCATCATTTCGTGACCAAATGTGAAAATGAGTTGTATTAAGCTAGAATTATGCATTAGTGCGTAAATGTGTGCAAAATTAGAAGTGTTAAACCATGTTGAAGCCACGTTGGACCTTGTGAGATGAATATCAAGACATTCAAAAGCAGCATAGATTCAATTAGAACGTATTTATAGGCAGCATATCGTGCCTTCGTATGACATGTCTGTCATATCAAGAATACATTGCGTGAGTCATTGCTACTGCAGGTGATTGGCAGGCGTCATGGCGCCCATGTAAATCAGATGAGACAGAAACTTGGTCGTGAGATGCCTCATGCTGGCAGTGGAGCATAAGGAACATGAGCACCAGCACAGACGGTCTTTACTGTCTGCCGTCTTCTCTGCTCACTGTAGATCCTGTTATATATTTGTCATTTTCTTTTATAAAAGCAGAAATTTCTCCGCATCAACATGGACTCAAAGACATGAGCCAGAGGCGAGTGGATATCGTAGCGTCTGCTGCTCCACCGAAAGCAGCGCACCACGGCGCCCGCCTGAGTGGTTTGTGATGACAGATGAAGTCAGAGAGAGAGAGACACTGGTGAGAGGCAGATAACCCCTCTGGGACATATTTAGGTGATAAAAATGACAACAGTAAACAACTAAGTAATTAAAAGCTCGTCTCTTTTTGTCTCCCCGGTGGCAGGAAGTGGATTGTTTTCTCCACAAGTCAGGATGATTTAACCCCGAAGAGCTTCAGAGCCACTAACCTTTCCAGCTCCTCATGGCTGATGAGAGGAAGTCTTTGTTTGTTATTACATCAGCCAATATACTAATAATTTCTGTGCTGCACATTCAGATCGATATCTGATAAGTTTTTGTCGTCTTTTAACATCATGTGATTAGTTTGACCTCAGAGAGAGAGAGAGAGGGAATTTGAAATGAAGCCTTTTTTTTTTTGCTGTGGCTAAATGACAACATGACTAATCTAATTGCTCGTCATCATCCTCACTATTATGACCATCTTCAGTGACCTCAAATAATCACTGTCATTGTCATTATTAACCATCATTAGTCCATCATGGCTGTTCAGAGTCACTGGCATTTATCATCATCAGTCTCCTCTCCGGTTCCATCACCCCAGCAGTCGCTGCATGTTGATGAGCAAGACGTGTGACGAGAGTCAGTGAGATGAACATGTTCGTGGGAACCAGCACGTCCATGTGTGTGAGACTATGTTCCAAAGGGGTCTGTTGTTTTTTTTGTGTTTTTTTTTGCTCGACAGCCTCCGCCTGGACTCCTCACAAGGAGGGCTGCAAGGACGTTGGCAGATGGCGAGTTCTGGCAGGGGCTCGGGCCCCCGGTGCCGTACACCAGCTGCCAGCAGGCAGAGCAGCACTGAGCCACAGGGCGGCTTTTTAGGCCACACACACTTGACATAAGGTCCTGGCAGACAGGTCAGCCTTCGACACACTGCAGAGGCACTTACAAACGCACGCAGAAACA
The DNA here is from genome assembly GCF_905171665.1 of Trachurus trachurus. Lineage (NCBI taxonomy): Eukaryota > Metazoa > Chordata > Actinopteri > Carangiformes > Carangidae > Trachurus > Trachurus trachurus. Next base: position 24,709,412 of record NC_139898.1, on the reverse strand, counting down.
CACCGATTAGTGCACACGTAGCCATTGGCAGGCCAGATTGTGAGGGGGGCCAAGACTTGCAGTGTTATAATTCATTTTGGGTCTGGTGACTTTTCTAGGCCAGGAGTTGTGGAGTCTCGGATTCCTCAGGGCTGAATGAAGGGAGAAACTAAGGCGCTCCAACAAAAACGAGGAATTCTCCAGTTACTTTGGGTTAATTAATCAGAAATAATCCCAAGTTAAGACAAAACTGTAAGTGTATGGTGGAATCTTTCCCCACCAGTAACTCACAAGCCCAAAACAAATCCCTGCTTGAGGGTCAAAAATGTGAACATGACATCCTGTCCTGATTGTTTAGAGTTCCTCAAAATTATGTTTGTTCATGATTCAAGTGGAACAGAATGGGAATATAAACAACTGATATCTTGGGAAATATCCCCGGCGATCCATGAGTAATTAGTGTATTTTCCAGGGGCTGAAAAAGGGACTAATGCTACGCCCAAAGGTTTTCATTTTAAAATGCATCTATTTTGCTACATTTTCACAAATCACCAAAAACAGACTTTTGAAAACGCTGCCGGCCCGGTTTAAAAACGTTTGAAGACAACAGGATTGTGTTGAAACGGGATAAAACAGAAACTTTTGTAATTGGTGACATAGGCACCCACAGTCAGTCCCTGATTGGTTCCCATCTTAACCTAATTTACACAGGGAAGTTTTCACAAGTTATCAGTATAATGTGTTTCAGTGTCAAAAAAGTGCTCACTATGCTGAATGACATTATAATCGTGATTTTAATCAGTATTAATTGTGTACCTTGAGCTATAATGTTGTATCTGTATTGTATCAGACAATCTGTTTTGTGTCATCAATAATCGTTTGCAGACTAATTAGTGACTATAGCTGAGTAAGAAGAACAGTATTTTCCCTTGGACACGTACAAAGGGCTTAAATATAATGACCTTCCATCCAGGCAAAACTTCAATCGCAACTAATCATAATTTATTGAGGCGAATCACAATTTATCCAGATGTGCAAAATTATACACAATTCCCTGTAGATTTAACTTAAGAACACCCGATTGTGACGTGCAGTCAATCACTGTGTTGCTTTGGAAACAGTAACCAGGGCCCTTTTGTTTGGACGCGAGAAACAAGGGCCAAACAACCAAGAGCCAATTCAATTTCCTCTGATGATCTAAGAGTCAGAGGATTGCTATAGAGGGGAGGCAGGAAATTACGCTCGTGTGTGTGTGTGTGCTTGTGCGTGTGTGACCATGTGGCTTTGTCAAGAAAATTAATAACTTTGCAGGCAGACACGGGTCTGTGTTTGGATTACGTCCAATTAATTTTCAATTAGCCGCCTGGATTTGTATCAGCAAGTTTGTAAATACATTTTCCTCTTGATTGACAGTGTGGCTGACCACCGTGTTTGTTGTTAAATCATGCTGCTAATGCTTATTCACTTTTCCTGAAGTGACATCATACTTCCACACACAAACGAGTGAACTTAAAGGAAATAAAATATAAAGTCAATAAAACGAAGACCTGTTTTTAACTGAGTAGTTTCCTACGGTGTGATACACAAAGCACTGACAAAGGAAACTGAGAGAAATGATTCGGATGATTGATTGGTCGTAGCCTGAGAGAAAATACTGTACAGCAGCTGAGTGTTTATTGTACAAACCGAGGTTCAACGCTGCACTTTGGAGACTTGTTGGGAGTTAGGTTGAAATCTGTTGGATTTGTTGTTCAAACTCTGAAGCATCTTCACTTCAACTTTAATCGATTCGGAGAGGAGCCACAGGCAAGAGAGGAGCCTATGGCAGCTGTACCTGGAGACCAAGTGATGAATTCTCAGAAAGATTAACTTTGATCTTCAGGGGTGACTTTATGGATTAACATAATGAAAACAAATTAAGTTACATAATCATCATTAAGTAAAATTATGAGCCTAGTTGTTTTTAATGATATCATTGATATGGAAGAATGGACCTCAGTGAACCTTACTGACTGTAACAACGCAGGCTTGGTCAGATTGATGTCATTTGAGGGATGTAACCTACGACGTCACATTTTGCTTTTCCATGATGCATACCAGAGTTGTCATTAAACAAGTTATATGAAAATGTTGCTTTTGCTACATAGACAACATTAGCATTTACTCAGTATCGGAAAATGTGGCTAGCTTAATATGCTAACTTCAGTAGGGGAAAATAAGATTAAATGGAGGAAAATCGATAGATAATATAATAGAATACAGTATAATGTAATGTAATGTAATATAGTATAATATAATATGTACACAGCATGACCTGGAAACTGGGAGACGATACACCTGACCACCTGTTATCATGACACTTCGGCTGCTAACCCCCATCCGTTCCAACCCCATCACCCCACATACACAGACACTAAAACCCACGGTTCCTGCTCTCTCTTCGTTACCATGGAGACTGAGCAGTAGCCGTAGCCGTCTCCGTGGACAGAATTTGAAAAAAGACAGTCCCACCCTTGGCATTGCACCATCACACACACACACACACACAGATAACACAAACACAGTTATATCAGATGTCTGGACAAACACGAAACCACTCCCTCGCCCCTCACATGCACATGCACACACACATGGACGCTGTTCTGTGATTAATCCCTGAGGGGCTAAAAGGTCACAAGGATGGCAGTGAACAGAGCTGAAACTATCAGTCCCATCACCTTCACCCTCGTTATGCCCCGCCCCAATCCCCCCGGGCAACACGCGGTGACAGAGTGTTTAGTGTTTGAACAGTCCACAGGCCTTGTGTGTTGCAGCCAAGCCACCATACATGACCACTCAGCACCAGCCATGTCTGATTTCACACCTCATTACCCCTTCACTCACTCATACACACTGTACACAATACTATATTATGTTCAAATATACCGGCGACTGAATACAGATGGAGGGAAACACAGTCCAGACATTATGCATTACACATGCATCAATTCTCAAAGTGAAGATGTTCTATCACTACTGTCGCTTTTAGGGGTAATGCAATTTTGAGAAAATTTATTAAATGATATTTCTATTTCATAGTGTAGTGAGATGGTTTAATCATTGTAATCACATCACAGCAAACATGTAACTGACAATTTAGTGAAGTAATTTGATCCATTAAATGAATAATTGTTGTAAGATGTATGAAAATTTAACAATTCAGCTGATAATTAGTAACATCAACACTACCGTGTTCCACCAGTATATATTTCATAGGACTGAACTCTTTATGAACATAAAACAAAAAGTCAGTCAATAATTATTTGTTTTGTTTGTTACAACTCTCTCCTAATCAATAATATGGAAAACAGAAATTAGCATAAATAGATGAAAAAATATAAAAAGAAAAGGTCATACTGCGGAAAAATTGATCATAGAGCTACAGTCAGTGTAAATGACAACAAAACCCTCCAATAAGATCAATAATGAAGCAGCTAAAGACCCAGTGGATCAACTGAATAAGGAGGAAATATGTAAACATACAGGCAGGCATATTTGCTATTAGTATATTTTTTGTATAGTGTGTAATAGAGCATTATTAATCCATGTGTGAAATGAAGTATAATCCTTGTTATTTATGTTTATGTTAATGTAACCATTTAAATTGTGCATCATTTTGGAAACCAGACAGTCTGAAACATATCGCCCTACGATGTGAGGGGAATGGCAAATCAGAAGGCTGAGTTGTCAGTCACTCACTCTCTCACACACACACACACACACACACACACACACACACACACACACACACACACACACACACACACACACACACACACACACACACACCTGAATGTAATATACACACAGTGACACAAGTAATTACAGGAAATATGGAAATGCACAAGCGTCTTGTCACAAACACAGACAAACAAATAATCCTATTAAACTAAACGTGTGCACGTGAGGGTGTGAAGCAGCACAAACACACACACACACACACCTCTCCTGCTGGTAATAATAACGCCCCACCCCACGACGACTTTACATCAACCAAATCCCAGTGACTTCCTGCGTCACTGCTGACAAAAGATGCAAATTCACTTGACGTGATGCAAAAAGACATGCAGAGAGAGGGAGAGAGACAAGAGAGACAGACTGGGAGTGTCCTGGTGGACTTATCTCCACAGTATATTTGAAACTCCCCCATAACAACCCCAAAAAGAACTGGGCCAGACAGACAAGAGAGGAGGAGGTGGGGGAGCTTAGTTGTCAGAGATGAATAGCCGGACTTGAAATGTGTGCGTCCGTGCCACTGTGAATTAAACGCAGATTTATGCAGTGAATACGATAATAGCAGGCAACTGTCACATAACACACCCGTCTAATCTGCACTGCAACCATAGTGTTTCTGTAGTAAAACATTGAACTGTATGATTTCCATTCATTATGTAAACAGGACACTGACCTTTTAGCAGCAGGCAGATGTGCTCTCTGCATACATTAAGCTTATACAATCACGCACACTTGTCATTTGTTTAGAAAAAAGCTGCACCCACTTCATCTAAATAAACATCAATATTTTGAGATACGAGTTTAAAGACAGCAAATCTCAATGAATTTGAAATCCATTCATTTATGATTAGATCTTTAACAGTAATTTACAATTGATAGAAATTGTGAATGACTGGGAATGTTGCTGTTAGACATAGAGGTTAATGTAATTTTTCCTGTTCTGAGCTAGACTTCTGATCTTGCCCTAAAATAAAATAAAAAATAAAACGAGAAAAAAATAATCTCATTTGCAAATTCAAAGTACATATTTTTAGAAACTGTGCAGTGAGTTCAAATGTTTTTTAAAGGCGCCTGCTGTCTTGCTGCCAACAAAGTGGGTGGTGTAAACTCTTAATTTAAGCAGCACATTAAATGCACAACCAAAACAGAAAGATGCAACTGCATGTTTGAGAGGTAAGAGCTGCATAATTAGGAGAAACATATTGAGACTCCAGAATCGTGTAATTACTGATGGACTCAAGGTCGGATGTTTGATTTTGAAGGGAAATCTCTAACTGCACTGAGAGCTTCTTCTACCTTTAATCTGTTAGATCTGCATTACACAGGGCTGAGACCGCTGGTTGAAGTTTTCCTGAGGCCATCACAGTTTATTAAATGCTTTTTAAATTTGCATCTCTGTTTCTAAGTCCGTGTCGATAATGCAAGGAAGAGAAATCCCATCATCATCACCGTCATTATTACCTACCAGGAAGGGATTATACACTTCATTTCACACATGTCAATTGGGTTCCTTCCTGTAATGATCCAGATTAATAAGACTCTACTACACACACATACAATACACTTTACGATTTGAGTGCTGCGGCTCTGCAGAGGGTCTGGAACTGGAACAAGGTGTTTTTTTTTTTTAATTCAGTGCTGGCTTGCTTTGCCGGTCCTCTTATCGTCTCTCTGCTTGCCTTCCAGATGCTTCCAGCTTTCTGCCAGGGCACCGCCATCCTGCACAATCATTAACACCTCCTATAGAGCAGCGGGCACTCGATGACTCTGCAGTGTCCTACACACAACCTTCACACGTCCTCTCTGTTTAACTTGCAGGTTTGTCTCCACAAGGAAGGTTTTCATTTGTTTGACGTCATTCTGCTTCAGTAAATCTTCCACAAGCTGACCCTATTTACAAACTAGGCTGTTGACATTTCAGTTTAGCTTGAATTGACTGAAGAGACATAAAGGATTTTTTTCTTTTTTTAAATCATTCAATATCCCCCCAGAATTAGAACAACAACCTTTGTTATATGTCATCATCCTTCCTGTCTGTCTCTAATGTCAACTACAAAATTCAGACTAAAGCAAGTAACAAGCACAAAGGAGCTTTAAGCGAGGTAGAATTTTTTGGATTAGCATTACAATTATTGGTGTTTTTTCCAAGATGGATTTATCTTCGGGGCATATCACTCACTGGGAGATAGGCGAGCACGAAGGAAACAGCGAAGCAGCAGGAAATACAGAAGCCGCCGCCGTTGCTGCCACCACCCAGTCCCTCCTGGCCATGGTCAATTCTATATCCCTCCATTGATTTCAATTAAGATAACGGTTATTAGGCAGCATGCACGACATGAAGTCGATGAACAGTTCGAGCAGATGTAGTGCACTGATGGATCGGAGTGAAAAGCAGTGGAGTGAAGGGAGCGGCCCATTGTGGCTGAGAGGGCTGGAGGTGGAAATGGAAGGAAACAGAGTGAGAAAGAGGGAGATTACAGGAAATATCCTCTTAGCTCCACTGCAAAGTAGCAGCAGGTAATATGTTTGAGAGTGGCAATCAGTTTCAGAAACTCTCCAGCAGTCTGAGTGAAGTCTTGGAGCCAAGTGGAGAACGAGACAAGAGTTTTACCCATAAATCCCCTCACTTAGTCACTCTATAGTCTCTTGTTCAAGGACATTAAGAGGATGTATGTTATTTGTGCGTGCAATTTTGTTTATTTTGCATAACCCTAAAACTAATTTCAGGTGAAACTTAAAGCAGATATCAGCTTCACGGCCGTTTCGGCTAATGCTGCGTTCAAGGCAGGCTTTTGAAACCGTAAGTTATAGCTTCAAGTCACAACTACGACTTGGTAGTGTTCCAGGTAACCCGTAGCTCGTGTTTTTACCATCCTGTTGTCTGTGAAAGTTCCCTATAACGGCCACTCGTAACTTCCGACCCGTGAACTCGTACCAGATCGAACTGGTATGACTTCACAGGAAGGAAAAACACAAAGTACGAGTTTCTTTGAACGCACCATGAGTTAGCAGCCCCCGCCCTTGTCAGGCATCAATTGGTCCTCGTGCTACGTCACCACATTCACGCGCATCCCTTGGCTGCACACACAGCCCTTCATGCCGTTCTCTCTCCTCATTGGATAACACTTGTATCCCACAAGGAAAATTTTCTCCTCGGGTTACAGCAGAGCAGAGTGACGGAGAGACTCGTGTTTAGGCTGAAATACTTCATGTAAGTGATTGCTGACGGAAAATAGGACTATTTAGGACTTATATTAACAAAAACATTCCACTGATATCTGCTTTAAAACGAAAATGTTGGTTAGATGAGAAAGTCCTGGAAACTTTATAGCTATGGGCATTTATTCGCTTATAAACTTTAAAATACACAATTTAAAGGGGAACTATGCAAGTTAGTCACTTTTTAGCTCCCCCCTACAGTTGTAAAAATTCACAGTTAACCCTCCTTCCTCCCCATGTGCATTTGTTTTCAACAAAGCCGGCGAAAAGGCAACCTGCAAAGCGATGTCAAGGCGTGTTTGTGTCATAGTGTCATAAAGCGGTCAATGTTTCTCGCGAGACGAGATCTGGGACACCGCGTCGCAGCCGCTGATCTTGCAAGGTTGGTTTTCGGCCAAGAGACCCTATGGAAGGCTGAGAGCCTCCATTTTCCCTGTAATAAGTTATTTAACCATCACAGTTACTGAAAAGCTGTTTAATTGAGATAAAAAATCTTGCATAGTTCCTCTTTAAGTCTTTACATTTGGATGTTTCTTCCTGTTCATCGTGTGTTTGTGCTGGCAATTAGAGATATCTTTGTGATGGTGTGTGAATAATGGATGCATCATGCATTAGGGGGAGAGGAGGGGCATGTTTCTTTTGAATTAGTCATGACTACAATGCAGACTGCACTCTGCTGCCACTGACACATGAACAGCAGAGGAATAAGAAGGGAGTCGACCGCAAGAAAGCACGGGGGTGAGAAGGAAAACGGAGTAACGAGCATAATGTGGACAGACAGAAGCGGAGGAGGAGTGTCATGAGGAGTGAGCAGAAAGCAGAGGAGAAGGAGACTGAAAGGATTTAATTACCCCAATCAGTCGTGGCAGAGTAAACACACACAGGGCGCGGGCCAAACAGGTCTGGATCAACGATACTTAACAAGTGACAGATTAATAGCAGTTGATAAATATCTACAGTAAGTGTTAAAAAAAATCCAACAATCACCATCATTGCCAATATAATAAAAGAATACAAGACAGGGTTCACAAAACGGGAGGAAAAGTTGTTGTGACATTTGGGAAATCTGCTTTTAGGGATAGTTGAACATTTTGGCAAATTGCCCCATTGCCATAATCGCTATAGTCATCATAGCAGTAGGTTTGTTACCTTTAATTGTCAGTGCAAGCTATTTTTAGATCGGTGGAGCAGAGCCGCGAGCTGCTCAGAGCTACGCTACGGAAGCTAATGGGATTTCTTGGTCTCCCTCATCAAACTCATCAAATACACAATCCAACAACTCCAAAACGCTCTCGTGGACAAGTTGTGACCTGCACATTCACCACGCTATGAGATAAACAGAACGTTAGTTAATTGTTTTCGAGGCAAATGCAGAGACTGCTTGCCAAAAAACTGCCCCAGACAGGAACGCACATCAGTGGTTTTGCATGAATTTACCTCAAAAACAACTCCGCTTGCACCGACAATTAAAGGTAACGGACCTACTCCTAGGACTATTGGGATTATGGCAATGGGCCAATTTTCCAAAATGTTGAACTATCCCTTTAACTTGTGTTTCTTGTCTTTTTTGTAAGAGAAAAAACTGTGATTTTTTAATGCAACAATATAAAGATATAGAGGGAAGAAGAGGAGGGATGTGTGAAGTCACAGGAACGCTGACCTTTGGCATGCCAGCGTTCAAGTTCATGTGATATGTTACATCAACTCTTTTCAATACATGATGAATAATACAGATAAAGGTTTGATGCAGCTGTTAGACTGTACACTTGGTATTAGGCGGTATTTCTCTATCGCTGATCACACTGAGGCTGTAAATGATCATAGTATGACAAATCTTTTCATTAACTTGCTAGTCACGAGGCATGAAAGACTGAATACAAATTTGTCTTTCAGTGTCTGAGGCTGAAGATAATTAGACTACCCAAAAGGAGTTTTAAAACAGGACTTAACAACGTGGAGAGGAAACTTTCTCTGCTCTCCGTTGTTTTCATGTTAACGAGTGTCCTGGGTGTACACGACAGTGTTTGCATTCATTTCTATTGTCCACTGCTTTGTCGTCCGATCGGTGGTTCACAGCTCTGCACAGCTGACCTTCAAATGCCAGGCTCATTGGCTCAAAGCTCAGTGCCTCCTGGAATAATCTGAAAGGTTACATATGAGAGTGGAAACAAAGACTGGGAGGACTCCTGGAAGATGTGCAGTCAATAAGCTAATGGGGACACTAACAAGGAAAGAAGACTGAGATAAAAAACAAAACACATAAAGAGTTGCACAAAGAAAAGTTTAAAGGGCCCTAACAAGATCAAAAAAAGCATATTACTTTAACCCATAATTCGATTTATGTAAAAGGTAGGATTAAAATAGCTAGTGTTTATTATGCAAGAGCATCTTCTGACAACAGGCCTATGATAATATAGCTTTTACGGTTGATTCCCAATGGGCATTTAGAAACAATGGTGTACTGCAGCTTTAGCATGATCAGGTTCTCATGCATCCTGCTTAGATGGTACAACTCACATAACTGCTGGGGAAGAGTCATTGGCTGAAGAAGCTAGACATGAGCCTCTCTCCAAAGACTGAGCTCACACAGGCGTGGCCTCTGAGGGCTCCATCCCATATGAGACCAGCTGAGGCCAAAACTAATGCTATAGGTATACTGTATTTGGGCAGCCTTAAAACAGCCAACTACTTTGGTAGTATCAGCGTATCAGCAATCACTCAATGTGAACAGTTGAGTAAGTGGAACATTTACATTTTAAACAATATATGTTTTTATTTTCATGTTTCCCATTTTCAAAATGACAGAAAAGGAAAAGGGCCAGCAGCAAAGGTTTGGGCCCCCTGCATAGTTAGTACCTAGTAGCCCCCCCTTTGAGAGCTCAAGTCTCCTGGGTTTCCCATTCTTTTGCAGGCTGCTGCAAAAATACTGAACTGATTAAACTTGCTTAAAATATTACAAAAGAGTGTTTCATGTTTAACTGTATGCCTTTTGGAGATCATTTAATCTTCCACTTGCTTAACTGTTCACATTAACAGACATTTTGACCAGGGGTGTCCAAACCTTCACATGCCACTGTATGTGAAATGTGTATGCGGATATAGATACATCAAGTTATGTCCACTAATTGAGACCCAAAAAAAAAGCATTATTTTTCAAATGAATTTGAAGGAGTGGTTGTACTGGGACAGATCTGTCAGCCTGCAATGTAATGTGCAGCCTCACTGTGACTGTGGTGGGTCAGACAGAGAGGGGAGAGAGAGGAAAAGTAAGAGATTAATTAGAGAGAGAAAGATATAGACAGGACAAAAGAAAACTTGTTGGATTTTCTAGGCCACATACTCTGATATATTATTCCAGCCAGCCATTTGTCATGCCAATTAAAACTAAAGTGTGTATGTGTCTGTGCATGTGCATGTGTGTGTGTAACTCAGTTCTCCACTGGAATGTGTTCCTCATTAACTTCTCTGTGAAGCTCTAAATATACTTTCCTAATCTATATATTTTCCTCCCTACCATCAATCTGAATACACTTTTGGTGTTTTTGTGCGTATTTGTCTCTGTGTATGGTCGGTGTACCTCTATAAGAGTGTGTTTATGTGCATGTATGACCTGTATTTATGAGTGTGTGTGTGTGTTTCCACTGTGCCCCCTGGAATGTTTTCCTATATGGACTCTCTCCCACACGCCACTGAGTTATGATGTTTCCATCAAGGACTACAGTCGACAGAAAGAACCCTTCCTGGCTGCACTGCGTTGGTCTCAGCACGTCCACATGTCCACAGATCCAGAGATATGTGGCCAGTGGGTCAATGGTTCATTATAGTTTTGTGTTATGTGGCTTGATCAACACAGCCAATTTGGCAACATGTCTTAAACTTGAGGTTCCTACATTTATAAACAGCATGAAACATCCGATACGCTGCTAGACATTCGATTTGTCTTCCGTTGGTTCAGACCAGACGGGGTGGCCCTTGTGGCTCTTGCACATCGATGACGACCACTGATGTTGACCATGAGCGCCGTCTGCTCATTTGGTGGGTCATTTACTTGTGCCATTCACAAAATAATCAACATTACTCACTGCACCTGTGGGTGGTTACAATATTATGGGTCATCATCAATGCCTTACTAGGTTTTAATGGCTAATAAGCAGCAAACAGCTGCCATCAAACACCTCAAGCCAACATGATGAGATGACATAGGGGAGTTATCATTGATAACTCCCCTATGTCATCAGTCCAGTATTCAGTCTCTTTTGATCTCTATGAATTTGATTTTGGTGATTTAAGACATGATCACAAATGTCTATTGAATAAAGTTTAGAGCCATATTGTATTAAGTGTGATATAAAGTATGAAATTTCACTGGATTAATGAAAAATCAGGGGATCCTCAAAGTGGCCACCTTTCATCCTGAGGGGAACATGATATCTATAATCATGGCAGTGCCAGAGAAAAGGTTATGGCAACTCCAAAGTAACTATGACTCATCTTATGAATGTCTGTATTGAATTTCAACACATTTGAGTGAGTAGAGCTAATTCAGCCTGGACCTCAGTGGAGGTCCAATCTCTAGAGCCATGCTGCCAAAAACATTTTTAGCTTTTAAGAATTAATAGAATAAAAAAAAAAGGTTTTCATCTTTTCCTACCACATTCAATTCACTCTAAAAGTGGTGAATAAAAAAAGGCACAGAGAAAACTGTATCTTTGTGTCTCCCCTGGTTGTAGTTATATGAACCAGATCTGTGAATGTGTGATTTACTGCTGTTATTATTAGTAACTCAAATATTATCCATGAAGCATGCCAGATTTCTTTTTGTAGCCTTGGAAAGAAATGGCTGTAAGATAAATTCAACTGCAATGCATCAGAAAAATGAGAGAAAAAAATCAACGTGTAAAAAAGAAAAAATAATAATCTTGCAGCACATTGCAGCTATTATTGTGATTAGGAAAACCCTCGGAGAGAAACGTCTCAGAAAAGGGTGGAGAAATGTTTGTGCATTGTGAAATGACTGAGATAACCTAAATCAACTTGTCTATGAAATAGTGCTTTTGTCACTAAAACCCATGATAACAGTGCTTTGGGGAATACAAAGGCCATTTTCATCAGACTTTTTGCCATTACCTGATCAGGGGAGATAAAGCCACAATGATCCTGTTTATGTCTGTTTATCGTTTGGCTCAGCTACAGTGCATTAGACTAAATGACAACAGACAATTAGAAAAGGGATCTTAAAGGGACAAAGAAAAACAAAACAATTCAAAAATAATCTGTATGAGTCAGTAACGTCCATCTAAAGAGGTGCCGGCGACACTGGTTAGAAAACAAACACCCATTTTTCGCCACTCATGTTCCGAGGGCGCCAGGGTCATTAAAGGAGTCGGACCAGTATATGAAAAGGCCTTTCACAGTTTGCATGTGTATAAATCAATGTGACACTAACTAAACAAGCGCTGCTGGAGAGCCAGGATAATGAACAGAGATAGACTGGAGGCAAACCGAGTCTTAATCATGGGATAGACATGACGGAGAGAGGGCAGCTGGAAAACGACATGAAAGGCAGACAGAAAATAGGGAGTTAAGAAGGTTAGACGGAGCCGACCTGCGGCAAATGATGCTTGTTAACACTCAGTTCAACCTTTTTTTAGGGTCCGGGGAGCTTTAAACAACGTTAAGCATTCGACTAACATTATGTCATCTGCTCCTCATGAGGTACAGCTGCGTACTCGTTCTCAGCAACAGACTGTTCACATGTGAGAAGTCTTCGGCCTCTGGAGGCTGTGAAAAACATGCAAGGCTAGACAGACAATCCAGAGTCGGTAGAGTTTCCCATGCCTTTATCCCCGACTGAAACATGAATATCAGCACAAACAAGCGGCGGCTCCCTGTAGGGATCCAGAGCTCAGGATCGGTCAATGAGAAATGGGACACTTGCAAATTTGAGACTAGCCCTTGGGTGATCTGATAAAATTAACACACCGATGGGTACTCAGTCACCGGGTGCACGCTGTCTACACATTGAGACAGGAAGGAGACAGAGAGAGAGCGAATGAGAGAGAGAGCGAAAGAGAAAGAGAGAGAATATAAACATGCTGCCAATATCTCACTGCCAACATCCCAGCGTGGATAAACAGTGGCCACATGCGACTCTCTGACCCTCAGGTCTTCATTATTTAACACACACACAGTAAAAGAGCAATCAGAAGAAAACGTATTGCTCATAAACACATTAGTGGAAGCATTATTTACTATACATGAATGATGGAGAGTGAACAAACACACCAGACCTGTGCAGATGGGACAGAGATGGGAACACTGATCCTTTGAATAACATTTGGTCTAAAGATATATCCCGAAATGAAAAGTGTAGCTAAAACTGTTGCTGTTCCTGGAGTTTGATGGCAAAACATTTCAAGGATCAAAAACAGAAAAGGACTCGCAACACTGTATAAGCTCCCCAAAGTACAAAAATTTATTAGATTAATAAATTTTTGTACTTTGGGGAGCTTATACAGTGTTGCGAGTCCTTTTCTGTTTTTGATTATCGTTTCCTTGGACTCAGCACCTGGCTGCATTTCTGGATGTGCGCGAGCCCTTTTTTTGTTCAAAACATTTCAAGGAGAAACTTCCTCTGGCAGGAAGCTCGGGGACATTATAACTGACTATGGCTAAATCTGACAATCTCACCATTTCAAAAAGAGCAAAATAATAACATATAAACTCCAGTACATCCATTATTTTCTCTATTTTTCCCTCCATATAATCTCCTTGCATCTCTGTGTCCCTCTCATACACACTTGAACACACAAACAGTGCTCCCAAATCCTTTTATCCCCGAGCACAAACTAATACTAAACCATTCAGCATCTCTACGAGTCCAATTTTATTCACATCAGTGTGCATGCACGCACACGCATACACACACACACACACAGGCTGCATCTAACGCTACATATCACAGAGTGTGTGGGTGGTGGTTTCCCCATAGGCCTGTGGTGACAATGAGTCAAGGAGACAGGGGAACGTGCACATACATAGAAATCACAGGCACAGATGGACGTACTGCTCATGCACCGAGTCACACACATTCCTACACTCGTCTTCAGAAAAACAAGAAAACAAACCGATGTGCAGGAATGAGCGCTGACGAATATGACAAACGTTAAAAACAAGGAGTCAGAAGAGGTGGACAAAGATGATGATGATAAAAATGTGTGAATGCGTTGCAGCACAGAGAATCTTATTGTACCAGAAGACGGTGATTCAGACTGGGTGCCATGGAGCCAGACAGTCAACAGACACCATTTCCCTGTCGAGCTGATGAACTCTGCACAGACACTCAAACGATTAATCTCCCGTCCAAATCGCATTGTGAACACAATTATGAGTAATCTAATAAGTTGTCATCTTTTTTTCCCCCAAATCAAATGATTGCACTCATGATTATAGTGTGATTTGCAGTTTAAGACACTGTACTGTATTTTAAATTACTGGAAAAGCAAGTTGAATTGGTGTTTTTAAGAGGATTTCTTTTGTTTTGTTTTTACAAAAACACAGCCTGGACTCAAACTTGGTGCTTTGAAATCGCAAGTAATGATTCCTTTTCATGCAGCTGAAACTTTGATGCTTCATTTCAACACATTGCTCAGATGACGTCCAAACCAAAAACCGGTGAAAACTGATCTGCACTGTATGTGAGGAAAAACCTGATTTAAATGATTGTCAAACTGCCAAATGATACTTGGATTTTAAAAAAAAAATAAAAAAAATCAGGGATCAATCACTTCAAAGCGAAGACTTCTGTCTCAAGTAGACAGATACTCAATAGAGTGAGCACATCCACCAAGGCCAAACAGTCCTACATGTCTGTCTAGCTCTAATAAGAGAAGAATAGACGGGAAAAAGGAAGTCTGATAATAAAGTCATAGATCTCAACTAAGCCTTGTTTCTTACAACAGGATCCATTATTTCCTGAGTACCGTAGTTGATAAAAAGTGTCATAATGTTCACAAAATAGTCACAGATCCTCACAATTTTAAGGAAAAGTGATTAAAAAATGTCTGAATCTGCAGCTTGAACCAGATCCAGACCAAAATTCAAAGGGGCACGACACATCCTCCATCCCTCCTCCAAGTTAGGTGCAATTCAGTCAAACACAACAGAGAAAGGAGAAAATGTCTTAGCTTACGTACAATGCAAAACAGCATCACAACCTGGAAGCTACAATAAATTAGCACTTGCCATAACTATTTAAGCTGCACTGATCACTTTTCACTTCTTGTGTACAGTACTGTATGCGTTCCTCAACCCAGCCAGGATCTTCACTTTACCTGTTTTAAAGCTTTAAAAAGGCCATAACACCTGGAAAAACTGTTTTAAATATGACATTTCCATTTGGATTGGGCCTTGGTGACAGGTCTACTGTGTCAGGATGAAAACAAGATTGAAACACTGAATCTGAGGAGCTATCTAAATGAAGTTTTGCTCAATTTTACTAACACAGAATCATTTGGCTTTGAGTTGATAAGAATCTCGTACCTGTTTTGTTGACAAAATGAGCAATTCAATGGGTCAACAGACACAAGTAACCTAACCCTAACCCTTTTTTCACAAACATTTCAGAAATGTTTTCTTTCTTAAATTTGTGCTCAACTGAAACAACTTCTGAATAACTTCACTTTGGCCACGATAACTTCAGCTCCCTGATGCAGCTACGGTCTGCGTTCATTCGATAAGATAAAGCACAATGCAGCTCTGCCTCGCTTCTGCATCGCTGCACATTGTTGCCAGCTGAAAAAAAAAAAAGATGCTGCCACAATTCCTTTCAGTCAGTGTGACAGACGGCAATCAAGTGGAGAATAATCGCTACTTCTTTCTCCACGCAGACAGGGGGGGGAAAAGGCAGAGAGGAAATGTACTGTTGCTTTCTGCTTGATTCGGCTCATACAAATGCTGCTTTGGAGCTCTTGTTATTAACGAATGCTTGTGCTCTTCTGAATGGGCCGAAAGGAAATATACAGCTGGTACTTCTCACACTTACAGCCACGGACACACACACCATCATTCTCCGAGTAAGACATTGTGACACAGCTGTATTTTCTCTTAAGGAAGGATGGAGGTATTAATGACAAAATTCACAGCTGTAACTGCCCTAAAAGAACAGATGCACGGCCCCTCCGCACATCAGATAACCCTTCTAAATTTCAGTGCATGTCACATTATCATCAGGGGCAGGAGATGACAAGATAGATGGGGGATGGGGTTGTAGAAAGATAAGCATTAGGAGGAGGAGGAGGAGGAGGAGGAGGCGGATAGAGGAGGAGGAAAAGGGACAAGCATTGAATATAATGAAGACAAATAGGTTTTCTGATGTTTCCTGAACACTAGTGCTAAAGGCCACATGTTTTCCACAGACCCCAGGACAAATGTCTGCAGGTCTAATGGTTACAAATGTTGATTCATGGGGGTGAGTAATTCAGATCTATGTGCACTAATCATCACTGTGTATCGTCTTCTATTGAAAAGCTGAAATTGCTCTTAATAAACCCGACACTTTGTTTAAATTTGCATGTATAAAGAACTAACATTAATCATGTGTCTTGTAGACATTTTAAAGCCAACATGATATCCTACATTATGATTAATTAAATGACTTCCCTGTAATGTGAGGAGGCTGTGTCAGTAATGCTGGTCTCACTGAAGACCAACACCAAACTCTGCAGCACAACATGTGTTCTCATTAGCTTTAAATACACTCTTACACTGTTAATATTGTAATATCTGGGCGTGGCCCAATAGTGATACATCCCCATAAGTGCTACTATAACTACAAAACTAATTTTTCTTTTATGCACTGTTCACTATAATCATGTTCCTGTTAAAAATAAAGATAAATATGTTTTTTTCAATTCTTTACGTCATTTTAAATGAAGGAAAAGACAAACCTTATGTTCATTTGCAAATTGCCGTAGCATTATTACCACATTTTAAGTAACCTTTTCAGAGAACAGGAGCCGTTAGCTGACTTGATAATCGTGCAGTGCAATTACTATCTTAGTATTCATTTTTCTGTTTATTGCCATTTTTCTGTTTCGCACTCTACCATCATTTTCATGTGCAGTGATGTGAACTCAGATGTGTGTTTGCATCACAGCAGGTCCAATCTGTAATGAATATGGGAGGGAAAAAAAGTGAATCACACACACATTCATTATAAGCATTAATATAAAAACAGCAGGGGATATCAATTTGGACTTTCTCTTGTGTTTCTTTCATAACACACTGACAATGTGACTTTCATCCAGAGGCTGACAAACCATTTACTCTTTATGCATCACCAGAGGACCAAAGGAGAAATACAGTGTGCCACATTTCCATCATAACCAGTATACACAAGGGGGGCGGGGGGGAGACGCATTTAAAAGGCGCTGCTGCCATGGTGGACCATATACGAGGGAGTACAAAAGGGGCAATGGGGGGATGACAAGCAATACACCTCATCAGACAAATTCAAAGTGACAGCAGTGTAAGTACATGGTACAGTATGTTCTTTACAGTAGCTTAAAGCAACCACCAGGACATCCCAGGGGAACAAGAGCTACTTTCCCATCAGCCCTTCACCACTGCGTGCATGCAAACCTAAACACTACTTCAGCTAATTAAGCATTCCAGTGGCTAATGCATGTGTGTGTGTGTCAACATCAGGGATTTGTTTCTCTTTATAAACATCTCACTGGACCTTAATGTGGATATTTTTTTGACTCCCTTATGTTGCTTTAATAAGGATGTAAGAATATGCAAACCTGCAGCCAGGACACGTCATGTAATTATGCAGCAGTTATGAAATTAACATGAAGCAACCTGAGAAATTAATAAGCCGAGTGTGTTCTGTGTCCTCGACATGTAAAAGAGTGTGAAACATGTCACCCATAGCTTGTCGCAAGATTTCATCCCTTTAAACCCAAATCCCGGCCGAGATAACGACGTACAGGCATGTTAACATGCACACACACACACACACACACAGCCCTGAACACTCGCACTCCTTCACCCATCCGTAATAGTTAACTTTCTGCTCGGCTGCTTCAGTACAGGGAGACAGGAGGCAGAGATGGAGGCTGCTGAACCAAGGCATGCAGTATGAGAGAAAGAAGAGGAGAAGGAGGAGAAGGAGGAGGAGGAGAGGGAGGAGGAGATGGAGTCTGGTTCCAGACCTCTGAATCATCGCCCACATCCACAACTTTATCAGTGACTCAAAAAGGACTGATGCTGCTTTTTGCGAATGGCTGTTGAACGGTTGAAGAAACAACTGAGCCAATCAGAGCCGTTGTGGGCGGGACAAACGCAATGACGTTAGAAGGATGTGGTAGGTTCAGACACACTGGGAACTATGATGCCTTCATTCTTCACCAAATGTTTCAATGATCCGATTTTTACCTGCTGTGGGAAACACTGCTTTGATGTTTGACGTTTCTTGAATTCTGCATCTTCTGCACCTATACAGGTTGTACCAATCTCAGTGTATGGACGCAGGTGGGGGTGGGGGAGTGTTATGAAAAACTAAAAGGATGCATTGATGCCAAAGTGCACACCTGCCAAATGTCAAACGATGTGTTGTATGGACCTGCATGTCAAGCAAGATGATTGGGCGGTGATTCAAGTCTTGTCAGAGACTGAAATGAAAGCGCTGCACACAAGGTTTAGACGAAAAACAAGCTTAAGTCACACAAACATAGCTACAAGTCCAGTTAAAATTACTACATCATCAACTATGTCAACACAGCTTCAAAAATTGGTCACGACTTTGTGTTCAGAACAAGACCAGGCTATACTTGGTTAAAAAAATTACTTTAATATGTTTTTATTTTGTTTGTGCCAGTAAGAAGGTAATTGGAAATGTTTGAGAGCTACATGCAACATGTGGCCTTCAGGACACTGAGGGAGCCCCATCTCATTTATTTTTTATTTTTTACATTACCTCAATTGCCCACAAACAAAAGAAGTCTAATAAAACACAGAATAATGGTCATGGGAATCTGAAACCCTCCTGTTGGACATGGCAGATGTAACGCTGTTGGTTTCCTGTAGGTATTAAAGTGATGTTTTTTCTCTGATCGTTCAGATGTAGAGGTCTTTCTGTTGAGCTCTATTCTGACGTGAGGATATTTACAGAGCGAGCCACAATGCCTGAGCTGCATTGTGAGATATGCCATGTTGAAAGAGACGGGGAAATGTTACCAGGTTTAGCACAGCAAAGATCGCAGTCATGACTTTTATGTGAATGTGACTCAGTGCTTATTCAGATACTCAGACATGAGACCAACGTGTTAAATCAGATCAACGTAGCAAGGTTGCACGTCTGAACAGAGCCTCTGACGTTACCTTGTCATTTCTTTGTAGAGAGCCATGTCCTCTCAAATGTTAAGGTTACTGTAGGTTTTCTTTTTTTCTTTTTTTTAAACATTTATATATACAGTAGATACTACTCCACTTAAAATCTGTCCATGGGGCAGAAAGTGACCCAGTGCCCAAGTTTCTCACACAGTTTCAGGGCATTACGTAATTTGCTACACACACACACACACAAACACAAGCATACAAAGGGAACGGGCTGTGGAAAACTGAAGTAAATCTTCACACAAAATGAGATGGAAATGCAGTTCACAGCAGAGACGGGGCCACATCTTTGATGAAATATCATACATACATTTTATGATGGATGTGTGATCCATTTGCTGTGTAATGAAATGAGCTTCTGTGTCTCCGTTTGTCTCCCCCCCCCTCCGTCTCTTATTCAAGCGAGCAGTTGGCGTAAACACACCGGCTGCGACAGTGACAATTATCGTGTCAAGCCTTCCCTGACGTTCATAGAAAGATGATTTTGGGTGAGTCATGGACGTGAGTAGAGAAAGAAACAAATCAATAGCAGAGAGAGAGAGCGCTGGATACACTAGTGTAGAAGGATGGATATTTACGTTGACATTTAAGCTAAGGTAAATAACTCTCTGTGTACAGCGACCTCTATTTGTTTTTTGCCAAAGCTGACTCCGCTGTGGTAAATGAGGTCTGCTTTTCTGTTTATCCATCTCCCTCTTTCTATATACACACACCGTGTGCATTTCCTTCCTTCCACCTATTTATCTGTCCCTCCAGTCTTCTTCAGTGTCTCTTCGCCCCCCTGAAAGCATCTGATGGACGTCAGCACACAAGAAGAGGCCAAGTTCAGCACAGCCCTGTTTGCAGCTGCTGATGAAAACAAAAAAACAGCCTCAAGTGTTTACATTTCACAGATACTGTATGTAGGTGTGATAGTCTTTAGTGTGTTAGGTAATGTTCATCAGTTACACAGAGTGCATTTACATGTATTCAATGTCATTCTTTTCCCTTTTGTCTTTGCTATTTTTCCACTCCTCAACCTTCTTCCCGTTCCCATGGCAGTTACTTTCTACTTCCGTCCCATCTCTTCCCCTTAATGTTTTTTTTTTGTGTGAGTGGGAAACAGAGCGGTCATACGCCTCAGCCGGCCATCAAACATTTACATCATGTGCTGCTGTGGAGTGAAAAAGAAAAACAGTGGAGAGAGACACAGAAAGGAAAAGGCACAGACAAAAAAAAAAAAAAAAAAAAGAAGAGACAGACCAGCAGTCATACAAAAGAATGAAGCAGACAGAAAGAGGAGAAGTTCGGGGAAAGACTCACACAGACAGACAAAGAGTGTAAAAGACAGAGACAGACAGAGAACGAGACAGGAGGACAGCTGAGCAGCTCAGACAGAAGAATCATTGTCTCAGTGCCAGTAGGTCAAGAGTTCACCAGCAACTGGTCCACAACCGGGCCAAGTAATGCCACTATGAGTAAAAGCAAGAGAGAGATTCATAATGGGTTACACAGGAGTTTGGAAAACTTGCTTCATGTTCTGGATTCGGGGATTGGCAACAGATTTTCATTTAAAACTTCCAGAAGGTGAAAATGTCCAGGCACGGGAACAGATCGAAAGAAGAGACAGAGACGGAGGAGAGAGCGTATGAACCTGTCGGGCTCGATCGTCTTTATAATATTGATTTGGACTGAATGACACAGCAGCCTTTTCTTCTCACGAGGGGAAAATGTTCGGGGTTGGTGAGCAGACAATGAATTAGAAAAAAAATCACAGACTGAAAATACATGTTTTTGAGAATATGAGGATGAAAAATAACCCCCCCCCCCTCGGAGCCACTTGTTCCCACCCATGATGCTTTAACTGCTGCTTTTTCATAACTCTACAGGGATCTAAAAGTTCCTTCACAAATTACTGGTAGTAATATTTCAACTTGTCCTCCAAATTAAACAATAAAGGTCGTTAGCTTGTGCCCTTTAAAACAATACAGTATCCTCCTTTTCAAAAGAAACCACAAAAACAAATGTTTCTTCATATTGTTGAAGTGTGGTTACGTTTAATGAAAGGATTGTGGTTAGGGTAAAAACAAATACTTCAACAAATCTGAATCAACAGATGTTATTTAACCAGAGAGAGCAGTGGACACAAAACACACAACTGACATAAACGTTCTTTATAGTATTTACACAAGTCACAGAGCAGCTATTCATTTAGAGTCATGCATCATTTGAACGTCCAATACGCACTCTTTTATTACACCAGCTCTTCTGCTGCTAAATCCTCCACTGCGCTCACCAACTAACTGTTGTCTGCTATTTGGTGTTGAGCAAGCGGTATAGCTGTGGATGTTTATAGCTTCTTTTTTTCTGTAAACTTCTGCTTGCAGCCAGAAATGAGTGAACCAAAACCAAAACAGCTACAGAACAGACCAGTAAAAAAAAAAAAGAGCTGACACATACAATAAAGCTGTGTAAAACCGATGGGAGCTGCAGATTCAAGTGGTAATTCTCAGTGGATTCATCTCACTGACTGACCCCTTTCACACCACACTGACATTTGAAATACTGCCGTTATATAAATATCAATAAAAAAAACAACAATGCTCCGCTGACCAATATCAAAAATCACATCAGACTGTTTCTGGCAAGTTGACAAAATGTCATTATGGTTCACAGTGAATAAGAACAACTCATATAGATACAGAGAGAAAAATATGTTAAGAGAAGCATCTGCCATCTGGTTTTGTAACTGATTATTCATTTTATCATGTACTTACAGTAAGTTGTGCAAGAAATTGTAAAGATAATCAGTGTTAGTGATAAATTCTGTTATCCAACAGTAAAAGCGCCTGACGTGTAGGTCAGGCCTTTTTACTGTAATAGTAGTTCATAATCCTTTCCCCAAAGTCTAGCACAGGTGGGAACACAATTAGGCCAGGAAAAGTCTGTGGCCAGTAATACCCTGAAGGATTTCCCAGGAAAGGTGCCTCATTTTTTTTTTAAAGGGCAAAAAAAGGGGGGGATAATGACATTTTGGGCCACTTCGGTGTATTAAATGAGATGGGATAAAGCAAAAAAAAAAAAGTGCAGCGATTAATCTTGTAATCCTCTCTGATTGCTCGTCTATATTTTTAAGTGTGCACTAATATGTGTCGTCTGCCTGATTAAAAAAACATTAAACACCTGGTGCTTGTTGGCAGGTATCGTTATCTCCTCCATTTTCATGCCGGCCCCGACGCCATGCCTATACCCCTCTCCCTGGAGATGACTGTGGATTTTTTCCCTTTGGGCTCCTTCTGGCTCCGTCTACACCCCGCCTCCCCACCAATTTCCATTTTTAGCTTCTTACCTGTCACTCTCGGAGCATTACAGTGACTGAGCAGCTATACACCTCGGTGTCTCGCTCAAGGGCACTTTATCATGAACATGGCTGTTAATGGGCTGGACCGGCGGTTAATGGCTGTAATGGGTGTCGTCATGTCCCCGGATCGAGCCCGTATTCTGCGAGAATGCGCAAGCAAACAAGGGGAGAGAGGACTCCGCTGACATCTTTAATGATATCTAAATGAAGCAATTTTCCTTGTTTTTCTTCTCGCATTTTCCCCCTCTGTGCCCACCCAACCCCCACAAATCCCTCTCTTTGTACAGAAATAGGCTGTACAATAAGGGAGAGAGGAGATAAACAGACCTGCATGGGCTCCCATGTCTAAGGAGGTAGAGGGAGAAAAGAATGAATTCAATATGTGCATCTGAAAACACCCATATGTACATACATTGGGATTCTACATACATATTCTCACATAGGCACAGTTTCGTATAAAAAAAACACACAGGCACAAAATTATCTCTTTGCCCATCACAAAAACAGCACAGTGTTTAGACACAGCAAACAGGAGCAGATTCATATCTGAACTCATTTCCTTTTCTTCCTGTCCCACAACAGAGACTTTTTTTTTTGTTGTGGTGACCCGCCCCATGCAAGCAGTGACAAGGCTGTTTTATCATGTTGCCGCAAAATTTGAATACATGTAAACCCATCAGATATGTACTAATGAGCAAATGCTAATTCCTCCTTTCGCAGATGATGGCTTTCACCTTCACAAGCCTCACAACATTTAGAAAACCGAAAAAAAAAAACCCCACCTCCACTGCCTAATGTGAACAAATTTAACTGCTGTTTTCATGAAGGACAAAAGTCACCTTGAAGCTTTTTTTCTAATCAAATCTCACAGCAGCTCTTTTTTTCCCCCCTCGCCTCTAATCCATACATTGCATAACATAGCAAGCCCTCCCTTCACATCTAGTATAGTGCCTAAATGCTGCAAAAACTCAGGCCGTGGGTGGGGGATGGGGCATAAAAGAATGCAAAGTAGCTGAGGAAACATTATCAACAGTATGGAAATATGGGGTTCATGAGAAGCAAAACATGGATATATCCGCCTTTGACATTATGATCTGGTGTAATTGAGAAAATCAGACTTGCAGCTTCTTCTAGGGAATGTGCCAAGAGGAATAACATCAACGTGGATGTCACAACAACAACAAAAATCACAGTATGTCATTGTATGATGTTGTGTAATATATTTGTCTTCCTGTGGAGGAGCTTGTCTTGTGTTATGAAGACATCCATTTGTTCATTGGGGTTGTGAACCAAAAAGGTTAAGAACCACCGGGTTACATAATGCGCCTAACACTCCCTCCACATCACTGCAGCCATCCAAAACAAGGACTGATCCGCACACACACACACACAAACAAACACAAACACACACACGTACGCATACATACACACAAATTTCAGCCAGGTACAGGGCAGAGATACACTACATCAAAATGGTGGACAGGGGAGTCTGCTGAATATGATTTTATTCTATTATGTAATCATCTAACCCGGTCACAAATCACCAGACAGCACGTATCACTAACCTATCACACATTTTGACCCCACTCATCATGAGAAAACTCACACTGCCTATGAAATTGTTTTACTTTTGAGGGATCAATCCTCCCCTCATCCTTTTCTCACCTTCTGTTGAGTTTTTTTTTTCTTCCCCATCTCCTCCTTCCCCCCTCATTGACTGTCTGTTTAACCCTCTCATACGTGACTCTTCCCTATTCCCAGATCTCACCCTTTTTCCTTCTTTTTTTGTCTCTAACCATCCACTTCTCCTTGCTGTCACTCTTAATATCCCCCTGTTCCCATTCTCCATCAGTTTAACCCCATTATGTCTCTTTTGTTTCTTCTTTCCATCTTCATCCGTACACTCCCCCACCTAATCCTACTCCACTTTCTCCCTGTACAGTACATGCACATTCCCCTCTATTCCCTTCTCTGTTTGTCTCAGCCCGACTCCCATTACTTTTTTTTCCTTAATGACCACCCCCTGCCCCACCCAGGGCCTTACCAGGTATGAGCCACGGTAAAGCGTCGCCTCTGTCGGATGCTCTTGTTGACCATGAGCTTGCGAAAGAGCCGCGGGGAGCTCCTGGGGGACAGTTTCGGGGACGTGGCGCCCCTCTTCCCGCCGACACCTGGCATCTTCGGAGGCTCCAGCTCCAGGTGCATGTGCTCCTTGAACGTCCGAATGCAAGAGTCCATCTCGACGCTCAGCTCGTTGGATGACATCCCTGCAGGCTGGGTTCAGCTCTCTCTGTGTGGCCCCCCGACTTTTTATTCCTCTGCCACCACTCTCTGTCCAAAGTCAGTCCCACCGGCCGCGGCCAGTCATATACCGCAGATTATTTGCCTGATCCACACACAGAGAAGTTTAAACTGGGCTAAAAACTGAATCTACCTCACTCACACACAATCATTCATACAGAAAAGGGTCAGATCACACATTTGTTGTTCGCCTTTGTGCTTTTCTGTCATTCCCCCCTTTTCTCCCCCGTTCTTCAGGGTTTTAGGGATTAGCCAGTCAGCAGTCGTGCCCTCTCCTTCTTTCTCGCTCTCCCTCGCTCCTTTTGGCTCACACGCCGTGCTTTCCTGCTGGTCCTCTGTTCATCAGAGGTTCTTAGAGGAGCTTTACCCACGGCAGGGTCACATACAGCTCCTTCCAGGACAGAAGAATCCCTCTTGTCACCACAGCTCCTCTCCCATCTCTCTCTCCTGGTTCTCGCTGTCAGTAAAGTGCACAACCCCGGTGCTCTATCCCTCTCCCTCCTTGTCCCTGTCTGTGTCCCTCTCTGTCTCTCTGGCACAGTTGGTGCCTGCTAAATGCACACCTCAGTACCAGCTCTTTCTCTCAGTCCATCAAGGCAGCTTGATGCTGGAGGATCTCCTTTATGAAAGATTCAGAGGGGTTGAAAACTGCTCTCTGCCTCCTCCTGTTTTGCTCTCCTTCCATCCATCACTGCATGACTGACCTCCTGTCTCTGCAAACAACCCCCACCTCTTCCAAAGGCACTCCTGGTGTGGCACAGAGTGACTCCCCACTACGCCGAGCCTCTAGTCAGATTTCCCTTCACCTCACGCAGTCAGAGGAGCGAGCAGAGCACAGCACAGCACAGCACAGCATGCAGGCAAATGCTTCACTTGCTGTTTCATTCAGAATATACACAAGGAGCTGAGAGCAGGCACGCAGCGAGCAGAGGCCACGCCCCTCCGGTTAAGGATTGGCTGGTGGCCGTCGTGACGACAGGCAGGCAGGCACAGTAACAGGTTGTCAGTTTTATTATTTATTTTCTGTTTAGCAGGGATTTGTGGTAATGTTGCTGATGATGTTGTGACCTTTAGTGGGCCAGGCAACCGGTGAGAGCAGACCAAGAAAAAAAAAAAAAAAAAAAGGCAATTTGGAAAGGAGATAAAGGCAAACAGCTTAATGGGCATTAGTGAGCAAAAACATACACACCGCTCAAAGGTCAACTGATTCAAATAAACAGACTAAGGCATGCAGTGCACTAAACTGTTGTTGCAATGAACTATGGTCAGAAAGAAAGAAAGAAAGAAAGAAAGAAAGAAAGAAAGAAAGAAAGAAAGAAAGAAAGACATTCCTGATACATATCCACACATACAAAGGGCTACACCAAGTGATGAAAAGAAGACAGAGAAAAAAAACGGGGGCAATGCCCTGAAGGTTGAGAGACTGAGAAGAAAAATCCAAAAGGAACATCAGAGGAGGCAGAAAGGCGGCGTGACGAGTATTAGAAATGTGAGCCTTTGCTCGTCTGCTCGGCGGACTGATTTGTTTAGGTTGTGAGTCATTGTGAGCCACAGAAGCATGAAAATAGTCTCTCCAAGCTCGTATGTAAAAGAGAAAAACACTTGTAGTAATATGAGAAAGCATCATACTGTATGTAGGAGCACAGACTGGTGTGTGTGTGTGTGTGTGGTGTTGTTAGAGGTTTAACAATCAGCCAATGATGCATAGCATTCCCTGGCTCCTCTCCCTCGGCCCGTCCACCCTTCGTCACTACGAATAATTAAAAGTTTCACTGTCACACAGGCCAAACTAACACAGCAAACACACACAGTTAAAAATAACTGACCTGTATGCTGCTTGCTTACTGAATAATGGATCCCAGTAGCATTCAATAGGTGAACTAGTTGTGAAATCATATACTAGATGTGCAGGAGTGCTGTTCTCTAAATCCTCCACAGCAGTGCTACTGTATGAGTTAAATGTTAATAAGCTCACCATTACAGTGCTAACGTGCAAAGTTAAAGCAAGGTGTAACATTTATCATGTTCACCACCTTTTCTTAACACGTACAGTAAGCATGCTTTCATTATCAGTAAATGCACAGCACAGCTGAGGCTGCTGCGATTGTCATTGTTTTGCACTTAGTGAGAAATCTACAGTTTTGCCCTGATGTTGGTGCTATCTATGTAGATGAAATGGTAGAAGTAACCAAAGCTTTACTGTGGAAGACTGTGCTAAATCCTATTTTATAGACCTTTTACTCAGCATAACAGAATCCATCTATCTGAACTGTGCCACCACACCAGTATGCCATTTTTTCACTAATCATGAGAATCACTGATGAAATGGTGATCTATACAAAATGGGTGGATCAACTGATTGACAGATATCAGATATCCGTAAAAGCATGACATCAGCATGAATGATCAAGAAGCACCTCATCAAATTGAACGACTGAATTATCAATTTTTTCACCTGCCTGCCATTTCTTTGTGAACCCAATGCTAGTGAATACTTAATTGAATATATAAAGAATGGCCCCAAAACACCTCCAAGCTAAATATTGAAATATATTTGTTGACTCTTGCATATCAGAGAGGTTTCATCTCTGAAAATGGGATGACAAAGATGAATGACAAAGCAGAAATGCAACAGACAAAACAGACAGACAGAAAACCAATGCTTGTGTGAGTCATTTTAGAAGATTACAGATTGGAAAAGATTGAATTGGAATTGGAGAGTGACTGGGCCAATTCATTCGACATTAAACTCTGAGTTTTTACATCCTTGCGGGCTTGAGTGAGAGCTCACAATGCACGGTCACAGAACAGATAGAGCTGAGATGTCCCTGCAGCCAACCATAAAGGACTCGGAGCTCTGGCAGCTCCTCACTGCTATGTTGTTTCCTTGATCGAGCAGACCTCGATACTGACATCAGTGGGGGTGGAAACTGAGGAAAACACTGCACTCTTTTTTTAGATATCTGGACCGATAAAGGTCTTAAGTCCTGAAAACAATCTGAATTACTGATTCACTGTTTATAGTAGTTACCATAAACAAGATTAAGATTCCACAGCCATGCTTAAGGCTTTGTGAGGCACTCCTTTGCTTTGAGGTAAATACTACAGCGAGGATGCTAACATGCTTCTGATGACAATGCTAACATATTAGCCATGTTTATTTTAGTCGACAAGACGTCTTGAAGCGGCTCTCAGAGTGCTATGCAGTTCCGCATGATTGTGTGTTTCATGTAAATACAGTTAGCACAAGCTCATGCACAGTGTCAGCAGAACTCGCTCGTTACAGCTCGGAGGTTGTGACGCTGATCGGCAGGATTATATTTCAGTGGAGGGACGTAAAAATTAAAAAAGAATAAAATAAAATTTAATTGAAGACAATTATAGGAACGCCCTCTAGTGCAGGATGAGTCATCAAATGTCTGAAATCGTTTTGCAGGAAGAGAAAAATACATCAATTTTGATACCCGGATAATAACAATTAAGACGTGGCTACATACAGGATTAAAGCTGAGAAAAGACACTTTTCATTTCAAGTTACCACGCAAACATTTGCTAATTAGCAATAAAATAGAGAATAGAATAGAATAGAATAGAGTTAGGGTAAATTAAATCCAATTCCCTAAATTTTTTCCCCTCATGCCTCAACCTTTCTGGTTGAGCACAGGGTTAAAAATTTTATAAGTATCCTTGCCCGCCCCACAGGCCCACCTGTCACTTTCTATAATTTCACGACATGCAAGAGAGGCGCTTCAGTCTGCCCCATTTTCCCTCAGTCTCTGGCCTCCCACAGTGAAACCCTGAGCAGGGTGACCAGTGTGTGTGTGTGTGTGTGTGTGTGTGTGTGTGTGTGTGTGTGTGTGTGTGTGTGTGTGTGTGTGTGTGTGTGTGTGTGTGACGGAGGTGATGGGGCATGCGTGTGATGAGTTCAGGTCTTGAGATGAGAGCCCTCACTGTAGCATCTCTGGTTACATAAAACCCTCTCTTCCTTATTCCCCCTTTCACACACCGTCTCTCAAAGATAAATGAAAAACAATCCTGCATTGTGGCCCAGATTAACAGACCTGTATTCATTCCCTGTACAGTTCACAGGGGAAAAAAACCTGAGAAAGACAAGACATGGCCACAAAGAAAAGGGAGATTATACACACTGAAGTGTCAAGGACAAGTTGTGAATTGTTTATTCATATATTAGATTCCCGTGATCAATTCAAATAAAGGATAAAAGCTTTTAGAAAAAGGAAAACAAGCTGAAAACAACAGCGAGTAAGGTAGAGAGGTGACCTTCATAATATTTTTTCTGTGCACAACACAGTGATCTCTGCAACAAATGTCTCTGTGGGACATTTGAATATCATGAATAGCATGAAGACAATAATCCCATTAAATTACATCCGTCTCAACTCCCAGCCTTACAAACTAAACCCCTCTGAGCATCAGGTTTAACTCCCATGCAATACAAACTAACATCCATGAGAGGGTAAGATAAATATGACAGATTATTTTATTTACTTGTTTTATTTGTATTTTTTTTTACCTCTGAC
This sequence comes from Trachurus trachurus, assembly GCF_905171665.1. Taxonomy (NCBI): domain Eukaryota; kingdom Metazoa; phylum Chordata; class Actinopteri; order Carangiformes; family Carangidae; genus Trachurus; species Trachurus trachurus. The sequence goes on along the minus strand of NC_139898.1, from coordinate 24,679,859 downwards.
ACTGAACCAAAACTCTCCCAAAGCTGATGAAACTGTGGGGAACATGACGGTTCATTTGGAGGATTTAGCATAAAGCTGGGTTTTATTTGGCCATCCTTGTTCCACTGGCTGATCTGTATAATCATGCAAAATGATGTTCAGATATGAGATGCGTGTTGACTATTGGCGTTTAGTTGAAGTTGAGGGGCGCAGCATTTCCCACTGGTGTCGCAAAAAAGACAAAATGCACCTTGCAATGTCACTAAACAGCTCCACACAAGAGCATAAACAAGTCACACCTCCACTATTATCCCTTGTTTACTTCCACATATTTACTGACATAATCACTTGTTGTGAAATTACACAATTTTCCTGTTGACGTGAATCTACAACATAACGTACTTAATCTGCTGATATTCAGAGTGTTACAGCAATTAAGAAAGAAGGTTGATTACTTTTAATATGCAGCGTATGGCTGAAAGCCAAATAGCTGGAACTACACATGAACACAAACGTAATCTTGACGCACGATTCGTCTCCTTTAGTCTCCGTGCGTGCTAAAATGAAAAATGCTTGATCCAATTTCTGCTCACTGGCTCTGTGGATTACTCACACCCACACGAAAGCCGTCTGGAACACCAGCAGAGAGGGCAGCGCTCGACAACACGCCGCACAAAGAAAGTACACAGAGTGCAGACAAGCCATAATCTGACCAGTGTCGTCCTGACTCATGGGTGAAAAACACATCCAGATATGGTTTCAAATCACTTTTGGAGAGGCAGCCAAAATGGCAAATTTCATTCATAGTGGGGAAATTATATTATTATACATCACTGAGACTTCAAATGGATAAGTCTTCAATACGAGGACTCTGCAGAGACCTGTGCACATCCGTAGTGTTCTGCCAAGCAACTCTGAAATATCATGCAACAGTGACAATATTTTGCAAAGCAGCAGTTTCATAGGATTTAATTTCAAGACCTGCAAAGACATCATTTAGCTAATGTGTAGTCCCCTCGCTCCTCAATTATTACACCGGCTCTGGGTACGTTGGTTCGTTTGGGACAACTAGCAAATAAAAATAAATGAAGTGAGGCAAAAACGGTGGTTGGACTAAATTCAACCTAATGAGGTTTACTCTGATGTTGTGGCCAAACAGATGGGCTGCAGGAAATAGTATTGAAAAGTAAAGCTGATGCAATTAATGGATTTAATTGAATAGTCAACCATCACAAGATTAATCAAGCAACAATTATGACAACTGATCAATCATTTCAGTCTTCTAGTTTGATATCATTGTGAACTGAATATATGCAATTGATTCTTTTATCAAAATGTATTTAAATCAAGACAGCAATAGGGTTTTGCAGCCACAGGAAATAAAGTTGTATACAAAGACTGCTGGAGCATTGTTGTATTTCGAATAATGCACAAATCAAATTTGATCTCCAAGAGAGAACGATCACTTTATGACCAGAAGCATATACCCGTCCCATAAAGAAATAGAAACGGCGACATGATGCTTTCACTGGCACTCAGGAATCCAGAGGCCATCAGCCACCGTCGAGCTGCTGTGAAGTGTCGTAGCTTTGGCTGAGGGCGTCCTTATCTGCTGCCATTCAGCCACTAAAACACAATGGAAACTCCACAATCAAGAGCCATTGTAAGTTGCAACATTTCATCAAACGTATAAATGGATATTTCAACCATATACAGTCATTGTGAAAGTTTAAAGAGATTGGCAATGTGATGAAAATAGCAGGGTAGTGTGTTCAATTTAAATCTATCAAAAATCCGAATAAGCGATGTGATAAAGCACAAAGCATTTAACGACGTCTTCTAAGCTCCGCGAGTGTGTCACCTCCCTCATGTGTACGAACCATCTTTGTATTGATTGTGATGACCTCTCCTCACCTAATTACAACAGTCTGGATGAGGTGAACCTGAGATTCATCAGGTTGAAGTCTGATTGCTAGTGTCCTTGTACTCATCCACTGGCTTTCATGTTGCACGCACACACACACACACACGTACAGCACTTCCACTAGGTGCTGACTTTCGATCATTAACACTTTAAGAGTTTCCGTCTGCACAGGCTTTCCCTCGAGCTGCGACACAAGCGCGCCCACACGCAGATGCACGATTTTAACAATCAATCTGTGAGCGATTCTCAGCTCTGAAGCAATTGTGTACATCAGCAGGAAAAATAATTGAATCCCAAAATAACTTCTCGCTCCTTCCAACCATCAGTGGCAGAACTTAAATAAGTACAAGCAGAAAGACGGAGGGGTGGGGGGATCGGGAGGAGAGGTGGTGCTGATGACTTGTACTTAAACTGTTTCACGGACAAAAAACACAGCACATAAATACACAAGCACAGACACACACACACACACACACACAACTACCGACTTGAGGTTTCACCGGGGAAGAGAGTAATCAGACTGGAGGACCTTCAGGAAGGTTCTGCTGACCCCGATGTTCAGCAGCAGTGATGCCTGAAGGGGACATAACAGTCGTGTGATGGCTTTTAAAAGAGAGGAGAGGAGGGTAAGGGGGGGTTTGGGGCGGGGGGGCACGTGTCTGCCTCTAGCACCAGGATGACTGACGACTGACACACACCTCACCTGCTATAAAGTCTGCGGCTGCCTGAGGGACCTCTACGGCCACCAATAAACTCACTGTTAACAGAAAGAAATGGAAGTCATCATAAGATCGTATGAAGGAAAAAATGAAAGTGTAACATATGTGTTCATGTGGGGAAACACACGTCTTATTAAGGTCTTGAACCATCTGAAGACACCGGGACAGCATCTCTGCTCCTCGGCATAGACACCCCCCACCCCCCACCCCAAGTGTCTGCATCCCTCTGGAGAGATTTCTCTAAACACATATTCCCTCATTTGGTGTTTTGATGATGATGATGGTGAAGAGAGATGTCGAACACATCGGACACCGATTTTAAACTGAGCTGAGATCAGGTGAACACAAAGAGCCTCAGCTTATGATTGACATTGTTTTCTCCCTGTGTGAAAGCATCTGCATTAATGTTTCTCCACTTATCTATTCAGCCTTTCCCTTTGATCTGTCACCAGTCTGGGCTGTGAAAACGTGCAAAGTCCATCCAGTCATCCATTAACACACTGCCCTCTCCTGGTAGACAGAGAAGTTGCAATCTTCAAACTCTTCAATGTAAAATTCATTTTCTTTTGTTTTCTTTTTTTCAGTGTGCCAACTTATATAACTTTAATATTTCCGTAATTAAGTTCTTGAACTCAGCAATATTGACTAGAACTCCAGTAATTAATCAGCTTTTTAATCAGCGAGGATACTGGGCGACTAATTGCATTATAGTTGTTTTTCAAGCAACAATACCAAATGCTCTCTGGCTGCAGCTTCTCGAATGACGTCTGAAGTGAATTTTTACATATTGAAAGCTGAATCTTTTGGTTGCTAAATCAATGCATCACTTAGAGCAATGGAAAATTATAACATACTTTTTCTATTTTTCTGAACGTTATAGAGAGGATTTTAATTTTCTAACAAAAAAGGAAAAAATAACTATTTGTTCTCTTCATATTCAAGAGTTTTCAACATCTGTTATTTAAATAATCTAAGAAAGGAACAGATGTGGTTTCTTACTGAAGGTCACAACTAGAAACTACTGGAAACAGGCCAAGATCTGGTGAGCTCGAGCAAATCTGTCATACACCGTCTGTCAGACATATTGAAAATGTTAAATGCTCTCTGACATCCAGCAACACATTGGCCTACATCACCTACAATAATACCAGCAGTTACACAGGAAACAGACACACACATAAAATACATTAAGACACACATACACTAATGTGCAGCGCCAATCAGGGATGATTAGCCCCAGCAGTCTTTATCCATCTAACTGAAAGGAATGAAACACTTGGCAACTCCTATTAAAGTGTTCCTCAAAACACACACACACACACACACACACACACACACACACACACACACACACACACACACACACACACACACACACACTGCAGAAGAGGGCCAATCAGGACTGATTAGTGAGTGAAGTAAAAGCATATCTGAATTTGACACGACTGGCCAACTGGCTGCCCGCCAACAACTAGCCACTTGCTGTCTGTGTTTGTGTATGTGTTATCTGAAACTGCACATTGTACCTGTTGCTGTGTGTGTGTGCGTGTGTGTGTGAACATGTGCCCAGTGTATGTGTGAACGCACAACTGTGACTGGAGGCATGGTGCATAAATAATGAAACAAGGCAGTGTCATCCCCAAAAGGCTGAATGCAACACGACAGACCGGTCACTGATGCAGGGAGGTTTTCTAACCAGATCTCTCAGTGCTCAGTGTGACTGGAGAAACCCACGGCTGGCTTTTAACATCGCTGTGTCTCTAGTGATTAGCTGCACTTATAATGTACCTTTGAGTGCCCCAGGACTCATTTCAAAAGGTATGAAAATAAACAACATTATACACATTCTTCTGCATTTCACCTTGGCAAAAAAAAACATGTGTTTATATACAGACAGGAAATGCCAGAGGTCAAGATTGGGAAAAATAGAACAGATCTGTGATTTGCAAAAAGCAGATATCGCATCCTTGGATCGCCAATCATAGAGCCGGTGGCAATGCAAAACCTTGGCTTTGAACAATGTCAAGTCCAAGAAAATATACTATCCAAGCACAGCACCCTCGCACACTGTGCAATACAAGAACACACCCCACACTGAGCCCCATAACACCGAGAGACAGTTATGAGCAGAGGTGCACAAGTGTGTATATGTAGGCATATGACACATTCACTGGGCAGGGGGATTCACTGTACACCCACCACTAGGGATGGGCACTGAATCGGTACTTTTATTGCTACCGACTGAATTCCCACTGAAGTACCGAGTATTGATTCACGTTAAAGCAGAAGTAAGCGATCCGGTCGTTTTGGCTAACTTCTTGTCAGCCGATGGAGTTAGCAGTCCCCGCCCTCGTCCCTACGTCACCACATTCACGCGCGGCGCATCCCTTGGCTGCACACACAGAGAGGACCGCCCCTTTATGCCGTTCTCTCTCCTCATTGGATAAAGGTTGTAGGATACAAGGAAAGTTTTCACCTCGGCTTACAGCAGAGCAGAGTGACTGACAGACCCGTGTTTCAGACCAAACACTCTATAAAAGTGATTGCTGTCGGAAGATATAACTATTTAAGACTTATATTAACACAAACATTCCACTTTAAGTCAAAAAGTACCCTTTTTTCGGTACCAGAACACACCTTTGCGTCACGTGCGTCAGCGAGAGTGGAGAAGTGCCTGCTTAGTGCTGAAGCCTCACTATACGTGATGACTAGTGTTGGGCGATTTTGACATTCTCAGATCGTCCCAATCGCCCTCCCTGGAGATCGCCGATAGACCTATCTATCGCCGGGGTCCGGGGGGGGGGGGGGGGGGGGGGCGGCCGTTCCGTACGTGTTCGTTCGTTCGTTCGTTCGTTCGTTCGACGGGGGGGGGGGGCGAGCAGGCGGCGTATGAGTTTTGCTGTCATGCATGCTGTCATGCATGCGCGCTTCTCTCTCTCTCTCTCTCTCTCTCTCTCTCTCTCTCTCTCTCTCTCTCTCTCTCTCTCTCTCTCTCTCTCTCTCTCTCTCTCTCTCTCTCTCTCTCTCTCTCTCTCTCTCTCGCTAATAATGGAGAAAGAGCACTATGATCAATAAACGCAACGCTGCCGAAACCCGAAAAATCTATTCATGGCGGACGTAATTTATTTGTGGCATGTCAGTGAACACCTCGTCGGGCTGTGACATAAAGTAACAGGGCTGGCGTCGGCAGCGTCACAGCCACAACACCAGCTAAACGTGTTTCCTCAAATTTGAGGCGGAGTGGCCATCCTGTTTACCGCAGAGATTTTGTGTGCGGTCATATGACTACCTGGCTCCGTCTGATTGGACGTCGCCAGTGGCTGCATTTGATTGGTGAAACACTGTCATATGACAGAGTATCTGTTGGAAGCAGCGAGAGGAGCGGCTTCATTAAAACAAAACAAACAGATTGCGCATTGGATCAATAAAAAAAAGTAGCGAGTATGTGAGTGTGTAAAATCGTCAAGAAAACAAAACATCGCCGATCGTCCTTGCAATCGCCGATAGACGATTGGATCGCCAATCGGCACAACCCTAGTGATGACATCACTGAATGCCGCACTGCTCACATCGGGAGATACCTACTTTAATGTGCTCAAACCTGAGGAAAAAACTATTAACTCTTTCGCGACCACACTAATTCCTCAGCACATCCACTCAGGACCACATGTTTTTGGCTATTTGTTTACCTTTTATCTCACGTCGAACCGAACTCTGTACATCACCTAGAAACAAACGGTCTTCACTCGGTTGAAGAGTGACTTTACAACGTGCTCCACGAAAAAACGGCGAGTTTTTCCGCCGTTTTGTTCGTGAGTAAGAAGTAGAAGAAGAGAGCTGGGTTTCTCCTAAAACGGAGCTCCCGCTCTAGTTTCAGAGAAAAACGCACTTTTGTGTCAAGTGGCAATCTGCTCATTTTACCGCTACTCTGCAGTGTGGCATGTCTCCCAAATCATTTCTACGGCTAAATAAATATATTTGTAGGCATATCTAGGGGGTGTGGCAGCCTGGAGAGCAGCGGTGCAGCGGTGCGGGTCTCTGGCCGCAGCGCAGCAGCTCCGGGACACTGCTGTGTGACTGGCCGGCGATGAGTGCTCTGGGGCGGGGGCGGCCGGTCACAGCCCCCGCTGCAGAGCGCCCGCTCTGCTGCACAGCGCCGTGAAAACAGCCGTGATAACGGGCTTTCAGATCCGAGTCTCCAAACCAGAAACGTTTGTAACAGCACCGGTAAAAGTCGCCACATTTGTCGTCGGTCGCTTTTGTCAAAAGAGGGTTTGGAAAGTCGCCAGATTCAGCGAGAAAGTTGCAACACTGTAGCCGACAGCCGCACAGCGCTGCACGCTGTCCCCACAGCAGCATTCAAGGACAACGATTACTCAAATAAAACCAAGATCACACAATTTATAAAAAACATTATGTTTTGATTTTAGTTTAAAACAGTTTTACATATCAGAGGACTACCATATTCACACACAGGGTACTGTACCTCAGAGTGTCTATTATCGTAATCTGTAAAAAAACGGTTTTGACGAGTTTACTCGTCAATGGTCGTGAACGTTCGGCAGGCTGTGACGAGTTTACTCGTCAATGGTCGCAAAAGAGTTAAAGGCTGAGGAGTTGTGATGTTGTTGAGGAAAAAATAGGGGTGGGCGATACGGCGAGATTAGATCGTGAAGGATTAGAGCGTGTAGACGATCTGCCAAAGTGCAGAGATCGTAGGATCGTCTGGGGCTCATTCTATAAACTGCAGTTCTATGCTGCAAAGCGCAAACAAAGGACATTTGCAAAGTTTGCTAAAAGAGATAACAACAGTTACTTTAGTTTGTATCTTTATTTGACCCTTTTCAATCAGCTATTTAGTGTTTTGATACACTTAAAATCCTGTTAAAATGACTGTGTTGAATAAAACAAACAGTAATATCTTCATTGATATTACTTTCATGTTTATTGAAAGCTACCTTTTCTGTTGCAAGAGTCCACTTTATCAGAGTGTTGTTGTTTACCTTTTACTATGTTTACGTTGTTTGCACATGTTGGCAAAACTGCAACTATTTAGATTAAAATCTGTTCAGAAAGGTTCTTTGGCCTAAATTGTCTGTTTTTCTTTTTTTCGATTTAAGATCGTGATCAAATCGAAATGGTGACTTCATTTTTTAAAAATCGTGATATGATATTTTTGCCATATCGCCCACCCCTAGGAAAAAATATTCAAAATTCAAAAGTTTTGACTATTTTTTATAGACAAAATAACTTTAACTACCACACATACACAAAGAAAGTACAGAAAACAGGTACCGATGTATACCGGTACTGGCTCCCAGGAACCGAGTATCGGTACCGTATCGGTTCAAAGGTACCATCCCTACACACCACTACAGATCTACAGATACACATCATGTTACAGTCCTTTATGTAACATGATAAAGGACTGTGGCCATTTCTGTGAATGGGAAACTTTTGTTCCCTGACTCTAGTCTTGAGGGCAGTGCCTCTCCACGGGCAACAAACACGTAAGTACCCTGTTAAATCTGCAGGTGCTGCCTGAAGGACAAACAGATGACTGATTGCTCCACAGCAGTGAGCTGGAGCCCCCCAGTTTATAATCAGTTCCTGACCTCTCTGCAATGACAAAGAAATCATCATTCAACTCTAGCCTCATGCTTTACCTCTATGGAGCTTTCACATCTTTTGCAACTTCTAATACAAAGTCTTCAGACTTCGCCCTCTCCTTAAAGTCTCCCTCACCACCTGACTACATCCTCAGTCAAAGCCAGCAGTTCTCCGCCTCCCTGCTGAGAACAGCCTGGTCACGTCCTGCCATCTTTTTCCGAGATGTACAACTACGTGGTGCGTTTCCTCTCTGACTTCCTGACACAGACTCCTGATTCAAGGTGCCAGCGAAGTCTCTCAGACCTCCTTCCTGAGCCGTGTCTGCTTTAAGATTTTCAAACACTGTACATAAACAGTTTGTTCTCTTCCAACTTCTTTACAGTCTCTACTCACCAATCGGGTTCAACCGGTGTGATGTCTATCCTGGGAGGGGCTCCGAACGGCAGAGATGTTGGTCGGGCCATGATCTCCTCGTCCGGCGTCCGCGACCGTTCTCCCTGACGCCATGACAACGGGGGGAGCTGCAGGTTGCCCGAGAAACGGCGACGGCCCCGGCGCAGGTCGACCCCCAGTGTGCAGGACGGAGAAGTGAAAGACTCGCTGAGGCAGCAATCTGGAGGCTCTTTGCTGTCCTGAGAAAAGAAAGTGAGGGATAAATAAGTGCATGAGCTGAAATCATGAAGTTCAAATAGAGGAACAGTAAAACACAACGGGATAAAACTCAGTTCAACTTCATCAAACACTGTTTCCCTTCATTTCAAAATAAAAGCTTGTTGAATTAAAAGAGCCACAACCCCACTCCTTGTTCAGCTGTTTGCCCACTAGGGGGCGCCACAAGCTCGTTCCTGGATAAAACTGTTGTCAGATACTGTCGACCACAAACCCCTCCTTTTCCACTACATATCAGTATTCAAACTGTTCATTCACATTCATACAACATTCATACAGCGCTTCCTTTCCCCATCCTTAGCCTTTTACCTCCGTGAACTCACACTGGGGTTTGAAAAAATACCACAAAGTGGAATTAGTTAAGACAATGTTCAGAAAATGACCAGAAACCATCCATTAAGGTAAAAAAAAATGTTTTAACATTATCATGATTTCAATAAAATGAGTTGTTTATGGTATAACAACATGAATCCTACATCATTCAAAGACTTTTCATTTTTCATCAAGTCACCCCCTCCTGTGATGCCTCCACTCTTTCCTTCAGCTTCATTTACCGGCTTGATTTGTCTGAATACGAGTTAACATGTGCCGTCTATAGCGAGCTGATTGCTTGGTATAAACACCCATGTTTACACCTCAGCTGCAGTCCAATTTATATGCAAGACTGAAGAGCATGATAGACCTTGACAAGTGCAAATAAGCAAGACACACAGCGAGAAAGGGAACATGTGTTTGCATGTGGACATGAACATAAAAACAAGGCACGTCTGCATTAAAAGACAAGACACAGCACTGATGGTGTACTGTCACTGTGTGACCTTCTGTACATCTCTGTCAGTCTCTCTGGCTCTGATGTCCTCATCACTTTGTGTTTACAGTTCTACCTCCTTTACTCACTTGAAGGAGTCAGTCCATCAAGGCAATTTCCCTTTTTGGGTGAACCTCATCTTGCTCATATCCTTCCCATCAAACACAATATTGGTTTATAATTTATTTCAGGATGTTTAAAATAGACACATGTTAATGTGTTATTCATAAAAACACATGGCAGTACCTCATCGTGTGCTCAGCAACAGAGACATGCAGGGAATTAACATGCTGAATGTAAATGTAGAAGATTTCAAACTATTGTCATGGAAACACCCAATTTTTCCACACCATGGATATAAGATGAAACATCGTTGGGAATCATGATCAAGTCAACTTGACAAGTGTGGGAACTCCCAGGTCAGCTCAGCTGTAGGGCAACTATACGAGTACTGAACTACAATCACTCACTCAGTCATTTAGACATTGGTGACCTTACGGTTTGTCCTGCTGTTTGCCATCCAGATGAAAACTGATGAGCATAATTGCTGATTTAATCTCTATGGTTGTAGAAAAGCGTAGAGTAGTAGTAGTAGAGCGTATGAAGAGTTAAAATGCTAACTTAATCAATTGATCGGCCATCCATCCATCCATTCATCCATCTCCCACTTAACCGAGGTGATGTTGGCAGCAGCTTAAGCAGGAAGTTCCAGACGTCTCCCTGGCAACACTTCCCAGCTCCTCCAGGCCATAAGAGCTATATAATCCCTCCTGGGTCTGGGTCTGGACCCAAAGGCAGATGCCCAGGAGGGATCCTTATCAGAAGTCCAAAACCACCTCAGCTGGCTCCGTTCGACATGAAGGAGCAGCGGCTCGACTCCAAGCTCCTTTCCAGACGTCTGAGTCAGTTCCCATTTTGCAGTGATTGTTGTTCCAAAGGAGGAAACGCTTCACCTTGCTGATGCTACGTGCAGAAAGCACTGCATACTAAAAAACTAGCATGTCTCTTGCAGAGAGAATAGTTGTTTTTACTTCTAGTCCTGTGCTGTTATTTTAAAAGTCTGGTTAGAGTCAGCAGTAGTGCCACGTAAATGAGCGATCAAATTGTTTGTATTGAATCTTTTTTTGGGTTCGATACCTACTGGGTCTCCTGTAGTAAGCAGTCCTTCCACTAAATATAGCCTCCCACTGAGTCCCACAGCTCCTCTTGGCTTGTTGCCTTTACCCACCCACTTGAAGCTTCTGTGCGACTACACACTGCCAGTGATCGTGATGGAAGCATTACAACCTCATTTCATTGTAACTTTATACACGATGAGTTATTGTGACAGAGAAGACGCTTAGATTAAGTTGTGTGGTTGGAGACTTGTTTCTCCATCGGGGCTTCCTGGGGCCCAACAAATTCAGACTGTTCTATCAGCTCTAATGGTTAATACATATGCTGATGGACTGGACTCTACTTGGACACTGAAAACACCAGATAGCAGACTCAAGGTCACCACACTTAATGGTCCCCTCCAGCCATACTCATTGTAGCTTACAATTTAGACTTGCAGATTTTTTTTCCACTGCATTTAATAAATGTAGAAATGAAATGACTGTTATTTACAGTCATTTGCTTTGGCTTACTTTTTGGTTATTACTCCTCACACAGAAAACTGGAGCTTCGTTCACTGTGGCGGTGCTTAATACTAGAGAGAGCACCACAATCCAGCGTTTCAGTCAGGAACCATTACACTGACAGGCTTATTATTGCAGAAAGCCAATTTTTGTACTTGTGTAAGAACGGTACATTCGTGTTTTGTAAGCCTGTGTACTGGACTGTTTTTCTTTTGCCTTTGTGGTGCAGACAATGATATTTGGTGTCTGCCATATGCTGACTATTGCGAATGACGTTGTTCCAAATGTTTTAGTCTGTGTCCAAGAGCTGTGCCGACACTGAAAATGGATTTTCCACTGGGATAATAGAGTTAATCAATCTGTCACTGTAGCCTGCAGGTACTGCAGCTTTTTGTGTCTTGGCTGTACAGTACATTAGGTTGCTTCATGCTTGTTGTCTTTACTGATGTAAATAATCCTGAAAAGGTTTAAATTGTGTTTTCCTTTTGCGCAACTTCACATTCTAATAAGTTTAGCAAGTATGCATATGGGCAAAAACTTAAAACTAAGGGACAATTGTGTTGTATGCATTCACCGACATTAATAACTTTATCAACTATTACCGTGTGCTGCCCTCTAGTGATCATAACTTGCAAAGCAATTAGTGACAAGACAAAAAAACCTCACACAATGACTTGATGCACACTGCATGCAGATTAGCATTGATTTTAATTTCCCCAGCACCAGCTGGCAGTTAAACTTTTACTTTTATTTTCTAGTCAAACTTTAAGTGTAATTTCTAGGGAATGATTCCAACAGGCTTGATGAATAATAGCACTATGAATTCAGTGTCAGTAATAGATCAAATAATTCATTACTCTGACTTATTTCTTGTCTTGGAAGTGAGAAGGACCGTATTCTGAGGAAAACAGCTGAGCGACGAATCAGCTTAGCAACTGCTGTTTAGAAATAAGCACATGGCAACAATCAAAACACAGAAGCATTATGTAATGAAAGACAACGCAGTAAATTGCAATAGTGGATTGAAAAAAAAAACATCAAGTAAAGTATTGCTCTCCAATGGTGTTCAGAGATATTTGCCTTGAGAGCTGGAGAGTCATGAGTGAGAAGGAAGAGACAACAATACTTTTTCTATGACAGCTCAGAGGGGAGATGGTGTGGTGGAGAGGCAAGGACAAAGTGAGGTATGAGAGTGATAAGAACTGCACTGCAGAGAAGAGGATAAAGAATGGAGGGAAGGAGGCTGGTGATATTAGATAAGAGGAGGCTAACAGAGAGAGAAAGATCACATAAAACACAGAAGAAATAGTGTGAAGGATGCATGATGTATAAAACACATGCAGAGCACAACACCAAGGTGATCATATCACATCAGATCAGACGATGCTCTCAACAGTGACACCAAACAGAAAAAACACCGACTGCACCTGGCAGCCTGTCAATGGACGAGCGCCTGCAACTCTTACAATGACCCTGATATGACAGCAGCTTCCATATGTTCAAGGATAGTGTCATGGATTCATTTGAATCTTAATCAACTGCATGATACCAAAGCATATTTAACTGCCCTTAAAAGAGACCACACTTCACACAGCTCCAGAAAACATGATTTATAGTCTGTTACAGGAAGGTAATTTTCCTCTCAAGGACACCATGTTGCAACAGGAAAGTTAAACAAGTGCAACCTTTTATGTGAATGTCAGTCACTTTTATTTTCCTTTAAATAAAACAGTTATTTTTCTTCAATTTCTTTCATAAAAACATTAGGTGGCATAACATTTCATCGACCAGTAGGGGAGGAAAAAAAGAGACATAGCTGTGATTCAATAGAAACTTCTAAACAATTGAACTGGTCTGAGTCAGACACAAAGCCATGACTAGGTTTTTAACCACCTTCTATTTTCACAGACAGGAAAGGTCCAGAAAGTCATGGATACAGTTAGTGAATGAAGAAGAGTGATTGCAATTTAATCCTTTTGCATATTTAACTACTTATTTATTCAAGTAATTATATAAGATAGTTTTAAACTGGTGTCGTGACTGTGGACATGAAGCCGCAGTCTCTGGTGTAACAGTCTTGTTATTTTGTACGGCTGCCATTTACCCCCCAGTGAGGTTGTTGCCATTAATAAAATGTTGCACTTGCACTGCTCATTCATTAAAATTCTGCAGAAATCAAGCCAGCGATTATGCTGCCACCATAACTGAGGAAATGGTTCAGAAGTGTAATTTCTAAGAGACGGGGTGCGTGCGTGTGTGTGTGTGTGTGTGTGTGCGTGTGTGCGTGCGTGTGCATGTGTGAGTGGCAGCTTCTGACTGAACTCAGAGCTTAGTTGTAATATTTTCCATCCACAAGCAGCCATCTCCACATCAACTCCAGCCACAGAACTGCATCCAATTGCATGTTTGACTTTGTATGAAAATCCATCACATTTAAAATTTGCCTTACACTATGTCTGAACATAAGCTTTAGTAAAAGTACTAAACCAGAATTTTATCCAAGAATTTGTAGTCTTCATGCAACTTCGGGGCAGAAGGAAATATAAATTATGCAACTTTCTGTCTTCCTGTATCTCCACTGGTATGACATATTGTAACGCTGTGTTATATTTTTGTGAATGTACTGTAATTTCAAATCTTTCCACTTTTCATCATTATAAAACCAGATTTCTACTGTAGCAGGGTTAGCTGTGGTCACTTTCAAAGCTCAGCTCTGTGATAGTTTGTAATCATCAAACTGGAAGGTGTTTCTAATATTTTGTTCAACAGCAGGTGAAAACTTCAGGCTAGTCTTCTACCCACTCTTCCTTAAATGACACACGGGTGAGAGAGGAACCTAAAATCAATTTCCACAGTAAAATATGGAATAATACTAAGTCTTCTCAGTCATCCCACATATACTCTACCTGCTATCCTTACATGACCTTCAATGTGTGTTTGTGTGTATGTGGGGTGTGTATCTGTGGGGCAGGAGTCAGGTGCAGAAGTCCATTAGCCCATTTGCAGCACTATCACATGCCCTCTCTGTCTTCCTGGGACTGCTAAGTAGTGATATTGTGGCATACTCATTAGTCTCAAACACACACGCACATACTGTACACATCATACAAATGAGAGCAATGCCTGTTCATCTGTTTATGCACTTTATTCACACACACACACACACACACCAAAACACACAGTCCCAGTAGCCAGGTCACAGGGCCCAGGCTGCTGGATGAGATTAATAGAGGGATGATAATGTACCTGTGCTGCTGTGTCAAATCTAAATTTATACCAGATCATACTGCACACATCAGTCACAGCCTTTTGAGACCGTCCTCGGCAGAGAAAAGTCAACACTGGTCATTTGTTCAAACGGTAACCTTCAGCAACCTTTTGCCATTGTGTGATTTATGACTGTGCAGTATGGAAAAGCAAACAATACAGGTTAATATCTGTGTTAACAAGAATAAACAAAGCAAGAAGGAGCCTTTATATCCACGTTCAGTCAAGGGGCATTGAGTTGCCCTTTGAGTCTTTTGTTTACGGCGAGCTTACAACAAAGACTCTCAAGGAGAAGTGGTGAAAAGTGCAGCCAATTGAAAAAATATGTGGTCTGCAACTTTAAAACACACAGTTTATATACATTTTCTAAAACCAGATACCTTCCACCTGACAAGCGCAGCCACAGCAGAGCCATCAGCCGGCTTGATTCCAGTTTACACCACTGAAACTTTTCTCTTGTTAGTGTCCAATGTCATTCAAAAGATCTGCTAAAAAAGTTAAATGTTGCATAACATGAGGCACAGACAAGTGTGTGCATGTATTGCACTATGCATTACAAATAGTGTAGGTGTTATGTGGCTCTTTCCTGTAAGCACCTCCGGATTTACATCAACTCCCTAAGGATGGATAAGAAGCAAATCCAGATCCACTTCAGGGACCTCCTGGGCCTCAATGTCCCCTCCAGCCCCTTCTTGATGAAATCCATCCCAGCAACAACAAACCCCATGCAGGCCACTTTCCTCACCTCCGGCTGGAACAGCATGTGGTTCACATTTGGACCAGCCAGGGAGAAGACCAGGCTTACTGCTGCTGCTGCCTTTTTCCAATAACATGGCTTACAAGGGATTGAGCCAGGTCCTCCACATGCAGTCCAATCACTTAGACTTGATGACCGC
The DNA here is from genome assembly GCF_905171665.1 of Trachurus trachurus. Lineage (NCBI taxonomy): Eukaryota > Metazoa > Chordata > Actinopteri > Carangiformes > Carangidae > Trachurus > Trachurus trachurus. The sequence goes on along the minus strand of NC_139898.1, from coordinate 24,664,368 downwards.
AGGTGCACTACGGCTGAAACAAACCCCTCTGAGCACAGGGCTCACATTTTAAGTTAATTTCACTTATTTCCTTTGAAAGTTAAGATCAACTTTTTGTTTCTTTTTACGCAGTAGCATCAGAATTTTTGAATGCTTCCTGATTAGCTGTTTGTGTCTAATAATGACACAAGTTTGAATTTCTAATTCCTAGCCATCTGTTTAACAGTGACACATCACTTTTACTTTTCAACTAATGAAATACTGCCCACTTAAATCAAATCTGTTTTTTTTGGCATTTAATTACTTGATGAGAATAATAATCATACCAGGAAGAACGTCATAGAAATAACATAATCATAAGCAAATACATCATCTGCTTATATATTATACACATGTATCAGAGACCTATCAACACACTCTTGACAGGCATCTCACCCATTTCTCACCCGCCCCCACCAACTGCACTCTCACCATTTTGACACCGAGGCAACAAAACAACGGGGAGGAAATGAAGAGATGAGTTGAGAAAACAACACCTGCTTCCCATCAGTTACAGAGAGGGGGGTAATGGAGAGCAGGAGAGGGAATACAGAGAGGGATGGTGGTAAGGAACAGGGAGAGAGGGAAGGTCTGAAAGTAAGCGAGAGGACGACAGCAGGAGAGAAGAGAACAGCTGGTCCAAGGTATGAGAGGGAGGACTTGAAGAGAAGGGTGTATAAAGCAGAGAGAGAGAGTGAGAGGAGGCGGGATAGCTGGAGAGAATGAAAGTAAGATGAGTGAGAGCCGGAGAACCAGCGAAGGAGGGGAGCTACTGAAAGAGACTGATTAGTATTGTATGAAATAGGACATATTCATCTACAGCAGAGCAGAGCTTCCAGCAATATGCACATACGCCCTATACTGTCTGTACATACTGAACAGTTTCTACACATGAGTAAAAAAAAAAAGAAGAGAAAACTACAATGGTAGATGTATAAATGACCATGCTTTCAAATACATTCACGGCTTGCAGATTAAAGGTTTCAACATGTGAACAAAAATAATTTAGTCGTTGTTTCACAGATGTCTTTGTTCTCAGTGTTAGTGTGTTACATATGGTGGCTCCAGAAAGTGTAATAGCATAAAAATAAAAGCGCCAGAAACATGTTTTCACTTTGTTGTCATGGGTTGAGTATAGATTGAAGAGTGAATATGGTTCTCCGTTTGAAATTAAACCTTCAATACAATAAGCTGTGGGAAAAGTGAAGAGGTCTCAGGGAGCCACTGTGCCGCTGCACTGGAAATGTCTTCTTCAGCCTGGAAATCTTATATTTTTGCAATTATGTTAATGGCTTCAAGTGAGTCAGAGTTTTCTTTTTTCTTTTTTAATGAATAAACACTTTAAGGCTTTACATTGTTTTCAAGCAATAACAGAACAAGTGTTGTCGTCTTCGTATAAAGGCCATTTCAGGACTAATACTTCATTCTGTTCAATTTATAGGCTGGTAAAAGGAATGAAATATTCCCCTGAGGTTGATAGAAGAACAGGATATTAATAAAAACTGTTTGGTGAATTATTATCGCTCCTTTCTTTCTTTTTTATCATCATCTCTTCTTTATCGCTGTGAAATAGCCTGATCCCTGTGTCTCAGATGAGATAAAATAAATTGCCTACTTTCTCCCTCTCTTCTATAGCAAAATGCGTGTGACGTGTGATAAATTTAGTTTGTCGGGGCGGGCTGAGCACAAAAAACACGTTTGGTGTAATATGCTGAGGGCCATATTCAAGAAATTTCGGCTTCATTTATTTAGTGTGCATGCACAGAGAGGTTATTGGAGAGGCAGGAGAGACCGGGGAGACGTAACAAAGGAACAGATTGAGATCCAGACTGAATCCATGCTGTTCTGCTGTTCATGGTTTTTTCATCTCTAAGAGTCATTTCCTACCCTCCGCAGAGGATGATTTATCCTTTTTTATCACTCCATGGTAAACATGTTCTGAATTTAACACATGAATAAATCTTCAGCCTAATTGAAACATTCATTAATCAGCCATTCTGCCAACAGTTTCTGCTTTTCTACCTCTTGCATATCTTTTATATGCATCTTTAAACCACTAAAATCCAATTACACAAATAAAATAGTGTAGAACTCAAACAATCAGTCCATTAATTGGTTTCTAATTGAATAGAATGTTAGGGAGTTACGACTTCGCTAATTTAGTATTTGTTGAATATGTCAAATTTCCAATGAAGCCATAATGCACTGGGTATTAAAATGTGAATATTCATATTGTCTTCTATGCTAACACAGAATATCTACAGATATTGCAGAAAGGGTTGGACAAAACAAGCATTATAAATGGTTGCATATTTTTATTTAGCTTTAGGAACATTTTTGACTAATTTCCTGCATCAAATTCACGAGTAATGTACGCATAATTACTATATATAATAAGTATTCATGCTGTTGCAGCCAATGTCCATTAAAACATGACACTGGCTGTGGGTTAAAAGACAGTTCATTACCAAAACATGTATTTCTCCAAGATTAGTCAGAGCAAGGGAGAAGAGTAGATGAAACGGCTGTGTATCACAAACAGACTGGTTCGAGTTAAGATTTCAAAAATAACCTGTAACAAATTATAATTTTGGCATTTTCTTAAGCAAATATGCCAATCTGTTTCGGATTGTAAAACGTGAGGATTTTGCAGCTTTTCTTTCTCATATTTAATGTGAAACTAAATATCTTAAGAATTTAGACACTTGATGCCACAGTTTAAGACATTTTTAGTTTAACACACACATCCTCAGGATATCTGACTGATTTAGATGCGACATGCAGGAGATTTCATAAACCAAACAAAATACAATGTCCTGTTTTTTTGAATGCACCACACTGGCTTTACAAAAAGAGGACATTCAGTACAAGTATGACAAAGCATGACTGACAGAGGAAGTACCAGAGGTCAGAGTTCATATAATCCTGAGGTGCATGGGAGAGAGGAGCCGCTGTTACTGTGGTAACCAGCATCACTCGTCCTGACCAGACACAATAGAGAAACATGGAGAGGGTGGAGGAAGATTATAGTGTTTGTTATGACCAATATAGAAACAGTGGAGGGAAGTGAGGTGGACGTCATTAAAGAGGGAGTGAGCGGATGAAAGAGGGCAGTGAGGACGAGACGAAAGGGGAGAGAGAAAAAGAGAAAGAGAGGGAGAAAACTGTTGAATTGTTGCTTTAGCTGGCAGAGATTCAACCATCAGCTTCCAAGCTCTCTAATTGAAGAATGAACAGCTGTTCAGTTTGACCCGTGCTCCCGGTAAATACAAACTCAACTGCCACAGTGATGGAGAGACGGAGAGAGAGCTATAGACATGGGAAGCTAAAAGAAGTGAGAGAATCTGCAAGAGAGATTAAGAGTCAGAGAGGAGGGGGGTGGAAATACTAAAAGAACGAAGGGGAGGACTGACAACAAGTCCTAAAAACAAACAACATCAGCCATGCCGTTTGTTATTGCCTTTCGAAATGAGCACAACCCTGTGACAGGGACAACGCTGCTCGCCAGTGCCTCCCAGAACTGGATGTCGTCATTACAAACATGATTCATTCACGTTTTCTCATCTGCATTTCGTCTGTGGTTTGGTTTTGGTCTAGGCACAGGCACATACTGTAGGGCACAAGGAAAAACCGGTTGGTCAAACAATAGTGTTAGATTTATCACACCTGCACATAGAAATATTTTTTTTACATTTTCTATTGATACTGTGTTATTCTGTATTGTACTGTATGCACTCAAATGAAAAGTACTTGTATTATTGTCTACACCTGTGGTTCACTACGCCTGATTGGATCAGGTGACCCTAGGGAGGAGGTGCGCCTTCACTTTCTCTTTTCATGTCTGACGAAGGGCAGGTGCCCGAAACATTACACTTAATAAAACTTGCAGGAGCTACTTCTGGTGTGTGGACTTCCTCTCTCATCTCAAAAAATAGTCACAGCAAAGATGTGCTAATTAGTGAGCTTAGTTAGCTTTGACCTCAGCCAGGTTAAGAGCTACCCCCACAGCCTGTCTTTATGCTAAATTAAGGTTATGACCACACAGTATTGATACGACTGTGGTAGTGGTCTTTTACGGCAGAGATTTTTTTGTTGTTGTTAAAAGGGTAAGTCTGGTCGCTTTTTTGCTGTTTTCGCTAACACTGCTTTTGCAAGGTTGTTTTTCAGCTAAGAGACACTAGGTGGAAGGCAAAGAGTCTCCATCCTCATTTAACCATCACAATTACTCTGAAGCTGTTTAATCAAGGTAAAAAAAAAAAAAGTTTGCATAGTTCCTCTTTAAGGAACACAAGCTAGCTACCTGATCACCCATTCCAGCCTTCTCCAATGGAGGTTTTGTGAACGTACTGTATAACACCACAACTTCTCTTGTCAGGTAAATGTAAACATAGATAATTACTGGCATTTGAACAAAATTGCACGTGTCTTTCTTCATGAACAGAACAGAGCAGAAAGTGATAGTGAGATATAAACCCTAGAAAAACCTACAATGAACATAATGAAGGATATTTTGGATAAAAGAACAAAAAACAACAAAGCTTAAGTGATACGCGTTGGCTACAAGCGGACCTACTGCACACCAGGGTGCAGAGCAACTGGAGAAGTGATGAAAGGACACAAACCACCAGACAGTTCAGTGAATACCAGAGCAGCGAGAGAGGAGGATTTGTTTGTGTGTGCGTGTGTGTGTATGTGCAGGCTTTTCTAAGTGGGTAGCGAGACTTTTTCATTTCATTCAGTCTCACAAAATGTTGCTCTAAAATTGCATGTTGCCTGTTTTATTTCTCAGAAAGTGCTTGGACTGGAGTTGGACTGAAATTGCAGGTCAGTGAACTGGCTGCTGATGTTTTGCTCATTGACATGTGAGGTAAGTAGCAGTAACTCACCAAATCACAACATTGTTTTCATGAATGATGCACTGGAAAAGGGTTAATTGATCTAGATCAGTTCCTCTGACAATGCCTGCTTTGTGTTCTTAATGTTTATGTTAAATGCATGTACCACAGTGTCACAATTTATAATGTCAAGTGAGTATTTCCATATTTATCTATCTAATGAAATCTATTTTGATCAAAATACAACATTATCACATTTCAAAAAGGTTTATTCAGTCTTATACTTGTATACTTGTACAAGGAATATCTGTAAGTTTTCTCAGCTGTCAAACGTGGTTTCTTCTCTAATACTAGTAATTAAAAATGACCATGCTTTTGAAAGGTCAATACCTTAAGATAAAATTGGACTTTGGATAAATTGCTAATTTACACACCATGTTTGAACATAATTTGTATTCAATAATGGAAAGACAATGAGGCTTGAAGGGTGAAGTAAAGCTACAACCTCAGATGAATATTTTACATGGCATTAGTGGACTTGATATGTGCAAAGACACACTTCCTCTGAAAGAGATTTTAATTTGATAAGCGAAACGTTGGCGAAAGGTTGCCTGCAGCACCTGACACTGTGTATGCGATTATGGAGATGCAGTCTGAAAGTACACTTGCATAAAAATGCAAAGTCACACACAAACGGTGGTGTGCATTCAAGCTCACTCACAGACGGACGCTGGAATAGATCCACACCCCGTCAGACAGGGACGGAGAGTTGGAGCTGATCAGATCAGAGGTGGTTAGCTGTGATCTGCATGGGAATAAGGTCATTAGGTCGGTAGGGCGCAGAGACATTATTTAATCTATCCACCCTTCAGCACGCCACAGTTCGATAAAAAACACAAACCACAGGACAGACAGGAGTTGGTCCCGCTCAAATGAGTGTATAACGGTCCAGTCAGTGTGCGTACAGCACGCTAATCATCACCAGCACGCACCGTCCATCCATACGCAAATACGACACAGCAAACTAATCCAATCCGAACGTCAGCTTCATGATGGGCCAAATCATTAACACAAACACGCACTGGCTCATCTGCACACGCTTACACCACTCAAATCTAATCCCTGCTAAGCATCGCCAGCTAAACCAAATCCCTTCTGTTAGAGCTGAAATCCAATAACAATGTCCTACCTCAGCACACTTAACCTCATTGATTCAGAAAACACTTAACACTTTCACTGAAACATATACTGTAAATACACAAGGCCGTCCTGTCCTGCAGCATATGGTTAAATGCATACACACGGCCCCATCATCACAAGTCTTAGTTCTCTCATTTTATTAATCAGCCATTCAGACTAAGACCGAGGGGCTTTACTCACGATTCATCCAGGCGTCAAATATACTTGTTTATCCTTGAGAAGGGCACAGAGAGGCGGGGTGCAACCTGCTCAGGTCATCAGTCAATCACCAGGCTGACATACAGAGACAGACAACAGGCCATAGACCTAACCTGCATGTCTTAACGGTGTACAGGTTTCCCAGCTCTGCAGGTTCGAAACTTCACTGAAAAAGATTCTGACTTCTTGACCCACAGCTACCACATTTACCCATCTGCCTTATACTTCCACTCTATGTCGGTGACCTGAACAGTTCAACAACTACAATTTTTCCTTTTCTGCCTCTGCACTTTATGTTTGAAACAATTATGTGTTCATCAGTCATCTTTAGAGGTGTGAGGGTAGACAGTCCAGCTTCCAGTCTCTAATGCTACCAGCAACACATCAAACACAAAAGAGAGGTAATCAATCTTCTAACTCTCAGGGATATTTATCTAGATGCTGAACTTTTACACATGAGCACAGGAATAATCTATTTGTAAAGACACATTATATTTCTCTTAAAGGAAAAATGCACATAATGGTGTTGATATGTAGCAATGGACAGTCAAACTGAACAACTTCAAACTCTATTTTTAGAAAAGTAGAAATTCCCGTCTCTTGATGTTAAGTGCACCAGAGACAGTCCCGATTCCAATGTCAAAGCTTTTTCTGTAAAGGTCTGTCTTGTGATAAAAGAAACCCAACACAACTGTGAAATTATGTTTTGAGGCTCTACAGGAGATATCTAGTCAAGTGTGCCATAATAAATCTACTGAACCGCCGTAAAATGTGACACCATGCTCCACCCAGGCCCGACACTACATTTGATCTCTGAAGTATGCATCAGAGCAGAGAGTCAACTAATTCATTTGATCTTTTATCTATCTCACATTAATCATCTACAATTACCATCATTATGATGTATAGTCAAGTTGATTATTATTGCAGTATACCTACACACACACACAAGCTCTTGCATGCATATAAATCACCACTCTCCAAAACTCTTCTCCATGTGGTGTTGCTGACAATGACATTGATGGGGTCGGCTGGCTCAGGTGCGGTCGGCACCTCACACACCAAAACTGTGGGACGTGTCGATTCGAGGGATGTAGTTCACGGTGATCACAGCTGGGACAGACCCTTTGCTAGACAGACTCCCTCCCCGGGGGCAAAGGAGCCATTCTGGGAACAGCTTGGCCTTAATTTTGTTGTTTCTGATCCAGTGGTTGAAAAACACACTGGTGAATCACTGGACTGGACATATGTGTGTTTCTTTTTTGGCAAAATGCTGAAAACTTAACAGGAGCACATCCTTAAGAAAAAAAGATAACAGGAGTGTGAAACAGTCCTGGAGTAGAGAGACAGGTGAGGTAATTAAATGAGAGAAAGAACTTATTCAAATGAAGGGAGTACAATGTGTTCAGACTGACAGAGAGAGACAAAAAGAGCCAGAGAAGGACTGAGTAATGCACATGCACGCCCACACTTTTGCTGCCCTCACCCACAGCAATTGTGAGGGGCATCTGCATGTTTCTGTCCATGCAGTATGTGTGTAGACAATGTATGTAAGTGTGAGTGTTGCAGACATTATGGGCCCCTACACCTGTCTACGACAAATTAATGTGACTGACTTTGCAATCGGTTCTATTTTGCTTTGGATCAATTGGTGTGAACATTTGCCTACATTTTTGTTTAGTTTAATTTAACCTTTATGTGATGAAAAAAATACAAAAATATCAATTATAGCAAGAGAAGATCAAGACATCGGTGCAGGATATGCTGTGCTGAATGCACATAGTGCTCCACACAACGTCGGCAAACAATATTACGAGTCGAGTCACATCACTTCATTTATGTATAAGACTTGTGAGCCAAAGTGGAGAGAAAGATCAGAAACAGAAACAAGAGGAGAGGAGAGCACACAATGGAAGCTAAAAAGCCAACAAAAGAGAGAAACTTTGTGCCAGAGATGCACAATGGAGGAGGAGAGAAAGAGAGAGAGACAGGCAAAGCACAGACAAGAGCTGTCAAAACACTGTGACTGACAAAGAGAGGAAGGGCTGGGTGCACTGTGAAGACAGTTCACCCTTCTGCATCTCCTGCGTACACTTTCTTTTGTCCTGCTGCACAGTTACAGCGAACACCGGAAACTACATGAAGCACGAGCTGATTCTGTCCCTCGAATGCCTCATAAATGTCAGCGATCCACACACTGTGCCAAAGAATATATCTTTCAGTCAGGGAGTTTCTGTGTGCGAGCTCCTCAGTGTTTACATCTCCCTCTCATTATCTGTGACTGTGATACTACCACTATAATTAATGAATAACTTAGCACAATGAAACCCTGATTACATGTGCCGTCAAAAGCTGTTTGATAGATGTCTGGTATATGCACCCTGTTATTTCATTGGAGACATAATAACTTACATTGTTGGGAGACACCGTGAGAACACTCCTGCTCTTCCTCATCTTTCCCCAGAGTATCTCCCTCGCTGCCCAATCAGAACAGCTTCACATGCACACCTGCAAAACACAAACATAAGAAAAGGGATATGTTAGATATACTGTAAGTCATCCTTTGCAATGAAACAACAATCCTGTTGAGTTTTCCTGGATATTCCCCCCACCCACCCGTTACTTCCTTGGAGTATTTCTGCAATATTTCTTTATGTAAAACGTACATGACGTTCCCTAGTACACACTAATGCTTTCTGGCTTGTGTTTCTATGAGAAAGACTGGAGTAAAGCAGTCAAAACAAAAACAGCCATGTCTTCGATATTGCTCCGCGGGGGGACATTCAGTAAGCGGTACATCAACATGATAACACGGCTGTTATGCGCAGTCAAATCCCACATGATGTACTGTACCGCTATGTGATAATGTGGAGGATCCTTAAAGGGCCCATAAAAGTAACAGACTGGGAGAGAGGCTGGCGAGCTAACCCGGTAACATGATGGCTCCCATATGGAGCACATTCTTGTTTTATGTCCCTTTCCTATCACTCCCCAGAGCCAATGAAAATACATGACAGTTATCAGAGTTTGATTGGTGCTGTTGCTTTGAGCAATTAGATTTGCACTAACTATATAAAAATATGGGTAAGCAAGCAGAGAAATCAAATGTATCACAACAATAAACCTTATTTACGTTGCTTCACACATGGCAAACAATAAGTAAATTCAAAAGAAAAATATGTTTTGCAAGATGTTAAGTAAGATGGACCACAATAAAAATTGGACAAAAGAAAACCAACAGAAAATTCAGGTAAAACAGCACAGTACAGATTTAAAATTTGATGCGGACGCAGCTGGTCTTATTTCTGCAGGCAGATTGTTGTCTCCTTGAGTTTTAAGGCAGCTTTCTGCAGCAGCCTGAAGGTCTTTGAGCCCACATCTTAAGCTACTTACAGGACTCGTGTAGGTCTGTAGTATCAGAAAATGAAACAGCAGTGGCAGGAGATCAATATCAAGACGGGAATGACCAATGCATATGAATGAGTACGATTTGGCCACACTAATCTGTTAATTTGAGGTTCATTATGATCTCACCAACACACTTGCACAGTTTTGTGACACAGTTTTGACCACAGGTGTAATGTGGATGAGAATATAAGCAAAAATATTAAAGAGAACATGCAAAAGTCACTACAATGAGTTGTATCTTTGTAATGAAATGAAATGGGGAGTGTAACATTAGGATGTTAAAAAAAATGATCAACAGCTGGATGGCCCGGCTGCTGGCTGGCTGGCTGGCTGGCAGGATGGATGGGTGCCCAAATTACACTGACAAATGGATGCTAAGTGATGCCGACAACAGGACGTGCTGTACCATCCTCTTGGTATAATAAAACAAAGATTAACTCTGATGTGGCATATTCAAAATAACTTAAAACAAACTCTGACTAAGAGATACAGCACTGAAAAGATCAGAACGGAGGGAATGGACAGGGAAGAAAATAAGAAAAGCAAGAAGGAAACCTTGAATTACACCTGTCTTATCTCCTTTGACATGTCTTCCAACAGCTGCTCATGCTAACATTCACACCTAATGACAAAGCTCAGTCACTAATTACCCTAACAGCCTTTGGTATATGGACTGTGGGAGGAAACCATATGCAGGCACAAGCTGAACATGCAAACAGGCACAATATTAAACAGGTTGGAACCAAAATCTTTGCTGTGAAGTGACAATGCAAACCACTGCAGGATATGACATCACAAATTAACAGTGCTGCCATCCATTATTATTTTCTTGATAATAGCTCAAAATGACACTGTCTGCTTTTAACACACAGTTATGTAATAAGATTACACAACCTGATTTGAAAAACAGTGCAAATGTCTGTCTGACTATTTTATGGTTCTAAAAAAACACATTGGGTGCAAAAAACATGTACTGCCAACTGGTATAGAAAAAAAACATGAACATATGGATAAGACCAAGGAATAATAAGCATTAATTCCAAACTGTAAATGATCATGTATGCATTTACGTTAGTGTGTATGTGTGTGTATGCAAGTTTATATGTGAATGAACACAAGTCAAACATGTGTGTTACACCATCTCCCTGACAGCACATCACATGGTCCTCCGCTCTTCATCTGATGTTTTCAAATAACATTTCCAATCTCGCTAATCTTTATGAGTCATCTCTCCTGCCTTGGCAAATTATACTTTTTCTTAGTGTAATCTTTTCTTCTCAATAACACGTCTTATTGAAACAGCGAGCTAATGAGACCTGAAGCAGCCTTAATGGTTCAGCACACTTTAATTCCCCCCATGCTAATCATTCAAAAGTAGCAGACAAGATTGACTCTGCAGCCGTTGAGCCTCTTTCTAATGAATCAATTCAGTCAGTTGTTAAAAGGCCCAAAGAACTTGTATGTTACTCCTGTGACCCAGGACAGTCTGTTTTTTATTTCCCAATGTATAGAAAGAGAAGGGGGTGGCAGAGGAGGAAGAGCCAGGCAGGAAAAGAAGATGGATAGTGACTGGAGACTGTTTTGGGAAGGATAGCAAAATTAGATGAGAGCAGGGTTTGGAGAATGAGATGGAGAAAGAGAAACAGGAACAGAGCTACAAGTAAACAGGATTTAATGAAATAAAGAGAGAAAGCTGAAGGTTAAAGAAAGACAGACAGTGAAATTTGGAAGCCAGGCAAGGAGGAGAAAGAGTCAGCTAAGGGTATTACGGGGGAGCTAAGGGGAACCGAGCTCCGCTGAAAAGGACACGAGCTTCCCTGAAAGCTGACTTTGAGACATTTAGGGGGAGCTCTGAAATATTGGTGATTGTATGCAAGGACAGTAAAGACATGTGTCCTTGGTTGTAGGAGAGAATGACAGATGTCAATCATCAGGTTACGCAATGACGCAACCAGTGAGACTTTGGCGCAAATAAGGAGGAAAGCAGGAAAAAAGTAAACAAAAAGATACAACTATAGGACATACAGTAGAAACGGAGTAAAGTAATAATTGCCTATAAGGAGGCCGAGGGTTGTATGGACGGTTTGTGGGCGGTTTACAAAGGTAAACACACGTTTGTTATATTTTCTGTTGCGAAGCGTTATTGGTTAGGCACTATGATGCGGTACCTATGCTCATCAGTGGTTGTAGAGCCGGTTCAGGGGACTGTCACCTCACCGCAGCCACACCCCTCCACCCCCACCCCCGCCAATAGAATAGGGCCCCCCTCCCGAAAGTCACTGTGTAATTTAAACACTTGCGCGCACAACATTTATTTTTTACCCATTCCAGACAGGGTAAGGTAACCATTTGGAGATGACTTATGTACCATGTTACATGATAAGAAATCAAGTGGTTAAGGACAGTTCATGCCCTTGAAGCAGATGGACATCTTTCAGCTTGAAGAGGCAGGACAACATAGAAGCCCAGAGGAGGCAGTGCTATTACATAAAAACACCTCCATCACTCCACTGTAATGCAGAGAAGAGCAAATAATACAGCATTCCTCCTAAAGCATGGCCAGAACTGGCCCATTACAAGAGCCCAATACTATCTCAGTCAGCACCTTCAACAGTGTGTCTTTATGTCAGAAGTAGACGGGCCACATTAACATTCACATTGTTGGCTGCAATTAGAAATATTTTACACAAGATAAGTGCCAGGATAACTTAAGGGAAAAGCGTACAAACTGTTTGTATTCATAGCAAAGTTGCTGAAAACAAATAATCACTGCTCCAAAAGAGGCCGAGGCTTCAATTGTCGTTTAAACCTCACTTTCCTCTGAGCCAAGGTTATGTACAATGGCAGTGTTTTTCCAAAACAGGAAAATGAGAGTTGTTCAAATAGATGCATCTTCAGGGGTTCCTTTGCTCCAGGGTCTTGAATCATGATGCTCAAATACTAAACTTTCCATTTCAACAAATACATGCATTTCCCTTAATATAATTTTGTTGGACAATCATTAATCTAATTCAGCAGAGCATTCGACTGACTGACATAAACTACATAATTTATTAAAAAATGTCTTCAACATATACTTCCTAGAGGAAATCATCAGCGTTAAGGCTTCTCCGTAGGGAAAGCAATCAGTTCCAGTTATCAACATTAGTAGATAATTAGTGGGTACAGAGGAAATTTGTGTTTCAGAGCAGATCTGAAAATTGTGCTCAGCAGCACAAATGTAGAAAGCAGTTTATGAACACAGATTAGCGCTGTAACCTCAGGGGATGAACACAATGGTACTAACAAGGAACATGGCGTGTGTGCTTGACTGCATGTATGAGTGTGTGCGTGTATGTGTTTTGGGGCATCCTAATTAGCATTACTTTTGCCTAATTAACAATATTAGAACAGACAGGTGTGAAGAAAGAAGACAAGCACACACACAGTCATTACAAAAGACGTTAAGCTTCAACAAAACACGCAAACACATGCTCTCTGCAGAAATCCATTCAAAAACCCCATCACCCTGCACAACAGTTGTATGTGGGTATAATAGCCCTGTGCTTTCTCTTTGGTTTACTGTCAAACTGAGAATGTGGCAGAGGTGGCAACACCGAGCGCAACACACTGCAAACATTTCAAAGCAACTTTCGTCAACAAGAACCTGTTGTGAACTCCATAGTTTTTTATATTTTAGTATTTTTTGACTTGAAAGAGCTGCTGAGCAAGTGAGGCTTTCTGAACACATACTTACCCATATACTCAGTAGTACAGTAGACGGTATTACCATCATCCCTACAGGTACTAATGTGCATTAGCAAATATGTTTCATGCCTCCTGGGTTATGTTTACTTCAAATGAACATGATATGAGCTGTACAACATAAAATGTTCATACTGATGTATCTGTAAAACGTACGGTTGGTACATTTCCTTCGTTTTGAAATCCAGTAAATGTTTCATGGTAATGCTAAGATAAGTTATTTACTGTACTGTAAGCTCGTCACGTAGGCTACATCACACTTCCTGAACTAGGAAAAAACAATTGTTGGTGAACGTAATCCAGGCAGATATTATATTTCCCCGGAAATATACTGGCAAAGCAGATTAGTAATATTTAAACGCATTATGTAGGATACATGGGTGGGGGCAGGGATCTAACTGTGTGCTGAAATGATCCATAGATATTCTGGTTGATACTGTAGCATCAAACAGTTTCGGTGTATTTTCTGGCCATGTGGAGGCCACTGGGATAACGTAGGTCCATACAGGGATCTGGTTAGCACGATTGTAGCGTTAGAAGTCAATTAGTATTTCATGGCCTAAAGTCCTTCAAGAAAACACTCCATATGCTGTTACACACAGTGGGGACTGGTCACGAGAGGAAAAAAGTGCAAACACATTATGTTATTACTAATCTTCAATGGTTATTATCTTCTATAACGAACGAATATAGCATTTTTCTCATTTGTCTTACGATTTTTAGTTGATATTTGACCACAGTTCTCCTGATTCGCGTCTGCGGTAGTCATGGTTGCGAAGGTGCGTCGGTGGGGCAGAGTTGAAGTTGTCCCCCTCTCTCTCTCAATGCTGTGTACTGTGTACACGAGAAAACACGACTGATCACATGCTCAGAGCGATTGTCTTGACAGTCGGCAAGAAGCGGTAAAAACAAAACTTTCTCAGAGCAGAGGAAACTTTCTGAGCTAACCCTGTTCTGATTGACTTGAATGGGAGTGAATTGCTCCGGCGGTCCAGGTCCGGTTCAACAGGTCCAGCGGTCCAGTATTGGTGAGTGACAGCATATTCATTATCATGCTGCCTTTGTGGCGCTGGTCTGTGCATTTAACTACCGGTTTATTTATTTTATTCAAACGGAACAATATTGTTATACTGTAGCTTTAAAGCAGCTGGATAATTTACGTTTGTAATTAATTGTAATTGCAATCCGCTATTGTTGTGCTGGATCTCTATAGATGGTGAAGAGTCGTAAGGTTGTTGTTGTTGTCATGAGGTTGTTGTTACTGCTGTCATAGAATGGATCTGTTTCCATAACAGTCGTGTGAGTGCTCCTTCAGTATTGTCAGCTGATGACCTGGAATATTGCATTGTTCATTTAAGTTTGTGTGATTGCATTGCAACAATGCATGGATTCCTTACGAACACATCAGTAACAATCAGAAAGCACTGTAGTTTTTCTGGTGTGCAGCCTTTCTATTAAGTAGTGGTGCCCCACCATTTTTTTTACATGTAAAAAACGCTACTGCTGCCACAACAGTACACAATAGTTGTGCCTGGAGAAATATTTCCATTAAAAAAAGCTCTCATGGCACAGACGTCTTTCGTGTGATGAATTTTCTTTTCAAACAGGACAGTGCATTGAAATAGTGCAAACCTATTATTTTTTGTTCAGGAGATTCTAAAGGAAACATTACGATGCATGTAATGCATGCACGAAGATGGTGCGACCTGTGAGGCTACTAATGGTTCAGCAATTAGCCTACAAATGACAGTGTTGTTTTATGAGCTTTTATTTTAAGAAATAGTTTGCATTGATTCCATTCAAATCACCGTGATATGGTGGTGAATAGAGGTGAAAAGACTAAATCGCAGCAGGATGATTATTAACCTTTTAATACCAGTTTTTCCGAGGCCAGACTTATAGCAGTGCCTTGTGACTCTCCTGTTCTTGCCTACAGAGCTGTCACTTTCTATGTTTCTCTGTTTATTGTACAACCTGAGAAGTGACTGAACCCTTTGACCCTGTTATCATCTCCGTATATGATTTGCAACCTCACCAGCTTGAAAGAGCAGATGCGTGAGCAGGTGCGTGTACCATAATATATCAGCTTCTGGTGCAAACTGGAGGATTTGCCTTATTCATTCCTACCTAAGTGGAGCTTGACTGCACTGTAAATATCTCCTCTATAGATATTAGACAGTCAATGGATCAGATGCAGTAATACCCAAGAGGTTCACCCTATTCTCAAGACAGCAGTTCACAGGTATTTAATTTCAAATGTCACAGAGGGAGACAATTTAGTAGTACCACTGGTGGGTGGCTTCAGCGGAGCATGTTATGTATCAGCCTAATAAAGCAGAGATAACAAGCTCTCTGTCGGTCCTGTCCCGTCAGCTCACTGGCTCAGAGAGACTCCTGACAGAAGAGCAGGAAGAGGCTGTCTACTTCTCAGTCTACACATCTTCTGGGCCCACACTTCTATAATCTGATTTTATGTTGTAGCCTCAAACTGTCTGCTTGGGTCTGTTTAACTTTCAGTTCCTGTTGAATTAATCTGAAGGGTGAAAAGCCTGAGTACAGGTTTGTATGGCCT
This sequence comes from Trachurus trachurus, assembly GCF_905171665.1. Classification (NCBI taxonomy): domain Eukaryota; kingdom Metazoa; phylum Chordata; class Actinopteri; order Carangiformes; family Carangidae; genus Trachurus; species Trachurus trachurus. The sequence goes on along the minus strand of NC_139898.1, from coordinate 24,648,393 downwards.
AATGCGGCAGGGGACAGTGGCACCGTGACAGTGACAGTCAGTGTTAACGGTTGATAAAGAATGTGATGTTTTTGAGAGAGAGGTTTAATTCGTCTGAAAAAAATTCAGGGTAAAAAATGACAAATGCAAAAGGCAATCTAATGCTACAGGAGTACACCGTGCATCCAGCCTGTCTGCATTAGTTCATGAATTCACTGTGATCTGTCATGCTCTTGCATCACGCCAGCAGACAGAGGGGATGCAAGAGAAGAAAGATGAAATGTAGGAAACAAATCCAACTGTAATAAAATAAAATAAAAATGTATCCATCTCAATTGGAGTCCTTTAAGATTTGGTATTTGCCATGACTAAGCCTAATTCATCTATTGCATTTTCGCTACTACAGTACAGCTGCACAGAGGCTTTCTCCAATAATAAAAAAGGACATGACTGATTCTGGAGTTTCTGATAATGGCTGAAAATAACCAGAGTGCTCCACTGCCCCTTTTGATATTTTTTCCTTCATCGTGTTTTTGATTATCATACTGTATGTCTTTGTGTGTATCTGTGTGTGTGTGTGTAAAATTGAGAAAATGACGAATCGAAAGTGTGCACACAATCTAAATCATCTCAACCAAATACCAAGAATTGTTGCGTTTTCTGTATGATTGGTCTCTTAGATTAATGAATACTTGGATATTAAAATTCTTGGAACACCCTTAATACACTATTTAATCCTTGACAGATTCTGAACCTCGTCAAATCCTGTGAAAACATTCAACTGTAAAAAAAAAAAAAAAAAAGAAAAAGAAAAGAAAAAAAGAAAACTCACCCTTTACATCCAAGCTTATATAGGATTTGTGGAAGCCGAGCCTTAATACGAATACAAAGTCAAGGGGTTCATCTTCACTGTACTGTATTTACATTACAAGCCAATACATTATTTTTATTATCAGGTTGTACTGTTAAGAAGCCTCACAAAATATTTGGTGTTGCTTCACCTACCGAGTGTATTTCAACAGTAAAACACCACTGGTAACTCAATATGAAGCTGACACAGAGCAGCTTGGCAGCAGTTCAGCACCTGAGGGGATAAATAAAATAAAATAAAAGATGCATGCTGTTGTTATCCTGTGGTCACAGACAGATATCTAATAGCTTGTCAGATAGAAATTAACCAGTTTAAAATGCAACAATGCCCCTGACTGCCTGCATATGAAATCAATTCAATTCAATAGTTTTTCTTCCCATACATCTGTATCAAAGAACTGCTTTATATGCTGTATATTCAGCTGTGAACTGTCAGTGCAAGATGCTGTAACTAGCATGTGTCCAGTTCAGTGCAGCTCACACAGAGAACTATCATCTATATTTCATTTTGACTGCAGACATTGCTTTTGTGCACAATGTAATATCCCACTTTCACAGAAATCTATGCTAAAATTCTAATAATTAAGCTAACTATGATTAAAAGTAACCACGACTGTTTTTCAGGTGAGCAAAAGAAAATAAATGATGTTATTAACTGGAGTTGTAAATGTGACACCCTCAGACATCACCATTTCAGAAAGATCCATTTACAAAAAGCTGTTACCCACCCACCTACTGAAATAGTCAAATAGTTGGGAGTCCCTACAGGAGATTGTACCGAGTAATCATGGTCCAGCTGTATAATTTCCTGCCTTCAGCCTTCAGCTTGTTTTCCTGACTGCAGACAAACAACATGAAATTGGCTGCAATCATAGGGATTAAATTGGCATAAAATCCACTGAGTGACTATAATTAACCAAATATCACAGCCTTCTCAACTATAGCCCACATCATATTACAATACAACCACAGGTGTGCAATTAACATATCAGGGTGACTTTGGCCATTCACTTGTTCTTCCTCCATGGACACATTATGGCATATCTGAGTTGGTGAGTCAGTCGTTCACAAGCTGTTGCTGATCCTGTCCCTTGAGGCTGAGATAACAGTCACACAAAAGTGAAGTTATCAATATTCAACATCCACCACTTTTCACTTGTATCTCATTGGCAAAATTAGGGAAGTTCACATTGTTTACAATATGGGGATTTTGGATTTGATCATAAACAAAAGTGGTGGAAAACAAGTCAAAAAAACGGAACAGATGATGAAAAGATGAAAAGTCAGACTATCACCAAAGTTTTTACAACTGATTCATTTACATCTGTGCCAAAGTTCAAGGCGACCGATCCAAAAATTGCTGAGATATTTCAGTCCTAAACAAATGGGGTGGAATTACCATTATTTCCATCCCTATAGAAACCACTCAGTCAGTTATAGCTAAAAACACAAAAGGGCAGGTTTGATTGAAGCAGATTGTTTCAGGTGTAGTCATGATAAAATACCATTCAGGGAACCAGGACTGGCTAACCTATGCAGGAGTTTGAAGAAGAGGCCAAAACAGAGCAATTATATTATCACGGTTCATCCCTCCACCACAACAGTCCTGTGGTCAGCAGCACAAGAACAGTGTTTGTGTTAAATCAACCAGGAGTGTGTGGTATTGACCACTGCACACTGAGAGGACTTCACTATGAGTGAACAACGCGTTTCACCTGCAGCTTACTCAGGCTTGCTCAGCAGAATCACAAAAGCATTCACAGGTAGGTAGGATAAATACATGGGTCACATGACCACCACCAGTAGTATTTTAAAGGGACAGTATGTGAGATTTACCCCCATCTAGCGGTGCGGTTGCATGTCGGCACGTATTCTTGCTGTTGCGTTTACGTAAACTCGATGTATCAGGATAAACAAGCCTCTATGTAAACAAACGGTCCGCCAGCACGAGGCAAAACAATACAGGCGTGACAATATGTTGTCATGGTGATGTCGTATTGTTTACCTGACCCACGTTTTACCGGCTTTCTCTCGTCGAGTAAAATAACATCCAGTTGGTTTGCCGACGGCGTCACTCACGGCGTCATTCAGGTGTCTGACTGCACCTGAAGGCAACACCAGTGCCTCCGTCCTTCCTCACACTAGCTACACGGTGGTGACAGTTTTAACAGGCGCTGTCTGGAAAACTTTCTCCCCGAGCCGAGAAGCTCCGGCGGCCCGAGTTTGAGGTTACTTACAGCCACGGTGACACTGAACGTAAAACAATGGCGATTCAACATGGCAGAGAAGGTTCGGTGAACCCCCCCCTGTATGTTTGTAACGACTTGTAACATCTCATTCTAAGGTACGAGAAAGCGCTCTTTTGTATGCGGGCGCGATTCCACTTCAGTGAAATACGTATTTATGAAAGCGATATTTGATTTTTGTCAATAAAAAGCCAATAAAGTCCCATACTGTCCCTTTAAGTTAACCTAAATAGCATCGCCTTTAGCCACACACACACACAGCCAGCAGGTAAAGAACATCACAACCTGAGCATTAGACTTTTTAATCCCAAATTTTGGCCGTCTCCAGAGAATTCATGACACACTCAAAATGCTTTACAGCGGACGGATATATGAGAAACTATGTTATCACATCATTCTGCAGCCTACAGCCTCTGAAAGCCTCCCACGTGAGAATAGTGTAGAGGAGAAAAATCACAGAGTGAGAGGTCAAAGCCGTGGAAATAGATTCATTGCTCCTACGTTTTCTACATCAGTAGTTTTTCCACCTTGTTTTTGTTCCCATTACCTGCCTGGTTTCAACATATCACAGGACTAATCTTGATAAAACAGACTACTGATCATTAATCTATTTCTGCCTCCTTCGCAATGCTTAGCAGAAATGTGTGAGTGCTATAGATAAAATAAATAAATAAATAATGTAGTACGATAACACTCCAAATTCCAGGACCTAAACCAGCTTCGCATCTACACTAACAATCAACAGTATACATGCCGACACTAAATACCAGTCCACATCTTCCTCACAGAGATGATCAGTGCAGGGCCTGAAATTCATTTTCCAAAAGCAGGGGGAATGCCCCCCCTAAGGGCTTCAGATGGGGGGGATGTGACACTGCACAGCCATACCAGCGTGTGTGTTTTATAATATCGTCAAGAAAAAAAAACTTTTTTTTTAAATTCAGTATAGGTAAATTACTATTAATTTATTACAACTACTAACCATTTAAATCAGATGGTCTGACGCAGCGCTCCTGTAGTGTGTACTAACGTTGGCTCGTTTGAAATGTGTGCGGGAATTTCCCGCATTATGTTAGATTTGTGGGAATCGGTTAAATTATGCGCGATACCCGCAATCCTGCAGCGAATTTCAGGCCCTGCAGTGTGAGACAGAGAATCCCTTTTCTCCATATTTCCCTTGGTCACTCTCTTCTCTGTCGTGAATGTTGTCATTGCACACAGTGTAGTGTCTAAGTGCTTTCTTTTTGTTGAAACAATTAAAAAACTTGATTAGCCCAGCATCCCTTATTTTTTCACTCCCTCAAGCAGTGTGTTTCTAATGAAGGGGGAGCAGTCAGAGAGAGGTTGCACTCATGTTGAGTATCTGCTGGAGAGTGTGAACACTTTGAGCTGGGACTTCATACCAACTGTGTTACAAAAAAAACACACAGACAAAATAAACTGGAGACAGTGGGAGAGGCAAATCACATAAACAGTCATGTTGAGGATTTGGGTGAAATGACTGTATGATTTTGTTATTAACTCATTGAGTGCCAGCCCTTTTATAAAATGGTCAGTGCCATGTGCCAGCGTTTCGGGCATTTTGAGTAGTATTTCAAGACCCACAGAATATTTTATACAATGACTCTGAAAACACAAAATAGCTCAAAGGAAAGAGGAGACTCTCTATCTAACTAGGGAGAAAACAATTTGTTCGTACCTTGTTCCATTCTTGGTTTATCTTAAGTTGAATAGAGCCTGGTTGCATCAAAAGGACCACTTTCTTTCTGGAAAGCTGAGAAAAATGCATGGAGTGTCTCCCAAGAAAAACAGTGATTTATCCGTTTTAATTTTGGCTTCAATTGGCTTTTAATTTTGGCTAATTTTGGCTTCAAAAACATGTAAGACATCTGAAAATTTCATTTCACATGTTTTTTCCATTGTACAAAAAAAAAAATCCAACTAAAACAAGTAGGGGTCCTACTCTGCAGAGTGATACGTCAATGGCACTCAATGAGTTAAAGTCTGGAGCTGACATGGTATGTTTAGTTAAAGCAGAAGTAAGCAATCTGGTCGTTTTGGCTAACTTCTTGTCAGCCGATGGAGTAAGCAGTCCCCGCCCTCGTCATGGATCTATTGGTCCTCGTCCCTACGTCACCACATTCACACGCATCCCTTGGCTGCACACACAGCCCTTCATGCCGTTCTCTCTCCTCATTGGATAAAGGTTGTAGGATACAAGGAAGTATACAAGAAGTTTTCTCCTCGGCTTACAGCAGAGCAGAGTGACTGACAGACCCGTGTTTCGGACCAAACACTCTATGTAAGTGATTGCTGTCGGAAGATATAACTATTTAAGACTTATATTAACTCATTGAGTGCCGCGCTCCTTTCCAAAGTTTTAGTCAAGTGTACCGGCAATTTAGACCATTTTTGACTTTTTATGTAGAGCCATAGTGTATTCTATATTATTGCCACCAACACATACTGTAGCTCAATTGAAAGGTTTAACTTTATGCTTCAAATGACCACAAACCGTTTGTTTCTACGTGCCTCCGTTCCTGAGAAAAGTCAAGCTAAACATGGCTGGGTTTCACCAAAATCCCTCCTTTTTTTCTAGAAAAGGAGATAGAGCGTCTTTTATGAAAGGTGCGCTGTTTGTGCCTGTCGCTCTTCTCACACTCGCATTTCTGGATCAAAGGGCTCGTATAAGATAAATATACACAACAATTGTTGTTCTATTCACAAAACCACCATCGGGGGCGGGGGGGGCGCCACTAAACAACAATAACACAGACGCACCGCGCCGTGTCACAGCCTCTAGCCGCGGAACGTGAGGGTCAGTCGGCCACCGCGGCTCGGGAAGACCGGTCCCGCCGGTGGTCGCGGTCCTTCTGTGGTACGGGTCGGTGGTACCGGTCTGCTTTGGCCCAGAGACCATCAGATTTTACCGCGGGGGGACTTTGGGGAGGACACGGTGTTGCTCGAGGTGAAGACCGGGCGGACTGTCGGCTGAGAGCTTCCTGTTTCTGCTCCGAGCAGCTCGAGCAGCTGGAGCAGCAGCGCGGGTGAGAGCGGAGCAGCTGCGCTGCATCTGCATGCAGAACTCCGTTTGCAGAAGCCGAGTTATGATAAAAACTTCCACATCATGAGCTGTCATGTGACTTTGATCGTCATCTATTTCAGTTCTCCTCGTCGTAGAGTCCCCAAATTTACATATAATGTGTATTAAAGTGTCTATTTTCATAATATAAAAAAAAGCAAAAAACGAAAAATCTCGTTTTTGGCACTCAACGCATGGGAACGAAAAACGAGAAATTACGTGGTTGGCACTCAATGAGTTAACACAAACATTCCACTTACTTCTGCTTTAAATTTGAAAGACAAAGACTCAGCTGTTTACTTCACTCAGAGGGGCAGGTTAGGATAAACAGACTATTTTTCCTTTTTGTTTGCAAGTTTGTGAGTTACATTTTCAGTCTGAAGGCTTTACAGTATTTCAGCCATAGTGTGAAGAGACAGGCAAATTGTAGAGAGTGAGATAAAGAGGTCAACACGCAGCAAAGGAGCCTGGGGCCAGGCTCAAACCTGGGGCCACTGGGGCAAAGACTGAGCCCCAAGAACGCCTTCTACCCGTTGAAAAACAGTCTCCCTCAAGTTCGACTATATATCTTATTTTTTCCATCACACAGAGCACAGTCTCTGTCTGAGATCCACAATTGTTTTGCCGTTCAACTCCAGAACATAACAGAATTTTATTAGAGACACGACTTCAAGGCAAATTCATGTATTTGATGTGTAAAATTGTTCCTGGTAACAAGCACAAAGCCGTGTTACTGATAACTGCCTGATTTAGTTATTCCTCTACAGTGTTTTTATTTCAACTGCCCCATTTATGTAGTATGTCTCTCTCCATACATGTGGTACATTGGTAGGCACTACATATACCATTTTCACACACAATCACTGTGGCTGACATGGGATTATGTTGATGGAAGCAACCCGCATTTGACCCACCCATACCAGACTGATGTCACGGGTTAATCCCTTCCTTGTCACTATTCACAGAAGTCCACAGCCTGTAAATCCATACATTATATCACTGCTCAAACACAGAATTACAAATTTTCAAATCTAAAGATGCATACAGGTTGTTGAGCGGGCATACGAAGCATGCAGCATGAAGAGGGCTCGCGTGAGCTCATCAAGATCAAATGAATGAGATTAACAGTGAAGTGAGGAAGTGTCACGTTATGTATTGTCCACCTCAAGAAATATGAATGAGCCAGTCATCAGCCAATAAAAGCACCACATCCGTGCAGTGCCTGAGCTCAACGCTGCTCTTCATTTCTCCCACATCACTGTCAGTCTGACAGGGTTATCAACTGTAGACTTTGAGGTTGTCAATATGTGTTGCAATTCACCAGTGTATTGATTGCCGAGGTATTACATCAAGTACTAGGAGCATATTGATTGGCTGCCAGGTCAATTAGACTCCTCCTGCCTTGATGCACTGACGACCTTCTTGACACAAACATACAAGACTGTCTTTTCACAGCAATAAAGCCAATAACACTAAAGGAGGTTCTGTTATGTTCAGGCATACAAAGCCATGCCACTGGGTCAGTGCACGCAATGTTATGGCCTTGGCAGTACCACACCTGAATGGATATACAGCCATTAATAATTTGTATAGTGACACAGCTTCATGGCTTGAAATAGCAAAGTTGGTTTGCTGGTCAATCGGTTGGTTTTCTTCCACTTAAGTCAACGCAAATATCTGACTAACTACTGTATGTATGGACATTTGTGATCCCCAGAGGACAAAGGTCCACTGGCCTTTCATCTGGTGCCATTAACAGGTTGAAATCTCAATTAGTTTTGATTTACGACTGAATGCCTTCAGACCAAATGAGCTCTCGCAAATTAGCATGGATTAAAATGATAAATATTGCCATGTTGACGTTTTCAATATAAGCAGGCTAGCGTTAGTATTTAGCTCAAAGCACCACTGTGCCTCAGCAACAGCCTCGAAGAGCTACAGTGTCTGCAGATTTCTTATTAATTACGCCTGTGCTGAGAGAGAGCTCCATCAGCAATCATCCACAGCAGCACGTACTTATAAAACTAAAAATATAGCAAATACAGACCACAGGTGAGACCAGCACACAAAGAAAATGTAACAACCCAAAGCTCCAGCAGAGATGATAGAAAGAAAATGCAGGTCATACTGAGAATGAAATTGAAATAACACTTCAGAAAATATATGTATGGGCCTTATTTGAAAAACAATCTGTTTGTCGCTGAAGTGCTTTTTCTAAAAAGGCAGCTCTTTATATCTGACTTGTGTGAAGACATAGGTGCACACTTTTTCACCCAAATCAGATACGTCACTCCGCAGTGTGTTCTACAGAGAAAATCAATCCCAATCCTAATCAAACTATCTACTCCTGCTCCTGCTTCTATTGAACATGAGTAACATGAGCTTACTACGTGTTAATTACTCTCAATTATCAAGCTCATCTCTAATTCTCTAATCATCTATGTCTGCACAGGCTTTGTGAGAGCAATGCTCTTTCAGAGGAGGGAGAGGGCTTCCCTTTGTGTTTTCATTGATTAAATTAAACAGAAAGATGAATGCTGCTGGTTGAGGATGTTCATTAGAGTGTCAAAGAGAGTCAGTGAAAGTAAGTGAGACTGAAAACTTAGTAAAGATTGTGAAGAATTCAGTTAACACAACACTAAATAAATCTATTTTGGATGGACAACCTATAGTTTGTGAAATACAACAAAACAGTACGAAGAATTTAAACAGTACAATGAAGCACAAGCATCAAACAGCTGCAGCCTTTTGACTGAGTCGAAGTAGGACACACTTCTCTGAACATTTATAACTGTCTTTTCTCCACTTTTTGGTGAATGTATGGAGCGGTGGCTGGTGGAGTTTAAGAGTGACCTGCTCTGAGCAGACAAACCAACATGGCACTGTAACACTGTTTCGTCGACTACCGTTTTCAGGTTTTCAGCCAACATTGACAGAAAATCAGAAAAAACGTTTCTTTTATTTGAGCAAATCTACAATGACATTATAACAGTATAACATGCAGACTGCATCTGCTGATAAGGATTATGTGACACACTTAAAAGCTGAAAAACAGTGACTGGACTTTAAGACTTGTACAGTCTGTTGTTGAGGAAAGATTAGGGCGATTTCATTCTGTATGTGGCCACTCATTTCTTTTCACATTATTCAAGCCTTTGAAACTGTTAAAGATTTTCTTTTTATCTTATCTCAATTGTATCTGTGCATGATAAATAACATCCGACATTTGTCTCTCCTGCAATTACTCCCCTATGTTCTTATATTAAAATACTCCTATGTCTTAAAGTGTATTGATATGACTCAACAGCAGAATGCAATCTCAGCTACATCACACAGAGTGAAATTGAGCAAAGGTGTTGACAAGGTAATGATAAATGGGAATACTTTGGTCCAGTCTGTATTTGAAAGAGAAAACCCAATTATCATGAAATGTGCTCTGACTGTCACTGCTGCAATTACACTTATACCCGTCAACCTCTTACTCCACCCCCCCCCCCCCCCCCCCCCTTTTTTTTTTTTTGCTCCAATCTTGACTCAAACTAATGCATGTGCACGCACGACTGTTGTTGCATATCCACCATTAAATATCAATTCCATTTAGCTTATAGAGCCGTGGGCTTTATCCTGTCATGTCTCTATCGACCAGACAAGTGAAAGCCCACTTTAAAGCTGCCAACTGAAGATGAGAAGATGATGCAATGGCTGCTGGATGGGTGTGGAGATTTATAAATGGTTGCCACAAGAAGAGAAGAACAGAGGTCTGCTGTTAAACTAAGATAATAGCCACAAAAACACTGGAATGACAGGGATGACATCCATCTCCTGAGTGGGAAAGTGGATTGCCATTTTCAATTGCTTTAAGAAAACTATTATTCACGACAAGCAGAGAAAAAGTTTGGCCACTATTACTCGCCTGCTACTGGTGAACCAATGGTTTACCAGCTAAAGTGACATGATTTCTAAGCTGTCTATTGGCTGTATTTTTTTCCCTGTGCCTTACTATTCAACACCACTATTACAGAATCTTAATATATATGACCTAGTTGTTTTTGGCTGTGGTTCCTCTGGTTCATTGTTGCTGTGTCATGTTCCTTCCAGCACCTTTGTACCTGGCGCAGTTCCTCCTGCTGTGGCCACCCATAGTGAAGCAGCCCTGGTTATTCCTGGCTGTCTAACCCCTGATCCCGCTGCGCTCCCCTCGACATCTCCTGGCCCTGCTGATTCTGCAGCCACTGTCCCTAAGGCTACCGCTTACGCCACCTCTATTCTCAGCCCCACTATTACTCTGTAAACGCCAGTGCCCAGCCTTTTGCCTGGCACTGTCAGATAGACTTCCTTTGTTCATGGCTCTGTTGGGTTCACACACACAAATATGGTAAATGTGCAGAATAGAAGATGTAGTTGAAACCCCGGGAATCACTGTTTACGACTACTCTTAATAGAAATGAAATGTCACTAAATGAGGTAATAGGCTATTCAGCAGTTTTATGACGCCATTGTATCGTATATCCATTCTGTCTAGTGCCAGTTGGATTTAACCCTTCATCTGTTTGCTTCTCTCTGTGCTCACAGATACAATATCTAATATTGTATATATATTTTTTCATCGTCAAAGAAACTACACGTTAACCAGCAGTCATTTCAAAGTCAGTCAACTGAATGAAGACCAATTAATCATAGTAATCCAATGTGAATGTTCACTATGGCCCAAACAAGACTTTAGTTTTGGGGCCAAAAGAAAAATTGTAATCAAAGTTTGTTTTGTTTTTTTCCATGAATATTAAAGCAGAAGTAAGCGGAATGTTTGTGTTAATATAAGTCTTAAGTAAGGGATAATGTATAGTTCGGAGGTTGTTATGGAGAAATAAACCCCGACAGGTTGTATGGAATGGTTTCATTCAACATGAAGGGGTTTATTTCTCCATAACAACCGACCAACTATACATTATCCCGCTTATTACACGGCTTACGAGTGACATAATTAATTTGAAACATAATGTTGATCAAAATACGACTTTCATCGATTTAAAATTGCATTTAGCGAATCTGCAAGACCGGTCACTTCCGCTGTTTTGCCGAGCCTCCTCCCGTTCGTGCATTTGAAGCCTTTGATAATCAATCAGTGGATCGATGGATTACCATACACGTGTTAAGATGTGTGTATTGTGTGTAGTCGTATCTGTCATAAACAAGAGATTAACTTTACTGTTTACGGGGTGCGTTTGTGTCGCGGAGCCGCGGTGCCAGCTGCACCGAGACAAGAGGAGAGCTGACACCGGGTCAGAGGCTCTGATCAGCAGGTTTGGTTTCCAGCCACGATGTGAAGGAGCCTCCACTCTCCTTGTAACAAGTTACAAATCATTTATCGAACATCACTATTAGTCCGACGCTGTTTAATGACGGTAAAAATGAAACACAAGGTAAATATCCTGCATAGTTTCTCTTTTCTGTACTGCGCTGATCAGAGCGGCGTCCCTAGCAACGGTCTGTTATACATGACGACGGTCCGTTATACAGAAATAACAGACCGCAGAACGCAGCGCTGGACCAATCAGAGAGCAGCATTCAATAGAGCCGTGTAATAAATAGTTATATCTTCCGACAGCAATCACTTACATAAGAGTGTTTGGTCCGAAACACGAGTCTGTCAGTCACTCTGCTCTGCTGTAAGCCGAGGAGAAAACTTCTTGTTTACTTCCTTGTATCCTACAAGTTTTATCCAATGAGGAGAGAGAACGGCATGAAGGGCTGTGTGTGCAGCCAAGGGATGCGCGTGAATGTGGTGACGTATGGACAAGGACCAATAGATCCATGACGAGGGCGGGGGCTGCTAACTCCATCGGCTGACAAGAAGTTAGCCAAAACGACCGGATCACTTACTTTTGCTTTAACAAACAATATAATTAAACAATAAGGAATTGTTTACTTTATTTGCTGACAAGAAGGATATTTTACATTTGACAACATCTAGACTGGTTTCACTGGGCCTGTACCACAATTTGCTGTTGCTTATCAGCTGATACACATTAATTATTGATGATTTAATCATCACAATGTTAATAAAATAATACATATATTTTACCTTGTTTGAATGAAGGATACTTGCTGTTTATGGGGGATTAAAGGGCGCTGGCAGCACCATGAAACATGTTTAACTTTATTGCCTGGATGCAAAAAGCACGACAAAAACAGCACAGACTGGTAAGTCTTTTTGAAGTCTAGACTTAATAATCTAGAGAGCTGGTTTTTATCTCACGACATGCACTGTGACCCTGCCAGGTGATGAAAGATTGTAAAATGATAATGAGACATTTCTCTCGTCTACTTGGTTAGCGCTTGATGTAAGTAGTTAATTTACCCACAGATGTATTATTGTGTTATTTCATTTCGATAGAGCAGGAATCCTCTGAGATTGATGATGGTAGCCTGTCTCACATAAATAATCAGCACACACACACACACACACACACACAAACAGAGACACACTGCTTCTAAAGTGTAACAGTACCTCGAGGCAGAGGAGTCCATACAACAACAGGACGCATCAAGAGCTCACACATTAGGCACAACGTATGCATAAAGAGAGGATATTAACATCATGCAGAACACACACAAACACGTAGTCCCTTCAGGGGCTTTGAGTAACTTTGCACAGCGTTGACATTACACATGCAGAAGAAACAACACAGACGAACACCAGCAGGCAGCAGCACACACATTATGGTTACAAAACACGAGCCAGTGCAGATATGTGTACATGTAAACAAGTCTAACATCACCTGGTAAACTCCCAAAAAGAAGGGTAATTGGCTGTTGTCATGCTTCAAATTCGCCTGTTTGTATCTCACTTCCAGCAGCCCATGAGAGATATTAAGCAAATACGGCTTCGGCTTCTGTCTGTGTCTGCCAAGAATATTTAACCAGCTTACAGAAAAAGCGACAAATACACGATGGTTACAATCAGGAAAACACCAGGGGATTGAGAACCACATAAATTGGCTTTAATTGCTCAGTATTTACTTGTAAAAAAACATATGGAGAACAAGTAGCACACACCGTCGTCGTCGTCTTCGTCATCATCATCATCAAGAGCCTGAGAAACTGACCCATCACCTGACCTTTAATTACATCCCAGAACCGAGCTCTGCCATTGTGTTGCAAATTCAAAAAAATCCATATCGCAATTAAAAGGAGGATGGTGGGATTGGCTGAGTGACAGGGGGCGGGTGCTGCACAGAAAGGGAAAATACGGTCTTATAGAACATGTTATTGAATTGAGTACAGACCTAAATATCACATGAAAGGGGTGGTGGCAGCCTGCTGGGCAATAAAGATGCACTGACAAAGATGTGAGAAAGACGCATTCTTCCTCTACCTCAACAACCACCATCAACAAGGCGCAGTGACTAAAGCTTCTCTATGCCCAACAGCTTTTAAAGTCCACATCGAGGGTGTGAAAATATACAGCCAGGCAAGACGTACTCAGCAAATCTACATTGGGTACAACATCACAATACAGTGCAGAGTTTCAGTGTGCAGATTAACATAGCGAAACACAGTATCTAGCAATTCTTCCCTTTGGGCCACTGTGAAAACTCTATTATCACTACCATCTATAACCTCACAATGCCAATGTACAATTTCACTTTTTTATTAAAATGTGACAAGGTTCAGTGAGCATTCAGTCATTTTACGCATTCTTCACATCATTTCCAAGATGTGTGATGAATGATTGACAATCCGGTCCTTCACTCCTGACGTCAACTCAAACCATTTCTACACATTCCCACTCACTGAGCCGTCAATGGTGCCTGAATAAGGTTTTCAACCTTCAAGTACAGAGGGTGTTCAGGGACATCAGAAAACATAATTCTGAGTTTTATTGATGAATATACTGGCAACTATATGGGCCATGGCAGGTGCTGACCTTGAGGTTAGGGCATCGAGCACGAGGCATGTTAGATGTCATTCCCCTTCTGTCTTTTGTCAGCTAACCGATGAAAGAATAAACAGCACCAAACAGAAAGAGACAGGCCATACAGTTACAGAAACAACACCAACAGCAGATGAAATATGAGTTCACAAGGTTTGAGCATTTTGAGATTCCTTCGGTCATATAAGCACTCAACGATCCTTCTGATAAGTATTGGTGGGACCAGAGCAGACTTCCTGCAAATCTCACAACAACAAGGGAGCACAAGAGGTGTAGTCTCTTACCAAGGCTATTTACCAGCTACTGTATCAAAGCTGATTCATGACCTTGGGAATAGGTCGGCTCGGCCTGGTTGGAAATGGATTGCAGAGCCAGGGACTTAATCAAAAGGTACTATACTGGAGTGTGTGTACTGACTCACCATGGGTGGAAACCTGCTAAGGCTGTTTCCTCTGTGCTGCCACCCTACGCTGCATGTATCTCTCTCACCAACTCTCTACCAGTGGCGGCTGCTGGTCTTTCAAAGAGGGGAAGCTCATTACATCATAAAAATGTGTCCATTTATTTATTGGGAGGGACAAAATCGCAGCATTTATCCAATGACCATCTAGTTTGGCTGCAGTGAAAAAAATGCTTCTATGCTGCCCCATTGAAGCCCATGGACGCTGAGCTTCAACAGGTTTAATGCACTGAGACGTTACGGGAATGAGAAGACAATCACATGAGTCAACCTGCGATAAGCTGATCCCGAACATGTTGTTACGCATTTAATTGAAATGTAAACACAACAGTTCATGTTTGACCACTTATTTTTGACATTGTAGAGGAAGCAGAGTGTCCCTTGCAGTCTCAGAGCAAACAATGAAAACACAAAAAAGGTGAGTGGCCAAGCCCACTCTCTTTAAAATAATCAATAGGGCTACATAAATAAAACATCTCCGGATGGCAGCTGAAAAGAGGAACCCCTGGGTTTTCATCTGGGTCTGAAAGGCTGTTTCTTTCTACAAGATAGCAATTCGGTATGTAGAAGAGTAATTCATGATTATAAGCAGGCTAACTGAGAAATTACTGAATGTACAATTCCCTTCATGAATAACCAAAAGGTTTAATGTTTATGTATAGCCCACAGGGTAACCACATATCCACACCACACACACTTTTAATGCATTCAAAGTGGCCACATCATAGAGTGTTCAATTACAATCTCCACAGGGGTCAAACTAACCAATTTCAGCCCCATAATGATACCAATTAAACATTTGTAAATAGCACAAGTCACTCTTGACAGTCAGTTAGACAATATTGCTCACATGCAGCAGGACTGAATGTGCTGGTGCCTCTCCACTAAGAGCTCTGCTCACGGATCAATGGGTTTCCACATTTATACACAGAGTGTAAGCCAACAGATCAATAGACTGAGTTTTGGATGGGAAGAGTCAGTGGTATGGATGGAGGAACAATGCCACACAGTTCTAACCTCCAGAGACGGCATGACAGCAACACAAAGACAAGACGTGGAACAAAGGTGAGCAGAGGAATGGAGGAATAATAAAATGCAGGGGAGTCAAAGGCATGGAGGAAGGCAGGGGAAGTATGGAGAGAGTACCGAGGTTATCCATAGGGTGACAAATGAGAGAGAGAGATATGGGAGAGAGATAAAGAGTGTCTTGAGAGAGAGGGACAGAAATGAGGGAAGCCAAGGAAGCCATTGGATAAAGGAAACATGCCTGCCAGCCAACCCATCGGAGGATTGATTTGTGTTTGTTCACAGTTACGATCACAGAGCAGGATACCCCGCTGGTTTGGATCAGTCACTACTGGGAGTCCCCGCACTGCTTTTCCAATCTGCAAGCAAGTCCCATTATACCAAGTCTCCAGTTCACGATCTGACTAGCCAACTTTTACTCGCAGATTTAGAAGGAGAAAAAAAAAGGCAAATAAAATGCAGCACAGCCTCTTGGCATGCTAAGTCTGTTTCTTATTGAATGATCTGAAATATCACGGTTCATTTAGCTCCTGTCAGTCCACATGAAAAACAGCGCGACAAGAAAGCTGCTGTTCTCTGCAAAACTAGAATTGAAGTTGTCAAGCTCAGTGACAGACACACATTGGACACCAATTGGTAAAAAGAAAAATGAATGATACAGCTGAATAATCACTATGTTCAATGGTAAAATAAAACAGCTAGAAACTGAAGCCAGGTTTCTGACTGCTGCACCTGTTTAAGGTAAAAAGATAAATAATGGACTTGTTTAAAAGCAAGTCAGGTCAACACTGTTTGACTATCAGGCAGCATCCACATGGCTGCTGCTGCATCTCCTCCAGGGGCTAATAAGCACTTTCCTGCAAGGCATTACTGAGGCAGCTGTGGATGACATTTATAACAATACTGCTGATGGAAATATGACCTCAACGTGTTTAATGTAAATCAGTGGCAGTTAAGCTAATGGGCAGGTGCACGGTTACCCTTTAGAGCCCTATAGAGTCCATATACCACAGTCCACATAAAAAATAGAAGTATGCAAGCATGATATTAAAATTGGGAGAGAGAAAAAATATGCACACCCCAAATTCAATTTGTTAGAGTTACGGAAAAATATATTAAATCCAAGACAAGGATTTCCCAGAGGATGATGCTCCCTGCCAATGTTAATAACAGAGAGGGGGAAACACCTGAGGTTAGGCTTAACTTGCCTGTGAATTTTAGGCTGACAGGGTCAAAACAAAGCCAAGCAGTGCGTATCTCCCCCCAAAAAACACATTTCCATTCACTCCTCTGTTTTTTTTTTCAAGTTTAAAGCAAAACCCGAGTTTTAACCAGCAAACATTATAAAAAAAAAAAAAAAAGAAGAAGGGGGGGGGGGGGGGGGGAGTAGATCTAATTCGACAGTGTTAACACAAGAGCGTCCGGATTACCTTGTGTCTTCTCCACAGCTCATCCACCACCACACGTGGGGACAAAGGGAATCCCGACGTCTTTGGCTCGTTATTTTCTGTCTGTGAAGACGCGCTGTCACTGCCACATCAAAAAGAAAAGAAAATGTCTTTTATTCCGTAACAGCGCGCATGTTCTCCATCCTCTGCCGGGATATGTTCACTCCTCAGCTCGGTCGGTCTCCCCCAACGAGCAGGTCAGTCCGCGCTCGTCCGTCAGGGTCTTTTTTCTTTCTTTTTTTCTCGTATTCACATGATCTGAGGTTTTTTTTTTGTTTCTGCACTTTTTTTCCGCCGAGGTTGAAACAAAATCTGAGACAAAACTGTCGCGTTATCCAAAGTGGTTCTTGTTAGTCCCACTTGCATGCCGTTGAACCGTGCACATGCTCCCTCTCTCAGACCGAGGTCCTTTATGTTTGGGCTGGCTGAAGGCGTGCGCATATCAAATGCATCTCAAAACTCGGTGTTCCCCTCCGTCCATCCCTCCCTCCCTCTCCCTCTCTCTCTCTCTCTCTCAGCAGGCGAGCGGCGTGGACCAATTGGGAGGCAGAGAAAAGAGAGAGACGATCAGAGCATCTTAGTCTGGTGTGGGACCAGAGAGCTGTCAATTACAGAATGAACAGCTATCAGCGACAGCGGATAAAAGACCCTTTGAAATCACCAAAAACCATTCAATGTTTTATTTCATTTAGCTTTAAAAACACAGACTCACTGTGAACTGTAGCTAGCTACTGGGTTTTGAATAACCTTAGGCTATTTGCTGTGGTGAATATTAAATTATTGAATAATGTTTACAATATGTATATAATTATTTCATTTAGGCTGTACAAACATAAATGCCACAGAACAAAAATGTCAAAGGAATTTGTTGAGCAATTTGTTTTTAAATTTCAAGTTATTGTCTGTTATTGTCTATTGTCAAAACATTTAAACTATGCATGCATGAATACTTTGCTATAACTGACATTGTTTAACACGGTTCTCACATAAAAAAGTCTAATTTTATGAAATCATGTTTTATCTAAAATCCTGAATCTGCAATACACAAAAGCTACAAGACTTCCCTTTGTAGGCAGTGGAGAGCACAAAGAAAGCTGCAGAAAATTAAAATACTAATGTAAAGACTAAGTACCTGAATTTTGTACCAACGAAGAGCTGTACTTGTTTTCCACCATTGCATTGGTTTTACTTTACATTTGCTGGCCGACACTTTCTCCGAGAGCGACTCTTTACAGCAATTATGAGTACAATTTATGACTTTTGCACCTTCTAGTGGAAAAATAAAAAAACGACAGCAAAACAGCCCTGCAACCCCATTCCCAATATTCAAGCCCAGAGGCAGTTATAGTGTTCACATCAGATGTTGCTTATTCCTTACAGCTAGAGAAAGTCAACACTACTGACTATTGTAAGCAAAACCCAGCTGGCTCTTAATTTACACCTCAGATGGATCAGCTGTTGTTCCCTGGTTTCATCCATTGGGCCAAGCAAAAGATTAACACATCCACCTCCCGTACAAAAATAGAAGAAACTGAAAGATTTTTTTTTTTTATCCAACACAGTAAATTATTGTTTTCCAAGACGACTTTACTGAAGCCTTGAGTTGAAGTGAAATACAGTGTCTCCTGTGCATTTGATCATCTCTGTTAGGTTGTGCATTGGACGACTTTGTCAACATTGTGGCATCAAACAGGAATAATGTTCCTCACACACCTCTGTACACACACCTGTGAGTGGGGGGGCTTCATCATCTGATTGTGAGTAGCACAGTACAGATCATTTTCTCTCTTTCACCCTGTTGAGTCACAGTGTGATTAGATCCACGGAGCTATAATTAACTTCTCAGCAACATGACCTGAGTGAATTCCCACAACCTACATTTTACATCTACAACTACGGATGACTTCTGAAGAGATTCCCATGCAGCAGTTAATAACGGGAGCTCCGGGTCTGTACTCTACCCGTCAACATTAGGAGGAATAATGTGGAAAAACAGGCAAAATTACTCTCTTGTGATTTCGTAAATTATGCTTTGTTCTCATGTTCTGAAGTCTCATAAATTTAAGACTGAACTGTGTGCCCGCATGTGTGTGTGTGACTGTGTGTGTATGTGTGTGTCACCAGGTCATGTTGAATGTGATTACTCCACATATGCTGTCGCCGGTCTGTCCCTGTTCATTAAGCCCTGTGAGACTCTGCGCTGGTTTCTAAGGAGGCCGAATTTGTGAAGCACAAGCTTTAATTTTTCCACGGCTTAAAAAAAAGAAAAGAAAAGATGATTATTTACAACCAAATGCATATAATTTGTGACATTCATGTGATATAATCCACAGGCGCTCCCATCTACTGACCTACATTACCCTAGGAGGTCACAGGGAAGCTTTTCCTGCAGCCGTGCAAACCAGTTAAAGGTGTACAGAAATGGCCGTTTGTCCTGTTTGTCGCGCCGAGTTGTCACGAGCTGCAACACGAGTTTACCCGAGTGAGGAAAACGAATTTGATTGGTCGTTATCGAGCGGGCGGGATATTCAAAGCTTGGGGCGAGCCCGAGCTCCGTGTGTGTGTGCGTGTCTCAGACGTTGAATGACGGATGACGGATCCAATATCAGTGGCTGGTGAATCGTGTACAGGCTGACGTATAATCCGTGCGCCTGCATTATCCAATGCGAAAAAAAAAATACACACTTTCATCCCGGATTTACTCAAAAATAGAATTTTGCACAATGTTTGGCCTACAACGTCTGAAAGATGAGTTATCACATTAATTTTATCACCCAAAGTGGGCTCAAATTCAATTTTCTTTTCTGTACACCTTTAAACTGATCATAGTCTCTCTGCATATGGTCAAAATACAAAAATCTCTACAAAACAGTGAGGAAGGGATTGGTACAGTTAAATCACATGTGTCTCTAAGTTTTTTCTCCTCTAACCCTAACCCAATGAATAAAAGAAAAACTGAATCATTTTTGCACATCTGTTCTACTAAAATACAATAAAATTACAAATAATTCTAAATTTACTCTTAAAACAGGCCATGAATACAGTATACAGCCACTATAATAAAAACCATTTAACCGTTCTTATGCTATATATGTGAGCCATCGAACCTCCCATGCATTTTGCATGAATAAAGCTTGAGTCATGTAGTGAGTTGTGTACACCAAGATATGAAAAACGTTAGTGTTTAATTCCTCCATCCTCACTACATTAGTCAGTCTTGGGTTGAATTTAGAGACAGTGACAGACTGTGAAATGACATTTTTACTAATGTATTAGTGCTCATTATGGTAGTCGCTTTTTCCTCCCTCACAGAGTGATTTGGGTTTTTCCTTTTTGTTGTAAATCCCTTGTCTCTCTGCCACCACAAAGCATGTCTAATCTCCTCAAGCGACTGCAAGAACAGGTCTCTGTTGAAGTGAGGATTTGGAAACAAAGCAGAAGCTGACTATAAATGTTATTTACTCATTTCCGGTAACCACATCGTTGACCCTTTCAACTTCTTGTGTCAAGTATCAGGCATGGTTTTTTTATGTGGGACAGAAAAGGATCACACGCGTGGGGGCTGCTTAGCACTGAAGCCGAGCTATGCACATAAAGTCTTTAAGACTTACCATTGTGAGAAACGAGGTGGTAAGACGTTACGAGGAGGAGAGAGCCATTTTTAAATCCTGCCTCTATTGTGCTGCCAATTACAGGAACATTTTCTGTGCGCATAATAGTGCATCTGGTGCGCTGTTGCCCGTCATTATTGCTGCTGCTTCATTCAAGGGCTCATAAACATATGGCAATACGAAGGTAGAGGGAGTCAGCCATCACGTCTTTAATGTACTGTTCAGCAGGCCAAGGTCTGATCTGTCAGCAGTAATATTTACAGGAGGGCCCACTTAGCTACAAACACACTACCTTGGTCTCTCACTGTTCTCCGTTTATTAGACTGAAAGAGCTATAAAGTCCTCAGGTCACAATATTTCATAAACTCACAGTGGAACAATTCAGAAACTAATGAGACCAACTTTCCCCAGACTCATTTACAGTGTAAGAAAGAAAGAAGAATTATTCTTTTTAATTCATTTTGCTACAATTCATTAAAATTGATTCCATGTCTGTTTCTGGCTTGAAATAATATTTCATACTGGTAGAATATTTTCCTTCTTTAACATTTAGGGTATCATTATCCTAACTCCTAGCAAAAATCATATGATTAGGAATAGGGACAAAAATGGCAACAAATTTGTCATTAAATGAGAGTCATTAATGTGTTTAACTCGTTCTTTTCTGTTCCCAGTCCATTAAATGGCTCGTACAGCTTCCATGTTGACTGCACACATCAGTAAGGGCAAAATAAAATAAAATAAAATAAAAAAACTGACGTGTAAATAAGAGTTCATAATAAACATTCAAGATTTAATTAGGACTGGGATAGCTCAATCATTATAAAGGCTACCATGCATCCAACTTGGCATTTAAGGAAGTCTTGTTTGTATCTTCCAAAAAGGCTGCTAGTAAATGCCATAAATTATATTTTCAATGCTAAGTGTTTTGTCCTTCATATACTGTACATTAAAGCTTTTAGGGCTGAAAACCCTGAAAAACTTTATAGCTATGCTGCCATTGGCCTATGGACACAGCAGGTTACATGGAGCCCTCTCCTCTCGCACATTTTTTGTCTCGTCTTTATCTGTTGTACCTTGTAGTTTGGCCTTGGTCTCTCACACTCTCTCTGTATTTTCCACAAATTTCTCTGACTCCAGAAGATCCTTCCCTCTGTTACTGTACCACCTGCCATCACCTCCTTTCCCCTGCCCTCCCTGCTAATGTACCAGTATGCACCCACTCACCAGTATTCCCATTAAGCTGGCCTGCTCTCCCTACATACAGTACAACCCAGCCTGCCCACCAGAAGCTGCTGCCTTCATCAGCTCCTCTTGACTGCACTATTCACACTTCCCATATCATTATTACATATCCCATGTTGTAAACTGTTTTCTTGTCTGTACACAACTTCTTCTTCTGCACGTCTGCCTGTCCTGGGTGAGGGATCCCTCCTCTGTTGCTCACTGTTGCTTCTCTGATTTTTTCCCCTGTTGAGGGCTTCCTTGGGAGTTTTTCCTCAGTTGATGTGTAGGTCTAAGGGCAGAGGATGTTGTTATGATGCTAAAGCCCTTTGAGAAAACTGTTTGTAAAAAAACAAAAACAAAAGGCCTGTACAAATCATCTTGCCTTGCCTTTTTCTCTCTATGTCTCTCTATGTATCACATATGATGTACACGTACACATGTATGATACTAGCTGCCCCTAAAACAAATTGTAAATTGGTTTCCATATTTTGTGGATGTTTGAATTGATTCATGCTGTACAGCGGTGGCTTGTGCTGACTGCAGTATTCAGAACAACTTATACAGTACAGAGGTATTTCCGAAATAGAAGCAAACTGATGTGAAATATCTTCTGGTGAGCCAGATGTATGCTTGGACTATATTTCTAGCAAAAACTCTTAGGAATCTGTCTTCCCTATCTGAGCCTCTGGGCGCTCTAGTGAGAAAATACTGTACATCACATATACACACATTCATTCCCTGCATCTTCACACACAGCTGCACACACAAAGCTATTTAAACCACTTGCTTCCTGCTGGCTCAGGTTCTGCAGACACTGTATAGCAAAAGTCTGAGTCTGTCCCATCTAGTTCACGGTAATAGAAGAGAGAGCGAGAGTGTGAGAGAGAGAGGAGCTGGGACAAGCCCCACTATCTGAGTGTGGACATGTGACTACCCTTTACTTTGTGGAGGCAAGGATTGTTAACGCACACAAACACACAGTGTGCTGAGACATGCACCTCCACTCTGAAGATACCCATTTGTCATACTGCCATGAATAAAGTCATAGTCTGAATAGATATGTTTACAGGAGATAACCATTTATCTGCCGGGATGTAAACATCACCGCCATACTCTATGACAACAGATTGAGATGAGATGACTCTATCTGGATCTATTTATATTCTGTAGCTGAGCTGCATTTCATTCGCAGCCAAAGGAGGAAGAAAGGGATTATGCTGAATTGAAAGGGGAACAAAACAGAAGTGAATGCAAATCAATTCAATCCCATCCCCTGAATCTCAGTGGATTCACTCACTCTCACATTTAGACATCCCTGTATTCAGTTGAAATAAATCAAAATTATGTGAAGGCAGATCTCAGGGCAATGTACTGTACGCTACAAAGATTAAAATACTACCACTGTGATAAAACAACTAGTATTTTTTTCATGATGCTTCACTGCCATAAGTCCTCCCCTCACTGTGAGAGATTCAGTCACTGGGCACCAAGACACAGGAGAAGTGGACTCCTCCATATTGATGAGAGTTGATGCTACTGTGCAAGACCAATCGCATTTGTTAAAGCTATGACACGGTGCATATTGTACTTCTAATTGGACGCCGACACTTAGAGTTTTTTTTTGCAGAGATTCCCACTGCTGCTTCCTCCAACCCACAGATCCCAGGATGTCCATTTGTTTTGTGTTTAATTAATGAAGTGTGCAACGTGTTCATGACACAGTGAGGTTAAAGCATTAACGAGGTGAGTGAGTGTGTGTCTCTTGGTGATTTTTTTTTTCTTTTTCCACGTGCACTTGTGTGGAAGGTGTGGAAGACAGCCAAGGGTATTTATGTGCGTGTGTGTGTATCAATGCGTGTGTGTTGGTTTTTTTGACAGCGGGATTTACTACTTAAGTAACACAACCATGATTAGGAAACATTGCCATCTGGTAGTTGGAGAGGGGTGCCGAGACACACCCACGCGAGCATGTACACACACACACACACACACTTTTGAGGACACACACATGCAAACAGGTACGCAGACATGCACACAAATATCAGCATGTAATAAATTATTCAAAGACACAGAAAAAAGACAGAAATGTCCTTCACTGTCGTCCCATCTGTATCAGACGATCACACACACACACACACACTGCTCTGTCTCTTATTCTACCAAACCAATTACAGATTTACTTCCTTTCAAAGTTCCTCTCATTTTCATTAGACGCAACTTAATTTTTTTCTCTAGTTGGAGAAAAAAACACCATCTGTCAACATTGGTGATGGAAACCGAATGTTTCTAGACAACAACACATTTACCCCCGTCATTCTTCTATTTTACACCTCAGGCAAATCAATTTGCTTTCTCTCACAAAAATGCACAAAAACAACTTCTTCCCATCGTTCATGCGCATCACAGTTAAGGTTAGACTGACCTTGAAAGCCGCTGTACCAAGTCGATGCATCACAACAGACTTGTGAGGTGCTGTAGTACTGTAGGTAAGAGCTGTGTTTGTCCAAGACTATCATCACGATTCCCTCTGTGCGGTGTCAAAATGGGCCACAGATTGACTGTGATAAAGGTCAAGAATATCAAGAGAAGGTAGCTTCTCTCTATGCAGCAACCTGAGGTAACAATCACGACCTTATCTGGCAAATGCCCTGCATTTATCTTGTTCAGTATTTCTCCTCCCAAATACATTCTACAACAAACCCATTCACTGAAACACTTGAGTTTTGCTCTAAGCTGACCTTTAGGGGAGCTTGTCTTTATTCATTATCAGTTAATTGTTATTCGAAATGATTTTTTTATGCAACAACTGTGGACAAATTGCAATTGTAGATCCGTATTCAATCTAATGTTAATGTAATTCTTTCCTAAAGAATAATACAGTGTGTCCTTTTCCTCGTTTTCCTCAGCACACATTTCCCTCTGGTCCCTACCTGTCTAGCTTCAGTGTGACTTCAATGTCTAAAACTTATCAAAAACAAATAAATCAATACAATTTTTATTTGGCCTTGCTCTTTGTAGAAGCTGTTTAACATTTGACTAAACAACTTTACATAAATTAAACAACAGTTATAGCATTTAGCACATTTGGTGCACTGGGAGTTTATGAGCTTTTGGTGTAACAAATTGGACTTTTCATTTTCTTGTACACATGAAAGTAAGATCAATGTATTCTCCTCTAGTTGACTTTCACTCACTTCCTTCATATATACACACACACACACACACACACACAGATCAGTTATTTAGAAAGCTTCTGCTACTCACCTTGCTCATCTTGCACAGTACAGAGAGCGAGGCGTGCTGAGAGGTTTTGCCCACACACTGTGGTATCTCACTCTCCTCTTTGCAAGTTTAACCTGTCAGTCCTCACAGCATGATCTCCAGACATGACTCACCGGTACAACACTGCATCTGTACACACATACACACAAGCAAGCAACAGGAGTCAGAACCATCAGCATCTATACAGGTTATACAAGAAAATGTGGAGGCCCCATTTTTGTACGCAGATCATTAATTTTCATTAACGCATGCATGATATTCAGGGTCAGATGTCATACACACAGAGAATCATACTGTGCAAATACATAACACAGAACGTTCACCCACACACTATAAACAGACACACACACATGCAGTCCAGATAATAGAGACATACATACTGGGAAAAAAACAATGTGTTTGCCAGAAGGCGCACAAGTAAAGAAAAGCTTTACACTAAGCTATTCACTGATTCAACATGGATGCATGTTGCTCCAAACGGTCTCTTTACCAAGGATTTCAAGGTTTGAAAAAAGTATGCATCAACTATAGCAGAAACATATGTTCCAGGGTCAGCCTTTGCTCAAAGTGTTTTTCCTCCATATCTCTTTGTCTCCTGGCGGCTTAGTCTAAATATAGTAACCGAACCTTTGCATTTACACGAGTTCTGCCTGAACAAACACAAAACCAACCATCTATATTGCACATACACAAATGTAAAAAGGGCGCAAATGTGCATACGCCTACCGACAATCACAAAGCCTCATTTGAAGATACAAAAACACATGCATTGTGCACAGACAAAACAACCCAGATTTGACCTGCAGCATTTTCCCGTTGTTCTCTTTCCACAGACCTGCAATCACAGAGACACAGCATCTCGGAGGGAGCTACATTATTTCAATCAGTGGTGGGGAACTGGTTGACACGTCCAGGTGTACACCATGACACACAGACTGTTCAGTGGCACATGGCAAACAACTAGACTCATGACTCACATGAAATGATGCCTTTAAGAATATTTCTCCTTGATCAAAAAGAGCAATTCTTTCCCTTTTTTTCCAATTCCTCCCAAGACCAGTTGGAAATAAACACACCAAACGGTGTGTGGTGGTGAACCAATAACACACACTTACAACCACACCTCTTCTATGTTTCTTTATACAACTCTGTCTACACTTTCCCTTGCTGAACTCACTCGTGCATTAGCCTACAGTATGTATGCTCACAGGCCAACATGCTTTTACAGAAATCAATTACGCACACACATCTGGGCTCTGTACAAGACCAAAGTTTCAGACTGTGTGAGGGATCCATTAGTGGACAAACCCAGGAAAATGATAAAATATTTACAGCAGAGTGTCTCTGTATTTATGTCCATATATGTTTATCACCATAAATGTGTGTCCCACAGAGTAATCTCTATGGGATATAACTTTAATGGCAGACACCACTGGGACACAGAGACTAAGGGAAAAACCTAATGTGTGTTCATGGAGATCTCTGCTGTTTTTGTTTTTAACTGAAGATAAGAAAGTGTGTTGCTGTCATGCTATCATGCACACTTTGTCATGAGTTTATTGCAACCAACCAATGATTTCAAAGTCATGGTTTGGAAATTTTGTTGGTGTTATTTTATGTTTTTTTTTTTCGGATAAGTCACCTGAAAAGACCAACACCAACATGGGAGAGTGCAAGTTAATACAGTATGCAGAGGTTCCTTCTTCTTTACATTACTGGTTTGACAAGCGAAGTGCAATGAACTGTACTGGTCATGTTTATTGTAACAACAGAATGAATATGTCACTCACCGACTTGGTACAATATGGCATGAAAGTGGAGTTTCATGGCACAAACTGTAATATATAAAGCAGTGGCTCCCCAAGCAACACTTATTAATATTATAAATACATTGATAGTTTTATTCGCTAAATGAGATCTGTTGGCAATAATAAAAGGGAGAAAATAACACCAGCCTTACACTCTTAACACTTTAAATGCACCAAAAGCACAAGAGGAAAATTGGCTCTATTGTATCAGTGTCTTTGTCTTCCACTGAGCCATGAAATAGAGGCTCATGATTTCCCTTTTAATCTGAAGGGTAAAAGCAATCCCCAACCCTCCCACCCCACCCACTTGGCGGAAAATTTCATAATCAACCACAGCCAGTTCTGTAACACCGACACAGCAGCCGTTTCCCCTGAAACACTGCCTGATCTTTTTTTTTTTTTGCTGTTTCTGACACTTTTCCCATGTCCTAACAACAGACAGAAACATCACACTGTGGAAACTCAAAGACAGTATTCTCAGGCAGAGATAAAGCACTGAGTTTTCAGATTATAACATTGCATTTTCAAATGCAAATGCTCCAAAAATGTCTTTGCAATGAGTGTTTTGGAGATCAATCACTGCAATCTAAAACACTTGCTAATAAAATTGGACTTCTGTCTCCATGAGGAGTGATCGAAGTTTAGACCTATGAATGAATTTTGTCAAGTCTTCAGGTCTATAAGGAGCTGGTTTAGGATTTGTTTCCCTCCAAGAGCCGCAAAAGGCAAGAGGGAACAGTACAGTGCAGGCACAAGCTTCAATGAACTGAAATGTAAGAGCCTTGCTTGTTTAGCCAAAGTTGTCTGATAGCCTACATATTAGTAGTGGCATAGAAAGTGCATTTCCCTCTGCAATGCACTGGGTTGAAAGTATCAAGTAGCCTAGCATGAAATGTTAAAGCACAAACAGTAAATTAACAATTAATGTACTCAACTACTGTCCACGGCTTACAGTTACTGAAACAGCATTGTCTCATTGTCTCAGGCATGGTGACTTAGCTACTTAAGTGTTTACATGTTAATGAACTGAAAATGCAAATGCACTCTGTCAGATAGCTTAAAATAAAATATGCAGGATTTTCCCCTGGCTATGCTACATTTTTACCCAAATTAAAAAGCTACAGAGTAATTGTGAGTTAACTACATGACTTGTTATGAGTGAGAATGGAGGCTCTCATGGCTTACCTGGCTCACCTGGCCGCTGCCCTGGTGCCCCAGCTCTTGCTGCACAAACGCGCTCTGTAACCCTTAAATCTTTGGTTTATGACAGTTAAGACTGCACAAACATACACGTCGTAACAGCGCATAGCGTTATCCACCACTCCATGTAGGCTATTGCTGTGTTGCTGGCTTCCTTGTAAACAAATGCATATGGCTAGGCCCAGGCAGGCATAGGATTAGCAAAACAGCTAAAAGCGACCGGACTTGAATAGTTCCTCTTTAGGTCACTTAGCCAAAGTTAGAAACTCCAGGCTAACATCAAAGAGTCTTTGACAAAGACTAAAACTCAGTAACTCAGAAGGAAAGTAAGTGAATGCATAGGCTATTATTACACATAGCGACTAATTAGCTGCTAATTGTTTTAACAGGTGTGTTCGACGCAAAAGAGACAACGCCGACAGCCGGAAGTGACGCAAACAGGAAATGGTTTGTTCCAATTTAGGGGTGTCTGAAATCGTAGCCTACCACAAATATTTCCACCACATGCGTAGTTTGCATTTTTCAGGGCATGGGTGTGGGGGCTGTAGCCAAAAATACAAATTTCATTTTCCCACATTGTCACTCTTAAAATTGTCTTTGTCCTACATTTGTTTTGGGGGGATCAGATCTACCACAGTGCTTATGACTCATTTTCAGCTTGTCATTTCTGCCTGCTTTAGTCAAGAGGAAGAGCTACCTGTGGAGTGAACCCTAAATGACAGAGACATTTAGGTTTGTTTTGATTTTCCTAAAGGGCACCATCGTGGCGACGAGGAAGGAAGTAGAAGGTTATATCAAGCTCTCAAGGGACAGGAAGGAAAGGGGGTTACAGAAAACTATATAGGCTAAGTGTGTGTGTAGCCTACATACACACACAATGTTCATTCAGAGACAACTCTATCCAACATAGCTGCCAGTGGAGTTAATAACACGCCATTTAACCTGCTCAGAGCCTCTCTTCCTTTATTCCATAAAGCATAAAATCAAGCAATCAGGACCACATTATGTAATAGGCCTAAAAGCATAGGCTATTATGTCACTAATAAAAATATAATTTGCTCCACTTAACTCATGTTTTATTTTGTAGTGTTTATGCAGTCATTTATTATTTAATCTGCCAAAGAGGTAATTTCTTTACAGTGTTTGTTTTTGGGTTGCTTGCTGCTATAGTATGGTTTTGTGTGCATTTAAATAAAAATGAATTTATAATACCCCACCCTCACCCTTTGTCAGCTGAGACTGGCTTCAGCACCATTGCAACCCTGTAGGCTACAGATAAGTGGTGTAGACAATTTAATGGATGGCTTTCAACTAGAAATGCCAAGCATGTGCACACAAAAAAGTTTTACAGTGAGATCTTCAAAGCCATAACACCAGTGATATATAGAGTGCTTCAAAGACAGTAACGGTTTGGAAATCATATAGTAGTTTTTGAAATACAATGAGGACACTTAACTGATTGACTCATGGTTATTTCAGCAATTAGCTTACATTACAGGTGAACCACGTAGAAGGACAAGAGGAACAGAAGCGCAAAACAACATATTGTGGCATCAGTGGTGCTGAGCAGCATTAGACGTCTGTGTCATTGTAAAAGTCATACTGAAAATGATTCCTCTGTGTTGGAAGCCACAGTAATTATCAGTCTACATCTGTGGCATTTATGCATTACGGTGAAATCAAATGTTATTCTATATATAGCACATTCACATTCCATTGTCATGGAACAAAGAAATGCAAACCTGTTTTAATGCTGCAAATATCAGCTCATTGCAGTGTTTATGTTGTTCTTAAAAATGCATGTGTGCATCAGTCTGCTGTCTCTGGCACACACACACACACACAAAAACAAAACACAAACACCACCATACTATGATAGAAGGGTTGGTGGTGGAGGAGGGGATGATGATGAAGATTAAGATGCCCATCTGTTGCAGAACAGTTAGCTCGGATCACCATGTGAAGCTGCTCATTGTTATGATGCTTAAGCTGCTGCTGAAGAAGGACAAATGATTAGCAAAATCAACTTCTGTAGGAGAAGCAACAGCACACACCACTGATGGATGGGAATCAGCCAACACAATCAGCAGGAGAGAGACAAGTAAATACTGCTGGATCACTGTGCTGTGACTGAATGAATGAACCTGAGATCTGTCGCCTGTATCCTGTTCCCTGTATGGATATGTTTCTTTATGTGTGTCCCATACCCTGTTCTGTGATATGATTGTTAGGCTACTGAAGTTGAGAATATACAACAAGAGATCTGATATGGTTTACATAAAGGCTCTACATCTTTCAGAGCCACTGAGTGTAAATCGAAGGGAGTGTGGTTTTCAAAGGGATGGGTGACACGTTACAGCAGAAAATGAAATATTTGAATATTCAGCTTCTTATATCAAACGATCTTTTTTATTAAAGCCTCCGTTTTCATCCGTGCTTTACATAACTCCTTGCAAAGTCTCTCAGCCACATTTAGCTTCTCTGACTAATATCTGTGATTACTGCATACTTCCTGCAGCACTGACCCCTTTAGATCTTCCAAACCCCCCATCAGCGTCTCTCATCCCTTAATCTAGCTCCTTCAGTGCTTTTCCATATCCATTTCTGTGTCCTTTTTAAGATCCAAACTCTTCTTTCCTCCTTCACCCTGAGCTTTATCCTCCCTTTCTGACCTCCCTCTCAATCCTTCCAAAATAAATCCCTCTTGTCACTCAATTCCCCTCCTCTCTTCCTTTTTCTACTCTTTCTGGAGCAAAATTTGGCTGAAACTAATGAGACTTCATCATCATTGTTTTCCAAATTACCCCCCAAAAATCCAGGGTAGTATTGAAAGTAGTACCAGCTCCTGAAACCAATCTGCTCTGCTTCTGTTATAACCAGACCGTTTTAGAGAGAAAGTAAATGTAGGGACATGCTGTCTATGTCCTGCTGTGCTGCATCCACTGCTCACAGTCTTTGAAGGTTCATCTAATGAACAGACAAAAAGGTATTGTACGGCTACATCAGTGACTGTATTTCTTCATTTGAAGGGCATAGCTTTGCATATGGATGGCGAGGACATATTATATGTAGATTATGAATGACATATAGCACTTCACTGGTACTGCTTCCTAATGCTGCGGTTTTAAGATTAAATGTGACAGCAGCTCTGAGTTATCTGTTGGTGTCAGAGTCTTTATTTATCAGCAGTGGTGGATTTATTCTGACCTTGATCTGTTATTCATCTGAGTCATATTTCATTGATTTCATTCATTGTCCTTTCTGTGGGATATGTTTTTAATACATTTTGTTTTATGTGCTTTTGTGTGTATTTTAAGCCCAAGGCAGCAAAAACGAATTTCTCTTGGGACAATAAAGCTGAAGTTGAAGTTGGGGGCTCCAGACAGATAGGCATCAGAAAGATGAGAGAGACATTTGGACTGAGAGAAAAGACGAGGACAGGCTCAACTGGGAGATGAGATCAGACTGATCCCAGCCATCATTTACCCAATTCTCTCACAAAGGGATCGCAGTTTTCTCCCGTCTCTTAGGCTTTCAGCTCATCCTATTATCGTTCCCCCATGAGAGATAAAGCAGTACTTAGCAGCGCTGTCTGAATTACATTTGGTGGGTGAAGAAGACAAAGACACCCTCACTCAAGAAGGCTACGGTGTGTCTACACTCTTTTCACATCTCTATGTGATCATAGGTGTTAAACAGGTGGACCAATCTACACCACCTTTTGTTCTCTTGAGTATAAGAAGATATACAGTTTACATAACTTTTAACCACTTGAGGATCCCATCGTCACACAAAAGAGCCAATAATAACAAAATAAATGCTCAAAGTTGCCATATTGACATGAAAAAAACGATTCCACCTTTTTGACTCAGTTGAGAAAATTGAAACTACCACTTAAGTTTCAAATCAAATTACTAATGGGTCAGTATGAATTCATGATACAGGCCACAGCAGTTATTATTTGGTCTCTAATGTATCAGCTGGTTTATTACAAAGACATGAAACATACACTGAAGGCATATATATATGAACAATATAAGAATAATTAAAAGTATTCTTTACTTTTCAATTCATTATTTTCAAATTGACAATGAAGATATTTTGCTGTAACTTTAGTTGTGCATATACTGTAGTTCCTCCTATTTTCTGATTTGTTATCGCTGCCATATTTGTTGTCCAAGACTGTTTTCACAGTTGCTTCCAGTGAAAACTTCAAAGACCAGTTCCTGGCTTCACTTTAATTGGAAGTGGGGTTTAGCGTGCTGCATAGCTGTGCACCTACACACAGAGGGCAGGAGCAAGAGAGGGGAAAAAATGCAGCTTTAAGATCACAA
This sequence comes from Trachurus trachurus, assembly GCF_905171665.1. Taxonomy (NCBI): domain Eukaryota; kingdom Metazoa; phylum Chordata; class Actinopteri; order Carangiformes; family Carangidae; genus Trachurus; species Trachurus trachurus. The sequence goes on along the minus strand of NC_139898.1, from coordinate 24,615,887 downwards.
CTGAAACACCATAGCAAAATTCAGATGGCCTAGATTGTCCCATATATTCCTGCTTGTGTTGTCCTAAAGCGAAGTTTACAAAGCTGCACTACAGCAGATGGTTGCAGACTAACTCAAAGGTTGCATTTTCCCTGCTGACAAAAAAAGCAGCTTTAATGTACTAATAATGGAAAAGGTTGACTGTGCGAACGTCTTCTGAGCCCTTCTGTGACTCCCTTGACAACAGCACAATATTCGACAAATCGGATCAAATCACAGGCATCACAGCCCTCAAATATTATAGTGCTAATCTGAGGAAAACACCTCTACAAGCTGAGACCTAGCCGTTATACCTCCAACTGAATCATGCCTTTATATAATGCACATTATCAGAACAACCTGCTCCCAAAGGTTAACTGATCTACAGGCCAATGTGATGCTAATTGTGACATTAAAGTAGCACTTGAGTAATCAGACTTGCATTAATGATTAGAGGGGCCATCCTGTTCCCCTGTTGACATGGGCCAAGCGCATGTCAGGAGGTGCCCACCCCGCTGAAGCACCCTCAAGCTAAACACTCAGCCATCATCCAGCTGCAGGGCCAGTGCCACTGACATGTTTCTGACCTTGTGCTGTGGACGGAAGACCAAAGAAAGGAAAAACAAGGAGTGTGGCAAGATGAGAACAGTTGATACAGAGCCCCCTCTTCTGGCAAACACACAGTAATGCTGCCCAAACTGTAGTGCAGTGACCTTTATAAGAGTCTTCCCATCATGAAGACATTTTTTAATCAGTTATATCTGCATAGATCTCACCAACACAATCACTGAAAGGGAAATAGAGAATGAAAGTTTGCTGTATAATCCTTTATATCTATCTAATTCAGAAGATTCCTATCTTTACTTGGCCATTTATTTTTATGACTACTGGATCCCAGAGGTATCCAAGAGAGGAAGAATATCTGTGAGATAAAGGTGGACACTATACAAAGGATTTTCTTTTTTAAATAAACCTCAATCATTATAGCTAAAAAAAACTAAATGAATGTGAGAAAACAGTTACCTTTAATATCATTACTGCAGTTGCTGCCATTACAATGACATATTACTATTTTTGGGTCTCTGTAAATGATAGTATGAAGAACTTCAAATAAACTGCGTTTTGACTTTTTGATTTGAATATACCTTTTCGATTTGGCATTTTTGTGAATGCACAAAAGGTGACAGGAGTGAAGCTGCAACAAATTATTGCTCAGTCTCTCAGCAATATTGGCCTTTTAATAACAACAATAAAAACAGTCCAGAAACCGCTGCGGTTTTCAGCCAAAGCAAGCATGAACAGTAGTAGGCCAGTAAAAGTACAATACAATCTGTAAGTACATATAAGTGAATATAAGAAGAAAACTCAGGTTGGACAGAATATTTAATCAAAACAGCTGAGGTCCACTTGTTTCTCTGTCAACAGGCCACTCTGTAACCATGACTTTTTGTGCCTGTGTTAATGCATCAACATTGAGCTGTGACAATAAAAAGCTAGAAATAAAAATGTCTTAGTTAAAAAAAAGAAAAAGAAAAAGAAAAGAAATGTGGTCTTCATTTCAGCAGCTAGCTGTACAGATTAACATAAAATTTGCTAATCTGCACGAGGAGCCGTTTTCAACTCACACTGGTGTTAAAGTATCACTGATCGATGGCTTTTAGTTGAAACAGCTGGAGAAAAAAAAATGCATGTGCAAAACATACCACCAGGATGTGATCACAGCAAAACAAACAAACAAAAAAAGAAGAAATAATGTGGTGGAAAAACTGGAATTTGAATAAGACATGACCTAGAGAGCAGGTGTCAAAAACCTGATGAACATAAACTATCATGAATATCACAGGATAATCCCTGTGTCAGGCCACAGCCAAACTGTGAAATGAGCCGCTGTGAAGCAGCCGGGAAGGAAAACGTGAACAGTACATTCAGTTGATCATCTAGACTCCACGACAGAAAGGCCTGTGACCGTGCAAATATCTGTAGTCCGAGAGAACGAAACCAACTCAAACCTTCAAGTTTTAAGTGAACAGATGGTCCACTGAATCAAACAGCCTAGCTTGATTTATTAACATGTTAGTCCACATAAAAATAAAACATAATAATAATGCTGTTTAGTTTAAAAACGGCCATCCGGGAGACTAAGGCCACTCCATTTTTTTTGGGAGGGAAAGTCCGTCCCATTGGTCCAGGCTGGTCCAACGCCTGCATCCTCGGTCAAAGTCAGAAGTCCTCCATGTTCTTAAAGGCGGCTGTTTTTGGCCATTTGGTTGAAATCCTCCTGGGAGGGGTGGAGGAGGAGGGGAAGGGGGGGTAACATGTAGAACGCAAAAAAGCAACCTGAAATGTGCGGGTCCAGCATGTTGGAGGGGTCAGTAGGGGGCCACATCAGTAGTTCTTTGCAAATTTGCAAGTAAAACTCTGCTCAGCTACAGGCTTGTTATTGAACTCCAAAAAGGTCGCCAGAAGTCCCATATGTGACATGCACTCTTTTGCTGTCAGTCGCAGAGGCAAGACCGGGCAGTCAGGGCTCCCTGGAACAAAAACAGATGGCCAGGTGGCGTTAGGTTGTGTAACAGGCCGTCTGACAGACTCGGACAGACTCGTCTTGTGTAACCAGGCAAACGGTCGGTGAGCGAAGGCAGCTGCTGTTCAGTCGTTGAGGCGACAGTCACACAGTTCCTTGTAGATCCTCTTGCGGATGCGAGGCATGTCCTCCTGACTGAAGAGCAGAGGCTGCCTCACCGAGAGACGCCGGCAGTACTGTCGGACAGAGACGCAGAGGAGTGAGCTTTAATAATCCACAACAACAAACGACAGCCAGATTGACATATTACACGTGGACAGAGACAGAAGCCTCCTTTAACAACGTCTTTAACCATCTTGGGCACTTAGCAATGATCAAATTTGTGGAGGAACCCGAGGCAGGAAAGACACAGATCTACTTTGTTTCTTTTGCTGCCAACAAACAAGACAAAGTGTAGGGTTGGTGGTGGTGGTGGTGGTGAACAGGGACAGGAAAAGAAATAAAAGCACTGGATGATGAACGAAGGATGTGAGGGCGGCTGTTAAGGTGGGAAAGAATAATATCTCACCTCAAGGACAAAGACTCCACAGTCGCTGTCGTTTTTCTGCTGAGGAATACCCTGAGGAGACAACGAGTCAGAGTGAGGCACAGAGCAAGACTAAAGACACTTAGTTCCTGGACCGAGCTGTGTATGTGTAGATTCACATGTATGCACTGATTTAGTATTTAAATGATGTAAGAAATTGTTTCTTAAAAGAAAGAGAATGTGTCAGTAACATTGTGCAGGCTCAAACACAATTTTCGGTCTATTGCAAATACTACGAGTCTTACGTTTAACAGAAGGAGGCTTCTACTTTTTCCATCTGACCAACATCCAACATGGGAATTACTGTACAACCAGGATTTGAGTTTACCTTGATGATAGTAATTTTCCAGCCTTTCTGGAAAGCTGTCTGTTCCTTCTCTCTGGCTTCAGACTGGAGGTACTTCATTATGTTCTAAGAGGGGAGACACACACACACACATGGAGGACCGAGTTAAGCTACAATGAAAATGATGATAACGACTAGTATTACCTCTGCTGCAAAAAAACGTCATTAGTTTTCACATTTCCACTGTGAGACAGTAAATCTATGATACTTGAATCAAACATTTTCAACCACTTTTTCAGATTCCAGAAAATTGTGCGTGCCACACAATCACTGAAACAGTTTGTGTGAACAACAGAAAGAAGTCTTGATGAGGTCAATTCACACTTGTCAGTCTGAAACGGGGCTTGGTGTCCCGAACTGAGCCCCCCCGCCCCCTCCCACTCACATGGGCTCATATCAAAGCATTTGGTTTTGCAGAGATAACAAACGGGATCTTTACAGCAGCAACTGTGCAGCATTTCCCACAAAATCTGGTTCTGGTCCACTGTTGCAACATGCTGCCTGATGGTGTGTGCTTGTTAGGGCTCAGTATCCATCAGGTATCATCATCATCACCACCAGCTGGTTGTTTAAAACACTGGCTGATTGACAGTTTCATGCTGTCCCGACTCCTTCCCTAAAAATGCACATACATTTTATACAGCTTTTCAAAATGCAAGATAATTACCATGTTGGAATTTATGACTTGTATACTGACATACCATAATATGACAGTAGTTGTGTTTCTTTTTTTTCTCTCATTAAAACACAACAAACAGAATAGAAATGAGGTTTCTGAACATGAATCTACTGATTTACGTGCAACATAATCCTTCCATTTGGCTCTGGTTCATCACAGCCTCATGATGAAATTCCTGGATTTCTAGAGAAACCTCCAACACATGATGATTATGAACCATTACTCACACACCTACGTACGTAACCCAGACAGAGAATGATCATAATTATCATGTTTTAGGGTTTTTTTTGCCAGGTGTTGATGGTCTGATAATGATTTGTCAGGTCAGAGAACAGAGACGCTGGATCACTGATGATCTGGACTCACCGGTCTTTCCCCTCCTACTCTGAACCGATGGTCTACTCTACAACATTCAACCCCGAAGACATTGACACGCACGGAGGCACTCACATCTGTGGTGTGTCTGAAGACGATGCCTTGGCTGTCGTAGTAACTGATGGTTTTGGTTGCCATGGTGACCGTGACGAGAGACCAGTGGATTTCCAAATGGATGGGAAATAGCAGCAGCCACTTGGAGAACAGGTCGACCTGAAATGACCCCCCCCACGATGAGGAAGACACACATGACTTATACATGACATACGAAACAATGCAGATGTGCAGACGCTCGTTAGCGACGCACAACGACGCACAACGACACACCCGTCAGATTGTCAGGTGGTAAATGTGTCAAGAACCCACAAACAGGTTCATTAGTATTTTACATTTTTGACTTCTTCCAACTGCTGGACATATGTCAGACTTTATTTTTATTTTTTTTCATAGTAAACAGACTGATTTTGCACTGTCAGAGCTCCACGCTGCCCCTAGATGGAGGCATTTTGCCCCTAAAATTTGAGACAGTCAGTGCAAGTACATTTTTCATTTACTTTTAGTTTAGTGGGTTTATATCAGTCTTGTAAAAACAAGTACAATAAACTTAATAAAAGTAGAGATACAAAACAAAACACAACACAGCACAGCAATACAATGCACTTTGACCGAAAAGGTGTAGGCTGAAGCATTAGCTTATTTTGCCTACCTTTTCCGTTCACTCATTTTAAAGATTTTGACTGATCAAAAAACCTGCATATTCTACATACAGCAGTTTATGAGCACACTGGTATTTATAATTCAGTTTTATATTTATTAATAATATTATTTTTAAATACGTTTTTGAATCTGACAAGTGTGTTACACAGTTTAATTTCTAATTCTAGATTATTCCATTGATTGACTCCTTTAATTGATATACATATTTGTTTCACAGTTGTTCGTACCTTTGCTTTTGTATACACATAAGTTCCTCTTAGTTCATATCTACTGGTTTGACACTAATTGACACTGATGCACATGTGCAACAAGTAAATTTGCTGTTTTGGGTTTTTTTTTTGGGTAACACATGGGAGCTGTTATCCATTATTACAGGTGGCAGACCAATAAGTGTGAGGATTATGAATAAAAAGGAAATGTGAATATTTGCTTTGCAAGTCGATTTACAGTGTGCGCCCCTAAATTTTCTGCTTGCACCCCTAAAAACTTAGGAGCAACTGTGCTCCTAGTAAATAAAGTTAGTCTGGAGCCCTGAATGTGGCGGCCAACAGGGGAAACCAGACCATATAAAAACCTCTGATAGTTTTCTGGATCTAAGAGTTTGTTTGTTTTTTTTGCATCAGCTGGGAAGCTGCTGGTGTGAGTGTCAGATTAAAAGCTGGAAATGTAACTATAATGTGATAACAAGGTTCAGCATTTAGAGTTTCTGTCAAAACAAGTGAAAAATAGCACATCTCCAAACTCTTTCATCGTCTTACTTTTTTAGTCCATCTCTTCACACCGTCATAACCCTTGGCAACTAGCTGCTTGTGGAAGAAGCTGTTGAAAAAATGAACCTGAAAGAAGAAAATAATAGAATGTACTTATACACTACAATCAGGACCTTTATAATAGCCATTTATTAAGTTTAAAAACAATATTTATATCATCTTCTGGGTGCTTTTGTGCAGCCAACACACCCAACACACCCTGGCTCACCTTGTGTTGTGTTGCTTCCATAATGAGTTCTCCGTACATGTTGATAATCTGACAGGACATAAGAAGAGAGAAAGAGAGAAAAAAAAAGAGATTTAAAAAAGGTGGCTCAGTGTCACTTAATTTAAATTAACAAATGTAATTTTCAGTTGTATACAACTACAGTGTGTAATGAGTTAAGGCTGGACAGGAGTTAAGCAGGAATGTGGCAAGCGGCAGACTTTTCCTCTGTCCTCACCTGGTCATTAAGCCAGTTCTGCTCCTCCAGTGTGCCGAGGTCCTCCAGGCCTAGGGTGTGTTTGTTATACGTCACCATGAAGCCCGCAACAGGAGCAGAGGCCAGTCCCGACCTGTACCGAGTCATCTCCCCTTTGATGTCCAGTCTCCTAAAACAAACACATCCCAGAGGAGAAATTCAGTGCCGCTTTTTAAACACAAACCTCAAATGTGTCTGTTACACTGTGTCTTCTGGGATATTTTAAGAATTACGACATAAAAAGGAAAGAAGAGCCGCAAGGTTAGTGATTAAAAATAACATTCCCAAAAATGGAAAGATGCAAGCCTTTTAATTAGCGCACTTCAGCTTTCAAAGAAATCCTTCTGACGACTGTGGCAACATATTAGAATAATCTGACAACTGGGTGGATTTAAAGAGTTAATATTATATAACATGTCATCAAGTAATAATCCATGCTTCTACTCTCCGCTCATGAATGATGTAACACCATGGTAATTGGTTAGAGTGAGTGATGAGTCCGGTTTTGACGAGGGGCCTCAACTCTCTTTGGGGAAAATGTCTTTATATACAGTCTATGTTTATTTTGACTATGTGACCTTTATTCTGGCAAACTGAACGGGGATGTTGCTGCTGTTCGCTCACACTGCATCCGCTCTACTCTACTGCTGGATTAATGTGAGAGGCACAGGACTGAAACATATAGAGACCAGCACTGGGAATGTAATATACACGTAATAAGTCATAGTGTGTGAACAACGCTTGAGTCATAAATTACAAACCAAACTCAGTTTCCTGTTTAAAACAAAAGGTGGCCCATCATTTTCAAACTGTTGAGCGATTTTACGTGACTTCAGCAGCTATATCCATACTGACCAGAAAAATTATCTAATTGTCTAATGATATGGTATAAATCAAGGCTGTCAAAGCGTCAAATCTACCTCAACGTCCCCTTAGAGGTTGTTCCTCATGTAGACACAAACTTTGGCAGGGATTTAGGTTTGACCGACACATCTATACACGATACATTGTTTCATTAACACAAACTGCAAACTTCCTTCAAAATAAAGCTCTTTACACATCTTGGAGAGTTTAAAACTTTATAATCTGCTGTTTTTATGACCTCTGAAACCATTTTTACGAGATGTGTCTTTGTTGTTATGTCCTTGGTATAATGAGATTGCACCAACGCAGATTGTGTATGTGTGGGTGTGTGTGCAGTGTGCACTAACCTTTTGCTGAGGTCAGTGTTGCCATTCTTCTTCAGGTGCTCCAGCACATCCGTTTCACTGAGTGGAATGAAACTGCCGTACTTTATGTAGAAGCTCTCCAAAAACTCTACAACAGAGAAAATCATAGTAACATGATTATACGAGCGACAACATCAGCAGTGATGCTCAAAGGATGAACAGTTTTACTATCTATGCTCAGATCCAGATCTAAACTACACTTTTTTTTTTTACTGTAGTTCCATCAGATTCAGGCCTGTGCTGCTGTGTAGATACAAAACATTTGTATAGGATTAAGTCCAATAACACAAAATCTTCTGATATTTGCACATGCTTTGTTGCTTTAATCTTGTTGAAACAATTTATCTGTGAGCATTAGTGGCACTCACTAGATGCTTACTCACGGCACACAAACATCCAGGTGTGTAAAGCTTGTAGAGATTCAGCCAAGAAGATTCAAAACTCTCACTGCTGCCAAAGGGGCAAAGCGGGATTTGAATACTCCAAAGGAAACATGTCAGTTTGTTATTTTTAAGGACTTGGCGCAAATTTCTCAATACATATTTTCACTTATTCATTAGGGAGTAGATTGATGAGCTAACACTGTAATTTTATCCACTCAAAATCGAATTTGCAACACAAATGAAACTGCCTGCAGCCCCTGTGTGTTTATGTGACTGGGCCTCACTTACTAATCAAGTCTATTCAGTTGGAAAAAAATAAAATAAACAAACATTAGTGTGTGGATCTAAAATTAGACCTGTATCCTGAGAGCCAATGTATCTGTTGGCACTGAGGTGCATTATTAAGGCCAGATGACCACGACAGATATTCCAAATATTTGGAGCTGTGGGGAGTTGAATAATGTAAGTCTGTAACCCTGACAAACATATATAAAACATGAACATGAATTCTAATAGAGTCTGTCCTATTGTGCAGTTTTCCTACATTAGCTATGTTTTGTGATCAATTATAAATAAAAGTTATTCCATAAATGATGATAATTATGTGTAAACACAACTTATGATCAAGTTCATGTTAATGTTTCATGGATGAGGCGGCCACATGTTTTTTATGGATGTTACATAAAGTGCTTATATCACCTCAGCAGGTTCTTGCTTTAGGTAATCACTGTGTAAAGACACCAATGATTTACCAAGCTTCATTTTAACACACTGACAGGATCATGAACATATTTATGTAGAGTGAGGACTTCTGTCATCACGTGCTCCAAAACACATCCTACCATGGACCATGTCGGTGAGCCGCTCCAGGCTTTCTTCAGTCGTCTCTGCTGCTTTTAACTGAGCGTCCGCCGCCTCCTTCTCCCACGTCCCCGGCTGACAGTACAGCTTGTGGTCTCTTAACGCCCCGTGGTGCTGCTCGCTGCACACCGTTATGACGCCCTGATTTGGATGAGCCGTTTCCACCTCCATAGGTGTGGGTCTGTGGTCGTGATCCGTCGGCGCGGGGACGTTTCCGTTGGACAGAGTTACCGGTGAAGAAACTTCCGTACCGTCAGAAGTCTGGTGGTCGACCTGCATCTCAGAGTCGAGCTCCTGGGCGGTTTGCGACCCGGGGGCGGGGTCTGACAGCCGTGACGGAGATATTAGTCCATTTCCCAGTTCAGACGTGATCGAGCCGTCCTCCTTGCCCTCCCCGTCAGGTTCAGAGTCAGATAAGTTCACCGTATCTCCATTTCCAAACAGGGATTTAACCACGTTGGTGTCCGTTTGCTTTCCATGCTCAACCACTGCATCTTTATTCTCCGTTGTAGAACCGATGACAACGGAGCCGCCTCCTCCCTTCTTTATTCCAATATCTATTTTAATTCTTGATGCCAACGCTGTGGGTGCCAGCATTCGAAAACCTCTGCCTCCTCCTCTAGCTACCGACACTCCCCTGCCCGCCGTTCCCAGCAACCTCGTGTCCTCATCCCTGCTGTCGCCCGCTCCTTTTCTTCCTTCAGCATTAACTCCTGTCCCCTCTGACAACGTGTCCTCATCTTTCTGTGCATCCCCTTTATCCGGAGGCACGCAGTTCCTTATCGGTCCATCCTGCAGGAGCGTGACGGGTGGACGGACAGGGGTTTGAGACTGAGTATCGGTCGCTACCGGGACCGCTTGTACCTTCTCATATCTGTCGTTTTCATCCTCCGCTTCCTTTAACGTCTCCTTGCTCAGATCAAAGTTCTTGATACCCGTCAGCTGGCCCCCGACTTTTCTCTTTGGGGTGTCCCCGAGATCCCTAACCATCCCCCTCGCTCTCCCCCTCCCTCTCGCCTTCCCTCTGGCTGCGGTTTTGGCATTGTGTCCACTACTGTTAGGTCCACAGCAGTCGCAGGCCTTAGGAGTCCTCTTCCTGCCTGATGTCCGGCCATTGATAGCGAGCTGAATGGCCGTGGGAGTCTGTGGTGAGGACCAGGGTGACACAGGGGTTGGATTGGTTTTAAGTGCATTTGCTGGGGTCACAACAGGGGCGTCTGCATGAGGAGGAGATGGAGTAGAGGTCTGTGTCAAGTCTGAGTTGTGGAGTTTGGCGTTGGGGGTGTGCGTCGGGTCCTGACCAGTAGTATCTCCAGAAGGAGGCACCAGAGGAGGTGCTGCCTGCAGAGGAGGTGCTGTAGGAGGAAGGGTTAAATGAGGCGATGCTGATGGTGTTGTTTTCATTGGGGAGGCCGCAGAGCTGCTGTAAACCATGACGCCCTCCTTTGGCTCCACAACCCCATCCCCAACACTCACACACTCCTGTCACTCTGCTGCTCTTTGGTCCTCTGGAGTTTAGGATGTTGTGGTTTGGCTCTTCCTGTAGTTTTTATCCTGGCACTTCCCGTGTAGAAAGAAGTTGTTACCAAGCCTCTCCTTGATTGTATCACGACAGGTCACGGGGTCTTCCTCAGTGGTGTCTTGACTCTGCGTGGAAGAACACCATCACCGAGATGTCCTAAGTAGAGCAAATGGAAAAAGTAAAAGAAAAAAGAAGTAGAGTGAGGGAAAAGTAAGTTCACTCTAAGTTGATCAGTAATTAAATCTTTGCTATTTAAATGTACACGGCGTGACTCAGATTTCCCCCAGGGTTTCACCAAACCAATTCAATTTCACCAAGTCAATGTTGAGAGAAAGAAGAAAAACTGCACAGCAACGGGACGGTTGTTCAAATCATGACACATCATGTTAAGATGATTAGATCAAAATATGAAATTACAGTATCAAACATGCAGGTGACAGTTCGACTGTGAGAAATTAAGAAAATAAATACAACATCTGCTTTTATAGATACCATTATTCTGATCTCTGTCAACATGGACAATCAGGGAGTCAGGTCCAGACTTTACTTCTGGAGACCACAGGATGGTGCAAAATCTGTGCCAAGGCAGATTTTGTTTTGATTTGAAGTTTTACCATTATGTTACAGTTAACTTGCATTTTGATTCTCATTATTTATAGTGGTGTCACCTTCAATGAGCAGGAGCTTCACTGTTGACATGTGCTTCAGTTGCTGTAGCTCTCACCGCTCATGTTGCTCAGACATATGACAAATAGCCAGGTAGCTGAGATTTGTGCAGCTCTACTTTGTTTATGTCTTTGCATGTTTGAGCTGCACAAATGTTTAAATATCTGAGCATAAATCAGTTTGCCAAAGACTACTACCTGCTGCAACAGTCAATGAAGTTCTCGAGTGACCTGAAAGTTGCGTTAGCTTAGCTCATCTAACATCAGGCGTGAGGCAACTGCAGCACGTCCAGGTAAACTATAAGAACATAAGGCGTCGGCTGGTGAGTTAACTAAAGTCTACTATATAAGTTTTACATGACTTATTCAGTCCAATGGAGCTAGCTGCTTGCAAACACACGCGAAATATATATAAAAAAACAAAAACAAAGCAGCGGTTACACACATTTCCTCCATTTTCAGTAGGAAGCTGGACGCGTCTAAAGACAAAGAAGCTGCTGCGACTCGGGGTCTGCAGCACGTTTATGAGAAAAAGAAAAAAAAGAAGAAGAAAACACGGGGTAAGTTAAAAGAAACATCACAATACAGTACCTTGTCTGCGAAATAACAAACCGAGTTTCATCTGACCACGATTTGAAGAAACAACAATCCAATCCGTAGTCGCTCGTTGATTACGTCACGACGTCGAGCGCAACTTCGGCTGTTTCCGACGACGCTCCCGAAGTCAGCGTCAAAAAATCACTCCCTCATCTTTCCGTTTCAGCACAACAACAGGATAAAAAATCTGCATCGATCTCCTCTTTGATGATCCTTTAAAATCTGCTTTTAAGGACACGACATGTTTATCTCTCTGTATCATTAAATCTGAATAGTACAGGTGATTATGGCATTAAAAATTTGCAATAGTTGTAATTCATCAGTTGCCGTTGCCTCTATTTTATCTGACTGCCACCAAAGCTAAAATAATTTTCACTATGAAAAGGTCCGATCCTTTTTTTAAAAACTGATTGTCTGGGCTATAGGATTTGTATAAAATATAGCAAAAGCATTACAAAAGCAAAAGCATATTTAAACATATGGTGTCTGACCTTTGTAAATCATCCTGCAACTGTTATTAACTGTTAACTGTTGTTATTAACTGTTATTGTTATGTTCTGCTGCTGCTTGTAAACTCGTCGTCCCTGTAAATGAGGGAAACCTCAGTAACCAACGAGTTAAAATAAAGGTTTAAATAAAATAAATTACTCCCATAATAAAATCACTTTTGTTGTCTGACCAACAGTTATAAAAATGTATGCAGGTAGCCTACCAGAGTCATTGTTGCTTAAATATGACTCTCTTTTTTGTGCCAATTGACAAATTAATAAATCAATTTATAATTTCAGCACTACAGTAAGTGCATCTGGGAGTGTGGGGAGACAATGACACTCCCACGTTATTAGGGGCCCCAAAACGTGTTGCTGATGTCCCGCGATACAGACAGGAAAAATTATGTCAACTCAAATATAATGCAAGATGTAGTATATTAATGCCACTTGGTATCATCTCAATATTATGATTTCATCCCTCTTATTAACATCATTTCTAACCAAAAGGTCACTGACAAAACACACACCATGTCCTGATAATTTTTAATTACAAAAAAATCTATGACTGCTACGACTGGAAAACAATAAATAAAACTAAAAACAGTCAGAATGTAAAGGAATTAAGTACAAAATTATCAACAATAAAAGATTACATAGAGATAAAATATTAACATGATTACTGGCTTCTTAACACCAGTAGTTTCCAACGTTTTCAAAGCAACGACACGACTTCTGTAAAAACAAAGAAACCTACCACAGGTATAGCATTATTAACAATATTAACTGTGCTAAAATGTCACACATCATTGTGTAGTGAAATGAGTGTAACATAGTGTAAATTAATGCTGCACAAGGCCCAGAATGTATCAAACAAGCAAATTCTGCAGATTTTTTTTTAAACATATGAACAACATATCAAAATATTTGAGCTTACTTCGAGACTTCTGCACAGACCCACCTGCCTCAGAGATAATGCAGCAGATAATGCCCTGAAATAAGCACAGTCTGTTGCTATACATTACTATTTGTACATAAGGTCAGTGCTACATTATTCTCTACTAGCATGATCAAAAACAATAGACATAATAAAGTCTCTTTACAGGGGTCACTTGGCTCCAGTGATGTCAGGTGATTGGATTCCATTAGTCCCACCAAACATGTACAGATGCCGCCGTGTGAGGAGCCTTCCTTTTCACATGTATGTCTTGTGATGCTGCAGAGGAATCACTGGAAAATGTTGCAGTATGAATTTAAAACCAACTGTAAGCGCTTTTAAAACTGGCCCCACGTATCTGTATATCATATATAAATCATAAAAACAATCTACTTCACATGGGAAGATCTTTTTATTTTATAGCTGTGATCAAAGTGTCTGCACTCAAACAGGAGATAAGTGGATGTTGGTGAAGATGATGGTGGTGAAGCAGTCGGTGGCAGCTGTCGGGTTCAGGGCCTAGACAAGATAGTTGGGAGGGTTTAGTGGACAGAAGAGAAGAGATATGTCTTTTTGCAACAGAAGGTATAAAATGTGCAAGTTTTTAAAGGCGTTCTGCCAAAAACACCCATGTGTTAGTGAGTGAAGAGCACTGCTACCTCAATGTGTGGCGTTGATAGCTGGAGTGTGTACAGTTTTGGAGACAGCAGCGCCGTTGCTGCCCCCTGCTGTTAGCACCTGGAGCTGCAGCTGATAGACACTGTCCGGCTGAAGACCATCAACCGACACCGACCGCTGAGACTGTGGATGGAGAAACAAACAGGGTTAGTACTTGCACACAAAGACACACCATCTTTTCTTCACTCATGTTTTAGGTGATCTAGACATAACATGTTAAAGTGTGAGGCTGTAGTTATTCTACATTTTCCTTTTTGTACACAAATCCCATTAAAAGGCCAAAACAACTACAGTATGTGTTGATCCTCCTCTTACTACTTTGACTTTTCAAGCCTGTTTACAAATGTAAATCATGAGTCTTTTGAAGAGGAGAGCGCACACCTGCGTTGATGAGGTGCTCACAAAGAAAAAATGAACAAAGGAAAAAGAGGAGAATGTGGCACACTCCGTAGCCTCAGATGCAAAAATATATTTATTCAAGGTTAAAAAACCAACGTTTCGACCAACAAAGAGGTCTTTGTCAGCGTGTACAAATGTATAAATGTAAATCATAAATAAAATGTGTGTCACCAGTATGGACTTTTCAGTTTCAAAATTACCGTAATAATCCTTTAACCCCATAGATACAAAGTAAACAAAGTAAAGAGGAGTAATTAGGATCAAGTCATTGCTGTTTTTTTGCCTTTGATGGGGTTTGTGGATATAAGAAAGGAGAATGATGTCATCAGATTCATCATTTAATCTAATATAGATAATGTGGAGTCATGGTGCTCCTTAATTTTGACTCTTTTATTGGACTTCTGAATGAATTCAAATACCTATGATATTTAATTCTTTCTAGTGTGCAAGCGTGCACGCAGACACACGGCATCTAATTTTTCTACGGTCTTTTCCTCGTGCTACCAAACACACTGTCACTGTCAACCTCCTCCTGTCTCACCGGAGCAATCGTCTGCGTCTGGGAGATAAGCGTGTCTTCCTGCCCCTCTGTTGCCGTGGTAACCCCTGACTGCAGCGTCCAGGTGAACTGGAACCCCTCGACAGCCGCCGGGTCCAGTGCATGCTGGGACATCCTCCAGCGAAACGTTGCGAGCAAGGTGCCGTTGACTTGTTGAAAATCTGCAGTGAGCCGTTCTGGACGCAGTACCACCTTTCTGCCCACCAGGAGGCGCTCTGACACAAACAAAACGCACAAAACTTTTACTTTTACTCAGAATAGACACTTTTCTTCATAATTTATTCAGATTTAATGTGACAACATGTTCTATGCTGACATTTCCTTAATAATTGATCAGAGATAGATCATTATAACAATCATTTCATGTGGATTAAACTCGTTAATTGTGTGAATATAAGACAGAGTACAAGTGCAAGTGTGTATTCAGTCTTCATATTCCTAAAGGGAGACAACACAAGATGTAGGAAACACTTCCCAGGGAACATTTTTCTTCACACAGACATTAAGAGGATGCAGGATTAATGAAGGTCAATGAAACGCTGCCTTTACATCTGTGTTCAGTTACTCCTACCGTCAGTGTTGCAGGGCAAAGCTTTGCCTCCTCTGACCCTGATGGAGGAGCAGGCCGGGGTCGTAACCCAGGCAACAGCCTCTGACCCCGGGTCAGCCTTCATTGCCACGGAGACCCGGTACTTGCAGCCAAATTGCAGACCTGTGATGGTGTGATGGGTGCCCTGGAGAGAGAAAATCAAGTCAAGTTGGGGATAAACAGGGTGTTTAAAGAGAAACTGTAGTGGAAACTGTACACAGCTGGTTGTTAAAACTGACCTATTACAAGGATCCATAAAATATACATATTACCTCTATTTTTGTTTGGGAGCAGCTTGTTAGCTCCATGTTAAAATAAACACCGCAGTTTGAAGCAGTGCTTGGCAGCAGCTGCGCAGGTTGGCAGCTTCAAATGGTGAGAAATGGCGTAACTGTTTAAAACAGGCCGAACATCAGTGAGCAGAACTCGTATTCTGTGACCTCAGCAAATTGCTCACAGCACTTTGATATTTATCAACCCACTGAGCCTGTGATCATTTCAGAAACCGTTTTCTCCTCACACACACACTTTACACCCGGTACCAGTTCATCGTTTTGAATTGCACCTCTCTGTGGCAAAATCTCCTCATGATCTGGTTTTTAAAAATATCTGCTTTTATTTATTTATTTATTTTTTAGAAAGGCTTTTAACGGTTAGTTGTTGTTGCCGAGGCATTTTTTCCACAGATTCATTTCAGTCAAACTTTGCCAAACCCTGATTTACCTGTTTATGAGGCACAACTGTACAATATAATGCAATCCAATATTACAGCCCTGCAATAAATTTCCTCATTGTGAGGGCTGTGATTTTTACTGTTTTTCAGTTTGGTTCATTTTTAGATCACATTACCTTAGAAAATACATGAATTTGGATGGTTTGTGTAACAGAAATTGCTGATTTAGACGCACACATTCGTAAGAATTTGAAAATTACTTGAAAAATCACGATGTTATAGACACACATAGAAACAGAATTATAGGATACTTCAGCTGAGTTTCACACAGTCGGTGGACGAGAGCATTCAAGACAGATGGGAGTTATGGTGATTAAGCTGACATCTAATACGCACATAGAGACACAGCAACAACGTCCACACAGAATCAAGATGCCTGTACACAATTTCACAAACACAGAGACCCAGAAAATCCAACCAGATCAGTTACTAAATAGATACCTGCACAGTTGTTGTTGTTTTCTCTGTGCTTGTAACATTAGCGTTGCAGGAATGTGGATGCCACTGCAGAACATATGGGCCAGGGTGTCTCTGTCTGCCTGCAAAGAAAAGAAAAGAAAACACAATACAACAGAGACAATTACACACCACATTCTGTAAGTGGACGAGTGCTTTGATCAAAAGGCATGACAGATTGCATTTCTGTTTTTTATTTCCTCCCTTTTTCATTTTAATAATATTTCTTGATAGTGGATGTCGAAGCCCCTACAGCGTCTTCTCTCACTAAAAGAAACTGACAGTCAGTTGGCCTTGCTGATTTAAGACCTGAGGTCCAAACACCAGCCAGAGCTGAGGAATGAAGGAACCAGAATCACTGAATTTCTTTGCGGTGCAGCAGAAACAACTGGTAACAGGAGCTTGTTAACAAACCAGTTGCGTTTTTATACATTGAATGCTCACAGAAATCTAGCTGCTTAATGAATCACTGTGCTGGTCTCTGACTGTGTCTGACTGCTGTACTGGAGCTTGTTTTTTTGTTTTTTTTGCAGAGAATCACTGTGTGTTGTGACTGAAAATGACACTATGAGAGCGAGAGTCAACCATAACAGTACATTTACAGTCCAGGCAGCTAAACGAGGAGTTGGTAAAGCTCCATAAATCTGAGGGGAGCTGCAGAGTCGGGCAATAATGCTCTGCGGGTTCATCCTATTGAGCAATTTCACATATTAACAGTGGTTTTCTATTGTCATTTGATGGATTATTTGCATATAATATTGTTTATAGTCACTGCAAAAACAGAACTGTAAAAAAACAGCGTTTGCGTTATTATTGCTTGACCTTAAGTAAAATCTGCATCTCTAGCTGATATAGAATAATGCAATAATAAGCAGCAATGGAACTAATATAAAAATCACATCTCCAGCTCTTTTCTTTTCTTTTTCTTTTATTCCTTTCTTGTCTCA
Source organism: Trachurus trachurus (assembly GCF_905171665.1). Lineage (NCBI taxonomy): Eukaryota > Metazoa > Chordata > Actinopteri > Carangiformes > Carangidae > Trachurus > Trachurus trachurus. The sequence continues at coordinate 24,598,368 of NC_139898.1, read as the reverse complement.
TCTACTCTTTTGGTACCTGGCTGCTGCTGAGAGTGCTCTATTGACTTGTTTCATGTTACCAAATGAACTCACTGTGGTAAGCCCACTTCCAGAACACCTTGACCTGCAGCTGGTTGTCATGGTAATGAGGGGCAGCGACCTCCAGGCGAAGGTTGTCAGGGGTGACAGGGTTCGGGGGGGCTTCAGGATGAGGATGAGGATGAGGATGAGGGTGAGAGGAGGAGAGGGGGGGAGATGAGGGGAGGAAGGAGGAAGATGGGAGCTCATTGGAGAAGTCTTCGCCTTTGGTGGAAGAGAGGAGAGAAAATATTAAATGTTAAAAACTTCACCAGTTGTGTGTGTGTGTGTGTGTGTTTTTGTGTGTGTGTGTGTGTGTGTGTGTGCACTCCCTTAAGCAGCATTTACACAGTAGCTGCTCTGAAAACCAATAGCTGGCACCGTCACAAAACCAGTTAGTCACATGACTGACTGGACGTATGAAACATGGGATTTATAAATATATTGTTCTGGGAATGTCATAAAGTGGCGATGAAAGAGCAGCTGGCAGCTAAAGCCTCCCCGCTAATTCATTCACTCAGAAATACTAATTGGCTTTATGTGGCCTAAACGACCCTCATTAGCACTGAGAGAAACCAGGCCAATACACAGACCGCCTCAAATATTAATACTGCTAAATTATGAATGGCAATACGTTCCATATAAAATTGTTGGTATGTGGTTTGATAATTGCGCCGCAGCTGGCTATAATCCTCCGCTGAGCTGACCGACGGGTCACCTATAAATACCTCTGTTGCCTGGGCGACCATTAACATCACCAGTTTCCACTGTAGGATGTGTGTGTGCAGCTGTAGGTATGGTAGACAGAATATGCTGCGAGTCAGCAAATGCAGCAGCTCTGAACTAACAGGAAAATCATTAAGTCAATAACATACGGCTCTGTTAAAAAAAAAAGGTGGCTGCAGACTGTACATAAAGCTTTTTTTACTAATTGCATGACAAGTTAATGAAATGTTCGAAAACATGTACGAGCGAGTGAGTCTCTGTTTGGGGGCAGAGTTGCTACGGGAGTCCTGAAGTGGCTGAACATACACTGTCCAGCTAAAATCTGCAGGACCAAGTGAGGAGGTTTTAATTTACCTCCCAGCTCTCATTCGTCGTTCATGTTTTACTCCTACAAGACAAAACCTGTCCAGAACCTACTGGAAAATTCAGTTCTTCTCACTGCAGGTTAAATATTTCTAGGTAACATTACACCGTCCTCTCATTTATCAATAAACATGATGCTCAGCTCATCCAAGTGTTGAGAAAGACTTTCAGACAGCACTGAAAACATTGTTTTTATGATATGTAATACTAAACCAAAAGTTTTACACCCAAAAGAATTACTCCTTAAAATGAGGTGCAGCTGTTGAGAGAAACATTGACTCTTACAGTAAGTTGTACCTTCTATGAAACTATAGAGAATATAACACAAAAGACTCATCAGTGTATTACATGCATCAACACAGTACATTTGGAAAGTGTTCAGAGTCATTCAATCTTTCACATTTCGTAATATTTTGGTATTAAACAGGTTTAAATGAGGTAATATATCAGATTGGGGTCGGCTGTGGCCAGACAGAAGCTTCTCCCCTGTGAAAATTAGCAAAATAAAGCATCTGATGGACTCTCAGACTGTGAGAAACTGGATTTTCTGGTCATGATAAAACTAAAATTGAACTGTCTGTACTCGATTGGAAGCATCAAGTCTGGAGGAAACCATGACATGACGCTGACAGGATCTCTGGAGCTCAGCCAGAGAGGCCCTGGTCCAGGTCACCTCTGGGACTCCGGGAAGAGTCCTGATTGTTGACAGACAGGTATGTGCCTTTCCAAATCACATTCAATCAACTGACTGACTGAGTGACTGACTGGTGGACTCAAGTCGAAGTGCAGAAACATTTCAAGGAAGAACAGGAGAAATGGGAGAAATCTGAGCTAAATATCAAATGTTATAACAAAGGGTTTTGACATTTTAGTTCATTTGCAATCACTTCTGTTTTCATGTGTAGATCAACAAGGGACAAAATGCAATTTGGTTTTTTGTGTTTTTCATGTTCATTTTAGGCTGTGCCGCTGTGACAAAACAAAATGTGAAACCCCTGAATCTTCTGAACACTTTCCAAATGCACTATATACACTGGTATTGTGACCAATGACCAAAATACAAAATGACACCAACCGTAGCCAGGTAGCACTGAGCCTGACTAGGAATACATTTTGTTTGTTTACCTGTATGAGTTATTGTGGTGAAAACAGTTTGAACTCTGGGACTCTTCAGCCTCTTCTGACCCCAGAAGGCCACCGTCTGCACAGACACGAGGTAGGAGGTGGCGGGGAGCAGACCCTGTAGCCACAACTCACACTGCGCCTGTAACACATCATAAACAAGAAAATGGATTATTGGACACGTCGTCCTCTACGGTCTGTACTGATGCAGTTTTACCTTCCAGATTTGATGCATCCTATATAGAAAATCTACCATAAAGCAACCGAATACTACTGATGGAGCAGCATAGCCACCAGTCACCACCATCATCATCATCATCATCATCATCATCATCCTCCTCCTCCTAAGTGTTGTGTGTGCCCCACTTTGTGACTGACAGTGCAGACCTGTTTTGCATTAGCCTGTTGTTTGACTGACAGCTCATTAACAGGCTCTTAGTCAGTCAGGCCCGTCTGGCTGCATAGAATCGAGCTAGTCACAACAAAGAGATGCTTGGATGATAGCAATTCTGTGTGTGTGTGTGTGTGTGTGTGTGGTTCTGTATGTGCGTACACTTAAGACAGAATGAGACAAAAGCAAGTTAAAAGCAGTTTTCTTGGTGACCTGCAGACAAAATGGGGTTGAAGTGTTTCCATTACCCTGAAGATAGACAAAACATATGGCCTGTACAGCTGTACACATGTGTGTGTGTGTGTGTATGTGTGTGTGTGTGTGTGTGTGTGTGTGTATGTGTGTGTGTGTGTGTGTGTGTATATGTGTGTGAGAGCAGCCTGGATTTCTATTTCGGTGCATAATGTCAGTGGACATTATATGTAAGAGGTTGATGTATATTTAAAAGCACTGATTCAGCAGAGGTTTTTCCATGTTCGAATATTTCCTCCAATTTCCCCTGTTGCTTCAGGTTTAATGCTAAATCCCCCCCAGTCCTGCATAAATTCCTGATTGACAGGATATATGTTTTATATACATCTAGGGAATATATCATCATGTGCTAATGGAGGGTCATAAAATATCAATGCTTTGCATGGTATGAAAGCTATTTTTGCACAACGTGGCAGTGTTACTCTGGTTCCTACCTACCTGTTGTGATGCTGCCGTCTGTGTGTGTGTGTGTGTGTGTGTCTAGATGCAGCTGCAAGTAGGAAACACTAGTTAGGGGGCCTCATTTAAATTCCAGGCCTCCCAGCCAAGCAGAACAGAGGACCAGACTACAGATAAATGGCTCCACCAGGCTCAGTCTGGGATCGCCATTACTACATAGGATAGCTAGGCCCATATGAGTGTGCTTGTATTAAAACCTTTGAAACTCTGGTGTTTACGTTCAAATTCATTTATTTTTGTCTTTTTGTCCCTGAAGTTTCCTACTTTAAAGTGAAGTGGATCTAAAGCTTAAGGATCCTGTGCAAAGAGAGCACTTTCCTCATTCACTGTTTGGCCTGTTTACTATTTACTACATTTGAAGGAAGAATGTGGAGTAACTCCCAACGCAGGCAGCCATAACTGTTATGTCAAAGCTGTAATATCTGTTTGTGTTGTTTACTGTGATTATGGGTATTTCAGAGCTGCTGACTGGACTTAGCTGCACTGTGAACATCATCGACACACCTATAATCAGGATAGCAAAAATCCTCCCTCTTGGCTGTTATCGGTGCCTTAAATGTAATTTACAAGAACATCCAGAAATCTGTTGTATTTCTAAAGAATTGGGAAGCTGCCCTTTGAGCTTAGCAGCGAGGAGCCAGCAATGATTCACTCCATTACTCTGTAAACGAGCCTCAGATCTCGTCGTTCTCTTGGCCTCGTGCGTCTTACCACACGTAACATGTTGTACTGGCGGTTACAGCTCTAAACAAACAGTGTACTCTTCATTTCCATAGGTATTTGCAACCATGATGACCACCCTTGTGCTGTGGTGACCGTCCTAATGTCAGGACACTCCCAGATGCTTTGACATGAGTTGTGCACATAATCTAAATGCAGTGAAAGCCACTTCTCTCCGTTGTCAGTCAATCTAAATGGCTAAGTTGTTATGTTATTCCTGCAGGCCTACATGTTACCATAGCACTCTAACAAAGTTACATCCCATGAAGATAATGCTGCGTCTGCCTGAGGAGCATATTGCATTTTCAGATCCACAAGGAACATATGCACAAAAAAAGAGAAAAAGGTCTGCAAAAGACTTCACTAATGGGAGAGCGTGCCAAGCAGCAGTTTCAAAGGTGAATATGTCAAAAGCAGCTCTAAAATACTGCACATGTCAAAAATGATTTGGAGGAAATCTATCAGCAGGTAACATTATAAAACCACTTCCACAAAACTCAAGTTATAAAAAAAAGAAAAGAAAAGTTTAAGAGAAGGCAGGTACTGTACGTTTTACATAAGCATGCAAGTTTAACAATAACACAAAACAGCAAGACCATGTTTTCTTTTTATCACCTCATTTTTGCTCATTATATAAATCCACATCCTTAATTGAAACATCTGGTTAGTTCTTCTATGTCTCCATCTAATTCACATTTGCAGGAATTTTTATTAGACACAGGTGGTTCAGCAGGACGCTCTCTAATTTGAAGCAATTATTTAATGTCTAATATTAAGAATGGAAATGAGAGTTAAAAGGGAGTGCCGGCCACTGCTGTGATGTGTGCTGCTTCTTGTTGACTTGTGTAAGGCTGTTGCTCAAACATACAAAAGATGCTATGATCATATTAAACCGGTGTTCACGGTAGCTGTTTACAGAGCCTGCTCTGTTTTTCCCTGCACTGCAGTGGCCTGTAAAATCACTGCAGTAATCACAAGCAGAATACAAGGGATGCACGCACGTGTTTGTGTGACGTGCATGTGTTTACAGGCCTAGTAAAATTTCTCAGGTGCAGCTATAGATCCTGTATGTGTGGTGCATCTGTGAGTGTGTGTGTGTGCCTGTTTGAGTAAGTCTTTTTAAGGGACAATTTGAATTTTAACCTTCAAAGTGTGGTGCTTATCTCAAAAGACACTGATATTCACTTCAAAAGGCACTGATTAAGGGTCAAAACAAATTATAGAGTTACTTTTTTTTAACCTTTGGGCTGAGCCAAGTTAACTTTAAAACTTAAAACTTATTATACAAACATGAGTGTGCAGTCTATTTCCCAAAATGTTGAACTGTTCCTTTTTATGTGGCATAAGCAGGTTTGTGCATCCTCAGAAGTTTAGAGTACAGAGGTAAACTAAAATATAAATTAAAATATATTATGTACATCTTATAGTCAGTGTGTTTGTATGTGTAGATTCATGTGTACAACAATAATGAAACTGGAATTTGCAAAATGTTAAGGACACAACTTAAGGACCATTAAAGCAGACAGGATGCACCTGACGATAATTTGGAGTGCCACAACAAAGAGTCTGAATACTTTTGTCATTATGGGTTATTGAGTGTCGATTGATGCATAGTTAAACAATTTATACCCTTTCATGTTTATTGTAAGCAGGTAAACATAAAGTTTTCTTACCCCCTGAGTCACTCTGCTGTTGCTGTCCTTTTTACCCTCTGCTGTGCGTGGGTGTGTAGGGCGTGTGTGCATGTTGTTGTGAGCTATATGTGTGCGTCCATGCAGTGCATGCGTGTGTTTATGTGCTGTGTGTGTATGTCGAGACATCCAGGTGACTCTGTAGCTGTGGACTGGCAGGTCTCCCTCCCTGGGGGGCTCCCAGCGTAATAAGACCGCCACTGTGACCCCACTTCCTCTTGTCCTAAAGACAGAGAACAGGAAGTCAAACAACATCAAAACGTGGATGTAAACAAATTCACGGTAATAGAGCAGGAAGAAAAGCACCTCCACTGAGATGTAATACTTGTTTGTCCTGTTCAGTGCTGTTTACAATCTTCCATTTACTCTTTAGAGAAGAGATGTTATACCATTATGTTGAACATAAGCTACAATTTACATCCCCACCTCTGCTATCAAATCTTTTACTGGAATGTCGTTGATGATCCAAGACATGGTCTGAACTTTATGTGACCTCGTTTTGCAATTTTGCACATGGGCAGAAAAAAAATGTAACATATGATTGAAGAAGGATGAACTGTAATTTGCATCCAGTGACACAATTAGGACAAGGACTGTCTAGCCACGTGACCACAATTTCTGACTGATCATGATTGATTACCCACAGCAGCACTGCAGTGTTAAAAGGATGCAAAACTGAACAAAACAGGTTCACCAATGTAATCACCTATCATCTATTTAGATACCTTTCTGTGATCTGGGACCCTTGGTGTGAACTCATCCACTCCAGAGTCTGGTTGCTCACTCTGACGTTCATTGGCGGTTCTGGAGGTGCAGGATCTGCAGAGAGAGAGAAGATGAGAGATGGAAAAACATGAAGAGGAGGATGTTTTCTTATTTGAACTGTAAAAATATCACGTCTGTTGTTGGTCTTCCATCAACATCAAAATTACAGAGCTACATGTTCTTCAACAAATAGCACAAACACTGGCATTTAGAGCATTTCAACCAGACGGCAGCCTGTTATTAGTTTGTTCTTTTGCCAGGATTGGTAGGTACAGATGATCAAATCTGCCTTGCACAGTCTGGTGAAATCAACAGCTACAGGCTCAATCCTTCTGACCAATCCTGATTTTGATGTAAAAACACTGAATCATTCAACCCTATTATTTGCTGAGTAATAGTGATTCACCAGCTTGTCTGAATTGTCAAATAATTCAGTGTTTAACATGCTACAGCAGAGCAAAGTAAAGAAGGTAATGTTGGGGAGGGGAAAGGCTAATTTCCTTTTGGTCTCATTCGGGTCTACAAAGTCAATTAGATTTAAAGCATCAAAAGGTGAGTGACACTGGAGAAGCCTGAAGCCTCCCTTTTCAGTAGCTCCCACAACACAGACCAAAGGCGACCACCACTAGTCACTGTTCGCCTCCAGAACGAAACCCTGAGGTCGCTGCTCTTTCAACGCCGGCTCTGTATCTCATTAGAGACTCAAATCCCAATCCTGAATTTGATTAAAACTACAAAATGTATCCGATTAGAACTACATCCCCCATGGCAGGCCTCCCACCGGCCCCCGGGCTGCAGCGCTTGCCCGACCCAGATGTAGAGATCAAAGTTAGGACAACATATTAGGGGCTGCAGGATCTGGCCAGTTTATGTGTGTGCATGTGTGTGGCGGCGTCCTTTTTGGAATAAGCACGGTGCGTTTCGCTGCCAGCAGAAAAACCAGATCAGAAACGAGACACACACTCTTCTCCGAGGCCATTTTTCACTCTGTTTCTTCCTCGGTCAGCTAGATTTCAGTCTATTGTTTCAAGAGATGAAGACATCAAGATGAGTTTGCAGATCCAGACATTCCCTGGTAATTACCGCTGGCAGGTCGTGTGCAACCCTAATATCTGAACTAACGGGGAGACGGGGGGGGGGGGGTTTCACGTTCGTATTCTCTCTCTGGTTAGCATCAGGTCACAGTGGAGGAACCTCAACCATTTCTGACATCTGCCAGCTTCCTGATTTGTGACCCCTGACCTCCAGCCCCTGACTAATCAGAATAATGAACTGGAAACACAAGACGCTGACTGCGATCAGATGGTATTTGGAATGTCTAAGTGTGTGTCTTTAACCTCTGACCCAAGCACTTGAAATACATACAAGGGCTGCGCATACTCTCTCACTCACTTTCTCACACACATTACACACACACATACACACTGAGAGGACTCCCAGGTCGGTTGTGTATGATCTACCACTATACAAAGCAGAATATGTGCAGGACAGATTCTTGGCTAGCAGCTGTGACGTCTTGAAGTCTTCACTCGTTGCCTGCTTTGCAGCAACATCCATGGAAACAGGGAGAAAAGAGCTAGCCAGCCTCCGTCTTCCCCAAGTCCAGTCCGTATACAGAAGCATGCATCCAGGCAAGAATTCGGGAAGTTACGTCTCCCGGCCAAAAGTCCCACATATAACCCCCACCAATAAAAACCACAAAGCAGTTCTCACACTTTCTTTTTTATGGAAAGCTAAGCTTATCGGACGGCGGCTGGCTATAGATCTGCATAGAGAGGGGATGCAGAGGAGCCAACACACATGGATCCAAAGCTTCAATAACCTGTTTCATCAACCTGAGGCTCAAGCAACCTGGCTTGTTCATAAAACATGAAGTCTTCCCTATTTTTTTCTCTGACATTGGATATACAGCTCATGTCCATTACATTGATAAATCCAAATTCTTTCAGATATTGCTTTCAATGTGGTTTAAATGTGACACTGCCTCCTAGTGGACACATCTGTTATAACCTTTATCGGTACAAGTATAAAAGAAACACTAAAAAAAAAAAAAAAAAGTGCAACCCTGAGGAGCAAAACTTGAGCTTTATATATAACAGACAGAAGTAAGAGTGGTATTGATCTTCTCATCTCACTCTGTGCAAGAAAGTGCACAGGCATATTTTCCAAATTTCCAGCTTTTCCTTTAATATGCTGATGGGGCACCAGGAGCTGCCAGAGAAGGTGAAGTGTGCCAAGGCACAGGTTGTAATGTTTATAAAAAACCTGGATCGGAGGAGCAGAGCATTCCAGCGTTTGGTGTTTTGTTGATGGCGGTGGAAAATGCTATCTCAGACACCTCTTCATCGTCTTCTATAAGTGTTCAACTGATAAAGAGCCTTTTTCCAAAGCAGAGTCCAACCTGAAGCCATTATTCACATACATGCTCTAGCCAATCCTGGCAGAGGAGCCATATCACTAGCCAATCCTGGCTAGTCAAACACCAGTTGACCTGAGTCTGCTAAGTATTATAGCTAGGACCTGTGCATGTGTGTGCGTGTGCGCGTGACTGTCTTACGTTACTTTCACCCTGTCTCACTGACCAACACTGGGGATTTCACTCTGGCACTAAAGCTGGATGAGTATGTATGAGTATGTGTATGTGTGAGTCTGTACAGTATATGTGTGAATATGTGCAATGTGCAGTTCGTGTATATTCTGTTTCCTGCCTATGTTTTATGGACTGCCTGATAATTTTCCTGCTGTGTGTACCTTATCCATCAACGCTGAGTGTAAGAGAGAGAAAGAACAGTGAAGGAGAGGAAGGGAAATGTTCCTGAGTTTTTGGACTTTTCCTCCAGAGAGGTGCAATATCTCTTGTTAAATGACACAAACGGATCCCAGAAATCTGCGTTTTGCTCAGTGTCTCATGACAGGATATCAAAATTCACAGACGGGCCGTGGAAACATGCAGCCGCAGTCATCATCGCCTTCTGTGGGACGCTCTTAACAGCTCTCTGAAGAGTATGTGTTCTGAGCGAGCGCGCTTGTGTTACCTTTGCTAGAGATGTAGTGTTTGCTCGGTGTGGTGAAACCTCTGCTGCCGTGGCTGTTGATGGCCGCGACTCTGAACTGGTACCAGCGCTGGGGTCTCAGATCGGACAGAACCACATCTTCAGACAGGGTCTATAAACACAAACACAAACACATCACATGAAACAACTAACAGGTGCATGACACAAATTTGAGTTTGTTTATTATAGTATATTTTGGGGATTTTAATTGACAGGACAGCTGTAGAGAGACAGGAAGAGGGAATGACATGCAGTAAAGGGCCACCGGTGGAATTAAACCGGGGCCTATGCACTGTATCCTCTGCAATTTTACTCTCATTATCTTCATTTAACAGATGAAATCATACCAAGTATGATGCTTTACACAAAAAAGTACATGACTTGTAAAGGTAAATATACATAAAACATCATTGAGGATAATAAGACACAAATAAAATACACGTCCCAATTAAAATATTTAAGTTTCAAAAACTTTTAAAACAAGTACATCTTGACAAACAGGTATTTTCACCAAAAACAAACCTAATATTTACTCATATGATATTGGACCATTTGATATCTTGTTTGTTTATACTGTAACTGTAAGAGTAAAAGGACACACATACAGTATCGATGGTAATGTTCCTGAATGCATCTTGGCCGAAAACAGTCACCCACCTGTAACATCACAATTTTGCACGCAATGTTTTGACTCTTTGCTTATTGGTATCTCTATGAGTTAATGTCAGTGAGCGAAACCCTTCACCGTATAACACAAAACAAATAAACCTTCATGAAGGGAGGATTTACTCCAGGACTGTTTACGTATATTAAATGCATTAAAAATCTGAAAGATCTGCTCGCTGCACTGAAGACTCCCTGTATATTTTATTCAGCTGAGAGCTACAACATCAGTGCAGCGTTTGGACAGTTGTCTGACTTTTGGCCTAAACGTGTTTCTTTAATCCCGCAGTGGGACCATGTCTTCGGTGTGTGTGCTCTGCACCATGTTGGTCTTGGATAGTTACATCAGACTGCATTGGTTTCAGTTGGTGTTCCTAATAAAGTGCCCACTGAGTGTACATATCAACCATACTCTGTCATCCCTCACAAAAAACCATAACATATCCTCTTTCAAAACATGACAGAGCCCTGTGCAGAGTTGAACATATGAATGTCACAAGTTAATGAGCTGGAAAAGTCAGATGAACGTCGCTGGATTGGAATTCCATCTGATAATAGTCAAATTAAACGATTGGCCCAAAATTATGGTTGAAACTGCTAAAGATTTGCATGTTTTGTCTCCCTGACAGAGCAAATGTAATCACTGCTTAAAATCTACTCATCCACAATCACACGTACACACACACACATATACACACACACACAAACACACGTACACACACACACACACAGACAGACACGAGCTGCCATCTATTTAAGTCCATAATGAGCGTTCAGTCATTCAGAGTCAGCCGGTGGAACGACTGTGGCTGCCTGTGGTTCCTTTTTAAGCTCTGCTTATTTACCTAACCTCACACAGGCACACACACATGGGCGTACAGTGCACACACACACTCGCATGCATACGGTTTACCCTGGCAGAATGGGAGACTGGCTGGGGTGGAGAGGTTTAGACAGCAAGGCAGCAGACTGATGAGGTGGAAACAGAGTCTAACATCCATCTCCATAGCTGAGAAGTTTCATCATTCGAGGAAAATTGAGAGTTATGAGGTAAAGATATGTTACAAACTCTGTGGTGTTGCTCCACTGTTAAAGGCACCGGGAGCCATTTTTATAGCCTCAGTGGTTCTACAACTGTCTGAGTTTCCTGGTTAGTGTGTGTATGTGTGTGTGTGTGTGTGTGTGTGTGTGTGTGTGTGTGTGTGTGTGTGTGTGTGTGTGTGTGTGTGTGTGTGTGTGTGTGTGTGTGTGTGTTGTTACAAGGGTTTGTTTTTCTAGCTATCAGCCTGCCTACATCATGACATCTTCAGCTAATATGCCACAATAATGCAGAGAGGATGGCAGGAACAGGATGATGGTGTAAATGTGAGAAGTTGATTTACAAAAGCTGAATTAAACAGAACACATTTCACAACAGCTCTGTCTTCATAAATCCTTATAAATATGATATCTCAAACTTTCTACCCCTCAAAATAATGACCAGGGATGAAAGGTGAGAGTCTGCTGATTGAGTTACCATGGCAACAGTAGTCCATGCCGTGGCGTGGTCTTCGCTGGGGTGGATGCCTACGTTCCAGCGGGACTGAACCATGTAAATGACGGGCTCCATGCTGACATTGAACTTGGACACCCACAGCACCTTCACCTGGCCGTCTGAATCCTCCACAAAGCTCATCTCCCTGCGAGGCTTCAGGGGAACACCTGCACGGACCAAACACACAGGGAGACGACAAGAGTAAGGTCACGATGACACGAGAAATATGTTGTACAAGAGGCTACATGAACAAGAGCTGGAGCTGACAGGATCATGTACATCAGAGCTAAACATGAACATATGGTGTAGCGTGCTGCGGTTGGCTGGTATGCAGCTAATTACATGAGCTCTCCAAAACCTTTGTACTAATAAGAATGATAATGGTGTCCTCATCCCTGCTGCAACAGGTGCAACCAACAGGAGCTGTCAATCAACTACAGACACACACACACACAATACGATTATTGGCTACATATTATGCATTAAACATTAGGTTTAATGCATAACGGGTGTGCCTACCCAGATATATGGTCTCTATACTAACTTGTATTTCATCTGGTTTGGGCTGATTAGGTTTTTAGCAGGAGGAGTGATGATTGGTCGGGGTCAGGGTGAGCCAATCAGAGGCTGAACAGGGCAGAACATGTTTTGAGAAATGTGAAATTCAATTTTATAAAATGTTTCATTTTGAAAATCTGGAAATGTTTGTCAAAAATTAACTTAGCTGCCTGAAAAACCATGTTTGCGTCACCTCAAGTATATCTTATTATTCATGCTTACAGCCTGCAGAACGAATAAAAACTGCAGGCTGCCCAATCTTTTGGACCTACAGTCTCTGGGTCAGTATTTATTGCTAAATCTGCGTATTGTTCTGTGGCAGATGTTAATTTCATATTGATCCACACTCCCTGAAGTTCAGGAGTTAGTTAGGAGAAGTTCTGCAAGCACTACTGACCTACTTTAAGTGCCTCAACTCACTTTTTTTTTTTTATAAAACAGGGCGTTTACCCTCTGCTGGACAGGCCGTCCAGAAGGGAAATAATTATTGGGGCATGAATTAAGAGTATGCCCACTTCTCCAGACATCGCTACGCCACTGGTTCGTCACAATCATCATTGGGAATTATCCAAGTGTTATGCCTGCTGAGACCATCAAGAACAATTCATCCTTTGATGATAAGCTCAGTTAAAACTTTAACAATGTTACCAACAAGCTCCAACTGGCTCGAAGCGTATGTACCTTTGTATAGATTCGCTGGCGCTTGACAAGTGTGTCCGCAGCCATTGGAGCAGCACTTTCTGGGGGAGGGACAATGCTGGTCTGACGAGCAGCTCTCCACGCAGGCTGCGGCGAATCCGGTGGCTCTCTGAGGCGGAGGGCAGTCGCCCTGACGAGACAACCTCAGAGAAGCCAGGAACTCCCTGCTTGTCACGCACTCCGTCTGCTTCTGAAAAGACAGAGACGGGAGCAGAGGGAATTATTATTATCATGGCTGACACACAACGGAAATAATACGTAACATACATAAACACACACATGCGCTCCAGAAAAAACACACAGCGGAGGTGAAAGTGTTTCCTTTGGTAAACCCCTGCTGACTCTTTGAAGGCAGCCCTTTGAGATTAGGTATGAAAAGGGCTTGCATGTGTGTATTTCTGCGTGTCTGTGCACATGGTTGCAGATTAGCAAAAATGTAAACACAAGCTTTAGCTGATGGAACTGAATTAGCCAGTGTCCCTAACCGGTCAGCCGGTCAGCCGTCCAACCAGTAACATGCTTCAGCTATTGTGATGAAAAACTAATCGGTAAGAAAACCACAGCACACGGCTCTGCAAACAATCACATGAGGCCACACACATACACATATACTGCATAATGTACACAAAACTAATGCACACACTCTCATATGTGTACATTCAAGAGCCCATAAACATGTCATTCATAATTTTGCATAAACACACACAGGAATGCACCTTCATGACACACAAATACACAAACACAGTCTACAAACTGAGTCTGGTGCCAACACAAGTATGTTTTCAGTGCATAAGTGACACCACCACCAACGCTGTTGTGACGCACGCACGCACACACACACACACACACACACACACACACACACACTAAACACACTATTCACTGTCTTATCTTACCTCGCAGGACTTTGGAGACAGCACCTTCCTGGTTTCCCACAGTTCTCTGCACGGCTGAAGACACTAAACATAAGCACACAGGCAGATGAAGCTTTAGGAACAATGAAGTCAATGAAGTCAGAGTTACACAATTAAAATTGACCTGTTCCATCACACGTGATAAAACTACAGAGTGAAGAACTACAGCCAGCAGTTGTTTATCATACCATTGAATGGAAAGAGGAAAAAAACAGCCACTCTGGCTCCATCCATAGGCAACAAAATCCTCCCTTAAAAGCTCGCTAATGAACGCTTTAAATCATGTTTGTTTAGTTTGTTCAAAAACCAGAGTAATTTGCCATTTTATAGGGCAACGTGTGCTGGACTATTACTTGGCAGGGAGCTGAAACTTGCAGCCCCTCTGTCTTGCACAACACAGTTGCAACTAACGATTATTACTATGTTAGATTAATAGGCTAATTTCTTTTTCGATTAATTGTTTTGTCAACAAAAAGTACAGAAAATAAAAATAGTGAAAACATCAATCCAGAATCTAAAGATATTCAGTTAAATCCTCATATTTGAGACGAAAACGCTTCAGATGTTTGCTTTTAATTCATAAATATCAATATTTGTTCATCAAAAGCAGTTTATATTGACTAAACTAAAACAGTAATCTGTCATCGCACATTTGGTTATTGTAGAGATTAAACAAAAATGTCAATTTGTGAACTCTCAATGTGCCGGTGCAGGTTTTGTTACCCATGGACAGAGTCAGGCTGTTTCCCCGTGTTCCCAGTCTATTTGCTAAACTAACCTGTTACAGACTGGAGCCTGATATTTAACCTTCACTTATATTTAACTTACCCTCACCTGTCATCTCACTGTGTGCCAGAAAGTGAAATATTATGTAAGTGTATTTCCCATAATGTTTTTGTATTCCTTAAAATGGATGAAGTTTGAAGAAATACGAGGAAGAGAAAGTGTAAGAACTCAGATAAATGACAATATGTCAGAGGGTTTTAGCAGTTGCAGAGAGCGCTCTCATTGTTTAAGCAGGTAGAGAACACACACACACACATACACAAGAAAAGCACACACTCCCAAAGCTCACACTGCACATACTCATCTGGTTTGCCACCTCAGTGAACTGGTGAGTGATGGCTCTTACCAAATTAAAACCAGACAACATATAAAAACTGCGGTTTCACCCCCAACCCCCTCCTCCTCCTCCTCCTCCTCCTCCCCTCCCCTCACTCTCTCCCCCCCTCCCCTCCGTCTGTCCGTCTGTCTCCCTCTGCTCCCCAGCGTGCCTGGCTTCAATCATTCCTCCAATTTATTCCATCTCTCCGATTCCAGGGGAACAAACAGAATCAACAAAAAGCCATAAAAACTTCATCTCTACACAAATAAATAGCTACTGTTGGAGGAGAACGGCTTCTCCGAGACCTCAGGATTGTTTTAAATGGGTTCGTTTGCAGACTGGTGATGATGACTATGTATTTTTCAAAATGACAACTGTGTGGGCTTGTGAGGGTTATCATCACACTTCAGCACTGCATTTAAGACTGTGTAAACCTCCTTTTCATGTGCAGAATACAGAGGGAACGCTGCGCAGTAACTTGTCGCTGGGATTCATATAAAGCATCAACAAAACCGAAGCCGGAGAAGCCACATGTGCTGGTTTCTTAACCTGTGGGACATGAGATGGAGTCTCAGCGTGAAGCGTGATAGCTGTTTAATGTTGTGCAGTCGCCTCATTTCATTCAAGTCATGGAAGAAAACGTTTGGGTTAGCTTAAAGTGATACTCCACCCTAAATCTATCTTGTGAGAATTAAACACTTGTGTCCTGCAGGCTTGAAATGTGGCTAGTTATGCAGTTTGATTCTGCACACGTACATATCTCTATTTGTATTCTGCAAACCGCTTATGTCGTCGTCCTCTGGCATTAATTATTAAACTCTCATTAAAGCTGCAGTGGATTATTCACCAGAAAAATAAACTACAACTAATTTCAAAGTTATGTAGTTGATCATTTTAAGCATTTTTCCATCAGAGTTTTAGTTTTCCTTTCCTCACATAAGTTGATTTAAGAGACAAAACAATTATGTAAAAGAAAGGAATAGTGTAATGTAATGTAATCCAATCTTATCTAATGTGAGACACTTTTCATGTGTGGCTCTAAAACCAGATAGAGATCTGATCTGAACAGCCATATGACTTTTTCGTCACTCTAAATTGATTTTGACATAACTGTGACAAGACTCACAGAAAAACAAACATGGCAGACAGCAGTGACGGAGGAAGTCAGTAGAGGAAAAGTGAAGTTTGAGATCTAATCAGCATTTAAGGCGTCCTTATGTACCTTTTTATCCTCAGCTTTCATCTTTGTCTGCTTCCACAAATGGTAATTTAAAAATAATGTGGCCTCCATGTTTGTTATTCTCATCTTTTCTCCTTATTTACTTCTGTCTGTGTGGTGTCTTGTTGTTGTTCTTCTTCTACACATGTGGGACACGGCAGGGCCATGACCGGTTTTACAAATTTGAAAAATGATGTGAACAGCTACATGAAAGGAATCTGAATCTTGGGCACTAAGGGTTGAACTGTGAACGTAGTTTATTAGCCTCTGGTGTTACATATGAAACAGTGGGTGTGGGTGTTTTGACAAGGATCTATAGCCCATTGGTGTAGTTATCAGCCTCAGTGGCGTTGGCACTGAGCGTACGGTGAAACAGCAGAATCATGACTTTACACTCTTGGACACCAGTTTTGAGAGAAGAGTCACTTTAAACCATTTTCCCTCTTTCTTTTGTTAATGACAAATTCCTCTTAAGACGTCCGGGTACGAGGAGACGCAGAGATAGTCCAATACACACACAAACACACAAGCTATACTGTAACCAGACCCTTAGGTGTGATATGTTTCTTGAAGGAGCTCTCATGGGTCTCTTCACTCGGGCTTAAGGTTGTCAAAATCTCCCCCAAAACACCTCTCTCTCTAAAACACACACCAACCAACCAACACATTACCTTTTTCTCCCCTCCCCAGACTCAGTCCATCTTGCATCCAAATCCAGCCCACTCTGTGCTCCCACTTTGATCTGTTACAGACATGTTTAATTTTTCATTTCTATCCTCTTGTCGTTCCCCTCCGTCCTCTCCCCCCTCCCTCTCTCCCTTTCTGTAATCCTCTTGTTCTTTTTGTCTTCTGTCTTCACATTATCACTCCTCCTCCTCCTCTCCTCTCCTCCTTGACCTTTACTTGCATCTCTGTGCTGCCTCTCCCCAGCTCCTTCTCTCATGATCTCCTCTCACCTCCTCTGCTCTCCAAAGTGCCCCCCCCCCCCCCTCCAGCTAAAAACCTCTACTGAAGTTGATTACTGGTTGTTTACCCAGTCTGGAAGTGTAGTTTCCACCTTGTGCGCCCCCGATTGTTATCTGACTGGAGGTGCACACAGATGTTTTCCATGAGGTAAATGTTTTCCATGCCGTTTCTTTTACAGGCAAGGTGTGGTTGAAGACAAATGTCCTCCACAGGTGGCAACAAAGCTGCATTTTACTGTAATGTACATCAGTGCTATCAAGTAAATAAGTGCATTTCCTCAAGTACTGTAAAATGCACTTTATTAGGAACACCTGCTCATTCAAGTCTCGTTATCCAATCAGCCTATCATGTGGCAGCTGTGCAGTCACGCAGGTGCAGGTCAGGACTTTCACTTAATGTTCACATCAAACATAAGAAAAAGGGGAAAAATGTGATCTTAGTTACTTTGACTTCACTGTGGCATCGTTGTTGGTGCCAGATGCGTTGGTTTGAGTGTTTCTGAAACTGCTGATCTCTTGGGATCTTCACACAAAACAGTTTTTATTCAAAATGGTTCAAAAATAAAAAAAAATTTAAAAAACCACCCAGTGGGCTGCAGCTCTGTGGACGGAAACGGCTTTTTGGTGAGAGAGATCAGAGGAGAATGGCCAGACTGGTTGGAGCTAAAAAGAAAGGCTAAAATAACTCAAGAAAAACAAAAAAAGAAAGAAAGAAAAGCATCTCAGAATCCACAACACGTCTAAACCTCGAGGTGGAGATGGACTACACACCAACGGGAGTCCTGGACTCCTGTCAGCAAACAACAGAAACCTGAGACAGAGGCAACAAAACTGAACAGGTAAAGACTGGAAAACATAGTCTGGTCTAGAGGACGACTGACAGTGGATTGAATGCTGATATAGTAACGATATAGCTGGAAAAAGCCGGTAAGAGGAAGAATTAATTGGCCGATTAACCACAAAAACAAAAAAACCCACATAAGGACATGACGGTCCAGACAGCTCGGCCAGAGTCATCACACCAACCTCACAGCCACAGCCGTCTCCCGTTGACAGTGACAACGCAGGAACCTCAGACCGAGCCCTGTTTAAATATGAACTGTACTGAAAAAATGTAAAAAATGAAATGTAGCTTCTTTACTAACTTTTTTTCTGAAACTGCGCTCATGAACATGACAATGATACTTCAGCTGACATTGGGATATCGGCTTTTTTCTGACGAGCTTTTGGCTAAAAACCCGTGTTTTTGCGGCCGCCCCGTCCACAGCAGCACATCGCTCAGCTTCTCTGCTGCTAATGGCTTTGAGCTGAAAACACTCCTGGTATGTTATGTGTGGTATACACCTTACACTCTCAAATATCGCTTGGATGTTGTAAATCACTTAAAGAGTACATGCGGCGTATTTGTGTAAGAGGAGCTGAGAGACGAACAGACACTTTTGGCCTTGAAGGTGACATGATGAGTTATGTGTGAGGGAGAGAGCGCAGGAGACACAGCACGGGTCAGAGGTCAGAGATGTTACTGTTTAACACACCAACGCACTGTAACAACAAGAGATGAGATTAATGACTGTGTGTCTGTATGCGTGCACAGTTTGCATAGGGGGGTCCTCGGATATCTGTATAATAATTAATCACACACACACATACACACATACAAAGTCTCTCAGCCCTCCTCTGGACTCTCCTGCTGTTTTATGGCCTCACCTGCCACGATGGAGGGATGACAGCCACACTCAGCGAGAGGGAGGAGAGAGGAAATGGGAGAGGGTGAGGGAGGGGTGGGGAGATGTGGTTTTCGGAGTGGATGGTGGGGAGGGAAAAGAAGTGTCAGTTGAAAAGGAGCGAGGAGATGAAAGACAAACAGTGAAACAGGTCCAGAGGAAAAAAGGAAAGAGAAAGAGAGAGAGACAAAGAGAGGCAGCTACGCACCAGATGTGCTCCCTCTCCGCACACACGGTCACCGGTTCAGCGTGAGCAACGTGAAAAACGATTTATGTTAATTCAAGTGTTCGGCTTGTCATCGGTTGTTCAGAGTTTATTTTATATTTCGTTCACACTGTCCCAGCAGGAACCGGGCGACGTCAGTGTGCGTCAGTGACTGTTGGGTTCTGCTCAATATTCAGTTCAAACATTTGAAAGATTTTAATAATTGATCAACAAAACTAAAACGATTCTACGTCAAGTTTATGTTTTTCATGCAATAAATGTTGTCCGGACTTTGACTTTTGATGACCTGACATCCAAACCTACATTCATTGGTGAAAACACTCTTTTTTTTTTTTTTTTACACGTGATGCTAGAGATCCCACTGGGAAGGTCAAATAATAATAATAATGATAAGAAACGGATACAAATTATCCTGGCAGTGAGTAAAAAAAGCTGTCATGAGGAAAGGCTCAAACCAGAGCCGCCCATTGATGATAAATAGATAGGGAAAACAAAAGAGCGTATTATTATTATGGAGAGGCTGTCACATTCCCTCAAGGTCCAAAAAGAGAGAAAAAAAATCCGATCTGGACCAAGTATATTAAATTTACAGAGACAGATTTGAGGTGATTTTCATCTGAATGAGTGAGTAATGCTGTAATTGTAGTTTTGATGCATCTAGTGGCTCTTTGCCCTTTCCCTCCTCAACTCTCTGCAACACTGCAGTAAAAAGCTTTTCATGTTCACGTGTAATTTTTCTTCGGTTTATTATTTCAGAAATATGATACATTGATTGGCGGCCAGCTAACCAGTGTTAATCCCAATCAAATGCAATGACTATTACATGTTTCCTAAATGTGAACTGCTGTAAAACCTTACAACCGACAATAATACATTTTTAAAAATATATATTTAACAATAAGAAACTTTTTAGTACATGAGTAACTGTAATGTAATCGGAAAGACACAGATAATAAGATGGATCCAAATATTTTTCAAGACCAAATATTCTCGCCATTATTTGGAAAATAAAGGAACGCTCCAGACACAGACACAGACAACAGCACTTCCGCACAACCCCAGTAAGCAGCAGACTATGAGTTTGACCAGATGTACTTCAAGGTCACTGGAGACATTTTTTTTTAGATAATAGAAATATTGTTGCTTCCTGTTGCAACAAAGGAGGATTTATTCTCCTCTTTTGCACTGTCTTGAACTCAAAAACTTGTCCCTCTGGGCTTTTCTCATCCTCCACCTTCAGTTTCTTTGAAAGCCTGAAGGTTGTTTGAACTGAGGAGGAGCATCCTCTCCAGGTTTTTTTTCCCCCTGCAAAGCAATGCAGCAGATTTCCTGCTAAATCTGACCTGGTGACCCACATTGTAATGAGCAGTTTGGAGGTCGAAGGTGTGGTGAGAAAAGTAGAAAGCCACCCAAACAACAAAAACTTAACAGCAAACTGACCGTGGGGTAACTACAGAAACAATAATACTGTCACATGGCAAATCACATTGCCACAATCACATTTTATCTAATACCTGCATTAACTTTATGTACAATGGAAGGAAGAAGTGTATAATGGGCTGAAATGACTTGACCTTCCCCATCAATATTTAAACTAGTATGAAATGATATATCTCTATTACCGTTATATCTATCAATAATATAGTGAGATAATATGCAGCTGCGTTTTTATATGCCCAATGAGATTTTCCGGAGTATTTCAGAGGGCACAAGTGTTCATGCTCTATATTTTGAATATGCACACACATGCATATGTGCACAAACACACACACACACACCCACACACACTTCAGGCTTTGTGGTACTTGAGTGAAAAGTAGCGGAACAAATTCCTAAAATCCCTTTGAAAAGCATGTTAGACTTTTGCCAGACCTTTGGAAAAACATGTAAAACAACCGGTGCTAACTAAAGTCGGCAGCTTGCGGGAGGAGAGGAAAAGGCTGGAGGACGGAGAGAAGAGGAGAGGAAAGAGAGAGAGACGGTCAGGAGAGTCAAAAAGACAAATGCCTCCATATAGTTGAGTGGTTAATTTCATCACCTCTTGGACCGCATGTGAAAACCTGCCAAAACTTTCTCTTCCCAAATGTTTAAAACATAGACTGCAGCTACGAAAGGACGCTGGAGTTATACTACTCCATTTGGACAGAGAAAGGAAAGAAGTAAGAAAAGATGGACGTGCTGGCAGCAGGTGGTGATAAAAATGCTTCACTTATAGGATCACTATTCAAAAACACCAGATTTCTCAAACCAAAGTTAATTCCTTTAAACGGCCAGAGGAGGGTGAGCTGGCATTTCTGACAATATTACGATCACGCTGGCAGGAGCGGACGTCATATTAAAAGTACTGGACAAGCCTGAGCAGCAGAATGACTGGAGATGACTGTGGGAAAAGTAAGCAGAATTTAAATTGGTGCCAGTAGAAGATATGCAAGCTGTTGTTTGCAGCTGTTCTGCTGGGTCGAGCAAATTAAGCAATAAAAACTGAGATACTGAGATGGAGGAAATTGAGAAGAGGGCGTCAGACTGGCATGTGGGGATGAGTGCCTGATGACGGAGACTCTTTCCAACGGATTCCTCTCTTTTAATAGTCCCTCCTGCATTTCAATCACAACAGTATGATTGTTCATTTCAGTTGAAACCAACACCTCTGCATAAGTGAGAGGCAGCAAAACGAGAGACAGCACCTTCCAGTCTGAGGTCATGCTACTCTTGGATGGGAATGAGTTGTTGCTGCCGCTTCTACTAAACGAGTTCAAATATCTTATATAATAAGTGCAAGTGTGATGTTGAATGTGTTCAAGGTTGGACTGGTTCATGCTGCAGTTGTGTAGGCGTTGCAGCTGACTGTTGTGGTGAAGGTTGAACGAAGCCCAGAAACAGATCTTTACTCTGCTCTGAGCAAAAGCTTCAGTCTTTAAAAGTAAAATGAGGATAAAAAAAATGATGCCATGAATATTTTTGATTGATTCTGTCTTCTTTCTGCATTTTCTGCAAAGTAAATTGATCAATCACAGCACCAGTTCCTCAGGACACTTTTCACACAGTGAATTATAGGTTGTTTCGTGTCTTCACCTATCGATTCAGGCCGTTTCACCGTCTCCTCATGTAATCGTACACTACCTAGATGACAGTCAGATAAGATACTGCTTTTTCTTTTAGTCCCACAGTGAGGATTCTTGCAAGGAGACTGAGGCTCTGTACTGGATGTGAGGGATCGATGTCGTGCTGCAGGATGAATTTGGGGCCTATGAAACGTCTCCCTGATGATATTGCATGATGGAGAAGAATCTAAACGGCCAAAGTGCCAAAAAACTATTGCACAGTGTCCCAACCCTGAAACTCTCAGTAAAGATCGAAAGAATGAGATAAATGCAATAAAATTTCTTTATAGCTTGTATGGGAAACCACCTGGACATCTGACATCTGAATATATACTGAATATAGCAAAGCCCCAGTAGGAGCTGGAGTACGTGGCTGGGTACGTACTGTAAGGATATTTGCTTTGCTATATCAGTGATGGGAAACGGATCAAATCAATATAGCAAGGATTATTCCTGTGCTCTCCATGCAACAACCTATAATAAGTTGTTCATTTGACTGTTGCACTGCTTAATGAACAGCAGATTGAACAGTGAGATGAGTATCGATTGAGAGGAAGGGTACATGTTCAGTAGCCTTCTTACTCGTAGTATGGTGAGATATGAACCAATTAAAAGCCAAGGACACAGATCTATCCCAACTTCTAATCCAACCTCCATGAAAAAGAGAACAAGGAAGAGAAAAGAGTAACAGCGTCTTCGTAGATCTGCTCCTTTGTTCTGCATCAGACCTGTTTGTTAGTGGACATCCCACCGCCTCGCACACCTGGTCCACATTACTGCGTACACTCCGCGCGTTTTGTGTGATCTGCGATCGTGTGAGGGAGAGGAGGAGATAAAAGGAGGAGATGGACAGATGGAGGAACTGAGCGAGGACTTGTAGTGTAGTTTCACTGAACTCCCATGTGTGTTTCCATGAACGAAGAGTCCGCTGCTGATGATGTGACACAAACCACATGTGACGGGGCAACATGTGTGCGTCTTCAATAGAGAGAGAGACCCACGGGTCCAGATGCAACAAAAGGAACAGATACTGCACCACGGTCGACGGGACACTGCTCGTCTTTGTCTCATTTCATGCTTGCCTTCCCTCTCTCATCCTGTTCTATGTTTTCTCTATTTTTTCCACACGTTTGAGTTTCCTGCTTCGTTTCTTCATGAAATCATGAATCACTGCGAGTTTCAAGCTCCCCGAGTGAAACGAATGACATGGGAAAATTTAATTCACCCTCTTAGTTTCACATTGTACCACTTTGTGGGAGTGGGTGTGTAACTGTGAGAGGACAGATTGACTGTGTAACACACATTAAAAAAGCTCAGTGAGAACAACCTACATCGGTACAGCTCCAAGGTTGGATGAGGACCTAAAAAGGAGTTGAGGGAAAACTAATACGAGTCCCCAAATTATTCAGTAAAAATCTCTGTCAGACGTTATTGAGTATGTTACACTGCCAAAGAGCTTTATGAGATCCTGCAGAAGAATGCAGGCTGAGACCAAGTCACATTTAGTTAGATTTGCCTAACTAATAGCCCTAAAATTGGGTTTATAAACATAAGAAAAATGTAGCTCCCATGAGTAAAAGTCTGAAATTCACACTGTGCAGAGGAGTGTTTTTCCTCCAACAGATCAGCAACTAATGACCAGTGGACTCTCTGCTACTTCCTTCCCACTGACTCTCCATCTCATACTTCAGATAAGATAAAGTGGTGTTACATGCTAAAAAAAAAGTGCTCATAAAGCAACAATTATTTAAAAAACTGTCAACTAATAAAAGCTGGCTATGAACGTGTGGTCAGGTTTTTGGTTGTTTGTGTGTTTTAAACCAAAAGTTTGACAGTTTCAGGCATAGTTCTGGTCTGGCTCCTCATTAGACAACATTTAATATTAGAGAGCGTTGGCTCGTGTTTATGTTTCTTGAAGTATCCCAGTCTGTCTCTGTCTTTCATCTGTCTTGCGCCGTCTTATGTCAAATATGCTACTGGGCCAAGTGCAGAGCAGAGCAAAACCAGAGGAGACACCTGGACATTTTTGTTACGCTATGAAAAAATAATAAAAAGGGGAGTGTGTGCAGACTGTATAATGTTCCCGAGGTGCATAATCAATAAAAAAAATTGTGAACCCTAAACATCTCCCACACATCCTGTTAACAAATATACACACCTTGGGAGCATTAAACAGCGCTGGACTTCCTCTGCTGTATAATTTATTATTTTGATTAATCTTGGCAATTATGGCTGAAGACTGGGATATGTGCTTTTCTGTTCTAATTTATTTATGTTGGCCTGCCGCGGTGACTTTTACAAATTGGGCTGTATCCACTTTCAACAGACTGTAAAAAAAAAAAAAAAAAAGAAAAAGTAAGAATTAATAACTTCGCAATTCAAACAGGCAAGAAGAGACACTGTGCACGTCTGTGCAATATCGGGCTGTCTGAGAGGAAAATGGTGGTTTACACAGCGTCAGCCCCCACCGGCCCGCTTCAGAGACTGTTTGTTGGACCTGGGTTACAGAATAGTGCCACACTGCTATTCACACATACAGCAACAAGACACAAAGCCAAGGTAATAAAGTTTAGACATGGTATTAAACAAGAAAATATTTTCCATTCTCATACTCTGTGTTGAGCTCTGAATATCTAGAGAAGAAACAAAGGAAGGAAAACAAGGAAAGAAAGGGTCGAGATAATTTTGGTAAAAGGTCAAGGGAGCTGTGTGTTTGTGTTTTTTTGTTTGAGGTACTTGGGGGGTGGTGGTGGTTAAGTATGGCTGATGTCTGATGTTTCGCTCAGTGTGGTATCCCCTGCAACGGTCTGTGGGTGGGAGGTTGTTTTTTTCTTTTTGGGAGAGAGGGCATGCTCTTGGCTGTTGTTGACATTAACCCCTGCTAACCCCATTACATACACATACACACACATGTACACAGACACTACACACTACTGAAATACGCACGATATAGGAAAAAGAAAGAAAAAAAAAGCTCTTGCTCTGCCCTGTCTCTACCTTTTCCTTTATCCGACTGTCAAGTGAATTTGTAGCGAGGCTTGGAAATGTTGCGAAAAGTAAAATATGGCTCAGGTGTGCTTCCAGCTGGGTTCAGGCTTTTAAAATTGGTCTGAACCTGAACACAGAGTTCAGAAAACACATCAATAAGACACCAGACAGGATCTTTCAAGACCTCATTAATACAGAGTGAGTTAAAGTCGGCGAGTAAAAGGTCACGGTGGACACATATTTCTTTTGTTATTTGGTCCATGAGAGCATTTCCGATCTCGCTTTGTTTTGTGATCGAAAATTAGATTTTTCCACACTCAATTAATGTTCCCTGAAAGCAGCGCACAATGGACATGATCATTTGCATTAAAATGTGGAGATGCAGCTGCAGCCTCTGTCTCATCCACCCACTGTCTGTGCCTGTGTCTCTGCGATGGGACGACCGCTGTGAAACACCCACAGCGAAGTCCAGAGAGCTGTGACAAGCTGGGACGGCTGCAGGGTGGACAGACTAGTGGCAGCTAAAAATACTCACTCAGCATGGAAACTCCTCTTGAATCAAACAATGAATTAGCGCACGCACACACACACACATGCATATATACACACACACACTGCAGCCTTCTGGCACGCAGTGTTAAGTGAATAAACAGGGGCTAATTTTTGCTCCACGTGGATGGATAATGGGGATATAGGGGAGGACGTTATTTTAACTAAAAACACAACCTTTGCTATTATAGGACTCATGCGGTGGGTTTAAAGAATCTATAGAGACGTGAAGGGAGAGAGAGAGAGTCTCAGTTTGTCTCTTTGACTCTCTCTCTTTGTCTCAAACTGTTTGTTCTGAGTCACATTTGGTCCATTACACCAGCGACAGTCATCTGGTAACGTAGAACAAAGCAGAAGACTGTTGTTTCCACGGTTGGCTGCATTTAATACACCTTGTGCAAAGACTTAAACTGTTAAATAGAAATATTTGGGGTGTCCTGTCACACAATTGTTATGTGTCACCCAATCAGAAACACATTCCCTAATGCCTTGGTATAATGCTGACCAGGCAGAGACATGATACTAGCGCGTTAGATGATGCCCAAAATACAACCACACCTGGGGGTATGACGCAAAATTTAAATGACTGAATCCATTAGAAAGGATCAAAACACCTGCACACTTATGTCCTTGGAAGCAATTATTTTTAATCTAAGCTTTCAGTTAAGCTTTAAGTGCAACACACATCACGCATGCAGATGTTTTGGATTTTTTATTGCTGTTTTTTGGCTGGAATTAATTTGTGGTAGATTTGGTATTTAGATTAGGTATTTGATTAAATCACCTGCTGCAATAGCATTACTGGAGAGGGGAGGGGTCTTTGTATCAATGTTACAGGGGAACTATTATATGCAAGTCCAGTCGCTTTTTCGCTGTTTTGATTGCTTTTTTTTTTTTTTTAATCTACGGAGCTGCCCCTTAAGTTTCGAGTGCATACTGCTAACCCTCCTCTCTCCCCGCCGGCCATGTGCATGTGTTTTAAAGGAAGCCGGCGAGAGGGCAATCCATGGAGCGATGTCTACTGAGGTGGGTAACGTTAACAAGATATTACAGATTACCGGCTGTGTTTGTGTCGTAAAAGCAGTCCATGTTGTTCACAAGACGAGATCTGGGACACCGAGTCGGAGGCGCTGATCTTGCAAGGTTGGTTTACGGCCAAGAGACGCTACAGTCTCTTGGCCGTAAACCAAACTGGTCGGATCGTCCGACGGGGCAAGGGGGGGTCGTATAAGTTTCGCTTTTACTTTTACTGCGCACTGCTGTCAACCATGCACGCTTCTGTGTGTGTGTGTGAACGCCAATAACGGAAAAAGAGCGTTATGCGGAGATGTTAGTCGAGCTCAAGGCCGAAAAGTCTATTCGTAGCGGATATAATTTATTTGAATGTATGGGAAACACTGCTGTTACGAGCTGTTTAATTAGGGTAAAGAAAGTTTGCATAGTTCCCAATTAACATCTGAGGACAGAAATCCAGTCCTAATAAAGTGTGTGTGTGTGTGTGTGTGTGTGTGTGTGTGTGTGTGTGTGTGTGTGTGTGTGTGTGTGTGTGTGTGTGTGTGTGTGTGTGTGTGTGTGTGTGTGTGTGTGTGTTTACCTGAGCGCAGCGCCTGTGGTTCTCACACCAAACCAGAACTTGGTCACTCTGGAAGAGAGAGGGAAAGAGAGAGAGAGGATGAGGATTCACACACAAACACAGAAACAAATCTTTCACAGACAAATTCACAGTAACTTCCAGGGAGACAGGAAGCAAAATATTGTTAATAAAAAGGTCACTGACCAAATGACATAACCAGACGCGAGCCGTCATGCAGTCAGACGCACGCTCAACTTTTCTCTTGTTTACTCATTTACCCTCCGATGACTTAACGCAGTGTGTTTTTGGGGTTGCTGAGCCAGACAGAGACCACGTCACTTGGAGAGATATATTTTTATGTGTGTGCTCATGTGTGTAGGCGACGTGCACATATGTGTGTGTGTGTGTATCTGTGTGTACAGCTAGTGCTAAGTGAGTCAGGACCACCGGTAAACATGGGTGTTATAACCACCGTGACAGAGTGAGACGTCATCACGACCACAGAGACAGAAATACAGATGAACTGACCCAACATCAATCCCCCAAGTCTCTTCTCAAATTTATACTAATTGTAAATACTTGTTATGACAACACAGACCTATAACATATTTTAAAATGTTTTAGATCCTAAGTTGTCAACCTGGTCAGCAAAAATAAAAAATATGTTAACCATTTTTTTATCAGTAATTTCATACATAAAATGGCAAAATAGTGAAAAATGCCCATCACAACTGAACTGCCAAGGGTTTGAGGTAACATCTGTAGTTTGTATGGTAAATATTCAAGTTAAAATGCCCCTGATCATTGTGATTTAATAGTTTTTATGGGATTTTGAATCATTTTAATAGTTTAAAAACAATAAGATGAATACCATGAGAGTGTTTTACAACTTGCATTGGTTGTCTGTTGCTGGTGACAACAGAGCTGCTTTTCCCTTTGAAATATTTTGTCATCATCAGCACAATCATGACGCCATCATCACCCAACATCAAAACAGCTATTAGGACACTTGTGGGTGTGCATTTGTGCATCTGTCTGTTGTCATGTGTGTGTGCGCCCTTATGGGAGTGCATGTGCGTGTGTGTGTGCATGTGCATGTGCGTGTGCGTGAGATAAGCCTTCTTAACGACTCCTAAACCCTCTCCTGAGTGAGCTGTATTTAGCCTGAACCAGCCTCATCTCTTTCCACAGACACACTTTTTGAGGGCATCTCCTCTTTTAAGCAGTCTTTGTGCTTCTGGTATGAAGGAGGTGAAGGGGTTAGAGTCGGGGTAACAGTGCAGCGGTTAAAGGTTAGAGATTAGGGGTTAAGGGCTTTCACGGTACAGAAGATGCTGAATTGATTCTTTGAGTCTTCACATTCAAAACAGATGCAAATGGACTGTTTTCTGGTGAATGAGCTGCAGCTAAACTGGACTTTGATGTAGGATGGTGTCTCTTAGTGAAGCTTCCACTGTTACTAGAGCTGCCATACCAGTTTTTGCAAAGAGAAGACAAAAAATTAACCCACATACTATCAGTCATGCCTGCTTTCTGCGCAGATTGCCCACTGAGTATATGGTATGTGTGAAAATGGTCAGAGCTCCAAGTTCTCCAAAAAAATCTTGTTTGCCTCATTCCTCTCATACTCTCACCCCTCATCCGTCCATGTCCACTGCTGCAGCTAGCTACTCTAATACCGCTTTGGTCGTCCAGCTGTTGGAAGCAGCAAGAAGTGGCTCATATTCAGAGAAGTGGAACCAAAATCCGGAGGCCATAACATTTTTTTGCTCAGAGTCGACTCCGTCAGGGAAAAGATTGTTGGGCATGATTTTGAGAGAAATAAAAAAGGGTATTTCTTGGCGGTGCCAGTGTGCCTTTAAGACTAAATGAGTATTGATGGGGTGGACGCCCTTGGCTTAACAGTAATCTGTGCTAGCTGTTAAAAGGGATAATGCTAAGGCGACAGAAAGATGAGAGAGAGAAGAGGAAGAAAGCAGACAGTGCAGGATTAAAGTAATGGTTAAAGCCCCGATGAATAGATGAGTAACAAGTCTGTGGGGAGGGATGCAGGGAACGAGGACGAGGTGTGCAGAGAGGTGGAAGAACGGGTGCCATGGTATCACAGCAGAGACAGAAACACCGTCTGCTGCCTTTTCTCTCTTTTCCTCTCGTCTTTAAACGCCACCCATGTGCGTAGAGATCCCATTTGCCACAGTAATTGGTTTTATAGTCGACAGACAAATGGAGGTTCTTAACTCTCTCATACATATAAACTTTTTTAGTAGTAGTCACTCTCTCCTTCTGCTGATTCTTTTTGAACAGTGGTAAATAGTTGAATATCCACCAAACGCAAATACCCGGTCTCACCAGATACACTTCTATTCTCCCGTACTTTCACATGGAGTAAAAACTTTTATAGGTGAAATGCTTTTCTGGATAGTATAAAATCTAAACTTAACTTTAACTGACTGTGTGTAGGGTTTTCTCTTCCTCATAAAACCCAGGGACTAACGGATTTAAGACAAATTATAAAGAGTAAAGATAAAAATCTTACAGATACATTGTGATTTGGTTGACTAACATTGCTGTTAACAACAAGTAAACAACTGCCTCTGAATATATAACTTTCTCCATGTTTGACTGCTGAACAGTAGAACACAATGATACATCAAGAAGTAAACCTGTGGAGGAAGAATAAAACCTGAATAAACAAATGTTTAGTTAGGTCATCATTGATTGCCCTTCTGATTGACCTGATTGTAATGATGTATTACAATGAGGTGAGGTCATTGTACTGACCCCAAAATCTGTTTGGCTCTTAATTGTTTCCACATTAATCCTAATCAAATCTAAATCGCAACCCTAATTATGTTTGTTAAATAATATAAAATGCATCCAAGGCTTCCAGTGTCGTGATGTTCGACATTATTGGCAGCATCGGTCCGCTCAGTCCTGCTCCTGGATGCTCGATCAGAATTAGTTAAATTAGTGAATTTTAAGTTTGCGCAACAGCAGCGGGATGATTTATTCAACCGGTCGTCATCTGCCTCTCTGCTGGAGGACACACAGGGATAAAGAAAAGCAGGAAGACGATCCAAACACACACAGAGTTTACATTCCCTCTTCCTCCTCGTGCTCCTGCTCATCCAGATTAGCTTCCTTTGGTCACCCTGTCACCCTCTCTGTCTGTCATTAGCACACTCACGCTCTCTGTCTCTCTCTCTCGCTCTGTCTCTCAGTTCTCTCCACTCTGATGCCAGCTCCTGTGAAAATGACAGGATGAGATGATGATAAACTGTAGACGGTCCAGTCGAAGCACTGGGAATCATGTGGAGGCCGGTTAAACGTCTCCAGATTTTTCACAGAGGACATATAAAACGTCTTTCCCCCCCCGCTGGCCTCACATCTTCATCCTCTCTTTATCTTTTTTATGCTCTCTTTCTTTTTTCTGTCATCCTCACCATAACATCCCCTGCCCTGTCACTCCTCTTCAGTAACTGGATGTACACACACACACGCAGACACACACGCACGCTTATCCCAAGTCGATTTCATGGGACATATTTGCTGTCAGAGCCAATCAAGGCAGTTTAGACGGGCCTGTGTGCCGTATGGCTATTAAACGGTGGTCAAAGTGGGGTTTCGTAGGGTCTTGGAGTATGTGTGCGAGTCTGTCTGCGGCAAAACAGCTGCACATGTTGAAAAAGTCGGGTGGGGGGGGGGGGGGGGGGGGGGAAGAGAGGAGCTGAAGACA
Source organism: Trachurus trachurus (assembly GCF_905171665.1). Classification (NCBI taxonomy): domain Eukaryota; kingdom Metazoa; phylum Chordata; class Actinopteri; order Carangiformes; family Carangidae; genus Trachurus; species Trachurus trachurus. Next base: position 24,567,215 of record NC_139898.1, on the reverse strand, counting down.
GAGGGAGAGAAGAAGTTGGATGTGGGAGACTGAGAGGAAAAACGAGAGGGAGAGAGGAAGTTGAAAAGAGCAGAGGGACACGGACGAAAGAAGGTGAAAGATGGAAATAAATATTTGTTACTTCGTGCAGGGAGGAGACGGTGGATACCAGTTGTGAAACAGGATGGAATAAGCTCTGGTGACTGCTGCCTGTCATCCTAGCTTTCAGGGCTATTTCACTGATGGGAACTTTAAATAGTGTATTTTCACTCACTGAAATCCACAGCTGTGTTTATTGTGGCTCTGAACTGAGATCGTTATATATGATGCATTTACTTACAAAACTCGGTCCTAAACCCATGTAGCCCAAAGGCTTTTGTGTACTTAAGAATGAACAGGAATCCTCACAGCAATGCTCCGAGGACAGCGTGCATGAAAAAATATCAAGAACTTCACTTCAATCCACTTCATGATATACAACTCAGAATAAAATCATGCAAAACTCTCCTTTCATTTTTAATGATGGATTTCCACATGGCTGGATTTCGTACCAACACTAAAAACACAGGGTCTTAAAGTTGTTTTTTTTTCTTCTTTTTTCTATCCTGGATCCAAGAGAGAAATTTGTCTGAGCCTGAGACACCAGAGACCCATCAGCAACTGAGCCGACCAACGGAGTAAGAAACACTTGCACTAAAGGACTTCCACATGGCTCCGATGGCTGCTGAGTCCACAGTAATCACTGTTAAAGAATAACATTCTGGTATCAGTGGATGCAACAGCAGGAAAGAGCCTGAGTCACAAACACACACACACACACACGTACACACACAGAAACACACGTACACACAGAAATGGTCAAACGTGCAAGCGCACAGCTGCACACACCCTTCAGTGTTTGAAAGAGAGAGAGAGATATAAATCACACTTCTGCCAGATGCGGCGATAAAAAGTGAATGTATGTGAGAGGGAGAGTAGGAGAGAGTGCATGTTAAGAGTGTGTGTGTCTGTGTGTGTGTGTGTTGTGGTCAGTGTTTGCGGTGAGGCACAGTAGAAAGTCTATTTAACACGAGGCATTAACTCTGCTAATCATCCCCAGATGACCAGAAGCAAACAGCTACGGTGTGTGCTTGTGTGTGTGTATGCGTGCATGTGTGTGTGTGTGTGTAGCCTATGTGTCGTCTGTGTGATCATGTGTATCATGACTAACTCCGACTCAACACAATATAACTCTCTTCCCAAAAAGCCAGTGTTGAGGTCTAAACTTTCCCGACAGAAGCTCCTAATTAGTCTTTGTGTGTCCCTGTGTGTGTGTGTGTGTCCCTATGTGTGTGTGTTTCTGTGCACGTGTGTCAACCTTAGTGTTTGTGGTGCTCCACATCCTGTAAACAACAAGCGTCCCAACAAAGTGGTTGTTACACGGTGCTGAACTTTGCCTCATCCAACTGCAACATCGGCCTCTGTCCGTCTGTTTACCTTCACTTCCATTAGCAATGAAACAACAATGAAACTCCATCAGTGACTGAAATACTTCAAACATTCATAATTAATGGAAAAAATTCACCGTTTCTGGAAGCACTCTTCTTCACTTTCAACATTTTTACTCATCCAGGTAGATGAGATGATTTATCTAACCACCGACCCTGGCTAGCAGACAGCAAACATAGCACAGCACAGACTGGAAACGGGGACGAACTGAAAGATAGTTCAACATTTTTGGCAAATTGGCCCATTGCCATAATCCCTATAGTCATAGCAGTGGGTTCGTTACCTTTAATTGTTGTGGCAAATGCAGAGACTGCTTGCCGAAAAACTGCCCCTGACAGGAATGCGCATCAGCTGTTTTGCATGAATTTACCTCTAAAACAACTCCATCTCATAACGTTCTGTTATTATCTCATAGCGTGGTGAATGTGCAGGTCACAACTTGTCCGCAAGAGCGTTTTGGAGTTGTTGGATTGTGTATTTGATGAGTTTGATGAGGGAAACCAAGAAATCCCATTAGCCTCCGTAGCGTAGCTCTGAGCAGCTCACGGCTCTACTCCGCCGTTGTAAAAATAGCTTGCACCGACAATTAAAGGTAACAAACCTACTGCTATGACTATAGGGATTATGGCAATGGGCCAATTTGCCAAAATGTTGAACTATCCCTTTAAAAACACCTGTAAAGTGAATTTATTAACATGTTGTGTCTTATCCTTTGACTCCATACAAAACACACAGATTTTGGTGAGACTGTCCTCTTCTAGCAGAGGTTGACTGACTACTTCCCTCATGTTTCCAGGCTTGATGCTAAGCTAACTGCCTCCTTGTTGCACGGCTTCATATTTACAGACATGAGAGTGGTATCAATCTTCTCAACTACCCTCTCGGCAAGAAAGCAAATACGATTCAGCTGAGGGGAAACTGTCAGCAGCGAGAGGAGGGATGGGTTTAATTGCTGAAGTATCAGATATAATGTGGCCGTCACAGTTTTGATGTGGTAAAAAAAAAACTGCCTCTCTCTCTTTCTCTCTGTCCTGTCTCTCTTTCTGTTGCTGAAAGAACAAAAGGCCTCTCAATGCCGTGACATCCCAGCTGTGATTTACTGTCTTGGAATTTCTTGTCCTGGTTTCAGGAGAGAATCCACAACTTGATCGCCGTCCGTCTGTCCCCCGGTTCTACTGATCAAATGACAGAGCGGGCACAAAAGCTCCAGGTTTTTTATCTCCGGTGGCGAATCAAAACAAGCCTCTGTCTCCTGCTGTCACCTGTCTGGCTTCATATAGCAGTCCACTTTTTCACCAGTGTATCAATTTGTCTGCGCGTCTACCTGCCCGCTGACCCGTCTCTCCATCGCCTTTGTGCTTGGCCACGTCTGTCTACCTGCCTTTACCTCCCCGTCTGTCTCCGTGCAACCTGACCTGACCATTGTCTCTGGTCTTTTTCAGAGCGTGACTAGTTGGCTGACCGACCTCTGGGCTGATTAGAGTTACCTACCGCAGAGCAACTGGGAAACACACACACACACACACACACATAAACATGAATGCACAGGCGGCTTATTCAGCCTCGCGCTGGCCCTCAGCCTTGGCTCGTACCGCTAACCAACCGCTCATCAGCACCACAGACCTGTGAGTGTTTAAGACGCGCCGTCTAATCTGATCTACTACGTATGTGCAAAAAGATCCAGCTCTTGCAGCAGGCGGAGGCTGGAATTTCCTCCTTATTTTTGGGAGTTTACATCAAAGAGGAATTTAGGAATATGACAACATACCAACATATATATGCTCAAGTGCACACACACACACACACACACACACACACACACACACACACACAAAGATCTATAATTACGCTATTACACCATACAAGGGAAAGTAGTGGAAAACCCAGAGACGCAGCAGAAAGAGAGAGGTGTAAATAGAAAACTGGTGACTCACATTCTAGTGGCTACACACTAGCCGCACACACACTGGGAGAGAAAGAGCCAAAAACACAGGGTTCACCCACATGAAGCCAGAGGAAGTAATGTGTGTGTGTGTGTGTGTGTGTGTGTGTGTGTGTGTGTTTGTCTCTGAGTGTGGTGACAGAGCAGGATGAGTAAAGCTCTTTCTGTCTTTACTGATGTTACGTTTACTGGAGCTGTTATCAAATGTTTTTTCCTTCTTCTTTTAAACATTACGTTCTCTAAATGAATGAGCGCTCTGACACACACACACACTCTCTACCAGCCATCAATCATCCTGTGACTCTCGACACTGTCCTATTATAAGTTCAGAGGACGATGCTGTTCCCCAGGATGTGGCCGAGAGGAAACTTGTTTCCTTGTTTGCTCAGAGTTTAGAGGCTCCTTTCACTTTGGCACAACACACAACATTTTCAGTACCTACTTTATATCCTTAAATGAGTTTATGAGTCACACATCAACACCATCTTTTCCTGTTCGTCACCATCCTGCCACTCAGTAATTAAGTCAATGCTAGCTTCTCTTTCTCCCACGTCTTAAAGCGAAGATTGTTTACTATTATATTTATCATTGATTAATATAATAATACTTTTTGGTCACACAATTAATCATTTACTAAATAAAGCTTCACAAAACAGTACAACATGCCCATTAAAGTTTCCAAATGTAAGAACATGTCTTTAAATTGTTTGTTTTGTCCAGAAGGACATTCTCATATTTGAGAGGATACAACTAGCCAATGTGGAACGTTTTTTTGTAATTAGCAGTTATCTTAATTATTGATCAATCTGATGATTATAAATTCTAAATTAATTAATTTTCTCACCTCAAAAAGAATATGAAAATCACTTAAAATGATCTTCACAGTTTTCCAGATCCCAAAGACCAAAAATCCAAATGGTTTCACTTCACAGTGGCATAAAACTGAGAAAATGTTGAAATGAAATCAGAGACACTGGAATGAACAAGTGATGCTTGACAGAGGGATTAAATAACTGACTAACTGAGTAGTTGATTAATCATTTCAGCAGCAAAACAGATGATCAACCCTCATGATTCTTGTGGATTGACCAAGAGAAAATTACAAATTTCAAGAGTTCTCATAAGTCAACAACTCCTCTGCTGAAGATTCATTTTTATTTGGCCTTGTTTTAAAAAGTTGACGATCTCAAAAACGTTCTTAAACCAGTCACATTTACATGTTGGAAACTAAGTGGAATTATCAAAACAAAAAGCAAAGGGCAACTCTAAGTTTGAGCTCGGGAGGGAATGTAGCATTAAACATGAGATGGATAACTGTGTTTTGCACGAAGGTGGTGAAATACCAATAGTCTAACAGAAGACTGAAATTAACATGTGATAACTGATTGTAATGAAACATTTCAACTTTTCAAAATTAAACCCAAGTGAAATTTTTTTTAATCTCTGGCCTGTTTGCTACCTCCCACTCAGTTGGTTTCATTTAGATCGCTGCTGTTTGATGCTCAACATCTGACTACTGCACTCCACTTCATAAAGTTTAAACCAAATGTTCCCTTTCTCACACCTCCACTCCAGAAACCACACACACACACACACACACACACACACACACACACACACACACACACACACACACACACACACACACACACACACACACACACACACACACACACACACACACACTGCTAGGAAGTCATCCAGGGGCCACGCTCATTACCCAATGCACAGGTGACAGGGGTCTACTCTGGATGGACGAGGACCAGACCAAACCTTTATTTTATACATGAACATATGCAAACCCCCACACACACCCACAGACAGCATGCACACACACACTTTCTTCTACACACCTCAGAGCCATTGGGGCTGAACTCTGTGGTTAATGACTTTCCCACCCACTACACAGCATGCACATGTTGAAGCCGTTAAAGTAAGTGGCTTTTCGAACTTGGTAACGTCCTAATGTCCCCGTTAATCTCACATTCCTCACTACAAAGGCCACAGTACGTGGGCCAGCGATTTCACTGAGATGAGCAATTTTGGCAACTCTTACAAACCAGAAAACCCAACTTTTCTTCTTCTTTTTTTCCAGCCTACCTTTTGCCCATCTGAGTACGAACCCAGGGCTACCTCAGTCTGAGCAACATCAAAATAAAACGTGTCCAAAAACCACATTGGAAACAACACACTGTTTAAATCCAGATCACAGTTTCATCTGATTGATAATTTAAGCAATAAATAGCTCCACTGTACAAACAGTATACAAACCTCTAAGCTGATGCCTAACATGATACTGAGTGACCATTATTTGCTGTTTTGTGCATGCAAAAACACCCTTTTGAGTTAAAACGAAAAGCACAGAGAGATTTTCTAAAAGGTTTTGGCTGAAAACTATAAATTTTAATTACTACATACCACATTTCTCCAAAAGGCAACAACACACTTCTTGACAGGAGTGACAAAACTAAATTTTTTGATGGGGTGGAGGTGTAAATATATCAGCTGTGGCTTTTCTTTTTTTTCCCCTTTCTTTTTTAAGCCAATCCAAATAAAGAGCATTAACTGTTTTTTAATTAAGTTTAATGACACCATTTAGCTTTAATCTTAGTGATAATGCCGGTGTTTACATGCATAATTGGGTGCAGATTCAGCCCGTTGTGCATATGCTGCTCAACTTGCAAACACAGCTGTGAGCTCATTATGTCAGTGTATTGTGAGAAAGTCATTTTTAACTTTTATTTACCTATTTGACAACTGACTGCACTTGATTGATTCAAGATGCTCCCACATTTTCACTTTTAATTTCACCCTCCAGTATTCTCCTGTAAACTCAGCAGTGAAGGGGCTGGCTGTTGTGGATGTAAAAGCTAATTTAGGCTATATTGGTTAAATTATTACACAGGCCAAATAGTATTGGTCAAGAATGATAAAACTGCACTTAGTTGTCAACACAGGCAAAAATACATCACTTTAAATAAAGGTTTCCAGGTGAATTTAGACTTTTTTCCACCTCTGAGAGTCATGTAAATGTCAAAGTAAGTGTAAACAGCGGTTTATGACTGTAAATTAATTTTGTTTACACCGGTTGGCCGCAGTCAGAGGGGGGGTCACAACTTAATTTGACCTAAGGTTGCTAAATAAAACGGTAGCCAGTACCTGGAGGTGTCTGAAGGCGGCGGTTAGCTGCGTCATGTGCAGGGTGAGGCACCTGGACGTGCATCTGGCGCTGTTGATTTTCTCCTGAACATCCTCCTGCTCCGGTGAACTCCTGCGGCCGCGGCTCACCGACAGCACCGCGCACAGGAGCAACACACCGGCCCGGCGAACTGACATGACGGGGGGGGAAGCGACACGGAGCGAAAATACAACACAAGCGTGAATATAAAACAAGGTAAAGACTTGTTCGTCCTCCTCGTGTCCGGCGGCTCGTCAGCGTCCCGCTCTCGCGCACAGTGTCAGCTCTGAATTAAAAATATCTAACTGGCTGAGCGCGAGGCGAGCAGGCAGCAGCAGCAGCAGCGGCTCTACCCTCCTCGCGGACACTCCCACCACCGGTACAAGCGAGGCCACGTGGAGTCAACGCCAGTATTATCATCCGTGCCACTCCCAGCACCTGAGCACGAGCAGCTCTCATCATCATCATCCCACTAAGCAACAGCAGCATCACTTCACTGTGTCATCCTCATCATATCACCATGACTTCTTTCACCTTTACTCTATAATCATTTTCATGATCCTTATCTCCTGAACCAACTACAATAATGTTCAGAGCCCATGCAAATGCTCAGTAGGCTACATTCATTGTCATAATATAAGCAAAAGTGTAAATGCTGCACATGACTGTTTAAAATGATTTTTAGTGGACACATTTTGAATTCTCCCTGTCTGACATCCTCCTAATGTTGTTGTTGTTTTTTTAATGGCAATCATATGAAGTCCCTACTGTCAGTTGCCTGATCTGGAAATCCATTTTTGTCAACCCTAATACAGGAGTGCAGCTTTCAGACAGGGGAAGGGCGTCTCTGAAAATGTATTGTTGTTTTAAATCTGATAATCAAACGGTGTATCAGCCAGCAGTAATAGCCTAATTTACTTTCATGGTCTTAATCCCTTTTCTCCTCCCTTCCTCTCTAAATCCTATTCCTGGCTTTTAAAAGGAAGGTTACTCTCCATACACCCCAGCATGCAACTGGCCCTCATCAGCATCATATTATTTTGCACATTCACATCATCACTCTACAGGTGCACAAGGTGTTCACCATCATTCTCAGCATCATCTTCGCAAATGTTGGCCATTATTAATGTGTAGTTGTAAAAAAAAAAAAAAAAAAAATGTTGATAGATTCTATCAAAGTTTTTGTTTTGTTTTTTAAATAAAAAATAAAACAAAGACTGCAGGTTAATTTATACTACTGTTGCTTTCATCCTCCAAATGCAGGACTGAATTACAAAGTAAGATTTCAAGAGAGAGAGAGAGAGAGATGATTCTCTCTCTCTCTCTCTCTCTCTCTCTCTCTCTCTCTCTCTCTCTCTCTCTCTCTCTCTGACCACTGACATGAAGGGGCTGTGAACCTGTCTGTGTGGGTTTATGTGAGTGAGTGTGGATAGTCAGAGGAGTCCCTGATCAACACATTCAGCCAAATAGCTCAGTGGGTAATGGCATTGACTTTGGATTGGGAGGCTGGGGGGTTTGAATCCCAGTCACAGCTAATGTTTGCCTGGGTCACCATGATTTGCAGAAAATGAGCTTACTTTCTTATAATTAATAGATATGAAAAGTGTTTGCTGTAATAGCAGAACATTTCAGGTAATTGACTGACAGGAGGTGTAATGTGAGGGAGGCAGGGGTCCAAATCCCACTCAGGGCACCATGCTGTTTGATCGATGTAGACGAAGAGCTTGTTTTCTTACCATGAATAGATGTGAGAAGTATTTTCTGTGATCACAATGAATTGTATTCAGTATTTTCTTTTTTCAAGGGGCCCAGAATCACTAGCAACAGCCCTGCCTGCAAGATGGAGCTTTTTGTGTGTGTATGTCATGTCTTATAAGGAAAAACATGTGTTTCAGTTTCAGGATGCAGGTGTTGTGGATGCTGGCGAACCATCATACTTCAGAGACTTACTGGGACATTGTTAATGCCAGTAACAACACCTGTGCTTTTCCAACAAGTCCAAATTTCTGCTGCGCAAAATGACTTAATCACCTTCATTGACTTTAACTTCCTCAGTGACAATCCTAATTCATATCTCCATCATGATAGTTTTTTTTTTCAAGTCCCACACTCTCACCTCCAGCCCCATCATCTCTGTGTTTATTTTACTTGTGCAGTTATTCATCATTCACCTTCTTTGACATCATTATTTCTATTTTTATCATCCCTCCGTCATCATCATTATCATCACTGTCAGTTTTGCCCTCTTTTTTTATTCAACACCATCACCTCCAACATAATGACCATCATTATGTTCATCTCCATCATTTTCATCCCTATCCTCCCCCCTTTTCATCGTCATCTTCGTCATCATTCTAAATGTCATCATTGTTACTGTAGAGACCGCAACTTCATCATTGTCATCATCATTATCATCATCATAATCCTACATGCCAGCATAATTATGACTACTTCACCTCAATCAACAGCTTATTTGTTTTCTCTTGCTTCGCTGGTGCACTTGTGCAATTATTCATCATCATCATCCTCAATTCATCATCATCATCATCATTCATCAATGCCACCATAGTCATGTTGTTCTTTGTATCTTCTATAGGTAGCGTCCTCTTCTTTTTAATCATCATCATTACAACTTACCTAGTATGAACAACCTCTGGATCAAACACAAGGAAATAAAGTGCTGTGAAATGAGAAAATGCTTTTATGGCCTGATGGCTTATATAGCAGGCTATAGTTGAGTCCTATTAACACATTACCATTTCTCTTCAGAAAAACAAACTTCCCTTTATGGTTTGGGAATTCTCTCGGTGGCTAATCATTAGAGCAGACTTATAAAAGTGCATTGATTAATGGGAAAGAGTCCTTAAGAATGTGTTGAGGTAGGTGTCTGTCACAGAGCCAGTCAGCGTGTTAGTCACCATGTTTTCGACAGCAACTGAAGAGCCAAGTGGGGCTTACAAGAGCCAGGGCCAAGTCGAGATGTTTAGGACACCACGGTTGAAAGCCCTGTTTGTTTATATGAAACTGCAACCCCGAAGACGAGTCATCTCTGTTGGCAGCGGACATGTAGAAAGAATCACCTAGGATCTGAATTAGGGGGAAATGGAGTCGCATAAATATTTAGTAAGTACTGGCAGGACGGTTGTTGGAGACCAGGCTTTCTGTGCTGTCCTCATATAGAAAGGATTGTATACTGGCGATCAGTGTATCAGTCCAGACCACTGGTTCCCAACCCTGCAGCTTGTCTGGTTTACTATCACAGAAAAAGGAAAAGCAAAAATGTATGACATTGGAGAAACCTGATCCATCGAATCATAGAGATTTTAGCATGAAAAATGACTCAAACAATTAAGAGTTGTCAATCGATTTTCTGTTAACTTCTGCGTTGTATCAGTTGTTGCAGCCAGAGGTGTGAGTTTCTAGTATATGCACTTCTGACAAACCCTAACCCACTTTTAATGGGACACCTTTGAGCAGTTCAACCAAAGGGACTTTTTTTGTTAGAAGGGAGTGAAAGAAGTAAGTATTCCACAAGAAATACACACAATTTGGTGAAAGCAGGATAAAAATACACACATTTTGTGCAACAAAAGTGTCTTTTTCTTCTCTCTAATGGCCATAGTCATTTCGCGGTCCCATAGATTCATCCTCAGGCCCTTATGGGGTCCCAACTGCAGAGTTCACTGGTGGAAACTATGTGATGACTACATTTAGTCCGTATCAATCAAAGGGTGTGTGTGTGTGTGTGTGTGTGTGTGTGTGTGTGTGTGTGTGTGTGTGTGTGTGTGTGTGTGTGTGTGTGTGCGCGTGCACCTGACCTTAGAGGACCTATGTTGTCCTTAAATCACAAAGCATAAAATCAGTTCTTGCACACAGGCAGACAACCCCTCACACCCCCAACCAACGCACACGCACACGCACACACCACCCCGCCCTCTCTCTCACACACATGCACACACAGTAGTTGTCCATTATCTAAGTGACTGAAAGACTATTTTCATATTTTCATAAAACACCCTCCTCAGGTTTCTGAGTAAACCATTAGTGGAGTAAAGACCCTCCCCAACACATACTCAAACATCACACACACAAGCACATGTGCACATTCACACACGTAACAGAAGCGTTTGCCGTCTGTTCAGATCTGCTCACTGATTGAAGCCAAATGTCTATGAATTGGACTGGAAAAAGAGAGAGGAGATGAAGAGGGATAGAGAGACAAAGAAACAGAGAGACGGCCGGCGAAACAGAAAGAGAGACACACATGTAGATGTCTGTGAGCTTGAATCTCAGCTCTTAATCAGTCAGCAGCTGCTACGACAAACCTACAAACTTCTCTCTATTCTACACTTATACCAAACTTGATCTGGACACTGAGCATGTTTCATTTATTTTACTTTAAATGTCACTAGGAGATAAGCCAAGTGCTGAAGTGGGGCTTTCAAACAGTATGCCATTTATATCCGTAGATCACATTGAGATGTGGTGGATTACAATCACATTACATAGATTTTTATTCTGTATTTCTACGTATAAATGATGAACTATTTGTTACCCTCATGACTTGTTCTATACAAATAATTGTGTTACTGAGTTATTGAATTTAAACACTATATGGGTGGCTTTTGTTATTTGACAAAATAAGTACCGGTAAGAATTATAGCTGAGTTTTTTGGGGTGAAGAGCGGAGGTAAAACAAAGGTAAAATTGAATGCATAAGAAAGTTGAGAGTAATTAACAAAAATGAACCTGAACTTCAGATGGTGTTTTTTTTTTTTTTCCAAGCTGATTCTGATGTTTTATGAAGTATAAATTATTAAATGTGACTGTTTTTAGACCAAAAACATAAATTCAAGTGAAAGGATTTTGTATTTCTCCAGCAGAAATCTATTTCTGGCAGATTTCCATTTGGTAATAGCTTCTTTTAATGGTCACAGAGAAGATTGAGTTTCATGAATCATGCTAATAAGAGAAGCTACTCTGCTACAGTGTAGCCCTCTGATGATGTAATCTTGTGAACCGGTCTGTTTGAGATCTGACTGCTGGACCTTCATCACAACACACCACATAAACATAACCAAATCCAGCAAAAATTAACCATCTCTGTGAACTACAAAACAGAGAAGCTGTTTCCAATTCTCTAATATAATCTTTACGTATTTAACATGTCACTGATCTGATCCAAACTGTGTCATCTATCTAAGCCTACAGCGTTTAACTGTTTCTGTCACAGTCCCCAAATCTGTTATTGTTCCTGTCCGACATCACTGAAGTGGTCAGAGATTACGCCCCTGCAGCTGAAACTACTCACAGCTCATCAGTTAGTCGTCTGATTTTTCTGATTTCTGTCACCTTCAAAGACTTCAGCAGCTTTTTTCCAGGGGGCCAAGAGGTGACTCGCTCATCCTGCCTTTATAAAACAAGCTGTTTTACTTGAGTGTGTGTGTGGGGGGGGGGGGCACTGGGGTGGTGAGTAAAGTAAGAAAGTATGAAACAGCATAAACACACAAGTTCAGTGCAAATTCCACATAATTGGCAGTGACTTGGGTGAATGTTAGCCGATAGTTACTCTCCACCGCTCTGTATGTGTGTGTGTGTGTGTGTGAGAGAGAGAGAGAGAGAGAGAGAGAGAGAGAGAGAGAGCACTGGAGCAGTAAATGGGGCGACAGCGTCACTGTGTGGACTTTAAGCATAATTGCAGCTTAGAAAACCTGTGCATTAGGGAAGTTACATGTATCTTTGCAATGCTATTTTGCCCAAAAACTCATTCTCACTCCTAAAGTTGGTCAAAAGCTTGATGTTAGGTCACTGTGCTAATGGCATTGCCAACAATTAGGCCTGGGACGATAATAAATTTTGCTGGACGATATATTGTCCAACAAATTATTGACGATAAACGATATTATTGACACATTTTTTTGAGAACAAATTAACCACTAATATAATAATAATATTTCATAATAATGCAAGTAGACCCTTTTAAATGCGATAAACTTTTATTTCTCATGAGTATTTTTTTTAACCATTGTAATTGGAATGACAAGAACTTATATAGCTACCATCCTAAATAAATAAAATAAACAAAAAATAATAAACAGTGCAGTGCAGCTCTTCTGTCCAATAACGTTACACACCTGGAGCTCCACTTTTCATTCAAACAAACTAATGTGACTTCCACAGATGTAAGATTTCATCAATGAGACTAGCATTTATCTCCTACAAAGTATTAAACCAGCCGGCGGTAAACCTCTAAAAACCTGCTGATAAGTTTTCTTAGTCGTTTTTTCCCCCGATGACGGAGGTTGACCAGCCCGTGAGCTGCTGCGGACAGACGGCTGCAGACTGTGGGAAGCCCCGCTCCTCCTGCTCGCTGCTACCACATTAGCTCCAAAAACGTCGGAGGAAAACTCCCAACAGGCGATATGTGGATAAACTGACCACAGACTGGGATCTAAACTGTGACTTTCTCGCATGAAAAAATATTAAAACTTTAAAAAGTGACGTGTTAACAGCGCGGCAGCAAGAATTACGGTAAAATAGCTTTTAGCTGCTTAGCTTTACAGCTAGCGCTGCCGGTTGCTGCCAAATGCATTCTGGGAAACAAAGATCCTGGATGACTGAGAAGAGGGTTCACTCCGTTCATTCTGCAAAACAAACGGCCCAGGTGCTGAGACCGATGCAGAGTGAAGCCTCTTGGCATCCAGCCTGGTTGGAGGCCAGAGACCAGGAAAACATATACGTGCATGCACATGGCGATTTATCGAGGCCGGAAAAACTATCGAGTTCATTTTCATTTATCGTGCGATTAATTGATTTATTGATTATCGTCCCAGGCCTACCAACAATAGTTTACTTTAAGTAGCCTACCCCAATTCATCATTATAAACAATACATAAAGATTTAATGAAGAGTTTATAAACCACTATAATGCAGTTGTAAGTGAGGGCCAAGAACGTATCTGGTCATTTAGGTTGGAAGACTTGTTGAAGTTAATATAAGTGTTTATTTATGCTTTCGTTACCAACCCTAAATAGATTAAGGCTGGGCTATACACAGACAATTAAACAGTTGCTGTATGATTAAATGTGTCTTCACATAGTCCATGAGCCAAGACCCCAAAATTGGCCTCCCGCAATCGAACGGGTGGGCAATTTCTAGTTTGTTTTTTTGACTTGGTAGACATCTCTAGTGAACAGTTTGGCATGATAACCATTGCAAACAGGTAGCTTAGTGGTGGTTATCATGTGTTGAATAGGTGGACCGGTAGAGTGGAAACTTGAAAACTGTGTATAGCGCTTGTTCGGTATTATGCTGTTTGTTGACCACTCAGTGCCTAAATCACTTCAAGGATGTTTTTCCCTTTTATCAAGACCCTACTGTAATAATAATAGACTCACCTCAGGAATATGTGAATGAAAATGTGATAAAAATTAGAACATACACATGAAATAGCCAACGTCTTTAGAGTGTTTTACTTTTCATGCAATAACAAGAACAAACAAATATTTTTTTACACAATTAAAATCAACTAAAGAGCTTGCTCCTTCTGTCACAAATAATGTGGAGCATACTGCCAGTACAGTATTTCAAGTGTCCCTCTGTCAACGACCTATGCCTGGCCAACAGCCTGAACGAGTTCTACTGCTGCTTTGAAAGACAGTGGGACAGACCTGATATCCCCCACACCTCCGACCACCAGCCATCGATCAGCAACAGCTCCTCCACACCTGGATCACCTACACAGCCCCACACCTCTCACACCTCTCTCCATCATAGAAATCAAATCAAAGAAGGAGAGGTGAAGAGACTGTTTAAACGGCTGAACCCGTGCAAAGCTGCAGGCCCAAACTCTAGCCGTTTTCCTACTAACATCAGCGGGTCGACGCCAAAATGAGCCGGGTCTGTCTAACCCCCGTATAAACCAGTCGCCCCGCTTTCATTCGCAGTGCGAGAAACACCGTGTCATGCCCCAGCCGCCCGCCACGGAGGACAGCGAGTCTGCCGCGGCCGCCAAGATGGACGTCCGCGGCACAACATGTCAGTTAAACAGACTGTCGCTTCTTTTTCAATCTTTTTTGGTCAGTGTTCTTTGATCTTCAAATCCCAGTCTTGAATGCTAGCAGAGCTTTGTTTTGGTAGCCTACATGAGACACGACTTGATTTGATGATTTGGCATCACGTAAATTAGCGGGTTGAGCCGGGTCTGGTGGTCCCACTGCAAGCCGATCATAGCCGAGCCGATTGAAGGCGATTTTAACCCGCGTCGCTTGCTGAGTCATTTGACGCGGGTCAACGGGGGGGCATACATCAGTCCGACTGAAAAGTCCGACGGCTCATTTCTCCGACTACCCATTCTACAGTGTTAAGGTTAGGTTTAGGGTAAGGTTGAGGGTTAGGGCTACTTAAGTCTGAGAAATGGGAGGTCGGACTAATGGACGCAAAAATAAAGAAATGTATGGTCGGAGAAATGGGTAGTCAGACAGACGTCCCGGGTTGACGCGGGTCGGTGCGTTTGTGGGTTTAAACAGGTTTTTTGGCCAGTGGGAAAGGGGTATAAGTCTCCCCCTCCACCCTGAAGCACTGAGCCAATCAGCTGTCTCCGGTGTTCACACACATTTTTAACACCTCACTGGAGAACCGTCATGTGCCAGCTTGCTTCAAGGCCTCAGCCATTGTTCCAGTTCCCAAAAAGACAAGGCTCACAGGCCTTAATGACTACAGACCCGTTGCTCTGACTTCTGTGGTCATGAAGACTTTTGAGTGCCTCGTCTTGACCCACCTTAAGGACATTACAGTTCACCTACAGAGCCAACAGATCTGTAGATGATGCTGTAAACATGGCCCTCCACTAGCACCTGGACTCCCCAGGATCCTACGCCAGGATACAGTTTGTGGACTTCAGCTCTGCCTTCAATACGATCATCCCAGCTCTGCTCCGTGACAAGCTCTCCCAGCTTAACGTGCCTGACTCCATGTGCAGGTGGATTACGGACTTCCTGACTGACGACGGTAGTTCGTGAGGCTGGGGAAGCATGTCTCTGACACCCGGACCATCAGCACTGGATCCCCCCAAGGTTGCGTCCTTTCTCCTCTGCTGTTCTCCCTGTACACCAACAGCTGCACATCTGGACACCAGTCTGTCAAGCTCCTGAAATTTGCTGACACCACCCTCATCGGCCTCATCTCTGATGGGGACGAGTCGGCCTACAGCAGCGAGACGGACCTTCTGGTGTCATGGTGCAGCATGAACAATCTGGAGCTGAACGCTCTGAAGACAGTGGAGATGATAGTGGACTTCAGAAAGGACCAAGCTGCCCTCCCCCCTGTTATCCTCTGTGACTCTACAGCGACCCTGGTTGAGTCCTTCTTCTTCCTTGGCACCACCATCTCCCAGGAGCTCCAATGGGAGCAGAACATCAGGTCCCTCACCAAGAAGCCTCAGCAGAGGATAGGCTATACTTCCTGCTGCAGCTGAAGAAGTTTCACCTCCCTGTGAAGATGCTGGTGAACTTCTACACTGCCACCACTGAATCCATCCTCACATCCTCCATGTCAGTCTGGTGTGCTGCAGCTACAGCCAGAGACAAGGCCAAACTGCAGCGTGTCATTCACTCTGCCCAGAGGGTGATCGGCTGCAGCCTCCCATCTCTTCAAGAGCTGTACATCTCCAGGACCCGGAGACCAGAGCCAGAATAGCTGCTGACCCCTCTTACCCTGGACACAAACTCTTCCAGCCCCTCCCCTCTGGCAAAAGGCTCCGGTCCATCCGGACCAGGACCTCACGCCACAAGAACAGTTTCTTCCTCTCTGCAGTCAGCCTAATGAACAATGCCCCAGTTCCCCCTAAATAACCCTAAACCTATGGATGTAATATGCTATAATGTTAA
Source organism: Trachurus trachurus (assembly GCF_905171665.1). Taxonomy (NCBI): domain Eukaryota; kingdom Metazoa; phylum Chordata; class Actinopteri; order Carangiformes; family Carangidae; genus Trachurus; species Trachurus trachurus. The sequence goes on along the minus strand of NC_139898.1, from coordinate 24,550,741 downwards.
TGTCATCTTTACTCACTACATCTTAGCCTTCTTAACCTTGGATGTATATATAAACCATTAAAAATGTTCCCTGTATAATGTGATTTCACAAAAGTCCTCTGCTACTTCCTGCTAACAGCAGTATTAAAGCCGATTTTCCCCCTCGCTCCCTCATGCACCCAGTGGAATTAGCACCAACTAGTGGTGCAAACAAATATTATCTGCAGGGCCTTTCTGCAACTTCAAAGGTGCTCTAAATCATCAGTAGTGGCACACAAATTATGAAATGTGCAACATCGGAGAATGGCCATAATTGGTGTATATGGCATTTTTATGGTCAAAATAGTGAATGCATGATAAATATTGTTAAGCTACTCTTGTGCGAAGGTTATCATACCAATTAATAATCTGGACATATATAGGAATAATAAAATAGCAACAAGAATTTGCCCACCCTTTCGATTGCGATTGGTGGTCTGGCTCATGGACTAACAGGTAGCCTACTATAATTGTTGATACTGTCATTACAACGACACAGTTTATTAAATGTTTCTTCACTGCTTATAAATGCTAAAAGAGAGTCTAACGATACCACAGCAACATAAACTGTAGTTCTAAGTGTTAATATCCTACAATGTTTTAAAAAGCAAGTCTTGCAGGAGGAGGATTTTCCACAACTTGGCAACCCAAAAATAGCTCTGTTTGTTTACAACTTATCTATAAAGCACTGATGAATGAATCATTAGTCCATTAACCATTTACAGCTCAATTAGCAACAAAAATAGTTACTATTTCAATAGCCTATCAGTTGATTATTCAACAGCACATAAACCCTCTATAAATAGCCTGCCTGTTAGTTATTATGAATGAGTTATGTTACGTGTTTTTTGTTTGTTGTTTGATGAGTATAGGATACACTTTTCACAGTATTTAGAAGTGCTGTGCTCCTTGGTTCTTAAAAGTGCTGATCTCTGATTATTTAGATGTGCCTGAATAAAGTCAAAGTGTAATCCGTTTCAACATGTAAGTTCTGATATGTAATCATCATGTGCCTGATTGTGAAAACATTGCTACAGACCTGGAAAAGGAGAACTGCTTACTGCTGATAAGAACACACACATAGCCGCTCAACACACAAATATTGATACATAGAAATCAAAGGAAATGAATGTAACTAATACAACTAATAAACTGATATAACTGAACACATATTCTTGACACCTAATCAGTAAGAAACTATGTAGGCTAAGTGATAGAGAGTCAGAAGTCTTAACTACTGTGAACATGTAGCCTAGTTCCTCCTGTATTTGAGAGAAGTGTTATTAAGAGGTCAACAGGTAGTGAAACTAGACAGCTGTTGAGACAGACACAACCAATGGAGAAAGAGTTTGTGTATTTTTCACCTAGGCTACACACCCCAACACCCAGGGTGGCAGAAAAATGGAAAGCAAACAACAATTGGTGTCAGACTTCTTGCGCTGACACTGGTTGCTGATTGACGGTCAGGGTAGCGAAGTTTGATCCAGTAGGCTATACTGTAAGCAATTCTCCTTTTGGTATACTATTCTCTGTTAATTCTGATATATCTGTCTATGGTAATGGTAATGGTAAACATCAATCTGTTTACCATTGATTTGAATATGTTATTGGGTTGAATGCTTTTTGATAATCTAAACATGTTGTAACATGTTGCAACTGGTATTAATAAATTGAGTTAAGATTTGGTTATTCTCCTGTCATACTTCATCAAACGGACGCGCGTGTCTCGGGACCACGAGATGGTTGGTCAGACACAACATATCCTACAATGTTTTAAAAAGCAAGTCTTGCAGGAGGAGGATTTTCCACAACTTGGCAACCCAGAAATAGCTCTGTTTGTTTACAACTTATCTATAAAGCACTGATGAAGCACTGATGAATTAATTATTAGCCAATTAACCATTTATAGCTCAATTAGCAACAGAAATAGTTACTATTTCAATAGCCTATCAGTTGATTATTCAACAGCACATAAACCCTCTATAAATAGCCTGTTATTATGAGTGAGTTATGTTAGGCCTATGTGTTTTTTGTTTGTTGTTTTTAGGCCTACTAGTTGCAGCCTACAGCTATAAAACATAGGAATTAAACCTTGAGAGTAATAGAAAAGAAGAAAAAACACACTTTATATTCTAGTTCCTTTCACTTTGTACTTTGGATGAACCCACATTGTATAACCTTGAAGATGTAACCCCTTGCACCTTGTAGGAAGGAGGGAATAGTTATATTTCCTCTTGAACCTATCAAGGGTTGACACCCAGCAATACACTGATCCTTCCTTTGCAAGGTCCTCACGATAGAATATAAAGACAATCGGGTTATTTGTCCGTCGCTTGGTGCATGTTTGTGTCAGGACTGGAGGTCGAGATAACCCAGACACACATAGCTATCCTGTACTACACACACTCCTCCCACAGACTAGCTACTAGTAGGCTACTGACCTTGTGCAGTCAAATTCCTCATCATAAGCAACGAAAGCACTTGCATGTCTGCATGTCTCCTTTCCTTTCAGAGGGCTTCACTTTGTCTGTGCTGTGCTGTGCGGATCTTCTCATACAAAACAACAAAATAAATTGTGCTTAATTTTATTTTACACCCAGTTGTTCTTTGCCCTCCGCTCCAGTCGGCGGCGGTAACGTAGCAACGGATTAAAACCACAACGACCGTAGAAGAGGAAGAAGAGTCGGAAAAGCGACGGATGTTTTGGTGCTGAGGGAGTTACTCTGCTGGAAAATACCACGGTGAATCCTACTGTACTTTATTTTACGGAATATATGTAGGGTAATTTCACACATTAAAGCATTGAAGCGGAGCGTTAGCTTGTTGTACTTTTGCTGGGTTGCTGTTTACTTTTCGTCACGTAGCTTAAATGAGCTAAAGGTAACGTTAACTTAACTAACTTTGGTTGTTGCTTGTGTACAGTGACTAAGTTAACTTAGCTTCCAGCTTGTGTTCAAGTGAATTATCAGCTCAACTACTGTGTTATAGTCTTGATATTACAAAGTAGTTTCATATAAAATTGTAAAATCAAAGCTATTTGTTCGTGCCATGACTCTTTAGCCTGTGTTAGCCCGAATCGAAACTCGTTTACCCAACTTAATGTTTCGAATCGTCTACCAATCATTTTTCCATAGATATTTTTTGATAAACAATTATGTCTTCTTATATCCACGTTACCTCACTTGTTATAAGAGGTGTAATTTTGTATTAGTTAAACGTATTTAACACGTTTTACTACTACACAAACCTGGCGGTGTCCTGGGTTGCTCTGGGTTGTTCCGTCAGGACTCTGCACAGTCATCACTGATATTAATGTTTGCTCAAATTGATCTTCAGGGGAAAATGTCTAAAAGGGTAAACAGTGGAAAACGCAGGTGGTCTTCATTCTCCAGTGAAGAAGATGTGAAGGTGAGGAGATGACATGCAGTTATGTTGTCAGCAGTGTTATTGCTTGGTTTGGTGCAATGTCACAAGAGAAAAAGAGAGAAAGCAGAACTAAGGTCCCTTATATAGGGAAAGTGGGTGATCTTGTGGCCTGAGAACAAGGGCTGCTCATGAAGAGGACAATATGTTTCAATTAGAAAAAGTGTCTCATTTATATATACATCAAAACACAATTACAGATCAACAAACTGACATTGTTACAAGAAGGGTCTAAAACTGATCCTCATTTAGGCCTGGCCCTGGATATATTAAGGCATTGCGTGTGAATTTTCAAAATGTCTCCCTTTGGAGAAGTTTGTTGAGACGGTCCCCCCCTCTGATGGACTGCTCTACAGAGTCTATACCCACTGTCAAAAGATAGTCATTGTGATGACGAAGAAAATGGCTGAATTTATTTTCTGCCACCCTGAGGCACCTTCAGTCTCTCTTTAGAGGAGGAAAAAAACACAGATAAATAGGAAAAGGAATTAAGTACACATGCAGTTATATTTTTTGAGATTGCTTTGTATGACATGGAGTATTTTGGGATATTAATTCAGAAATGAACTAACCATACAAAATGTTTATTTTTCTCATCTTCAGGCATCCAAGCAAGATGTCACCAGCAGTTGTGAAAAAGTCAAGAGGAGCCACAAGAGGTTAGATACAGTAAATGTGACCTCTAAGAACAAATGAATGACTTTTATGACAATGACATGCAAGATACTAAGCAGTTAAGCATCATTAACTTAAATGAATATGTTTATCACTACAATATTCTCTGTCCTCCTTTACATGTAGACATGGAGCAAAACAGGAAAAGTCTGGTTCTTCTACCGTTAGAGATGACCCCCAAAGCACCCGCCAGATCAAAAAGCCACACTACAGACTGCCGAAAGCACAAGCACCAGACCGCAAACCTGTTAAAGAGGCAGAGGACCGTACAAAAAGGAAAACTCTACCGTCCAATGCAGAAAATTGCTCTAGTACAGCAAAGCCTCGTATTTCAGAGAAAGACAATACTGTCAGGGAAAATAAGACTTTAGAAAAGCGAACCTCAACTCCCCGGAGCACTGATACTCCAGGTAGCCTTCCTCAGAAAACAGAGAGGATCTCGGAAGGAAGATTATGTGAAAGATTTTTGCCCAGAAGCCTATCAAAACTAACAAAGGTAAAGAATACCAGTTTGACGTCTCATGAACAGAGAGTAGTAGAGAGGCATAATGCATGGAAGAGGCACAGAGCTGATGAGTCACAAAGGACTGAATATAACAGCAGTGCCATTGAAGAGTCGTCAAGGCAGAAGAGAAGGGAGCTGGTCAAAAAGAAAAGCCAACGGCATGAAAAAAGTGAGATTAGGGTCAAAAGCCAGTCTACACAAGCAAGAACTTCCACTGCCTCTACAACAACAAATCAGTCTTCCACTGCAACCAAGCAGACTACCTCAGAGAGCAGCTCGAAGGTGTTGAAGAACGTCGTTTCAGTGCCAAAGAGCGTCACGCCATCGTCACACGAGACAGCTCGGTCATCATCTCCTCAACAACAAAAACGTTCTCTCACACAAAGTCTGCCTCACAGTTTTAAAATACCCAAAAAGGTTCAGCCAAAGCCAGAAGAGGGCACTGGTGACAACTCTGCAAGCAAAAATGTAAGTTGTAGGGCCAAGAGTTCTCACACTGTGGATTCAACAAGAAACTCCAAGCAAGAAACGGTTGTGCAACATCACAGCTGTGTGGTTGAAACTCCCAGTGGTTCATCTGAAGGACAAGATAAGAGGTCGTCCTTGACTCACCAACTCCCAATTGTGTGCGATGCTGCAAGTGAGGCGTGGTATGACCAGGTAGTGAAAATTATTAATCACTTAATCCAAAACACTGTGTGTGGTTTACATTTATAGCTTTTCAGAAAATTAAAATCATCGATTCTTCATTAGCCAGTATATTAAAAAATGTGAATACGCTGTTGTTGCAAAGATTTAAAATGGCAGAGGATCTTCATGTTTGGTTTGTCACATGTGTTTTGTTCTGTAGATGCAAGTGGTTGAAGAGCTTCACCTTGCCCGCTCTGAGAAGAAACTGGAGGTGAATGTAATGCAGAGCTATGGAGAACTGACCAGTATGGACACAGACCCCCCAGAGGAGGGAGCTAGAGAGACACCCTGTAGGTTTCATGCTTGTATCTTGAAACATATAAGCCTATGCATTTATCAATTATAAAAGAATATCCTTTACTCATAAAAGGAAAAACTAATATGTAAGGTCCATACATTGAAGAATTGGGACAATTTATCTCACACATTTCTCATTTGTCTTGATCATCTTTGAGATATTTCTATACCTTGAGTTCATCTGTGGTAAATTCAGTTGATTGGACATGATTCAAGCCAAGTCATTCAACAACAAACGGTTGAATAAACATAAACTTAATGTCTTATTACAGGCAAACAGCCCTGCCAGCAAGGCCCCATTGTGGTGCTGGACACCAACATTCTCCTCACTCACCTGGACTATGTGAAAAAGATCAAGTCTCTTGGCCTCGGAGGTATTTAAAAGCGATCACGATAACTGATGTGTCTTGAAAGATTCATGGCTTAACTTCTCGCCTTTATAAAAAGGTATGCAGTTATTTCCTGGAACTGTCTGAACTTATAATTAGTTATAAGGAAAAAATGTCCTCAGCCTTTGAATCGTAATGCAATACATCTCTACCTGCCCTTGGCACGGAGATCAGTTTCAACAAAGCATTTATTGTACTGAGCTTTATATTTTCCCTAGCATTTTATATCGTGATGTAACATTTTTGGCTAAGAGGAGAACAGGAAGAACAACTTCAACTTCATCCCTAAATATGTGAAGTGCTGATTCATCGTCGACCACAGCAGTCTGGAGCCTAAGTTTGCAGAGTGGAGACTACATTACAAAGCCTCTGTTCAAGAATTTCATGACATATAACAAGATCAGTGTTGAAAAGGGCGTAACAGTTTGTTTATTTTTTATTTTGCAAAGGGACCATGTATGTATGTATTGTACCAGAGTTAGCTAGCAGCTTACATCAGCCGTCCCTTTCTAAAATATAATGCTGCTTCTTTCCCCACGTCACTTTATTTCAGGCTTGGGCTTCCCTGTTATCCTGATCCCCTGGGTGGTGCTTCAGGAGCTGGATTCCCTTAAAAGGGGCAAAGGCCTGTCAGGCCCTGTTGCGCACCTGGCCTCTTTCGCCATCTCCTACATTTACAACACTTTGAAAAGCCATGAATCAAACTTCTGGGGGCAGTCGATGCAGCAGGCTGCAGAGAGCAAGGGTGAGTGCTGTGCTGAGCAAAACATCTGAGTTTTCAGTGCTCTTTCAGTAAAACCAAACATTAAGGGTTAACCTCATCCATGAGCTCATATCCAATTTCTGCTATTGTCAATTGCTCTCACAGACAAACACATGGTGGCAATTTAGAAAATTTAGAAAAATAATGTCACTCTTGGTTACAAAAGGGAAAACTTTCACAACACAGCAATTGCAGGCAAAACAATAAAAACGAAATGGGAATGTTTCTACTTTATTTTCTTATAGGTAAAAACATAATAGTAGAATAACTCACCTAGTATGAACACTTGGGTTCATGTTTGATTTTTGGCTCCAAATTGAATAAGGATTATATTAACTGTTTTAAATCATTATTATCAGTAAATGTATTAATGAGCATGACTATATTGTTGAAGTGTGGAGAGATTGTGACCATAAATTCATTTCATTAATTAGTAAATGTTTGACTGTTCACTGTTTAGACACTAGGTGGCACTAGCACTCAGCTGGTCCTCCAGAATTCATAGGCATACCATGCACTGAGTGCATTTCAAGGGCAGCACAATGTAACCCACTCCTAAGGTGTATGTAATATTGATCAAACATTCATATTTCAACATTGATAGTGTGGTCTCTTCAGTGAGGAGTGTCAAAAGGGGATTTATTGGAGTCTCGGTTGCTATTTCTAAGTGTTGAGCAGCATGCGCACCTTCAGTGTGCCTCTTACAATAGACCTGAAATCTCCATCTTGTGTTCTTTCTCTTTGCTTCTTCCTCCTTGTGTTTAAAAGAAAGAAGACATGCTGTTCTCTGTTGTACACCTACCATGTGCTTTCAGTGTCATGAATTAAACATGCCTCATTGTCCTTTTATAGACTGTCATGTTTTTCTATGTCACTCTTGTCATCCTGTTCCCTGCTCCTTCTCTCTGTGCCACCTTGTCCCCAGATGGTCTGAATGCTGAGAATAATGATGACAGGGTGCTGCAGTGCTGCCTGCAATTCCAGAGCCTGTATCCAGAGAGTGCTCTCATCCTATGCACGTGAGTTCCCCCCTCCCCCTACAGCGCACTACCCTTGCTGCTGCTGCTGCTGTTGCTGCAGAGTGTGTGTCCTCTGCAAATAATGCACATGCATGTGACTGTGAGTGGGTCCAGCCAGATAGTTCCAGTTGGGATGAGAGAATGAGAGAGAGCCAGACAGAGTAATTGAGCAAGAATAGATGTGCTGAGCGAGGTGTTCTGAGTTAAGTTCAGGAATTTTTTTCAGCTCAATAGCAGTGGCTGTTGTATACCCTTTTTCTTTTTGACCTATTTCTCCGACTGCCGCTGTTTCCAGACACCGGTATTGATCATTTTTGCTGAATTATAGGAGAAATAATTTGGTAGACGTTAAATCAGTCTTGCACAACAGAGATCGATGTTGTATGAGTTGTTGAAATGTGTTCTGACTGCAGCCTGATTAAAGAAAGATGCTCTCCCCCTTTTTTTCTCTAGTAACGACAAGAACCTATGCAGTAAAGCTCTCCTGAGTGGGGTGAAGGCCTACAGCAAAAATGATCTGGAAGCAGAGGCTCTGAGATCCACATACAGACTTGACCCTCTGCAAAATGCGGAGACCACCGTGCCGCCTCACACAAACGTTCAGACCTCACCGCCACCGCCACACAACCCAAAGAGACCGGGCCCCTCTGCTGGACTCACAATGAAATGTGAGCCTGGGATTAATGTGCTCTTCATGCAAAACAGGAAATTACTTGGCATACTCCATCGTAGTGCAGTAGTTAATAGCACATACCATCCATGCACTTGCTTCGTCCACCCACCCCTTCCTATTTTCCTGTTTTCCTGTTTTCCTTCCCCGAACCTCAAGTCTGTCTATATTAAGTGCTGCATTTAGGTAACAGCTACAGTAAACAAATTAGTTTTGAAAAACAAAATAAAAACAGAATAAAATGATGCACACGCCCAGTTAGAGTTAGAGAAGTTCATTTATTAAGGAATAGCAAATCTCATAGCTGTCTATACTTACATATGTGTTGTGTCTGTCCGTAAGTGATCACAGATGACCCACGGCACAGTGAAGGAGAAAGAGAGAGCACAACATGTGACCTCAGCAGATGTCTTACTGAACTAGAAGACGGCCTGAAGGAGGTGCTGTCTGACATGTTGGAGGTGGAGATGAAGGAAGCCTTTGACAACCTCTGGTTAGAGGTAAGGACTATCTGTGAGACTATATCTTATTATTGTGTGTCTACAAATGAGAATCGTCTTATCTGGGCAAGTGTGAAGGAGATTTGAAGTGTCAAACACACAGTTTGAAGGACACTGTAATATTCAGCCAAATAATGTCAAAATAAATTGATGAGTAAAAACAAGGACAAACTCTTTGGCAAAGCTGCTAGAATAAATATTGTATGGGTAATCTTACAGGTTTGTTTATATAATAAGTAGATATTCACAGTACATACAGGCTAGTGAGATTTAAATTTGACAGTGTTAAATGATATTTAGATGATACAATGTATACTGAACTGAAGTATAAATAACAATTTAAATGTTTTTTTTTCCTCCTAACAGATAGTTTGTATAAAACCACCCTGGACTCTTCTGGATGTCCTACACTGTTACAATAAGCACTGGATTGCTGTGTTTGGGCAGGTTGTCCCGAGGAACAACCATCAAGTTATTTTAAATCTCATCAAATTCTTCAACTCAGGTATGTAGGTGGAAGAGAGGAGAAGTGTTTTATGTGTTTCAGTCGTTGTTATAAGCCAATAAGCTCATGTGTTTGATGTAGGTGTCTCTAAATGTAGGTTACTGTAAACAGTCTTGTCTGTACTGGCCATAGTCCAAACACACAGGCACTGAGTGCTGCTAAGTTGTACAATAACTTGAAAAATGGAGCAAACCTGACACAGAAACAAATTTAAACAATGACTATGTAATCCAGCAGCGAAATTAACTCTTAGATTCTGCATTGTTAAGACGGCTTACAGTATAGTCAAGTTGATTTAGAAAGCATTTCTTCTCAATACCTTTGTTGCTGTGAACACTGATGTCTAATGTGTTTCAGAAAGTGCATCATGTGTTAAGCTCTTCCAGTGTTTTGTTTTAGCATATTCACTTGGAAGGCTTGATAACATCACATACTGTAGATGACAAAAATGATGCCAGTTTCCTTGGGGCTGATTTAAATTTTTGCTTTGAATGTGAGTTTGTAAAGAGTGACAAGAGCATTAAAATTCACACAGTGCACGCAGCCGAGCCGAGCACCCTTAGGTGTCTAAATGCAAAGATATTCTTTGTTCCACAGTCCCGGTTTCCAGGCTACAAGCCGAGGGCTTTTGATAAAAATGACTTGTACGAAAATGCTTTTTAAATAGGTTTAGAGTTTATTAAATGTAAGAGTTGTCAGATGAAAAGCTAAGATTTCTCAAATCTCAGCTTTAGGGGGATGTTTTATGGCTTCTTGTGCTCTGGTGTAGAGATACTGAGTCATCCCCCAGATAAAAGCCTTACTCCAGTGGGGTATGACGTTGTCTGCCCTGCACTGCGCTAGAACCCTACAGAACTACATACAGAATCAGGTCATCTGCTAAAGCAGGACACTCAAATGTGTGTCAGGAAGATGCTGAGTCGCCCACTGCAGCACTCCTCCTCGCTCTGGATCTCGACGTTGGATCTAATTACATTAGGCTTTCAGTGCTGAGTGTGTGCCTTTCACTTTTAGATTTGGTCCGTCCACCTGTGTGGGCGTGACCACCGCACTGGTGACACAATGCTTCATAATCCATCAAAGAATGTTAATAGCTGAGACAAAATGAGTTTTTGCCTTTGTTCTGTGCTTCCTTGGTGCACAAGCCTTTTTTACTTGGTACCACGCAGCCTGGCACTGTGCCAGGACTCAGAGAGTAGGGTGAGGAGGAGGAGGAGGAGGAGGAGGAGGAGGAGGAGGAGGAGGAGGAGGAGGAGGAGGAAAGGAAGGAGGGATAAACTGTATGAGAGGCTAAGAACAAGTCTAGGAGTGGAAAAGTACTGCATGCAATTTTCTGGTCTTTCTTTGCAGGCGGTTGGGGTGTGTGTGTGTGTGTGTGTGTGTGTGTGTGTGTGTGTGTGTGTGTGTGTGTGTGTGTGTGTGTGTGTGTGTGTGTGTGTGTGTGTGTGTGTGTGTGTGTGTGTGTGTGTGTGTGTGTGTGTGTGTGTGTGTGTGTGTGTGTGTGTGTGTGTGTGTGTGTGTAGGTGCATGAAGCTATACTTGTGAGGACAGAGTCTTCACAGGCCTCTGTAAAGTGACTAAGCTCATTTTGCGGGTGTTGGCTAGAAATGGTTGGGTGATGGTAATTATGGTGGAGAACGGAGAAAGGTCACAAGAAATGAGTATGTGCGAGTATAAAGCAAAAATAATGTTTCTGTGTGTAGCTGTCTGTTTTTTATGCAGAGTCCCACTGCCTTCCTTTGTCTTCCATCTTAATATTCATAATATTTCTCCTCAGAAGGTTAGAGTAACACCTTCTTAGTAAGGAAGAGTAACACCTCTTCCCGTTTTCCTCACTTTCATACTTCTGCTGTTTATGTGTGTAATTACCAGCTCTAATATAAACTAAAATTTAAACAAGCCCCTAATAATTTTTACCTTCACATAAGCTACAATGTTCAGTTTTTCTTGAATGTGGCTGCAGTTTGTGGTGCTTGATTTGAATTATAACCCATTTATAACAGGGGCATTAGTTTTAGTTGGTGTGCATCATAAACTGGCAGCTGAATGTATCTTAACCCTAATTTGCATCTTAATGCATGTCCCCTCTCTGACGCAGTCATCTAATGGCCCCTATATATCTACTGTATATGTTGTTGTTTTTTTCAGGGAAAACAGCAGACCGTGCCTCTACATTAACAGCCCTTCAAGAAGCTAAGATGTTTGTGAGTGCATTTGAGAGTCGTTCAAGCCGCGTTCCTGCTGCCATTTCTGCACTGGACAACATTTTAAATAAGCTGCAACCTCAGGTCGGTTTTGAGCAAGTTAAAGTTTACCTCACATCATCTGATCTCAAATCTCAAATCTATACCTGGTCTGCTCAACAGGTTATCTCCCCTTCCAGGGCTGCGACTTCCAAGGTGGGTTGTATATTGTGATGGTTAAAGGGATACTTACTCACCCATAATTGATAATTCACCAATTTTCTTCTCACCGTCATGCCAAGGAAGGGTTCGGAGAACTTTCGGAGTTATCGAAACGCTTTTGGAGTTCCAGGGGGGTCCGGCTGGCAACAGATTTACATATAATGGCAGCGGATTGTGCTCTCTTTTGAATCGTCCAAAACACACACTATGAAACATCCAAATACCTCCATACTGCTCGTCCGTACTGAAACCAAGTGTCCTGAAGCCACGACATGAAGAAGTTGTTCGGAAAAAATGTATTTGATCTCTGTTTTTAGCCTTGTTGTAGTAGTAGCTCCCAGTGGCTCTGTTGATGTTTGTGCACATGTGTATAATAATAATGTGTTCGTTCGTCGTTGTAAACCATTGGATGTGTGATATAAACACAGAAGAAAAGCAGCAAATATCGTGCAGCCACTGGGAGCTACTGCTACAACAAGGCTAAAAACAGAGATCAAATTATTTAACTTAACTTAACTTTTTCATGTGGCAGCTTCAGGACACTTAGGTCAGTACGGACAAGCAGTGTGGAGGTATTTGGATGTTTCATAGTGTGTGTTTTGGACGATTCAAAAGTGAACTCTATCCGCTGCCATTATATGAAAATCCGTTGCCAGCCGGACCCCCCCTGGAACTACAAAAGCATTTTGATGACTCCAAAAGTTCTCCAAACCCTTCCTTGGCATGATGGTGAGTAGAAAATTGGTGAATTATCGATTTTGGGTAAAGTATCCCTTTAAGAAACCAAGAAATAGATGAACATAATTTAAATCCTTATTCCATAAGAGCAGAGAGGAAGTCTGTTCTCTTCTAGTGTTTGAAAGATCTGATAGTGAAGAAACAACCACACAGACAGCAGGATGCATTTACTTATTAGCCACTGTCTTTTATTTAACTTTATTTTACACTTTACTTTATTTCTTACTTTAGTTTATGTTTCGTCCTTAATATTTCATCAGTAAATAACGGCTCCATCTGTGTCTCTAGAAGGAATCGCCTGCCCGTGACGTGACCATGAGTGATGATGATGAAGACAAACAACCCACGTCGGCTCCGGTCTCTCATGAGGAAGTGTGGTCTCTGTTTGAGAACATCTGGTCTAATACGTGTCAGATGAGGTGGGTGTAATGGGGTTTTTTGATGGATGCAGTGCTGGGATTGCTCTCATGATTGCATCGCAGATAACAAGTTAGGATGTCATGGTTCATGCTGATCTTTCCCTCATATTTGCTTAGATTTGTTTAAAGGAGTAGAGCACAGCACAGTATACAAGTAAACTACAAATGACCTGTTGATTAGTAGACCGTGCGATCCATTTAGTGCATTATATGAAATGATTTACAGGAACACAAACAACACTCTGGATGTTATTTATTTTGATATCTTTTTTGTCCTTTTTCCATTTCGTTGACCTCTGAGGTCATTATTTTCTGTCACGTTTCAGTACGGAAGTGTTCCAAGTGCTGGGCTTTGACCACGGCATGCAGAGTGCTCAGCCAGCAGGAGGCCCTCCACCACAGGAAGCCTTGGCTTGTTTGCACAGACTGTCCTCCATGGTCGCACAGCTGCTCCAAGCTTTCAGCAGGTATCGCAGCCACACTCTCTTATTGCTGTTGTCAGTCTAAACATACCAGCAGACTTTCTGCTGCTCTGCCCGTCTGACACACTGGCTTCCATGTCGGCTTTATACTGTATTCAGTCTATTAGTCTGAATTATATGAATTTTTGTTCTGTTTCATTTAATTGTGGTGCCGCCTTTTATGCAAAACTTGAACTTAATGATTATGTTGAACACTTTTCAAGTCCTAGTATATAGAAAATACATATATCTGTCAAGGTCAGTGTTATATTGCATGTCACTGGCACCTTTGAATCCCTCTCCTTCTGTATTTTCCACAACTGTCAAGTCTTTCTGAAATTATTAAGATAAAAATCCCTACTTGCTCATCTTTACTGATGCCAGGTGTATGTCTAACCTTTGTCTCAACCTTCAAAGAAGCCCTTTTAGCCTGTCTTTGGCCTGTCCTTAACCAACCAACTCCTTCCTGTGCCCTGGTTAGGTGTGTGTGATTGCTGTAAGTTGTGTGACCTCATAGCTCTCAGGCTCTATTTGGCATGCAGCGCTGGTCAAGGCTGTAATCTGCTTGACCTTGTAGCTTTGCCTTATCACCTTTCCCATGACGCAACAGGCAGCGCTACACTTTAGCAAAGTTCAGCCCCTCAACCTTGGAGGCTGAAAAAACGGTTGAAACACTGGATGTCCTGACCCTACTGTAGTATTTGCTAGTGTGTCAGCTTCTGCTTGGATTGTCTTCTGAAATACATGAGCTTATTTACATGTCTCACAGTAGTTTAACACTTAACTCATGATTGTTAGTTGAATGTAATGAGGAGCCCATAAAAACACTGTAAGATGACTGGAGCTTGCGATGGATCATGTGCTCTCTTAACTACAGTACTTTGAATATGTTTACATGTTTCTGTTCCCTTTATTCATTACCACCCCCAAAGTACAAATTAGGAAGATAGCAGAGGTTCACAATGAAGTCCCTCTTTGGCTTCCTTCCCATTCGCTTGGTGTTGGCTCATATGGCTGCTGTGCTGTGACAGCTGCAGGTGCTTTTTTAAACACACAGGTCACTGAAGGAAACACACAGGTGTAAATAATAAAAATGATTGATTTCATTAAACACAGTGGTTTCAGCTGTCTGGTCAGAGCCCTCGTTAAGCAACACCTTTGCTTTTGCTACGATGACCAGTAAAGGCTTTTCAATCAATTTAGGATGATGGCTAAACCGTTTAAGTATTAACAGTATTTTATATTGATTCATTTCTCCTAGTCACACAAACCTCAACCCTCCTCATCCTTCTCCTCCTCCTCCTCCTCTGTCACACGAACAGATAAAGCATCAAAATGCCACAAAAAAACATGAGGTCCCGTTCAGAGTTGATACATTATTCACTGTGACATTTTGCATCTCTTTGAGAGCAGGGAACAGTAAAAGTCCTGAACATCTAAAGGGCAAAATGTGCGCTGATACCCCACTGTGTTGTGCAGGTGTGATGCTGAACTCTCTCTGTAGGCCTACAAAATCATAGATATAGAGGTTTTTTTTTTACTGATAGTAAAATGCTTTTGAAAAAAGCCCTTTTTGTTGTGTGAGAATAATGTAAATAAGAATTGAGTTGTTTTTATTATTGAGGCTTTAGTTTATATAGGCAGCAGGAGGTTTTCAACTACCTGAGCCAAGGCAGCTCACTTGAGATGTCAGCTTGAGCCTCCAACATCCTGTCTTCTTCCTGTTGTGGTTTGTAATTTGTCATAATCATCATTAATTTCCTCTGTAATCTCTCTACTATGCTTTATTCTCTAACTTTGTCTGTGCTCGTGGTACTACTACACAAGAAACGGCCAAGTAGAAAAATTTACAGGCATTTTGACAATAATTACACACCAAGAGTGTCTCTAGATCTTTATCACCGTCATGAAAGGGGAACATAAGAGAAGCGATCCCTCTGTTGTGCTGTATGTTCTCAACTCAGTGGCTGTAAAACAGAGAAAACAGGACTCTCAGATCATAAAGCACTAAACTCTCAAGTATGTGTCCCAGTGTGCTTTATTATCACTTAAAAGCTCCGGGCCTTTGTAGCTGTCTGTTTATTGTTCTATATACAGTATATGACTATAATGGTGGTTCTCCATTACCAGCCACTTTGTCTTATCTAATTCACTGTACATCCTATGTTTTAATTTGATGGCATGTTCTCACTATGTGTGTGTCAGGGGGGTCAGGCGATGATTGTCCATCATTTCCTGTTGGCACTGTTGTGACAGGACACCTGTAGCTGCCTAAATGGGTCTTTTGTGTGATGATAATGAGTGTGTGAGGAGGAGCAGTGTCCTCGAAACCTCGCTTAGTGACTCGTGATGATGACGCAATGCCAATGCCCGCCGCTTTTGGGAGTTTTTAGTGAACACAGGCCATTGTTTCGCTGCTCATACTTGATGTGCAGCACATCACATGAAGGTGCAGGAGATATTTATTCTGCACAAGAAGTTTTACCACAGCTGCCTCCTCTTGTTTGAAGATCTTGCTTTGATCTTAAGCTTGTGCAGTGTGTGAGAGTGTATGAAATTGTTGCTATTGCTTGTTGTTGTTGAGGGTCATAAATGCTCTCTTGTACACTCATGTGGTTGATGCGCAGTGTGTGTGTGGAAGGGATTCTCCCTTTATTTGGCTACAGCAAAACAAACCCTCTCATAGTCATAGGTGTTGTTTACTATGTCATAAAAGTAATGAGCAACAGTCATCGTGCTCACACACACACACACACACACACACACACACACACACACACACACACACACACACACACACACACACACACACGTTAGTGTGTTAAATACCTTTGCAGCTGAGACTGTGGTGAAGTAAGATTGTTGCTGCTCTGCTACCTTCATCTTTATCTGCAGGAATCTTTGCTGTGTATACTTTGTGTGTGTGTCTTTGCACTTCTGCATTCATCTATGCACATGCATGTGTGTATTGGGCTGCTCAAGCACAGTTGCCAAGGAGACAGCCAGACTCGTTTTCACGTGTTTGAGCAGAGCTATGACTCATTCCATACAGGCTGTTGCCCTTCATCTCCGTCTCTCTCTCTCTCTCTCTCTTCCCTCTCCACTAGTTGTGGATCATTTAGGACCGATCGTTTTCACTTCTGCAGTACTGTCATAACATCCACTCGTCTCGTTTCTAACTACTTTTTACTGACAGTGATGCTCATGTTTCTGTGTCTGAGTGACCATGTTGCTGAAAGAAGCTGAAAAAAAACTTGTGTGGATTTTGGTTGAACTGTTAGGAAGTTTATTCAGACCTAAGTTGTATAAGAGGTGTGAATATATACTCTGGAAGGAGATTCATAAATCTTCATTATAGTCTAGCAAAGTCAGATTTTACTTAATTAAATGTGCTTTTAAAATGTGTATTTAGTTAAGATTCATTGAATACAACTTCATAATAAACTTGGGTATTACTGTTCCCTGCTTTTCTGAGGTGATTATTTAAAATGTCGCTTGGCCAGTTTTACTTGGAAGTGAGCTTGATACTAAAACTTCCTCTCTCGTCCTTCAGCATCTTGTCCTCAGCCGCCCCCAGTTTGGAGCAAGTCCAGACAGTGCTCAGCATCATCCAGTCGTATAAGGTTGGTGGCGTACAATCAGATGCCATTTTAATTGAAGTGCATTGAAGTCATTTGAGATTTTTTTTTGTCTCCCTGCAGTGCTCCTTGCTATCTTGAACTCATCTTCTATGCATTGTGTTTCAGATTGTTAACCTGGACTCCAGATTGACAGCCGTGGACCTACTTGGTTGTTTCTCACAAAATGACTACAGGTAGGACACACACTCACACACTCACACACTCACACACTCACACACACACACACACACACACACACACACACACACACACACACACACACACACACACACACACACACACACACACACACACACACACACAAATAATTGCTTATATACAAAAGGTTGCTATGAACTGCTATAGATTGTCATGTGTGACAGAAATGAAGTGCACCAGTTTTAGTCGCTCTCCTCTTACATGCATCAAAACTAGTTGCACACACGCAGCACTACCATTGTCCCACCTGTACCCACTCAGTTTGATGTATGCGTATGCTTACGACCTTCCCCTCAGCATGCATCACAATCAAATGTTCTCGAGTTCTCCTGAATTCTTGCGCTCTTTGTCGCAGCACGCCCAGGCAGGTTGTTGTTTATCCAGCGTCGAGAGCCGTTGCTTTATCAGCTCTCCTCTGAGATATTCCCCAGCAGAGCTCGCACAATGTCTGTGGCCATGCCAACACTTCCAAACAAGAGCGGTCGTGGTGGTGGTGATTATTATTACTTTTATAATCCACAAAGACCCACCACAGTAACCACCAGGCTGACACATTAATGGGCCTGTGACGCTCACACACAGGTGCCATCCGTTGTTCTTGTCAGCCGTTTGAAACACGATCACACACACATTGCCATGGAGTGGTCAGGATTAATCTGTTAAATGCTTGCCAAGCTCCTGCACTGACAATTGAGATTAGACAGTGCTCCTGTATGGTCTCATAAAGAGTTTCTGTCACTTCACAAGCCAGTTAATGCTATCTGCTTTAAATAGCTGTGTGTCTTTTTTTAAACAGCCATATCTCAGTAGTAAATTGTTAAGTATCTTCTTTAGGGAAGTTGTCGAGTCGCAAGAGCTGAATTTAGGACCACCACCCTCCTCCTCTTTCTCTCACTCATGTGACACAGGCTTTGCATTTGTCTGAAATTATCTTTCCTGCACACAGTTATCCTGCTTATCCTGCTTTTTTTTGTCGTCACCCTAAATATGACGTGGTTTAACTTTTGCTTAAGCCACTGCACATGTTTTCTAGAGGAGCCGTGTCACTGATACCGTCTGACAGCATATCTTGTTTGCTAATGGGCTTCATTTTGTTTATTCAAATTAAGCTGGTACATAGTTACATTCGTATTGGCTGAAAACATCACTGGAAACGACAAACACTGAATAACTCTGGGTTTTTTTCGACTCTTGGCTGATGTCACTTGGAAATTCTGAGTTTCCGTCACTCAGCCTCTGCTTTAATTTGTGTAACTTTTTTATGAGGGCAAAGTGGAATAACATTTTCTATCAACGTGTCTCTGGCAACATGTCAGCAGTACGCACACGTCAGAGTCGCTAAATGCGTCATTCCTGATTCATTATGATGTGGTTCTGAAGCTGGACTGCGGCTGTAATGGTAAAGGTTGAACCAAGCGACTGCCATGGAAACAACAAACAAGCCGGACTTGTATGTATTCAACAGATTATTTATTTCCTGACTGTTACGTGTCCTCTCTTATTGCCGCTGCTGGACGGCCGGATGCTGTTTCTTCTGGTTTCATAACCTCAGCAGAAGAAATGTGGAAATATAGACTTTCACTATTAGCAGAATTGAATTTATAGCCCCTCCAGTCGATTATTTTTTCATACATCACTTCAGATAGATCCCTGTAAATGAGTACTGTGGTCGCTGTTATACTCATAATGATATTTATAATATTTAAACCTTCTACTAATAGAATTGTTTGGGGAAAAAAACACAAACACAGTCATTAGATAACCGGAAGTATTATGTCTCTGTATTTCAGAGATTTACTTTCTCGCTTGTAATAATGACGTGAAGCCAAATGAAAGCCAAGGTTGATTTAGTATTAAAGACAACATCTGCTCTGTCACTTCGTGGAAGAGCTTTGCGGGCACTTAGCAGTCACGTCATCCATCCATCCCTGCCTTTGTCACTACAGGTCGCTGCCGAAAGACGCGGTTAAGCTGGCCGTGTTGTGATTATAAATTTTTTATTTGTTTTATTCACCGCGGAGTGATCTGGGCCTTTACTTGGCGAGCACATTATCCACCGTGTTAAATATTTGATTTCTTTGCTCAATGCACTCGCATGATGTCATAAGTTATATAAAACCTCAGGGAGGCCCCTTTCCCTGCATCACGCACGGTCATTGACGGGCAGCGTTCAGGACAAACAGGCCTCCACAGCAAACAAACCTCCAGAGGAGTTGTAAGATTGTTGGGTTTCCTGTGCTGACCTCTGTCCTCGATAACAAATACCTGTTTGAAAATGTAAAACTAATGAAAAAGGGAAGAAGAAATCCTTCTAAAAACACAACAGAACAGTTACTCTCACATCCTTAATCAGAGTCTACCACTTAACTTCCCACTCTTAGATACTTTGTTCATTTGTTTGCATGTTTTTGTAGTTTTAGTTCCTTTATCTAGAACGGTACTATGTATGTAGACAGGCACCAGAGCTGTAATTTATTCAGGGAGGATACAGTTAATGGCAGATTTAGTTATACGGTTTGCGAGTCTGTTTTTGTCGGTAAAGACATGGATTACATAATCCCTTTTCTGAAAGCCATCTCAGTTTTACTGGTGAGTGGGAGGAAAAGGAACAAAACAAATTTGTTTCCCAGCGTTTGTGTTCCTCGGCTTAGTTTTGCTTTCTGCTAGAACAGATCCAGGCCTGAGAAATGTACAAACATATGCAACCTCGTGTCTCTCTCTTAACTGCCTGTGATTGTGATTTCTATGCACGTATGATGCTCTAACTGTCCGTTACAGTTTGTTTGGAAACATCTGTGTGTCGGTGTGTGTTTGCATGTATAAGTTAAAGCAGATATCAGCTTCACGGCCGTTTCGGCTAATGCTGCGTTCAAGGCAGGCTTTTGAAACCGTAAGTTACAGCTTCAAGTCACAACTACGACTTGGTAGCGTTCCAGGTAACCCGTAGCTCGTGTTTTTACCATCCTGTTGTCTGTGAAAGTTCCCTATAACGGCCACTCGTAACTTCCGACCCGTGAACTCGTACCAGATCGAACTGGTATGACTTCACAGGAAGGAAAAACACAAAGTACGAGTTTCTTTGAACGCACCATGAGATAGCAGCCCCCGCCCTTGTCAGGCATCAATTGGTCCTCGTGCTACGTCACCACATTCACGCGCATCCCTTGGCTGCACACACAGCCCTTCATGCCGTTCTCTCTCCTCATTGGATAACACTTGTATCCCACAAGGAAAATTTTCTCCTCGGGTTACAGCAGAGCAGAGTGACGGAGAGACTCGTGTTTAGGCTGAAATACTTCATGTAAGTGATTGCTGACGGAAAATAGGTCTATTTAGGACTTATATTAACAAAAACATTCCACTGATATCTGCTTTAAATCTGCAGACATGTCATCAGGGCTTATTGTTGTACTGTATGTACATCAATGCAAGCTCACGTGTTACCATCTCCTATTTTGTGCCTTATGTAATTCAGCGACTCAGACAAACAACCTTAAACATCCACTCCTTATCCTTTGCAGTCACCTCTTACAGTATTATCTTAAATATCCTAATATTTACACAGCAGCTTTATGTAACTCTGTCAAACAGAATAACCACTGTTCTGCTATTTTATAAAAATCAACCGGCTATAGAATATAAGCCTGAAGCTTTGCAATATTTAATTTTCTTTTATTTAAATGCTTCACTGAAAAAAAAAGACTGCTTTGTGTTTGATAAGACAGATCGTTCACTCTCACTCTCTTAAATGAAAAATGGATTATAGCTACACTTAGAAGCATTTGCTTTAATCCCCTGTTCCATAATATTACACAAGTACAATACAATAATATTTCATCATTTATGACTGTAATTTGACTGCTCCAGAAACCCTTGCGTGTCTTTGTATGTCAAATATTTTATAAGCAAACCCATTGACTTCTTGTTATCAGGGCAAGGCACTCCTTCGTGAGCCTTCTTCCGAAGCCGAGTCAGACTGTTGAGTTTAAAGTGCTGCTTTTAAATGAATGTGAAACGTGGGAATAAAATACTTTTACTTGGTTTTATGTAAACCTTACAATCAAGGTTTGCTGTAAGATTTCATCACGTCGACTATCAGAGTGTGCAGTGGGTGGGTTTCCTTATTTCAGTCCAACTAAAAATAGATCAAATAAATGAATCCAACGCTTTAATAATCTTTTTACGTGTGGTGACGCTGCTCCTGCTACCATCAATCTCTCTTTTTTTTGAAAAACTGCTCCTGAATTGTGGATTGTGGAGTCGGTTGCCATAGCGATGAACCCTGTGTCCATAGCAGCATCTTAGGTAGGAAAATGAATCCAACTGGAGGCCCCCCCGTGGTTCAACGTTTGATTGGCTGGTGGAAGGGAACAACGATGGGTTACATCATCATCCACACAGAGTCATGTGGTACTGTGTTCAGTTCAGCGCAAAATCATTACCGTCTCCCAGGGAGATCCATTAACTACCTATCAGACACATATAGGCTGTTACGCAACGCCAGAAGCAGCACAGCTCTTGCTCTTCAGTGTATACAATGTCGATCTGGGTCAGCGGCTCTGTGCAGAATGCATGTGCGTCACCGACTTTGTGCGATTGCGTTCAACCATTGTGCAAAACTTTTTGCTGCGGGACTCGTGCACTGTGTCGGTAATGAGTCTAAAAGTTGTTGCTGTTGTTGCTGCTGTTGTTGTAAACACACTGGCCAGAAGCCTTTCACACAAGCATGGCAGAATGTAACACCAGATCAGTTGTGACAGACCGACACGTCCTGGGAGTGAACAGTGGGTAACACAACCTGCTGTTTGCACAGGTTATGAAAACACACAGCTGCACACTTGAATGAAGAAGGAGAAGAGGATGAATAGAAGTCGGGTGAACACTGGGGGTGTTGGGAGCCAGACTCTGGTCTCTCTGTCCTCCTCCTCTTCTCCCCGCGGTTACGTAACGCTCCAATAGAAACAAAGCAGAGGAGGAAACAAAACAAGCAACAAGCTCGCTCAGTGTCTCTGCTGCTTAGCAGCCGTCGCCAAGACTTCAGAGGCCAATCTGTGTGCGAGTCTGCGCTCACAGAGGAGACGGGGTTGTGTGTTTTTTTGTTTTTTTTTTGCTTGTGGGTTTGTCACTGAATGAATGTGTGTGGCGGTGGAAGCAGAAAAAAAATGTAACTCGGCTGAAGAGAAGTGAGTGAGTGTAAATAGCTGACACTGAAGCGCAGAGAGCTTCTGGAAGCTGCAACCTTCACACAAGCTCTTTTGTCTGTCGCGGCCGTTCTGTGCCGATCGTCGTCAGCACATAGAAAGTTCACTCATAAAGAAGTCTGTGTGGAGTCATGCGGGTCTATCCAGACAGTACAATGTGAAGTTCTACCGCTCTCCACCGGATTACGCAACACTTCAAGTTTAAAACATTTGCTGCTGATGCAAATGAATTCACGTCAATCAAAACAGCCTGAGCCTGAAACCTGGGAGCCCAGAACTCAATCAACAGGCTTCGGCCTTTGTTTAAACCCCGCTATAGGCCAGCACACATCACCTAATTAAAAAAACACAATACACACATCACACAAAGCTTTGATTAAAAAAAAAAAAAAAAGAAGTCTGGAGCTTAATGAGATTGAACAAATCATGTATGCATTCTACTTGATTGGCTTTTGTAATATACATTTTTCATGTACTCACAACTGGGCAGACACTAAAGCAGCTGAAAAATGATCAGTCAATATGTGAAATGACTTGAAAACTGTAATTCATCATATTGAGGGGCTGAAGTTGAATAAAATATATGAGCAAAAAACACTGACTGATGGTATAACAGAAGAAATATTGTGAGTGTCAAGCTGTCAGATACTGAAAGGAATTATTTCCAGCAACATGCTCGAAGAAACCTGTTCAGGTGAACATCAGAACATCCTCAGCATCACAGCAAATAGTTCACTCGATGGGTGAATCTTTTAACTCGGTGTTTAATTATCTACCTGTGTCTCATCTCCAGTCAACCTTTGTTTGTCTCTGTTTCTATAAACCAGAGCAGCTGACGAATCAATTTGAGATTTCCTCCACGTAGCTACAGATACAGAAGCCTCTCATGTGAAACAAGCAAAGCTGCTTCGACTTTGTCAGAGGCTCTGACGCTGCAGTAACAGGCTGATGGATGAAAATCCTTTTTTTAAAGGCTGTCCACTCATCAGACACATCGCCCTTTGCCTTTATCTCTGTGTCTGTTTGTGGTTTTGGATCAAACAAAGATAGTTATTTTACTGTTTTATTTTAAATTGTGTTCCCAGGGATAAGCTGAGGTTCGGAGGGAACCAGTTACTGGGGCTAAAAGGTCTCCTGGATCACTGTGTTGAGGCCACACGACAAAGCATCACCTTCGCCCCAGGACAGGACGTCTGCACCGCAGCCAAACAGATGCCTTGAATAAACTGATTCCTTGAAGCAAAAAAAAAAGAACTGTAAGATTTTTTTTAGTTTCCTGCAACTGTTATCGGTTTTGTTTTTATCTGTGTATCCATACGTCTCTTAATGTCACAGAGACATTATTGTTCTGTTTGGACGTCTGTAGATTGTTCTCTTTATTTCTAAAGGGTAAAAACATGTTAAACAGAGCTTGTATTTTATGTTTCTCTGTGTTTTCCATCAAGCTGAAGCGTGTTTCCTGTGTTCTCCTATATTCATTTAGGTATTACGTTAATTGGATACACACATGACAATGCAGCAGCGATATATACATTTTTGTGTGTGATTGGGTTTAATTCATGAAAATCTTTGCACATAATATTTTATTTTGATAAAAGTAATTAGTTCAGTTGTATTTATATGAATGTGTATATTGTGTACACATTTTGGATATTTATTTATTTGACCGTATGAATGATGCGACACTGTCAGAGGTCCAAGGTGCTTCATCCATGGCAGTCCACTGTGATGACTGAGAGTTTATTTTTTTATGACTATACTTGACTCTATTTTAATGTTTGTTCACTATTTTTCAACCCAAAACCCTGTCGATGAGTTCTTCACTGTTATTTATGATTATACAACTTCACCAGACTCCACCTTGTTGTAGCTTCTCATTGGGCTGAAAGGAACAGTTCGATGAGATGAATAATGTCGCTCTTATGTTACATCTCATTTGTTTTAGCCAAACTAAAGTGATTTTTCTTTCTGTTGTGATTCATGTTGATTATTTATTTTATTGAATTGCAGAGTAACTGATATGACACATAATGACCTATGAAGCCAAATCTCTGTATGGTTGGTGTGTGCTTTCCTTAATCATAAATGAAAGGAGATGGACTCTTAATACAGTCATGGGTTGAAAACCAGTGAACAGACAATTTCAGGTTTTGCCCCTTTTTGTTGATTTTTACAAGTGGAAATGTAAATGTATTTGATGAAAAAAATATATTTCAAATGAAGAGAGTTAAATGTTTACATTGAGAAATTAAAATTGATTTGTTTTTTTTTAAAGCTTTGCCTTGTGAGACTTATTTTTATCTGCATCATTTCCGTTTGACCTTCATGTGGTGGTGAGTTTGTGAACTGACGCAGCCTCAGTCACGGTGCTACTGTATTTCCTGCAGGGTTTTTTTTTTTTTTGGAGGCTCACCTGCGTGTGCGCTGTGATTAATGTGCCCCGAGCGTGAGCGTGTGTGGTGACTAAGGGGATTAGCGCGCAGGTGACGCCAGCAGACAGGCTGGGATTACACCTGCTGCTGCTGTAACACACAGGGAGGCTAAAGCATCAGACGTCACACCGGAGGAGGTGGATGGAGGAGGGAGGGAGGGAGGAGCAGACACAGACAGTGAGGGTCAATGACGATCTGGAGTCACTGAACTTCCTGTCTCATTCATATATTGCAGAGTTGGACACACAGTGAACATATTGTTCAGTTGTAATTTTGGATTACAGACACCAAATCTCCTTTTTACTGTCTTGAAAAATTATCCTTTGAATTTTGTGTAATCCAGAGCTAGACTAAGGATGAACAGCTTTTATCCTGGACTGTTGATGCGATGGAAACTTGCACGCTACTGGGTTTTATCTCCTTTTGTCTCAAAGTGAATTCATGTGTAAAGTGTGAATTGCTTTTGTTATTCTGCTCAGCGTTTGACTTCTAGGAGTTTAAAGTATAAATCCAAAGCAAAGAGAAGAAGTCAGTAATTAAATGTTCCCAGTTCACTGTATGAGGGAATAAGGAGGAGACTGGATCAGATTTTGTATTAGTGGCCAAACAGAAATGACAGACTGTGAGTATCTGAGTATTTAGTCTCCTACTCGCTGCACGTGGCCTGTGTGTGACAAGGCTTTTTTTTTTTTTTTAAACTGCAGCTGTCAGGTGTGTCAGAGATTATCAGACGGCAACTTGTGAATGAGCACAGGGGCGGGGAGGGATTTAACCGATTCTGACTGGCTGTCGGTGACTTCCGAGGTCATGCAGATGCGGCAAGCTCAGCTGGTCCCCGTTCAGCAAGTCACGGCCCACGGTGAGCGAGTGTCGCCGGTCCTTCCTGCTGAGGTCTGTTAGCCAGCTTAGTATAATCTCCCTCTAAAAGACACTTAGAGGAGCTAGAAAAAAACCTGGTTTAGCGTGATAGTCCCCGAGGAAAATGGGTGGCAATGGAAGCATAGACGGGCAATGACCAGGAAAGAGTCATTTAACAGAGCCGGGGGGGAGACGAGGGCCCAATAAAGGCTAAATTTAGGGTCATTAAAATCAGCTGTTGGACACTAAAGTCAAGGCTTCCTGTCTAGTTTTAATTCTTTAAAATGCTCAAGCCTCAAGTGCAACCACCTAAATATAAAACCATCCCTTAGAGACGTTTACACGTTACACACAAGTCATTCCACTGAGAACCAAAATCAGATTTAAATGATTTATTAATTAAGAAATGTTACAAATGTGATAACTTTTCTTTGCTTTAACATTCCTTCCAGAAGAATCTGCCAATGCCTGACACTTGAAAACACAAAAGAAAAGAAGGATCTTCAGTAAACTGCATCTCTACATACATCAAGTAGTTAAAATCACGATAACAAAAAGTTTGGTTAGCAGAAGCATTGTTGTGCGTGCAGAAGAAAAATTAACTAAAACCGGCACTGGTTAGATTCGTTGACTTAAGCTGTCTGCTACTACTTTTATTTTATTGGTAAATCAGCAGTGTATAAAAAATATAAAAAAGGCCATCGTTTAAGATTCAAAAAGCAACCCAGCTTGTTTAAAATGACACAAAAAGCCATGACGGGTGTTTAATTAACTCTCACTCTGAGTAAGGCTTCAAACCATTGACCTTTAAATATGTGAGCAAAAATTACATTTTCCACAACAGAAATATTCTTAAATAAACTTGAACATTTTTGAACTTTCAAAAGTCAAATCGTCATCACTCCACACTGCCACCTTCCCAGTGACCGACAGTAGATAGCTCAACTGAAAACCTCCGATGAAAGTGACAAACCTTTCAACTCTAAGAGAAAAAGAAAAGCACTAAATGTGTATTAAATGTTGGCATATGACAAAAAATGAGGAAGAAAAAACAAAACTATATACAGCACGAAAAAAAAAAAAAAGTATGCAATATGCAAAGGCGTTATGTTGCTTTTGGCAACAACCCTCCCCACCCGCCCCTCCCCACCCCAATAGAAGCCGGTCTTCACTGAAGACCCCTCGCCCCGACGTCCCCCTCCCCCACCCATACATATCCGCTCATACACACACAGAACGTCACGAAACACGATTACGTCACTAAGCCTGTTAGTTTGGAAAAAGGTGAAGCACTGTGAGACTCCCCGACCCCGCCCGGCCCCCTCCCCCTCCTCCCCGTCTCCTCCCCCCCCTCAGTCGCAGAGAGGAGACGGGGGCTTGGCACAGTCGTTCCACTCGTCCGTCTCGGGGCTGTACACCTCCAGAGTGTTGAGGAACTCGTTCCCGTCGAAGCCGCCCACGGCGTAGATGGACTCGCCCAGCATGGCCACGCCGGCGTTGCTGCGTGACGACATCATGCTACCCAGCATCCTCCACTCGTTGCGGGCGGGGTCGTACATCTCCACACAGCGGAGAGCGTGCGAGCCGTCGAAGCCGCCGACAACAAACAGTTTGCCTGGGCGGAGACGGATAGAGACGTCAGAATGAAACTTCCCACAACTTATCAACACTACGATCGTCACACCACCACCATGTTTTTGGGTCGTGGACTTTTTTTTTTACCTGCATGGACGGCGACGCCGGCTCCCCTGCGAGCGACGTTCATGGGGGCGATCAGGGTCCAGGTGTTGTTCTCAGGGTTGTAGCGTTCCACAGTGTTCAGGCAGTTCCACGACTCCGCCCCTCCGATCACATACATGAAGCCCTCCAACTCGCACACTGCTGCCTGGTGCCGCCCTGAGAAGAAGAAAGATTTATGAATCCAACCTTTCGTTTCTCCTCGGGGGGCAAATCTGTGCTGTGACAGCTGTGTAATAAAAACCTCTTCCTTCATTTGGGTCTCAGCTACTCTCATGTACGGTCTTGTTCATGTGTCACGTTATCGTGTTGTCAAACCTGTCAGATGTATGATTTATGACCTGCCAGACTACTCAGTTGGTAACAACACTAGTACAGGCTGATCTATTATCAACCATGATTGTACTGAAAGAAATAGTTCAACATTTTTACCTTTTATTGTTGGTGCAAGCTGTTTTTAGAACGGCAGAGCAGAGCCGTGAGCTGCTCAGAGCTAGGCTAACTCATCAAATACACAATCCAACGACTCCAAAACGCTCTCGTGGACAAGTTGTGACCTGCACATTCACCACGCTATGAGATAATAACTGAACGTTATGAGACGGACTTGTTTTCGAGGCAAATGCAGAGACTGCTTGCCAACAAAACTGCCCCCGACGGAAACACGCATCAGCGGTTTTGCATGAATTCACCTCATAAACAACTCGATCTTGTAACCTTCCGTTATTATCTCATAGCGTGGTGAATGTGCAGGTCACAACTTGTCCACCAGAGCGTTTTGGAGTCGTTGGATTGTGTATTTGATGAGTTTGATGAGGGAAACCAAGAAATCCCATGAGCCTCCGTAGCGTAGCTCTGAGCAGCTCACGGCTCTGCTCCGCCGTTCTAAAAATAGCTTGCACCTGCAATTAAAGATAACAAACCTACTGCTAAGACTATAGGGATTATGGCAATGGGCCAGTTTGCCAAAAATGTTGAACCATCCCTTTAACAATATAAGATCTGCTCAGATTTATTCAAAAGCCCTCTTAAATATAATGAAGTGTGGTGCTTCAGTGCATGTGGGACTGTGTGGACACGTACTGATGTTAAGAGGGGCACAGTTGAACCAGGTTTTGGCCACGGGGTCAAAAGCATCACAGTTCTTCAGGCCCTTCTGCCCACAGGGGTCCGACCCTCCCACAACATACAGTTTGTTGTTCAAGGAGCAGACACCTTTAAAAAAAAAAAAGAGAGAAGACAGGAACAGCGGTTCAAATAGGCTCCCTCCCTTTTCTTAAGAGATCAATAATGTGCAACGATCAGTTACTTCATCCTTGCAGAGGGGACTGACCTGCATTGCAGCGGTTTGTCCTTAGCTCTGGTACTTGAGCCCACTCATCAGCATGCGGGTCGTACGACTCCCCACAGCTCAGCTCGTCCGAATGCCCGTTTGAACCTCCAATCACGTACAGTTGACCCTGTGAGTGGCAGCGATGGAAAAGTCATGAGGTGACAAATACAACACTAAAAATAAAACATTCAGTTTAACTTTCGTTGCGACCAGAATTTTAAAAACCAAACTATTTGAACAGGCAGTAGGTAAGTATTTACACAAGACAAGAGAAACCCATTTGAACATGGAGTGGGTGCAATTCTAGGCCGATATTCTAAAGGTGCACTTTATTGTTGAATCAATAACTCCCTAGATAAAAAGAAGAATGAGTGATGTACTGTACCATGAGTACAGCCATCTGGAATCGAGCCCTCGGAGTCCGCATCGGAGCGATGAAGGTCCAGCGGTCCTCTTTGGGGTCGTAACACTCCACAGTCCTCAGACACTCCTCTCTGTTGTAGCCTCCTGCAACATCACAAAGAAGAACATGGATCAGAATCACTTTTAGGACTTACTTCAAATTTCTCCCCTTATTTTAAAACTGAAAATATATATAAAGCTGTTAGAGAGAATGTCAAAAACCAAGAATCGATGGTACTCGAGCTACAACGAGCGGTGGAGAACCTTAAGGTTATTTACAAAGAGTATGTACTAAAAAGGCAAGGCAAGGCAATTTTATTTGTATAGCCCGTTTTTACAGTTTGTCTCAAAGGGCTTTACAACATCCTCTGCCTTTAGACTCTCACGTCGACTGAGGAAAAACAACTCCCAAGAAAAACCTTTCTACAGGCAAAAAAAGTTGGAGAAACCTCAGGGTGAGCAACAGAGGAGGGATCCCTCACCCAGGAGCCAAGCAAAACATGTATTTAAATCCCGTTGTGGTTCCCCACCTGCTGCGATGAGTCTTCCATTCAGGGCCGCGGTGCCCAGGCCGGAGCGAGCGTAGTGCATGGGAGAGAGCGGGTGCTCCTCCAGCTCCTCCGGCTGGGCCTCGAAGCTGAGGCTCTTCATCAGGCAGGGGGTGGCAGAGGGAGACGTCTGGGGGCTGTTGCGACCGTGCAAGAAGATCACACACAGCATCCCGTCCAGCACAGCCAGACACAGGTAGGTGTTGTCTGGAAGGAAGAAAAATCAAGGTGATTAGACTTGAGGCAGAAAAACAAGTTGAGATTTAAAGGGGCGGCGGGGAGATAATCTAATCCAAAATTGAGATGCTATGTCACAATTGCACTTTTAATTGAATCTCACCTATTATTGTGCAGCATCTGTGAGGCTTGTGCACATACAGCTAATTCAAGCAAATTCAAAAACACACTTACTTGTGGTCTTCTCAGAGGCAATGTACTTCCACTCTCTCCTGCCGGTCTGTTTGGGGGCATTTGCTGCTTGGTTGGAGGGCGACAGGCTTCCTGAGGAGCTGCAGCTCATCTGTCTCTGGGTGCTCTCTCGTACCGGTTTCTTCTGCAAGAGCACAGCGCAGCTACAGCAAGCTGTCACCACACGCCCACCCAGTTCCCGTGCCTAACACCAAACCTAAATCATATCCCAATCTACTACGCTTAGATCCGAAATGTAGACGAGGGGATGTAAATCGTGTCCCCGAGTTTGCACTGAAATCTCAAACCATCTGAAGCCAACAACACAGCACTGCAAACTGTCTCAGACCAAGCTACAGCACACAGTTCATCACAACTTCAAAAAGTAATAAAGAAAATGCTGCCGTCGCTGCCCACTCTTGACACTGATTTTAAAGTCAAAGTGTGGTTTTAATATGTGCTCAACAGCATTAGCCAGGCAGGCATCATAGCTGACATTAGCTTTTACATTGTGGCTAAATCCTAATGAGCCGTAACTATGTGTAGCCAGGCACAGGTTGTGTAGTATTTTTCTGCATGGCCAGGCACAAGCTGCTGTACAAGTAAAAAGCTACAGGCTGCCAAGCACAATGTGGGTAGAGAGACTTCGTTTAAAGTGAAGCCAGGCACAAGCTGCTGTCGAGTACCTGCACAAACTGAAGGTGGTCCTCCTCGCCACCAAACACCTCACTGTGCCCCTCAATCACCAGCCCTCCATCCACCAGTTTATGGTCAGGTGAGTAGTACAGCGTTTGCACCTGCAAGACAAACAGGAACAACACACCTATGTGGCTGTCTCCATGGCAACAAACTGAGAGCCCCAGCATAATGGGAAGCATGAGGAGGAGGAGTAGGAGGAGGAAGGAGGAAGGGGAGGGGGGGGAGCTGTGCTGTGAAGAGAAGGAGGGGGAGGGGGACGAAGGCCTGGATCTTCAGCCTCGAGTGCAACGCTCCCTTTAAAAAGACACACGGCTCAGCCGCTCCACACAGAGCGGGTTAAATATTTCAGCTCAAGAAGGTAACGCACAGCGACTTCTCTGAAATTTGCATCTAAAAAAAAAGAGGGAGCTGGTGATGAATCAACCGCTGCATCTGGAAAATTCTTCTGTGAAGAAAGAAGACGAGGAGGAGGAGGAGGAGGATGAGGGGCTCCATGCAGCTCTCCCCCTCCTCACCACCTCTGCTGCTTGGAAACGGGTCCTCTAGCTGAAGAAGTTGGGTCATTGTGATGGCGGCCACAATAGGCAGTCAAATCCAGATGACTAAACGATGACAGTACGTCTTGTTGCAACAACCATCAAGCTTAGCTTGAACATTAGAGATTAAAATCTCATGACAGATTCAAACCCATCAAGAAATAAAAGCAAAACTACTTGTTCTGGTCAGACCAGACAAAATAATAGTGAGGAAATCTGTTGAAGTCACTCAGTAGTCCAGCTCATGGTAAACGTTTGGAAAAGAGGGTTTAAAAAAAAAAGAAAAGCAAAATGCTCCTTTAGGTTTTGTTGAATGTGAGAAGAAAAATTCAAGTGATGGTTTGTTGTCTAGTGAAATGTGTTGTTTTCTTAACAAATTACCATGCGTATGTGAAATGCTGGTTTCTGTCCGATGCCAAATTTGAGTGGTACTGGACCACAACAGTGGCTGGATAGGTCTGTATTAGCATGCACTGTTACTGTTACTTTATGTGTTGCACAGGCACATCCAATTAGATGTGTTTGTTGCTAATGGTTTGTGGGAGAAATGTTTTTTTTAATGCAGAAATGAGATGCATCTGTATGTGTGGCATGGACAGATGGGAGCACAGTGTTGGCTGCAAAGAGAGGCTGCTGAGAGGCAGTAGTGCTCCTCTCCTCGCTCTCTCTCTCTCTCTTTTCTCTGACTCATTACCCTGGTGGCTCAGTCCTGGCTCCTCAGTCTGGTCTCCTGCTGCTGCTAATAAACCTACAGGAGAGATAAATCAATGGGGAGGAGTGCCTGTTAGTGCTGGAGCAACAAACACGCACCTGTTCAGATAAGTAAAGTGGCAGTGAGACAACAGAATCAAGGGTCAGACCTTTGAGAACCTGTGGTCTTTTTGTTATTTTTTTGCGTTTCAGCGGAGAACAGCACTGTCATACTCAGATGGGGTTTTATGTAAACCAATCACGTACCCAAAAGAGAACAGTGGAAACAAAAAACAAGAGCAAAACAGCAGCTCTTTTTTTGGCTCACCTCTAATGTGTTGTATGGGTCAGGGGTACAGAGTTTCTTACTGCAAAAACCTCAACAAATCACAGGGGAAAAAAAAGAACAGTCCTGACATGGCAGCATGACAGTGGCATGCTATTTCTATTTCAGCCCCCTTAACGGCTTCTTGATGTCAAAAACAGGAGTCAGAAGAAGAAGAAGGGGGAAGGGGGGCAGGTTAGCATCGAACATCGACCCAGAGAGTTGCGTGATCTGTACTGACCTCCTCCATCAGTCGTTCCAGTTGGTCTCCGTTCTCCCAGAGGCTACGCTGCACCCAGTTGAGCACCTTCGAATAGAGCTTGCCATTGCTGGGCAGGGCAAGGTTGTCTTCTAGCATTACTTCTAACTGTAAAAACACAGAAACGGGAGCTGGTGTTAATATGCAACAGGAATAAAGTGAATGCAAATCAGTACCAGGACCTTGACTGCTCATACTTGAGCTAACTGGCTGATTAATAATTTACCTTCGCCCTTTTTGATTCAATATGTTGTACCTATTTACTTGCTTGGGAATAACCCACGAGTCATACATGCAATCAATATATTAAGAACTGGATGTATTTTAAAATGCATGTGAATTTTAAGTGTCCCAAGAGAAAAGGGACTAATGTGAACGGTGAAGACTCGGGCTGCTTAAACATTTCCCTTTGTTTCTTTAAATGACCGAAGGGCGACTCCAGCAATTACCTAATGGGCCACATAGCTGTCAGTCATTGATGTTTTCTGTAATGATCAATGCAGACCATTTAACAAGTTTGTGGTTGACTTAACCATTGGATTTTCACTACAAATTGGAACTGCATTGGGAAAATGATTAAACAATAGATACATTTTCCCCAATTAGACATTTTTCCATTTGGGATCTTGAGTGCGAGTGGTGGTCCAGAGTGATATCATCAGATTTCTTATTGTTTGGCCAACAGTCACAAGCCTCAGCGTAATTCAATTTATAATTTACAATGATGTATTTGAGAAACTACTGAACGTAAGTTTCATGATCACATGACAGAAATGAACAGATTTCACATATACTTCACATACTGTACATCAACTCATCGTTAGGGCACTAGCTCTTTATCTGACCCCGAGTTAACCCTTTGTGTAGTCATCGCCTACCTACGCTTGGTCTTACAAATTGCATATGTTTAAGCCTGCTGCCCTTAATACACTCTCAGCTGGCTTTAGCAGTGGGGAAAATCTATATGAGGCACACCTGCACACTTAGTGTTTGTAATCTCATGACAAAGCTAGAAAGGTAAAAATATACAAAGCTTAAGCAGTTTATTATTCAACATGAGACCTCCAACACTGGTCAGAGGAAAGAGGTCAAAGAGCAGCGACCAATGGCCTTGCAGCTTCATAATCAGAGAACGGCTCCAGCTCTAAACTAACTATTAAGTCCTTGTGCAGCCTTTCATTCAGTACCTTGAGGCGGGGAAGTTTGAGGAAGTCCTCCTGTTCAGACACTTCCAGCAGATGATCTTGGATAAAGGCATCCACCTTGGCCAAAACTCTGGCATCTCCCATAGAGCTGGCAAAGTTGCGAAAAGAGATGGCGTTCTGGGAATCCATCTTAGACAGCAGATAGTCGCCACAAATCTGGGAAGTGAGTGTGACAGGTTTGAGTAAATTATATATGTGTGCAATCCAGTTGAAACTTGCTGGATTTGATGAGTGGCGCATAAAGTTATACCGTACCTGTTTGACTCGCTCCATCTTGAACCTTTTTGCTGCTGAATACACTTCCTTGACCCGCTCTTTATCTGCCTTGAGTCTGTGTGGAGCACAGAAAAAACAAAAACAAACAAAAAACAGGTTGTTAATCATTTTCAAATGTCAAATGTTGAGAATTTTGCAATGATTAGATCAGGGACAAAAAGGTCAAAAAGGCCAAATGTGCTACTGACTGGGCAGTATAGGCGTAGTTGAGCAAGATCTCCACAGCCTCCGGGTCCAAGTCCTCAAAAGTGACATGTGAGACTCCGTGAGGCTCAAGGTCACTATTGAAGATCTCAAACAAGTAGGGACTGCAGCAAGCCAGAACAGCACGGTGAGCCATCAGCTCATGACCACACACCTGGATGAACGGGTAGAGAGAGAAAACAAACATTTTAAAATGTGTTGCTGAAGAGGGAAAAAGTATCTCTGCTCTTAAAAGAAGATGACTGATAGAAAACAACATTTGTGTCTTAGGGTTAAAGGAAACTAAAGAAACACATGATATTGATCTGCAGAAAGTCTATCATGAAAAAGAAATCTGAGTTACAACAATGCCATTTCCTGATTGGCTGCAAACGTCTTTCCAAAGTCTTATCATTACAAACGATGGAGACAGGTTCTCACACAAGCTGTGTGAACTGGTTCTCAGACTTGAGGTATGAAAACAATGAGAACAACAGAAAATAACAAATACTTGTAGTCTTATTTTCATAGTTTGCAAGTTGTTTGAGTAAAAAACAGAAAACATTCTTTCCCAGCCCCAGGGAACCATGCAGAATCTCCCTTTCACAAAACATATTAGTTTAGCCAAAACTAACATCTTGTGTGTCTCAAACTGTTTTGTATTCTCTCAAATCCTCTATTATATGGTGACCTTGGCCACTTATGTGCAGTGGCAAGTGCAAAAAACCATGTGTGTGTGTCTGTGGGTTTGCATTAAACCATACCTGCAGTCTAACATCACAGAACTGACCACTCTTTCTCAGAGCATTCATTTTGGCCACGGTAGAATCCAGGAAACTCTCATCCTCAAAGATTAAATAGCCGTTGGGAATCATCTTGGTAAATTTTGATGGTATGTCTGTGAAAGAGAAACATATTTAAAAAAAAAAAACACAGGAAAAAAGAGAATTATTCTTTTATACTGAAAGCAATAATACCCAGCATGCTATTCTTCTGTACCCTTCCCAACGTGCTTTCAACTGCACAACATAGTAATAGCTGGCTTTATTAATTGATGACCAGAGAGAGGATTAGGATTAGGTTCCTGTGATGTGCATTGTGCATTATAATCTGTCCTATGCATTAGTCATGGCCTTACCTAATAGAAAATAGTAAGTGCCACCGCAGAGAGCAGGCGAAGCAGACTGAGAACTGAATCGTCTTCACCCAAGGAGAGGGATGGGAAGCAGAAGAAATGCTAGTTGACTTCAGGGGCGTGATCAGCCGGGAGAGGGGGATCAGCCGCACGGACAAACTATCAGGCTTGAAGCGACTGTAATCAAGTCCTCGGGATCCCGTTGGCTATAGAGTTGTACTTATTCTGTGTTGGTCATACATTATAACCTAGGAGAAGGGGAAAAAAAGGAGAAAAGAGACATGAGTTTTTGATTATTCTTTTTTTTTAAAAAGAGATCGGCAAAGAACAAAAAGCTCATATTGAAATTCATTGCTGCCTATTCTTGGATCTGGAGCCGCACTCGCATGAGTCAGATCCACGTGGTAAATCGAGGCGACCTCGCACATGTGATGGCAGATGAGAACACTGCTTGCTCTCCCTCCTCCTTTTCCACTCTTTTCCCCGAACGAGTCCAAACACAGCGTAGAGTAAACCGACCTCACAGCGTTTTCCATATTCCATTTCCCCTCCACATTAATACAAAAATTCAAGGACAGACAAGATTGTGGATACACACCGACTTCATCTCACCACATATTCCTTCCTTGATTAAGATCGGGCAGAAAACAGCAGAGTTCAGCATTTCATTCCAGCATCCTGTCCACCAAAAGCCACACACGGCTGGTAGCTAAGCCCATGCCTTTGATAGTCCTCCCTTACAACACCCTCTATTAAGCGCTTCAAATCTCCACACCTGCTGCTATGTCCCACCAGGCCAAGCAAGACTGTTTAATCCGTCTCATGCCTTCAGCTCCGTCTCCACCCTCTCTGAAGCCGGACCACTCAAACACTATGTTATGTGACAAGCCCCTTTGGTTGGCTCCTCCCCACCATGAGCCCTTTCATTCAAGCACTGACCTATAAGGAAAACACAGCAGGGAAGAACTTACGACAGCATTTACACACCCAGACAGTTGGTTAGATGCAGTAATCGTCTGGCTTTTTTTTTTCTTTTCTTTTTTTAACTGCAGCGCTGCACTTTAAATTATGGTTGGCAAGCCCACATACCACGTAAACCTGGCCCCTAAGCCCCGCCTACACATGAACGTCACACCCAACATCCCACATCCCTCCCATCTCGAGATATTTTATTCTGCCAATAAAAAGAGTTAATTTTAACAAATAAATAATAAACTACCAGTGAGATCTTGAAAAATTAACATGGCTGATGTAACTTTAGGCCAAAGCACATCGACAGTATATGCCATCTGCAGTTTGAAGCTCCATAAATAAATGAGTTTTATCACCGTCTCTGCTGGAGAGAAAAGAAGAAGACGGACCACAGCAGCTGCCCCCGTAGTCTGAAACCGTATCCAGGCCCCATGTGACAAGGTTTTCATGAGCAGCCTCGCTTTGTGCAGCACAACTTGTATGAGATTATAACACATAAAAAAAAAAAAGAAGCTGTGATTTCAGTCAACTGCCCTCAACACTAATGTCAGTCAGGTTTCATACCAGCGCATGAATCGTTGTGTAAGAAAAGAGGTATTTTTACAATCTTCCCCTCAGGCAGGGGGGGAAGCTATAAAACAAAATACTTTATTATTAAACTGATTCTTTAATCTTGTGACAGCTTTATCTATTAAAGTTTCATGTCCAGCTGCTTCGAGCATCGTCATCCACCGTGAGCAGACCTGAGGTTATGTTTATCTGCTCACACAATACTGACAATGTAAAAAAAAAAAAAAAGACAGCCAGTGACATTGAAGCACACCAACAGTGTACTCTTTGTATGCAGCGGAAATAATAACCATCTGCTCCATGGTCAGATGGTTTGGAGGTAAGGTATACAAAAACACACAGTCCTGCAAACCCATAGCCAGGACAGTTTTCAGCCGACAAGAAAATAAATAAATGCTTCTTCGATTGTGAGACATCAGCACACTTTGGACTCAGCAAGTCATTCTCTACCGCCATGGGCTTCGCCATTTCATTAACTAATCCCTACAACAGCAGCAGAATAAGAAAAAGGGCCAAATTGGTTCTACAAGAAAATCACAATGCCAGTTTAATACCAAAAGCAAGCTTTACATATTACCCTCAAAGATTACACATTACGCTAGGTGATGATTTGTGTGCCAGTCATCTGAAACCATCATCTATCTGATATTTAGAATCACCCACAAACCACAAATACATGTACTTAGCCAGATCGACAAAAACAAAATACTCAAATCCAGTGACCTACTAAACTCAAAACCGCGCTGCCCAGCGGGAGCTTAATAATCATAAGTCAAGTACGAGAAGGAAAAAAAAGGAGGAATTATGTTGAGACTGGACTGTTTATCCTCTGAGTCTTTAACCATTTTTTCACCTTTACACTTTGACAGAGCACGCAGCATGATGGGAGGAGAAAGTAAAGACAGAGTTTGCAAGGAGAGGAAGACAGCTACATCATTTTAAAGGGGGAGATGGAATAAAATGAACAATGAAAATGAATTATTGGATTGCTCTGGAAACGCACCGCGCACAAATGTTATGTCACCGTGAGAGAGTTTTCTATTCAAAGGCAGTTAAACGCGCACTGAACAGCCAAGATTGTTATGTCGTCCTGCGGTTATGGGTTTGGCATAAAGTGTAAATGGCGGCAAAACTACTGAGATAAGACTACTGGATGCGCGCCACATTTCTTCTTTTCTTTTTTAATACGGGTAAATGCACAAGCATGATGGCGCGTCTTGAGATTTTGGTCTTGCGACGCTCATGCACTGAGCTGCACTGTATTTTCAGCAAGGTTGGCACGGCAAGCTATGATTTAGCGTGTCCGTGTGTGTGGATGGAGGGAACACTGACCCAGTTTTGACTGGTTATGCAACATCTGGCAAAAAAGACGCCTTGTGTGAAGGCTCAAACGCTGAACTCCTCCACATGGTTCCACCACACTTTGCCTGTTGCCGTGTTCGCCTCTTGTGTCTCCACCCCAACGGGCACTGTGAGGAAAAAACTGTCCTCACTTCTCTAGATTAATATGTTCTATACAAAAAAGCTGCTTCCGTTGTCCACAGTTGTTATATCTGAATAAGAAATAATACTATTCTTTAGATTGATGGAGATTATCTTACACAATCACTGGTGTTACTCTGGAAACAGGAGCTCGGGTATGAAGTCCAGCTACATGATGAACGCTGTGTTCAGTCCATCACACAATTGTTGCCCTCAAGGAAAATGGTTGCCCCCTTTGGTCACTTGCACGGACCAAACACGTTCATGACCGCAAACTTGTTTGAGTATACTGAAATAACAAATATCCAGCTCACTCACATACACACACAACCACACAGGCACACATACATACACAGCAAGCTTGAAGGGCAGACTTTGTGAGCTGGACATGTTGATCTATGGGCATGCGCTTGACAACCAGGGAACAAAGACGAAGAGCACAAAAGCCTAAAAGAGAAAGAGTGAGATTGTTCACAAATTTGTCACAGAGGGTTGCTCTGAATGTATTTTCTCTCTCCATTTTTCCATCTGATTAGCCAGGCACAAAGCTGCAGGTCTGACACTTGGTCAGGAGGACTATCAATGGTTGTTTGACACCCCTCCCCCCAGTGGCGAAGGGAGGCACTGCCAGATATTTCACCCACTTTTCCTGTGTGGAAATTTACCACTTGAAACAGATCGTGAAAACTGCACTCTAATGAGATAGTAACAGCGATTATGGAGGAGAAAGGAAGCAAACGGCGACACACTCTATAATATCTCAGATGACAATAGAGCAACGAGGAAAATGAGGAATAAATCGATTGAGATTTGAGAAATCACAACCACTATAATCCGCCTTCATAATGTAACCTAGAGCAACTCGTTTACATCACAGTGGAATAAAAATGAGAATATCTGCGCGTCAATTAAGGTGTTGTAAAATAGAAATCGTGATTTTTACAGTTTCATATATGGGAATTTTCCACGTGGTTGCCAGCCCTCACAACCGGATTAACCAGCACAGTCGGCCAGGACTAGACTGGAAGCAGCCGGGAGACAGTTTCCTTTCCTGCAGCACTTTATAGGCCACAAACAATTTCCTTTAACCAGACGGATCGATAACAGCACACCCAATAATAATCATAATAATGCTGAATGAAGTTAACGTCACACAGACAGACAAAAGTGAGGCGTCGATTTTCATTTTTTTTTTTTACACAACATGGCACTAAGCGGATCGGAGGGGTGAGTAAAGGACAGGATGTACCCACACTACGTTACCCACCCTGCCAGTGTCATCCCCCCACCCACCACCCCCATAGTGGGCAAGTCCCTACATCCATATACACCCAGTAGTCCATGTTTGTCTATTCGCTGCAAAGCAATGCCATTCATCCCCCTCCCTCCCTCCCTCCTCGCCTCCTCCCTCATCCTCCTCCTCCCACTCTGTGCTGGAGTAATGTACCCGAGCCATCATGTCTGGCTGAGAGCCAAGAGGGGTCTGCACATACATACATCCCGCCGCCAGAAACTGGGTCAAGAAGAAAGCCCCCCCCCCCCCCCCCACCAGGAATCGGCCCAACCCGCAGATAATATATACACTAGACAGGTATGTAGGTAGCTCAGGGCGCGTGTTAGCTAGCGCGTGGTGGTGCTACAACAGCCACACCGGCGGCTTTTTAACAACCATGTCGGACACATCATCCAGTGAGTCGATGACATGTGTCCTCAACCAATGCAAGAGAGAGAGATGCCGCCGGTGTATTTATTAACTATTTGTCACGGAGAGCCAAGTGGACTGTGTCGTTAAATAAAACTGTAGATCTCTAACGTTATTATGCGGAAAGAGCGGTTTTTTTTTACGTGACGTTGTTCGCGCGCCACGAACGTTAAGAGGCGTTTTTCTTTTTACACAAAACTGAGCAAAGACACCGGTTTAACACGATGTTAAAAAGCAATATGTGGCTGAATAACGAGCTGCCAGATGTTCCCAGTGACAGTAGGTTTCTCCCTCCCCCGTTTCTAACGTTACACATGTGACAAAGACACGACTAATGTACGAAATAAATTAAAAATCTTACCTGAGGCGTTTGACAACAAACGATATTAGGCATATTTAATGCGAATTCAGAGTTGGTTGGTTTCGTGTTTTAAAAAAAGCAACGACGCAACGCGGCTACAGGCAGGCACAGCTGGCTCCGGGGTTGTGGTGGTGGCAGTGGCGGTGGTGGTGGTGATATTATAGGCGTAATGTTCCCGTAGTTGTAGGAGGAGAAGCACGTCCACTCTCCGTCCGGTCTGAGCTCGCTCTGACAGGCGGGACGGCGAGAAGCGCGCTCCCGCTGAAGAGCAGCCCGCGAGCGCCACGCCGCCTGTGACGTAGGTGGGCGGAGCCTCTTTTTTTTTTTTTTGCCTCTACTGGAAGGAAGTGACCAAATCCGCCCCTGCCAGGGTGAAATACTGGTGAAATACAGTAGTAGCCCATATGAGGGGGATCATAGACATCTGTGGTTAAAAAAAACAAATAGATAAAATAAAAACAAAGATAGCTACAGCTCTGGAAATGATCAGTTCCTCTGGTTTTACTATTCATATGTAGCCTATGTGTGAGTAAAATGAACACATTTGTTTCATTCTATAACCTACTGACAAAATTTCTCCCAAATTGGAAATAAAAATATTGTCATTTAGAGCATTTATTTGCAGAAAATGGCAACAGGTCAAAATAACAAAAAACATTCTGGTCTTGTATAATGCAAAGAAAACAAGTTCATATTCATTTTAAAACAACGCAACACTACTTTTTAAACTTAGGAAGAGTTTAGAAATCAAAATTGGTGGAATAATCCCAATTTTTAATCACAGCAGTGTGTTTTTTTAATAATCTTTCTTCCTCATTAAATATGATTTGGTTCAGGTGA
Organism: Trachurus trachurus; assembly: GCF_905171665.1. Classification (NCBI taxonomy): domain Eukaryota; kingdom Metazoa; phylum Chordata; class Actinopteri; order Carangiformes; family Carangidae; genus Trachurus; species Trachurus trachurus. The sequence goes on along the minus strand of NC_139898.1, from coordinate 24,509,271 downwards.
TCAGCTAAGTAGAGTGAGGTGTGAGGAGTTCAATAGACACTGGAATTGATGACTGCCATACATGTAGGCTTAGAGAAGCTGATTTATTAAGAACATTTTGGAGTGGTTTCTTTTTTCCAGAGCTGTATGTATAAACTATATAATAAATTAAAAAAACTGATTATGAATCTCTACTTAAAACACATTTCTTGCGTTTAACATTTTCTGATTTGACCTGAGTTCAGGGCTCCATACTGCTCCTAAATGGGGGGATTTTGCCCGTAAAATTTGAGACGGTGCAAGTACATTTTTCATCTACTTGCACATGTGCAATCAGTATTTGCCTTTCTTTTTTTCTTTTATGTAACACCGGTGAAAAATGAAAGCGAGACTCAAAGAATCTGATATCTGTCATTACAGGTGGCAGATCAATGTGTGTGAGTGATGATCATGAATATTTGCTTTGCAAGTTGATTCAGGGTGTGTGCCTAAATTTTCTGCTTGCGCTCCTAAAATCTTAAATTAGGGGCCACTGTGCTCCTAAAAAATGTTAATCTGGAGCCCTGGAGTTGTTTCCCACCGTCAAATACCTGTTTCTTTCTATATAGCCCTGCCAGATGTATTGTCATTTTAATGTTTAATGTTATCCCCTGTGATATTCTTTTCTCTTTTTTAACTGTTATCCTCATTTTCTAGCTCGTTTGATAAGATAAGTGCTCTATAAATAAAGTTTATTATTATTATAAAAAGTATAACTACATTTTCAACCACCAAACGCTTTCAATGATATACACTGAAGTGGATATTCAGCTCATTTAATTATAGGATGTTTAAGACTGTATTTAAACAATGGCTTGGCACTAATATGAATGTTATTGCAGGTTTTGTTTGCTGTAAGCCTTCATTCTACTGTTATCATAACACATCCTGTCCCAAACAGCTCTCAATTGAAGTGATGGATTTCACAGACCACTTTTTCTGCATAAATAAGAAGTCACTGTTCTGTATTTAACAAATAAAGTTGGTTTCTTTCAGAATCTGTGTTTTAGTATGAAATTCCCCCTATGTCTGTTGATATTCTCCTGCATTAGCTGGAATAGGGGAAGAAGGAGGAAATATGAAACAAAAGAAGGAAATGGGATAAATAAGGCAAACAGGATGTACAGTTATATGGGGGAAAAAATTAAGGCAGTTCAGGAATGAAGTGGATCAAACTTGAGCTGAAGTATAATACAGTTCTTGACGAGATGTACATACAGAGTAATGAATAACCAACTCTGCTTTGCAGTGTGACGTCAGAGAGCAGGTCAGCTTTAACAGTGGCGCACTGTGTCAGTGGGATTCAGCTGCGAAGCTCAAGGACATCTCAGCAAAGTGGATGTTTGCTGTGTGAAATCAAAGTCCACATGTTTCTGGGTCTAACTAACCAGGGTCCAGCATTGTTTCTGTGCAGTCTACTCCTCATTCATGTGTGCATCGATTTCTCCGTCTTCATTTGCTGTATTCTCTCCTTTTAATCCACCAGTCTTTCAATTCACACCATCAGTGTGTGCCCCAATTACTGGTTGTCATTTGTCATATTCTCAATGTGTGAGTCATGACAGCATGCTGGGACAAGCAGCACCACTGCATAAGTCGTTTGATGTCCATTAAGAGGGAACATCCGGGCTAAGACCTCTACACAGACAGCATCATAGAGGAGGAGTAGGAACCCATTCACCTGCCCGGCTAAAGAGAGCTTAGTAGCCTACTACCTTAGTACGTCAGTAATTAGATTAGAGGATAAGAATCGCTGCAATACCAATGTGTCATGTGCCTTTCTATCTGCATGGTGGCTGTGTGTGTGTAGTAGTAGTAGTATTTGTCTGCATGTGCTGCCCTTGTACAATGTATTTCACTGATAGCTGCACAAGAGCATTTAGTCACAGCCTTAAAAAGCACGCTGACCATTGTGTGGAAAACCACAGTGATAACAACCAAAGCCAGGGGTCCAGTCAACACAGATTAGGTTTATCAACACAAAGTAATCTCTTCATAACAGTTCCTGTGCTGGCATTAGTACCACAACACAACTGTGCCTCCATCCATGTGCGGGTGACATTCCTGACAAGGTGAAAGAAGTTGCTGCTGGCTCGTGGTCAAGGAAATGGGTGGCTGGTTGCCATGGATGGACACCTGCATTATATTTCACCTCTGTTTTTTTCTTTCTTTCTTTTTTTTTTTGTAGCTGTGCCGATATGTGTGCCAGGACTGTAGAGGAAGCACCTCCATATACACAGCACAGGAAAATAAAGGTCGCTTAGCCATGGATGTTTTTAACCAAACATTTCTAGGTAGATGCAGTGTAGCTAGTATACGTCATCACTGATGAATCTGTTCAACACCATGTGATTGCCGAACACATGCTTGTGTAAAAACCTGGAGGAGGTATGATACTAATAGGTTGAATTCATGTATTTCAGAGTGCAAACCATGAGTCAGCAGCACCATATCTGTTATCTCAAGGATTCTTACTGCTCATTGTAAGTTTTGTGTTTGGGTTGTCTGACCTCAGCGCTCTGCTGCTGACTGCCTGCAGAGGTGAATGAAAATTCCCTGGCAAGAAGTCGGTCCATCTCTGCAGCTCAGTGTCTGCAGCCACAGACATGGTGATTACAGCTGATGGACGGTGGCCAGTCAACCCAGCCTAACTTATCAGTTTCTCAACGAGGTGTTTTTTAGGAACTGGAGCGGGACCAAAAAAGTGGAAAACAAAGCTGAAGAAACATGAAAAATGAAAAACTGCTGACCTAGTCGGAATTTTTTTTTTTTTACTTGATTCAACCGGATAGAGGGTGGACAGATTATCCCTATGATGTATAGTACTTTTATATGAGATATGAATGAAAATGTCTTGTCATGAAAATGTGGACATGTGGTACATCAAAACAAAACCTCAAAACAAAAGGGGGCCGAGCCTTTCGTTCGGTGGCCCCCAGACTCTGGAACGCTCTTCCCCCACACTTAAGAGCCTCTGCGTCGATTGAAGCCTTCAAGGCGCAGTTAAAAACGTACCTGTTTCGACAGGCTTTTGAACTGCATGGCACTTAATTACTGTTGTTGCTTTATTCTTTGCTGCTCTTCATCTATGTATATACTGCATTGTCTTATTATGTTTCATGAAGGACTCTGCTGCTCTTGTTGTGTTGTTTTATTATGTTTTGTGAAGCACTTTGTGACTTTGTGCTGCGAAAAGTGCTATATAAATAAAGAATTATTATTATTATTATTATTATTATTATTACATAGTTTTTAACAACACCACAACTACAAAAATGAATAAATAAGACAACAGGACAAAACTTATAACTTGAAATGCAGCGGCCAAATCAGGAACCTGTTATTGTATCCATAGTGGTATACTATACATATATCATATAAACACTGAACTAGAAAAGCTCAGCTTCCCAAAATCTGGTGTGAGGGTAATTTTGACGTAATTTTGAAAGTTATGTTTGAAATGCTTGAAAAACATAGATGACAGCATCATTTTTACTGCAATTAAACGGGCCTCTTAATATTATGACAAAAAACCATAAGGCATTTGTAAAAATCCTGTCTTGAGAAAATTGAAATTACCATCTGTCCTGAAGGGGATAGATAGATAGATTTGATGCTTCAGTGAGCAAAAGCAAATGAATAAAAACAGAAGCATGCCTGACATCACTGCATGAATACATTTGGATCTTCTGCAACAGTCACATCACGTCTTATGATGGCATTTCATGAATCAGCATAGCTACATCATGTCACACCCTTGACAGTAAAATTGAAAAAAAAAGATATTACACAGTGTGTCGGGTGAACAATATCTTGGCTGATGCATTTTTATCTCTTACGTGTTTTTTATTAAATAGCCCATTGAATCAATGACAAAAGAGAAAAAGAACTGTGTGAGAGTGTTGCCTTCAACTAATGCCAACACAAAGGAGGCAGCTCTCATTTTGCTGAGTCATGTTGTAGACTCTGGCGCCCCCTTCATTCCTTTATTCTACAGAGATTTGTTCAGCGAAGCTGCATAAATGTGTTCTGACAAGGACACTATGAATATTTTAGGTATCTGGGCCCGGCAGTAACACGTGGCTGGACCGCTGTGTCGCTGGAGCTGGAGACAAGCAGGAGGTTTAAAGTCCTAATGTCAAACTATTAGAGTGGCACAGCAGTGTTTAAAGGAAAATAGTCCATGTGTTAATTTAATTTAAATTGAAATATTTTAATACGAGTGAGGGCTTCAGCAGCTATTTACAGATTTTATGTTGTTATCATAAATGTGACACCGTAAAGTTTGTCTATTTTTAGTCTGATCTCATGGTGGAAAGGATTTCAATAGTGACGTCATTCCTCCCTGTCCCTCACTCTGGGGCACTGGAAAAAGAGTAGGCTATAGTAGTGCCACGTGAGTGTGTAGTTACATAGTCCTCTGATAAGGTTCTGATAACTCATGTCAACCTGGTCATGACAGGCCGGCGACTGATGAAACAGAGGCAGTGGGTTTAGGATGAGAGGACAAGCCTCTTTAGTTTTAGTGACATCCAGGCTGTGGCCTACTTTCTGCTGTGTGGGGCCTGAGACATGGCACTACTTATGAGTCAGAGAGGCACTAAACAGAAAATGTTGATTATTTCCCGAGAATCCAGACTGCAATGTTTTATCAACACAGATATGATCTCTCCTCCTGTTTCACATGGTTACACTTAAAGGGGACTGGCACACAATGTAGAAATGAGATGGCTGATTTCTGTGCCTCACGACAGCTCGTTCTGTATTATTGAACATGCAGTACTCTTCTTTACAAGTTGAAGAAATCTGCGACCTTGTCACTTGTTCAAATGATCCACAGACCAATAACTGAAATACAGTTTTTTCTTCCCTGCAGCCAAATGAGGAATGCCACATCAATCTGCCACATTGTCCAAACACAGTTAAGTGAACAGCTCCCTCACAGTCATTACTTCAAAAATGTGCATGCGTACGTGTGACAAACCATGACTTTGACTTGAGGAATGCTTTAATCCCAACCAATCAACTGTGCTTAAATTAATAACTCCATTTTGGCACATTCAGCTAAAATTAAAGTAACACAATGGCATTCATACACTGATTTCATTTTAGCTGCAGTCATAGTGTCTGCTGCTTTTTCAAATATACATGAAGCTAAATGTGCAGGTTAACATAAACATGCTACATGCCATAATCTACAACCTCGTGAAACAGCTGCTGTATAAACAGGTAACAACGTGAGCAATCAAATACAGGTGGATGATAAGTTAAAGCCAACACCCTCTAGTGTAACTGATAATTGTGAATATGCAGACCCACAAAGACTCAAGTGTAGCCTGGTTGTTCCCACAGAACTGTGCCAGGATCTCCTCTGGTTTCCACCGGAGGAAGAGTCACAAGAGAGTCACAAGAGTCCGGCTCTGTGTCCCATGTTTGTATACAAAACCTTTCTCACACTTCAGTGTGGTACGAGGGACTCTCCATTTTCAAGCCCTCCACACTCCTGTTCTCTGTCCTGCACTAGGAAGTGGGTCAGTTGAGACACACAGAAACAAGAGCACAGCACACACACGCACGTACACACACACACGCACATGCACTAGTGCAATTTTGCCAAAATGTGACTTGATTAGTTGCTTGCAGAGCTGCTATCTTGTTGCATTGATCTCCCTGGAGGCCATGCCGACTCCCAGGTAATATACACTAGGTGCTCTGATTAACTTAGAAACAACAACAGAAACAGTCTGTGTGTTTTCATTAAAACCCTCCATCGCCCTCATAACCCTGTTGTTTTTCTCTCCAGTAAGCCAGAACCCACCTGTGTCACTCAGCTCCAGTTTCTAGGGATCGTAACATGAACGTGTTTTCACTGCTGTCCATACATCTGGGTTTTCAAGATGTCAGAATCCAAAGTCTCAAAATTGCACATCATTTGTGCTTTTAGAGCTTAGACATTCACATGTAACTGTGGTATGCATGAACTGAGTTCAGAGGTCAGGCTCCTTGAACCCCGCCATCATGTTTTGCCCTCTGAACTCTGTATTCAAACAGTGATGTAACACTGCAAGTCTTTCCACATCTTGAGTTACCTTCACAAACAGGATGAATGATCTTAAAGCCAATAGGTTAAACACGAACAAGCCATAGGAATAAAGGCTTTTTAACATTTTTTAAATCACTTTTAACTCATATAATTTTCCCATCCAAAGAGCACCAACAATTTCCCAGAAGTCCCAGAAGCGCTCCTTCACAGACATTTTGAATAGTTCGCTCAGTGTTGAACAAATGCATTTAACTTCAGTAAATCTCAGAAATTAAGACCATTGCAATGGAAAATATGATTAAAGGGATAGTTCACCCAAAATTCAAATTTCACTCATTATCTACTCACCCTCATGTCGACTAAGGGCTGGGAGAATTTTCAGAGTCCTCCGTGCCATCTCTGAGTTACAGGGGGGTCCGCGCAGCAGTATTTGTCCATATAATGGTTGTGAATGGTGCTCACTTTTCTTCGTCCAAAAAGACACACCAAAAAACATCCAAATACCTCCATACTGCTCGTCTGTAATGTCCCTCTTGTATTGAAGCCCCGACATGAGAAATTGTTCCGAAAAAATTAAATAAGTCTATATTTTAAGCTTGTTTGTAGCGGAAGCTCCCAGTGTCTCAGTTCACTGCTCTGCCTGTGCACTGACCGGCGGAACAATTTCTCATGTCGCATGTTCACAACCATTATATAGACAAATACTGTTGCGCGGATCCCCCTGTAACTCAGAGAAGGCACAGAGGACTCTGAAAATTCTCCCAGCCCTTAGTCGACATGAGGGTGAGTAGATAATGAGTGAAATTTGAATTTTGGGTGAACTATCCCTTTAAGACACGACTGTACAAAAGAGGATAAACAGAACAAATGGTTTGTTTGTGAAATTTTATCAATTAACAAACCAACAAGCTTTTATCATCTTAATTTTTGTTTCTGAAATTAAGACCATTCCATGACCATGTAATGAACTCAAAACTTAAGGGTGTGACAGGAAATGTGACAAGTATGTGAACAAAAGCAGAAAAGTCACTTTAAGGTCACCTGTTTTACTCATCCCATGAGGGTCAGAGTTCATTTTTGAAATGTCACAGAAGCAATCAACAAACCAAAAAGCCTTCATTCTTGGCATCTCAGAAAAAATGCACAATGCATTTACGTAAAAGCTTGAGAGTGGCCAGTCCGGAAACAGGACAAATACGTGAGCAAATTACTAATAAAAGTCGCTTCTTAAAAGTCATCATAATCTTCATCTCACCTGTTTTTCTCATCCCAGTATGGTGCAGGTTTGTTCTGGAAATGTCAAAGAGTCAGTCAACAACCTTTCAGCATCTGAGGCCGCTATTTAAAAGCAACATAAATCAATATGTGGGTCAATTCAAGAATATCATATCAACAGAAAAAAGAATAGAAAACAGCCTGCTGCTCTGTAGGGTGTGTGCGTGTGCATGTGTGTGTGATTGGATGTGAGGCACGACACTGATTAGTACGACACATGATCACTCACACTGTTCATGCTGATGGCCTCGCATGGCTCCAGTCTAAAAACATGCAAATCTGTAGACTAGCATGTGACAGTGTGTTTGGTCTCAGATAATTCCTATCACTGGCGGCTCCAATCTGTTCCTTTCTGCTTCTCTCTTTCTCATCTCCTCTCTCTCTCTCTCTCTCTCTTTCTGTTTCAGCCTGTGATTCTTCTCCTTTCTGTTCTAGTGAATAAGGTTTGTGCCAGAAGTGTTAAATGCTCATTTCATCTGAGACACATGAATGAATGGCATTGGTCATCCTTTTTTTTTATCCATCTCTCACCAGTATTTTAATCTGATCCGAGCCGTCTCTCTCACTGAGCTCTATTCCTCGCGAGTGTTAACACAGGATTATCTCAGCTGAACTCATAATATCTCAGACACATTACACAGAGCCAGAAGCAAGCATAACTGAATTTCACAAGAAGTAACAAAATAAATAAATGAATTAAAGAAAAAAGAGATATGCATTAGTATCAAAGAAGCCTCGGGTCAATACTGAAGAAGCACATACAAAATATCACCCAAAAGATGATGTTTACAACAAGAAACTGAACTGTGCTTACTATGAGTTATTCATGATAAAATCCACATCACAGGATGGCAACTCTCTGTATTCCCACACGCGCTGCAGAGTCCTCTGGGTGTTATGTTTACTCCAGGACAGGCACTGAGGAGTGAAGAGAGGGCATAAAAAAAAGAAACTAAAGAGACAAACATGCTTGCTCCTCTCTTCTTAAAATGGAAACTACAACTCTAATCCAACCTGAAGCCTCTCATCATCTCTTGATCTTTTGACTCTTGACTCACTTAACCCATTTGTTCACTGTGATATTAGCTTGCTGTGTCACTTTAGTAAAGATAATCCCATTTCTTCTTGTGCTCTTTAATCCTCACTGCAGCTACAAAATCTTCTGTAGTTACTTTTTTTTTTTTTTTTTTTTTAACAACTCTGATGTTTCACTGTGATTATGTTGATTAAAGTTCATGCACCAGCCGGCCAGCTCCCTTTGTTGTTTGACTGCTCTGTGCCTTTCTTAACGAGTCTTTAATATCTCTCAGCGTTCCCCCATGGTGACGGTAGGGTGCTGAGAAAAGCTGCCAGCACTACCTAATTAGTTGTGTACCAGTGGCCAGCTCATCACACTGTACTTTCCATAATGAGCTAGTTAGCAGCATATCCCCTTTGAGGAATAGCACAATGATACACATTAGTATTGTGTGCACTGCTGGCGATGATGATGGCTAGAAAGTTGGATTTGAGGCCGTGCTGAATGAACAGCTTTATCAACACTAATCATCACATTTTAGCATCGTTGGCTCTCTGTGTATCATCAGCACTGTATGAGCTTTTTTATCAGTCTTTATTGAAATGTATTTACCTGCTAAAGATAGTATAAGTACAGCCTTGGCAATAAAACACAGGTGTGTCTACAATGATGATTTGAATAACTACGACAGAGTAAACAGGCAGTAGCAAAAATCTGGATCGCCTCCATGCACGCAGTTAATCATTATTCTTTTTTTTTATTTATTTATTTTTTATTGTGAAGTTGGACAGTACAGTGGACAAAAACAAAATGTGACACAGATAACAAGAACAAATTGTGAAACAGACAACAATATTTGTGTTATTATGTGTGTGTAAGTGTGAGTGTGTGTGTGTGTGTGTGTGTGTGAGTGCGTGTGTGTGCGCACATGTGATATCTATGCAGGTTGATAACAGTAATGATAATAGGCTAATAATAGTAATACTTCAATTAGGTAAAAGAAAAAAAAAAAGATAAATAGTTAATAATAGACATGGGGGGGGGGGGGCAAAAAAAAACAAAAAAAGGAGAAAAGAAAAGAAGAGGAACGTAACAATAGTAATATTAATATCAACAACAATGCTATACTAATGATAATGATGAAGAATAATGACGATCGTTAGTTAATCATTATTCTGTTCACACTCAGTAATTGTTCAAAGGGGATCCACTGTTAAAGTGAGCAGTGTCCCCAGAGTGCCGACAACTGGGGCACAGAGCTGCTGATGTTGCAAAAGGAGCCCCCTCCCCCCTCCCCCCCTCCCCCACTGTGTCTCTGACCTGCTGAGGGGGTTATCACAGAAACAAGTGGACATAAAATGTGACCTAGATAACATCATCGGTAAAACTCCAACAGGTTGAGACATACAAGCACATGGTGCGTTCACACAAACATAATCACACACATTTGCACATACACACACACACACACAGTGGCGACTGGCTATCAGTGACATTTCTTTTAAACGGTTTAACTTTTAACCAGCGTGCTTCCACTTTGACCTCAGTCGCTTTTATCCAGTTAAGTTATATCTGGAGTTACACGGGGACGTCCACCAGCAGTGTCACAGTAGCTGCATGTGGTTCATTATTGATCCCAGAAAGGCAATAGATAGATTGACTTCAATGCACATACATGCATTTGCAAAGAATTACACCGATAAAAGTTCATTTTTAAGTGCTCTTGTATATGAGATTCCTCTGCTGTCTGCATCCATGATCTCAGAAATAATTAAAGGAATCATAATGAACTGAAGCATTATAGATTTTGTGTCTGTTAACAGAGTGAATGATTTGTCACACAGTTCAAATCAAGATAAATGGTTAAAGCCTCAGAACTGAGAGGCAGAATAAGTAGGTCTGCATAATTGCATTAATGTCTTTTCTGGGGCATTTGACCTGGTTTCTACATCCGCTTGTCTCTTTAAGGTGAACTCTGATATGAAAAGGTGCAGGTTGAATTCTGTTTTGTAATGTGGGGCATAGTTCTTATAGCCTACAGTACGTATTGAACTCACTTTGTATTCAAGTATTTCGAACTGAATGCATGAAAAGTTTCACCTTTCCAGTACAAGCTGCCTCTCAGGAGTTTGATGAACTTTTGCAGTAAGTTTCTAATGTACTTCTCTCTTCCTCTCTCTCCACTTCAGGGTCTGTGCTTATGAAAGCAAATTCTGCAGGCAGATGATGCTGAGTTATAGACCAAATGAGCAGTGTTGTTCAAGAGGAGGCCATGACATTTACAGTACAAGCCCCACAGAGCGTGAATTAGTTGTGAAAACAGATTGGAGTACTATTGCATGTTGATGGATATGTGGCTGTCTGGCTATGTCTTTCACTTTGGTATGCATGACAACAAAGCGCACTCAGAGGTCTTTGCAGCTGTATACTGCAACAACTTGCATAGGTACTTCCTGTTTATATCCACAAGCTCACACAAATAGAAACAATTGGCCACACACACACACACACACACACACACACACACACACACACACACACACACACACACACACACACACACACACACACACACACACACACACACACACACACACACACACAGCACATACAGTGTGTTTGCATACAGTTGAAAAATTGTCAATCATCCTCTGTGCTGATGTGTTATTCAAGCAGCTTCTGTTTTTATCATTAGTGTCTGCGATGTGCTTTGTTATGGCACCAACAGGAAATGTCAGCTGGCATATTCCACTGTGGCAGACCATAATATTTACTTTACAAATTGAATCATAACAAATCCGTGGCTGACTCACTCTATCAGGCATGAAAATGCAGAAACAAACAGAGCACAACTAAAGACATAACACTGCATTTAAGAATGGCAATGTGAACAGTAGGGGTTGCATGACTTTAGATTTTTAAAAGTCGACTCTAATGTTATGAAAGTCGAGTCGACGTCGACTAGTCGCTGATGATGTCATTCATATTTTTCCCATCATAAATTACAGGAGGAGGGAAATGCTTTGCAACAATCTGTAGATTATTCACTGACAGACGCTCATGCACAGAAATGAGTCCACAGAACAGCAGCTTTAGCCTATAAACAACAAGCTGTAAATCAGTTTGTTTTTCTGTAACATGCACTCATACAAGTGCAAAAGATAATACTGTAGCTCCTGTCCGTTAAACAATTAGGGAGGAAAACGACACACAGGCCTCGTCACCGTCACAGTCCTGCTCACTCACAGTTTCACTCACATTTTTTTTCTGGTTGGTTGTTGCTGTTGTTGGTTGTCGTTGTGCGCGACGTAAAGCTGTTGATATGAGCGGAGTTTTTTTTTTTTTTTTTAATTGCCGACAGCCCGACACACTGGCCGCGGCAGCGCAGCGCCTCACAAGCGCTTGGCGTCTCACAGGCAGCAGCTTCTCCTGCTCTCTCCGCTCCGGTCAAACATCGACCTGTCTGTAGGCTACAGGTCTGTCTATAGCGCTGTATGTATGGATGTGTGTCTTGTGTGCAGACGCAACTGACAAATATCTAGGCGGACAAGCAAACTTAATCATCATTTATTTTATTTTGAAAATTGACCGGATTCTCTCGCCTTTTCTGTGCCCGACTTCCTGTCTGGTACGCGCTCGTTCTATCCAGCTTGACGGCGCTCGTATTTTTTTCATTCAGCGCACTCAGCTGTTGTTTCAAGCCGCTACTCTTGTAGCCTACTGTTACATAATCAGCGACTAGTCGACGTCAAGCTGAAAACGTCATTGTGGAGCAGTAAAGTCGACTAGTCGATTAGTCGACTAGTCTGTGCAACCCCTAGTGAACAGTGCATCATAAAATGCATGATAACCTTATTAAGTTACATATTTTACATTATGTTTTCATTTTGTCTCTCTTGATTCCTCTCTCCTTCCCAACAAATCAAACTATATATGTCATATATCTTATCTGTTTAATGTATGTCATCTCGTCACGTTATCTTATGTTATGTCCTATTTTGTTATGTCTTGACATGTTATCGCGTTCTTTGTCTTTATCTTGCTTCAGTGTTTACACAAGAGCTGCAACTTCAATGATTTTATTGCTCTGAAGAAGTGTTGGTCTGTCGTCATTGATGAATATTCAAGTTTCCTTCAACATTACAACCAAAGATATACAAATGTTAGAGCATGTGTTTTTTGATTATATGCTTGCGATTATTAAAAAAAAAAAAAAAGTAACAGGTAGTGAGTAATAACTTTAGAGCTGAAAAGAGCAAAGGAGAAGATTGTTGTAAGAGGGACAACAGATGAGACGGTGAGCTGGCAACGTGAGGTGACTCCTAAAATGCTCCGGTAGATGCTTTAATAATGCAGCTGCTTCAGATGGAGTGGTTTCTTTTTAAATATAGTCTTAGTCATATTATGGCTCAATTCCATGAACATCCTGTATTTTCTTCAATGTCACATTCCAGTAGCAAAGAGCAGTGTTGATATTTTGACCATGACTCTGTGTTTTGGCCCAGAAAGAGTTGCTCTCTTTTTGTAGCATCCTCTCTTTGGCCTTCCTCGAGGTCTCATCCTGTTAAACAGATTGATTGGTGAGATCACTGGGGTAGAGAGATTGATGGAGGACATACTGACAGTAATGTACATGTCAGATGAGTAAGTTTACTTAAATTGCCCCTGAGTGACAGATTAATGATAATGATTATGTAAAAAAAACAGTATCGTAGAAGTGATGGATAGTGATGAGACATACACAAAATGTACACATGCGTGATGGATCGATGTTCTGTCTTTACTTTCCAGAGCTTCTTCCTCACGTGGCCTGGAGCACACATACAACATGTGCACTCACTCAGCCAGGTCAGAAATAATAAATCCTGGCCTTCATTGATGACCAAGGTCACAGCAGCTATAGAGCCCATATACTTGCACAGCCTCTCGACCTTGAAGGGAAAGCAGCGCTGTGTGAAGTGTTATTGTTGCAGTGCAGTCTGTCTGTCTGTGTTGTCAAATGCTTTGCTTTAGAGACAACAAAACAACAAATGTCATGTTGCTTCACCAGGAACTGAAGCATCTGTCACACTGACCTGCATACACAGACGTTTAGTTTATGCAGGAAAAAAAAGTACACACACACACACACATACACACTTGCAGAGAGCAGCAGCGGCACCCACTCTGATCTCTGTTTAGGAAAAACCTGCACTGACCTTGTCGATACTCCTCCTGCCATATATAAATCTGCTCGCGAGCCAACATCCCTGCATGTGTTACCATGGTGAGGTATATTAGTAACCTGAAACCTGTACACGTGAGTTTCTGTGGTCGCACTGAGGCAGACACCATTGGAATATCAATTTGTCTTTCAAACATAGGATGATGTTGGAAAAGAAGACACATTGTCTATTTCTGCACCATGATGACGAGTGTTGTGTTTTGTGTTTAGAGTAAGCACGTGTTTTTGAATGGAGTGGTGTCGACCCAGAGCCTGATTGAAAGAGCCTGTTTCTAAACAACATGCGAAATGAGGCATGAAAACTGGATTCGACCAAAGACATCAAACTTATTTTGATTAAAAAAAACGATGACTCATCCCTGTAAATGTGATTCTCATCTCTCATGCGCCGTTTTTCAAGGTTTTTTACAAGGGTCATTGTAAGAAAGATGTTACAAATTCAAATTCACACTGGGTCTATTGTGTTCAAGGATGTCAGTGTGCCAATGTGGCGATGTTCAAAACACCAGGACCATGAAAAATAAAACGACTTCAGCTTTCAGTAACTTAATTACCGATTCTGTGCTTTTTACTGTGACATATCAATTTGTATTTCCTGAGAAAGGCCTGTATAAATATTTTTGTATCCTATGTTGTCATGGCTGCATCATGTTAATATTAAACCGTTTAGGTTCAAAGGCTTTTCTTAAAAGCCCAATACTAGTTTTCTATTAACTGTAAGAATTTTTCTTACACAGTTGACAAAACAGACCAGAGCAACAATCATTAATCTGCACCAGAGTTAATGGTTTTCTCAAGGAAAACCACGAGGAGGTGAGCTAATTTAAGAACATAAATGAAATACCATAAAACACAGTGTCTTTGACATTTTATTTTTGGCCACGCCTACATTGTGTTAAAATCGAACAAAGCTTAGATAAAAAGTTTTACACTAGCAGCAGAGGCTAATATGCTAAGCTACCTATCACCATGTTAAATTGATGATTTGGGGGAAAAACTTAGGCCTACTTGACATTTGACGCACAGTAGTGTGCACCTGCAATTAGGCAGATCTTTATGTCTTCATAAAATTCAAATTGAGTTAAACAAAATTCATTCTTTTTACAGATTTATTGGGAAAGTCGCCGTAGAGACCAAAACCCCATTTTGTACCAGGCTATAATTTTTTCTGCTGTAAATTTGAACGTTTTACTGTAACATGGGAGTCAATGGGGCTGACCCTGAAGCAACTTCAAAGGCTGAACACATGAAGCCGACACGGAAGTAGCTAACAGAAACTGCACTTCTTCAACTGGCCGCTTGAGGCTGGCTCACGTGTCCGTTTGGTTGGCTTTAAACTACTTTCCAATATGGCGAATGCGGTTTGATGGGTTTTACGCGCGCGCAATCTGGCGCATGAGTCTGGCGATATGCGGTGTATCGTTGTCCAGCTACTATTCTGATATAAACCTACACAGACGACGGGTTTGGAAACTAAACTTACATCAAGTGTCAAGTCAATTAAGCGTCTGACGTCATGTAAGTTCGAGACATAATGTTGTCACATAAATATCGCAGCTATGTTCACAAATATCTCAGTAAGCGTCAAACACAGAGAGGGAGCTTCTCTATTTGCTGACCTGCAAAATAAATAAATAAATAACTGTAGCCACAGATATTAAATGCATGAGCCAGAGGCCTTGTGGCTTGTGGCTTTGGTCACCAGCTCTGCTTATCTGTCTGTCATTAGCATTTTCATCATTTGCTAACCAGCTAATTGTTTTTCCAGACTGTTTTCTCTTCCCTTTACGTTATATAGGCTATGTAGCTATAGATCTAGTCTCATCTGACTGACATGACCAGAATAAAAATAATGTATTTTTTTTTCTCTCAAATCATGCAAGAAGCTGTGTGACTCATAATATCTCGTTACTTTCTCTAAGTGGTTTTCATTTGTTTACATTGAACTTTACAGGCCTCCTCTTCCACCAGTGGAGTTTATCCTTCAAGCTTCATCACTGAACACCAGAAGAACACATTATGAGGTATTGTGCATCAGTGACTTTTTTTATGTTCATCACTACATTTTTAGTCTTACATAGGTTAGTGTTTTTGTTTGATTTCCATAAAAATCCTCACAATATTACTGAGGCAACACTACAAAATGTCAGATGTGTCAAATTACTGCAAACTAGTGACACTGATGTAGGAAAACACACTTCCTGACCTTGCTCAACACAAACAAGTCAAAATTAAACTAATTTTAGTGAAAGATTTCATCACTTAATGTCATTAAAAATACTAAAATTACCTAAACACAATCAGGCTTGTAGATGTTTCATGCTGGAGCGTGTTCATTATGTTTCTCTTAAGCTGTAAAACATCAGTTATTTTCAAACATGCAGACTTGGCGTTTTCTATCCATGGTGTTGTGCGATAAAGATCCATGTGTCAGCTTCCTCAAGGCCATGGGAAGTGAGACTTTCTGACGAAACTAGTTCTTTCTGACCGCTGGTTCCTTGTGTGGGGGAGCTGAGTGAATAGCTGCATAGTGTTCATGAGTAATGTAATGTCCCTCAGCACAAACACACAAGTACAGAGAAATACTAGTGAAAGACGTTACTGTTAGAAACGCTTTGGCACAAGGTCACACTGATGTTTTGAGAAACAAGTTGAATGGGAAGATGCAAAGTCTTCTTTCCCATAATAATCTAGTGTATATCAACTTCTTGTTTTGTATCTTGTGTGTGGATTGATGGGTGCTGCTTGGAGGCAGGTGTGTGGGTTTATGTAGAAAAAAGAAGAAGAGGGAAAGACAAAGTGACTGTCAACCAGACTGACAAAGACACACACACTGTATTGCATAATACACTTATTTGTTGCCCATGTCCACCCACCTTCCTCCTCCCTTTTCTCTGAGCTATTACTTAATCTTTAATTGCTCCTCACTCATCATCCTGCTCTGATTTGATTATTTATAGCACACTTTTTCACTTCTGTCATTTTATAGACTGTTCCTCTGTCCCTTCTCTTCTAAAGAAACCCCCCAATTACTCACTCACTCTGCTAAGCTTATAGAAAAAAGAGGAAAGAAAGGAAGAAAGAAGACTCGGAGTAAGGAGAGAGTGCAAAGGAAGGAGGGGTGTAGTAAAGTAAGAAAAAGATCAGACAGTTCATAGTTCTCTTGCGTGCTGCAGACGTATCGACAGATAGACATTAGTCAGTCGATTGGTTCATTAGCAGACTAGTGGAGAGGGGAAGCTGTAATTACCCAGATAGGACGAGTCACATGACTGACCCAAATTCCCCCCACAGAGCCGTAAATGTCACAGTAGTTTGTAACACAGTCCGTGGTGTGGTAGTGCGGTCTACCAGCAGCTTTGCTAATACTCTGTATCAACTCCTGCTGGGGGATTAAACGCTGTGGATTTATGTGTGATTTCTTGGACACATCCACTGTCCTACAAAAATCCAGCGGTTTGCTGAGCATCCTCACTCTGCTGAGCTGTGTTTCCTCTGCAAACCACTGTTGTGTCACTCACCTGTTGATTTTGTGAAACCATATATATCCAGTTTAACCTATTGATTAATATAAACTACGGTAGTTAATCTTATGCAATACACTTTATATTATTTAAAAAATTAGAGGATGGAAATAACCGCAAAGGTGGTTTTGATCTGATACCAAGTAATACAAGGGCCAGATTTCCAAATATAAACACTAGTACTTACTTCCTGTTATTAAATGCATATTGTTGTAGGGAGAATGACAATGAACCATTATTTATCATCAATAAGCCACTATACTATTTTACTTCCCTACTTCTTTCCTTGTGTTGCAGACAGTACAAGGCAGTTTGAAATGGTAAATAACAAATCTTTATTGTGTGAGTTATCTGAGCTATAAGGAGGTGATTGCTACATACATGCGCAAATAAAAGCAGCAGCAGCAGAGAGGCAGTGAGTTTGTGTGTTCGCGGCCACCCAGGCAGGGTCAGCTGCAGTGAACTGGGTCAGACAGGTGCATTTTCAGGTGTTAATGAGCCTTGAGAAGTTACTGCAGGTCGGTCACAAGTCTTGTCCTATCCACAGTCTGCTCTATACGCGCTCGTCTTTACTCTGTGTATTTCCCACAGTGTCACTCTCCAACACGCCCATCCCTTCCACATGTGCACCTACACGTATGCACACCGTTCTCACAGAGTCGGTGTAAAATGAACCTTGAACAGATGCTTAAATATGTGACCGGTAACAAAGTAAAGAGAGGAACAGTACAAAGTTGCAAGAAGCAATGAAAGCAGATAGTGAGGCAGCAGATATTTTATACATTTTATCTATGCACTGCCTGTTCCTCTATGCGTTTTATTGTTATATAATGTTTGTGTTGATTGAATTATGGTTTTATTTGTATACTGTGAAGCACTCTGTGTACTCGTACTACGATGGGTGCTATATAAATAAAGATTTACTTACTTACTTACTTACAGATCTGAATCTGACAGAGGGAGAGAGGCTTCTTCTTTCCTCGTCTGTCTTTAGTGAGCAATGACTGTAGACTGTATCTTTAAATTTTCAGAGGTCTAATGTTTTATGTGCTCGTGTTAAGTCTGCTTTGTTTAGTGCTTTAAGGGTTACACACAGTAGAAGCCATGTACTTTCCCATTTTGACTGAATGAAACTCTCACTTGTTGTTCTCTTTCCTCAGTGTATATATGTCGGGTGTTATCTCCTATCATCCTTCACTCACTAATTTTACATTGATTATAAACCCCAGAAGAAAATAGGCAAGAAACAAGGAAATCTTTTCATCAGTGTTTATGTGTGACTGATTGCCGGCGGAGAGAGGGAGAGAGATGAGACATTGCGAGAACAGAGGAAGGAAGTTGTTTGTGAACACAAATGTTGGTATTTGTGTGGTTATTATGGTCTGTACAGTACAGTGTGTATTTATGAAGGGGAGAGACTATTAGAGAGAGAGAGAGAGCTAAAAAAGAAAGAATGGATAGGAATTACAAAGGGCATGTTGGTGTGCGTGTGCACAACCACCGAGCCTCATTGGCCAGATAAGTTATGTTCACTACAAAAGAGGGACTTTAGTGAGATGAGAGGCAGTAAGTCCAGGGATTAGGTCTGTTGGGCAACAGAGCACCAGGCCCCGGGGCCGGCTTTCTGCTTGGCTTACTAGACGGACGGAGCACATGTGTCATGTGGATCTTGTTTGGGAGACACAGGGGCTGGTGTTTGTGTGCTGCACTGCTGCCTCTCCAGTAAATTTTCCACTTTACTGGTGCAACACAGGCAAAAAAAAAACAGAGAGAGAGAAACTTCTTCATTTGGCTTGTAAACGTGACATCTGCAGAGCGATTGTCTCACCAAATGATGGTCTCGAACAAATGCAAAGCTGCTTACGTACGCGCAGGAGCACGCTCCGCTTTTCTAGCACGTTCTCGTCCTCTTCCCATGCAGAGTTTTTCACAACAATCAAGAGCGAGAGAGACAGAGAGAGAGACAGAGAGAGAGGGCAGGGGCCTGATAGAAGAAGTGCAGGCAGGAGAAAATTGCCGGGGCCTGTCAGTCTGGTTCCTTCCTGGCATTACATAAGCTCTCTTCCTCCTTGTGTACATCTCTAGTTCACAGTGACACAACACTGAATTCATGACACAGACTTGACTTCTAACACAGCATCTTCATGAAAGCTGGGTTTGTACAGCTTTGTTTAGTGCGAGTTCTTTTCATGGCTTTTATTTTGCAACCTCTACATCATGTCATTTTGAGACAAGGCTGCAAAGTCGGATTTTCTACTTTTTTTTAGAACTTCCTGGTGTTTATAGTTGAAACATGAAGTGCCTGTAGCTGGCTGATGTTAGATCTCTGCTCTGTTGCCCTTCCTAGGCTGAAAAAAAATAATGAAATCCTCGGGGAAGGTGAATTGCCCCACTGATCTTTTAGTAAGAGGACGCTCCTTTCCTCTCATTTCTGTGTCTCTATTTTTTGCCACAGGCTGTTTGTCATATGCCTTCCATTTACCTGCTCAAATCTGTGACGCAACACATGATTTGTCAGTCACCGTAGCAATACGCGCCAGCTGTCTGTGTGAAAACTTGCACAGCAGGATTTTCAACATGTTTCATTTTCTCAATGATGCAACGCAGTCGTTGTATATAGAAAACATAAAGAAAAAGGGAAGTCGGGCTGCTGTTGTGACCGTATACTATGTGTTTCTTTACCTTTCCCAAGTCTCCCCACTGACTGTATTGCCTGAAAATAACTGGTAGAGGAGAAAGTTAGTCTTTTCCAGTTTTGGGAAAGTTGGGGCGAGATCCATTGTGCAATGGAAAAGGAAGTTATGCAACTTAATGTCAAGTCCGCTGGATTATTTGAGGTTTTTTTGGTAACTTTATGGAGAAACTGCCTCAGCTGTGTATGCTCCTGCCAAGTAACCAAACCTTTGCCAGAATCTAAAACAACTAAACGGGTTGCCAGAACCAGTCCTGTGACATTTAAGCTTTTTGTATAAAAGGTAAAACGGCACCTGTGCTAACAGCACTCAAAAAAGTTTGACCATTGTCTACTTAAAAAAATTAAGGCAACAAAGTGACAATTAATATAATTGAATAGAATTTAATTACTTCAACTTTGATTAAAAACTATTGATTTAATTAAGTAAATTTAAACAAAACTATTGAATAAATATTTACTAGGTATCTGAAGAAAATTAAGTTAGATTTACCAAATATCTGTGATAAAGTGATTTAGATTTACAAATTAATTAGGTGGAATTGATTTAGATTTACTAAATATGTGGATGATAATGCTTTATATTCACTAATTTTATGTGTGAAATTGAGGCTATCTTTCTAAATATTTGGTTAAGAATGATTTGGATTAAATAAATGAAATAAGTTGTATCAACTTATAATTGGTACCACATGACTTAAAATCTATTTAATGTTATTAATTGTCACTTTGTTGCCATAATTTATTTATGTTAAATCTACTCAATACCATGTCTTCTTGTTGCAAGAATTTACTGAAAGTCAGTTAACAAATTACCATGTAGGAAAACAGCAGGTAAACATTTATTTATGCAGCTTTGTTTACATACACATTTTAACATTTTTCAAAAAGATTTCTTTTTGGTAAAATGCAAAAATACAAAGACATAGAGAGGAAGGCAGTATAGAAAAACAGACATAATGTAGGCTATACAATAAGGATATGTATGCTGACAATCTGTTTATTATGTATTTTGATCAAAGCTAATTCTCAAGTGGTCTCATGTTCACAAGGAAAGATCAGAGAGATCTATAAATGTAAATATAAAGTGCAGAATGACCTTTGACCTCTGCCCATAACTTGTTGCTGTTGCATGCACAGAAGGACTTTTGGGTGTGATTCACGGTAAGTTTTTTTAAACTGCAAAAGCCTTTAAAATGTTTGCTGAAATTATAAAAAAGGCAAATATGTTTTTTAACAATTAAAAGAAATCAAAACATCCCTGTGCTGACTGGCTCAAGTCTGGGATAAAGGTCAGGTACTTTTGCTTGGTTCTTCATTAACTAAAGTGGCACCCAAATCATTATGTCCAAACCAAATTCCTCCATTAAAACATGCAACATCCCATGCAACACAGCAGCAAGTTATGCCAATATTGAGTCCTTAAAATTATAACCCTCCCCTCAAATGACTATGACAAACTAGAACTACAGCACTGAAACTCAGGCAAAGCATTGAAGTAAACCATTTGACAGTGACTTAACAATTACATACAGACCATCCGCAATCTTTGAAACATCAACAACTACATCAGATAAAACAGACGTATATGTATATTTCCAAATTTTCTGGAGCTATGAGGCCTGCAAGCAGAGTGATAAAATATTTCTGGAGAACAACAACCACTTGTGTGTCTGCCTATGTGAAAGTGGACTGTGTTTCTGAAAGGCTTCAGAAGTGTACCTGAGCTCCTTGGGATAGGCAAGATTCACTATGCGTCAAGCCAATGAGCATGGCACAAGCCTTTGGAAAGTTACCCAGAGCTGTCAGGACCTTTGTTCCGATGTCCTCAGGTCTTCTGACAGATTAGTTTGGATGCTGTTGATTTTCATCGCTTGCCACACTGTCTTCATCCTACGTATAATAACAAGAACATTTTGTATTTTAGACTGTACAGCAGAGAGACAGAGACAGACTTCTTTACATATTAAAATGTATTTTCAACTTACATCATACTCTTTAAGGAGCTGAATCCCCAGGGTACAACATCGGACAATAACAATGTCTCTGGTTATGTTGATGGTAGGAGCCTGAAATAACATACACATGTCTGAAATTAAAAAGTTATGCATACAGTCACAGGCTAACATGTCCTCCTGTAGATTTAATATAAATATAAATTAAAAAAACATATGGTCAAAGTTACAATACCTTCAGTAGGATAGTCTGCCACCTCAGTCCCATGGTCCCGCCCTTTGAATGGTGGAGGTTCAGAAGAGAGTATTCATCCAGCTTGGACATGTGATTCTGTGAAACTCATCCTGAATATGAACGACAAATGATGTAGCCTGTAAACCATATTTGATCTTGAAAATACCCAAAAACATGATATATGAGATGACGATAACTTATTTTATATCAAATAGTTGACAAATCACAATTGCAATACATAGCCTACAGTGGTCTTGAATTGCTGATTATGCGTGCATCTAAGAAATGCATAGCTTTAAGTCATTTGGATAAATTGATATTTTAAGCCCAAACTCAGAGGGGGTGATAAATGAAAATAAACTAAACGAGTAATAAAAGTTTAGACTTACTTTTCTATGTACAGTAAGGTCCATAATTATTTGGATGGCAATCATAACATATGTTTTCTGTTCCTCAGGCCCTGGAGGGGGATAAAAAAACAATGCTGCAGTGTTTACATGTGTCGCAGCTACCGATACCCCCCACCCCAGTACAGTACAGTACAACCGTTAGCGTCTTTAGAGGGTAAAAGCGGGGAAGGGGTGAAGCTCCGATTTTGAATCGCGATATTAAACTTAATACAATGCTGTTAAACTTGTTAGATAACTTGCGGTAATGCAAAACAGTGTTCAACTGCTGGAGCAACGTAGTAATAAAGTGTCTTTATTGAAGCTTCTTACCTTGAGCAGATGACAGACAAGACGGTGTTGGCTGTGGCAGACATGTTGGTGTGGTGCCTCAGGCGGAAGTGTAGCTACGGCGATTAACACCAAAGAGTTCCCATTGAGTAGAATTTATTAATTTTTCGACTTTGTTGACTTTACTGATAAAATATAATTAAATCTTACTCAGTGATTTTGAGCTGATATTATTCAAACAAAAATGAGTAAAATGCAATTGATAAATAGTTCATATTTGATTAAATCAACATAATAATATACCAAACTGCACAAAGTCATTTTTTTCATGTATAGGTTACTAGTTTTTATTTTGTAAATATTAATTTAGCCCAGTCACACTTTTTAGAGTGAGATAGAGGAGGGATTGATTTCTGTTTTCAGGAACAATTGGTAGGCCTGTGCCTCGGTGGCTGCGTTTGAACAGTGCCAGTGTCAGTGTATAAATATACTGTTATACAAACACTCCAAGTCTACTCTTGTGATATGATCTTAGCAAATTCCTGTTTAAAACGTTTTATTATGGAAGTAAAATGTCAAAACCAAAACCTGATGGTGTTCTCTTATTGGCTACGATGCTAACAATTAAACTGATTGCTCTTTCTTTTTATTGCCAAAAGGTCAGGAATGTTTATTTGTGGTATTAACTGTAACCGCACCAGCGTCTACTGGACACAAACAGTGTTCACCTCTGTTTGCTCACATCTGATAGTGAATCTCTTGACTTTAGCAGAACTGAATCTGCCGTACATCCTGCTGCAGGGTGTGTGTGTGTCTGTCTAAGTATCTATTTTTGACAGTAGATAAACTTCTCACATACGCTCAGATTACATCTATTGCTCCACCGTATTTCCAAAGAATGCGGATTCACATTATTTCTTAATAATTTCTTAGATCTGTAGGGTGCTTTCAGATGAATCGTTCACATTGATAATCTGCCAGACATGGTGCAAAAAGTAATGACGAACGAGTGTGTAAGAGTGCATTGACAATCCCTTTTATTGTTTTGTTTTGTTTTGTTTTTCCTGTCTGAGCTTGTCAGGAACATGCTGTACCTCGGACTCCTGTTATTTCAGCTTGGGAAAAAAAAGTGATTTATTTATGTTGTGGAACATGTTGTGTAATCATTGCCTGCATGTTAGATTTGCTACGGTGCATTTCAAGGAGCTTCAGCCTCCCTATTTGTTTGCCATGCAAAATTGTCATCAGCTGACACCCACTTCCTACATCATCCCCGTGTGTCTTGGGCAGTGAGGTTTGGGTTCTTATTTGAATGTTTCCATCAGACTTTCCACACATCCTCCAGTAAAGACTTGGTGATAGCTTTGGCGAAAAAAGCTGGATTTCTACTGATGCCAATGTTGTGTATTTTATTGGAGACTATGACAATTATTTTTATGTCCTCTCTTAACCTCTCTATGTCTGTAAGTTTCAAAAACACATCCTATTATCATGCCAGTCAGGATCTTTTCCATTTTCAAGGCCTTGCAGCAGCAGCAGCAGCAGCAGCAGCAGTGGTGTGAGATACAGTAGCAGTGGTGAACTAGCGCCCCCTATTGCTGAAGTATGTTAACTGTTCCTAGTTTACAAAGATGTTGAGCAGGCAATCAAATAGAGTGTGCAGAGCAGTGGTAGCAATGAGTAAACATCCTGCATTCATACCGTCTCACTCTCTACTATAAGTAAAAATGCAAAAGCTTTACCTTAAATATTTAAAGAAGCAAAAGTAAAATGACTCATTATGCAGTAAAATGTCTCCAGTGACAGATGTATTTTTTTTTAGATGTGACATCAGATTGTTATTAATATTAATAAACTGATGCATCAACAGAAATGAACTCAGTTATCTGAAATGTGTCGGGAAGCAGCTTAAATCTTAAAGGAGCATTATCGCAAATACAGCAGTAATAGCATAAAATAAGCTGAAATATGCAAAAGATGGGTCGGGGGGAGCCATAACTAAATTTACAAAAAAAATCGCCAACAGTGTAGTGTCCGTGGGGCAAATGCAGAATTTGTCTAAACGAGGCTGCTCTCTCTCTCTGACAGCTGCCCACTTGTTTATATCTGATAAGCTCCGCCTGGCTCCATCTAGTGGCCGAATTAAGAATTTGGATTTGCGATAATGCTCCTTTAACTATTTTATAGATTGCGTGTATTACTGTATGTATGTTTAAGCGGTTTTGTTTCAAAGTAACCATCGAGTTCAGCAGTCACATAAATGTGGTGGAGTAAAAAGTGCTGCACTTCTCTCTGAAAGCCAAAGTAGAAAGTAAAAAAAAAAAAAAAAAAAAATGAAACACTGAAGATGAAAAAACTGGAAAACTGTGCTAATGTCCTAATACTTGAGTACTTGCTTTACACATTAATCAGGTTCCTGAGGCCTGAGAGGGTTGGGGTTAAACTTTTGAAAACAGTTTTAACTTTGTTGTATATGCAACTTAAATCCCCTGATTAATTGCTCTTTACTTCCATAATTCACTTTATGTTTTTTTTTTTTTTTTTTTTTTTTAAACCCTTTGTTGACATTTTGCTGTCATTGTTGTTGGTGCTTTTTATGAACTATGAAGACTTTTTAAATGAAGGTGTAGATATCTGCTCCTAAACCTCATTAGTGGTCTGCAGACTATTATGTACCCACAATGCACCAGCACCACAGAGCGACACGGGAAGTCCTCGGCAGCCAGCAATGGGCTCTTTGCACAGCTCCACTACTTCCTGAACTTAATGCTGCTCCTTTGTTTCCTGTCTTACATTATTGGACAACCTGATTAATCCAGGTGTGTCTGACCATTGTGACTACTCAGGCACACCTGGATTAATCAGCTTGTCCAATAATGTAAGACAGGAAACAAAGGAGCAGCATTAAGTTCAGGAAGTAGTGGAGCTGTGCAAAGAGCCCATTAGCTCCCTGTGGGTGTCAAACACTCATAAGCAACAGACATAACCTCCATAATGTATTCATTGATTTACCAATATGACATAAGACATGGATACGTCAGTACAATATTGAACTTCATATCCTCACGTTTTCCTACATGTTTTATTTATCTCATATACACTGTTGCCCATAAAGTTGGAATAATTTAGTTTGCAGACACATTCTTCTTTTTATTCCTATTTACACACATCAGTTATCACCTTTAACCAGGTGCAATGATTACACACTGATTGCCAGTTACCCAGGTGAAACCAATCCATGCTTGTGGACAGTAACTATGCCATGATGCATTGATCGGTGTCAGGGGTGGTCATACTCAACGTTAGTGACTGAATGACGTTTGAAAGAGTAATATTGGACATTCTTATGCATGAAATCCCCCGCAAATATGTCAAACTGACCAAAATTGAAAAACTGAAACAAAGGCCTAAATCCTATTGTTCAATACCCCCAATTTTGTTAAATCCTGAATGCAGTGTTTGCAGAGGTTAATTAATTTTCACAGTGGTGTGTTTGGAAGAGATTGGTCAATAAAGTTTTGAGAATATATACATTTTATCTATCAAGAATAAATAACATTGTCACAATCATTTCATGAGAAGAGGTTAAAAAAAAAAAAAAAAAAAAAGAATCCCACTTTATGGGAAACGGTGTATATTATATTACAAAAATATGTTTTTTTTTCTTACATTTATTGTACATATTTAGCTTCTTTTTTTCTCTTTATCTACTTATCATTCGCTGGTCTCTACTGAGGGAGCAACTGTAACTGGAGACCAATAAGCTTTTTTTTTTGGGGGGGGGGGGGGGGGGGTGAAGCGTGAGATCAGACTGCAACCGCTGGGTGGCGCTGCAGAACACAAAACCACTGGAGAGCTGCTTCTTCTGGATGATCCTCATCCTCTTGTACCAGGACTCAACTCTCTGAGACCATTTAAACCCTCATCAGTGTCTGAGCAATTACAGTTCACTATGGTGCATCATTAAATGACCTTGTGATAATGAACATGTGATGGGATGAGATCCCTCATCGCTGCGTTCATACCTGTGGGAGATGCAACAGGTGCGTAACTCAATCACTAATGACTGTAGATAATCTGATCATGGGAAACAGAAGAGCTGCAGATGTTTTTATTTCTTGTAATAACGCCTTTGTTGTGTAACGTGACTGAAGTAAATTTACGCACAGTCGCTCCAAGTGACCCAAAGCATCTCATCCAATCAGAGCCCTGCTATTCTGCATGGGGGTATTTTGCGCCTCGGAGACTTTGTGGCCAGCTGAGAGGTGGTCTTTGTATGACAGAGCTGAGCCTGAGCGAGCTCCGACTCCTGACTCTGCAGATCCAGCACACAGCACAGCAGGCTCTGCTGCAGCGACAGACAGGCACCTCAGAGGCTTCAGCTCGCACTGAGGTGAGAGGCTGCGACTTCTGTGCAACGCAAACTATACCGAAGACACCAAACAGAGGCACACGAAAAGTGCACTAAAAAAAAAAAAAAAAAAGCAACAAAGGATTTCTTTATTGCACTTCTCTGGCTTGGCTTTGCGCCCTTTGTTAAAAGTTTTTCAGTCCATTTTCAAGAGCCTGATGTCTCTGCCGTTAGCTGGAGATTCACCTTGAGGATCCGAGAAGAAAACACCACAGACACAAACTGCGTCTGAGAGGAGTCTTGGGTCTGAAATGGGCTCCAGACTGGTGTGGCTGTCCCTTGCGCTGTCAGTGGCGTTGTCCGCCGGCCAGGACGCAGGGACCGCGGCCACGAAGGAGGACATCCCGGAGGGCGCATCAACCCTGGCGTTCGTCTTTGATGTGACCGGCTCCATGTACGACGACCTGGTCCAGGTCATCGAGGGAGCGTCCAAGATTTTGGAGACATCCCTGAGCAGACCGCAGAGACCCCTGTATAACTTTGCCCTGGTTCCCTTCCATGACCCAGGTAACAAACGCACAGCACACGGTGCCACACGGCGAGTGAAAGTCTCAGTCTGTGCTGGTCACTCTCTTATTGACTTTTCTCTCCTATACGCTCATTTGCTGTGACAATGCGTGCACGTGTTTTTGTGATTATTTGGGGGTTTGCACGTTGCAGTGGAAAAACAAAAGCACACAGAAAAGTGAGAAATGTGATAGTTTGCTCACAATCCGCCCTTTGAGTGCCTAATGTCCCTCACACCTCCAGAGGAGGAACTCGGGGGGATTTCGTCTCAGCGCACAGATGTTCAGCCTGGCGGTCACTATCATTAGCATTCCGCCAGGGTTAGTGTGTGTGGCTTTAGGTTTGCAATGCAGCTTGATGATTATCATCACCCCTGTGCTCTCTCATTCTGGACAACTAATGTCTAGGCAATATACTGTATCATTGGGCTGTGTATAGCTAAAAGTAACCTGGGAGACCGTCTTATAAAAGTAGACCAATCCTCAATAATCATTAATGAAACAAATAATTCACA
This sequence comes from Trachurus trachurus, assembly GCF_905171665.1. Lineage (NCBI taxonomy): Eukaryota > Metazoa > Chordata > Actinopteri > Carangiformes > Carangidae > Trachurus > Trachurus trachurus. The sequence goes on along the minus strand of NC_139898.1, from coordinate 24,481,178 downwards.
TTATGTAGAAACTGAGTCTTCGTGGGCAGCACTCCAGTAGTCTGTCACAGCTATTCCATTACATTAAATGTTGAATAAGTTATCAGTATTTCTATTTACCATGAGAACCAAAGCTTTACAGAAGTTGACATTTGAATGGCCAGATGTTGTTTAGGGATTTTTTTTTCTTGTTGTTTCTGTAATTACTATTTTCTGAGAGGGAGGGAGTAGAGGTCACTCACCTGCTTACAAAAACACCATCAAAGGCTGCTGTCATGCCATGATGTGGTGGGGAGGTGAGGGGTGAGTTTGTGTACTGATCTGGAGGTGAGAAGTAGAAGGTGCCCACCTGCAAAAATGCTCATTCAACAGCGAGAGCAAGAGGACATGCTGCTGCTGTGTGCTGAGAGAGGGTGTGTGTGTGTGCGCAGCAAAGTGCTCTCCAGAAACACTTCTGTAGATCTTATAAATGTCAACAGAGACAGGTAGTGACAGAAATTAGACACGACCGAGGGAAAAATCTTTTTTTATGATACCACTTATCCCAATCATTTCTGGCCAAAGACTCACAGTTTTATAGGATTTGTGTAATGTCCTGCCAAAATACACTTTTAGAACATTTTACATGGACTGATCCTCTGCATTGCTTCAAGATATGTATGTTTGAAATCTACTCGGCTAAACTCTGCAACCGTAGACACGAACTGATCCAAGAGATCTGAAAAAAGGAGAAAGAGATGAATAAGCAGAGGTGATCTGAGTGGCGAAGAGACAGATTCCTATTCCAGATGTTTGTTCTCCGTTGCTAAAATTTCAGCGCGTTACAAATTCTTATGAGGCACCACTCCTCAATCATCAATTCAATCCAGCATCTCTCTGCCTAGAATAATAATTATGTTAGGAAGAAAGAAAGAAATATTCTCAGTATACACAAATGTAACAAATGATGAATTCATTATTGTGGGGCCTCGGGAGGGAAAGTAAATCTCAGATCATTAGCAGATGATAAAAGAGCTGTGATGCATTGTGCATTGGACGAAGTGATACTGTAGTGGTGAAAGAATACTGTGATTATAACTTGTATTTAACTCCAGAGCTCGGAGTATAACTATCTGATTCCTCCCGTTCCTGTAAACTGAAACTGAAACAGAACCCCAGTGTTGACTTCCCCTTTTTTTTTTTTTTTTTTAACAAACTGCCTGTCTGTCTTCGTGTTTGTCCCCCTGACCGCCAAGTGACGTTCATTTGCTTCTTAAAAAGTTAACGAGGATGTCAGAATGTGTTCTCCGAGCGCCTCGGGGGGATAGAGGAATGATTAGCACAGCACACTTTGCAGACAGGGGGTAGCTGAACATTTCCCCAAATGTTGTTCTGCCCCCTGTCGCTCCCTCTCTCGCTTTTTGTCCCTCTCCAACAACATCCCAAACTCCTTGGAGAGAATCAGTTTTGTTATCATAAGGACTTTAATTTAGGCTTTGTTTCATTCTGACACACAGATCCATTTTTTTTTCTCCCCCCCCCCACTTTCCATCCGACCCAGTACGATAACGCAGTCCCTGTTTGATTTGGCTCCTTTTGAATCAGAGGCCCCGGAGCTTCCCCCCTTATTTACACTGCAATCTGACACAGTAAACACTAGAGTGTGTGTTTGTGTATCTGCGTTTCTGCCGGCCTGTGTTGTGCACATGCCTGTCTGTGTGTGTTGTGTGTGTGTGTGAAGCGAGAGTGTCAGGAGGATGCCTGGATATTGGGGTCAGGCTTGTGTGGGAAGATCAGTCAGGAAGCCCCCCCCCCCACCTTTCCTCCATCCTGCAGGGAGAGAAAGAAAGAAAGAAAGCAAGAGGATACTTCACAAGTCATTTTACTGAGGCACAGGGGTTGTGTACTTAGCACTACGGTCTGAGAACACACCAATGAAACCGCGGAAGGCTTGAATTTCAGCTACCCCGTTGTGTTATCGTTTTATACCCCAGTGACTTTTGAAAATGGCTTTCGCTTCATGAGAGAAATGGCTCCGTGACAGGCAGCGTCCTGGACTGTTTGAGGAACAGCTGTGAACATGAACATCTCCTCCGCTGCAGCGACAGACCAGACGGTGATGAGTAATCTGTCATTAAGGAATCTGCAGTCTTTTTAGGCCGAGGAGGAGCTAGCTGAAGGTGTACTGCAAAACAGGCTCGCTCGGTCTTATATGGAACATTTATTTGAGAGTTTATAGCCAAATAAACTTTATTTCACAACACTGCTGCCATTCCCAAGCCAGGAAATGTGGACTTTTATCCCAGGCCTAATGTCTGAACGTTCAGCTTTCCAATTAACCATGAATGTAGAAGCTCCGCAAAATGCGAACCAAATGCTTTCAGGAGTTGAAGAACTGACATTGAGTTGAATAAGATGCGAGTGCATGCGTGTGAAAATGTGTTTCCACTGTCTGCTTGGCTTCTGCCTTTTCCTTCTTTAAGGCTCTGTCTGCTGACGTCCTTACACACACATGCTCATCCTTGTAAATACTACCTTGCTGTGAGAGGGCGTGTTTGTGTGTGTCTTGTATGTGCTTGTGTGAGTGTTTAATTGGCTGAGGTTGAGATGGGTCAGAGCCCAGTGCTGTGGGTCAGCGGGGGACCTCAAACAACTCGCCGTTCAGTACAGTCAGAGGGCATTGGGGTATAGTGACACTTTTATGTTGTGTTAGCTGTGCGCTTAGTGCGATGCCTTGAAATGGAGCAGTGACTATGAAGTTCACCCTCTGACTCACTGCTTTAATTTGAGAGTGTTTGCATCCACATTAAATATAATCTGTCAAATTTTTCTTTTTAGATGCACCTTGTAATTTTAAGTGACAGAACAAAGGAGACGTGAACATAAACTCAAATAATGTAAACATATATAATCCCCCATATTCAACATAGATTATGTACAGGTTGAATTATGTGCTGTAACATAATTGGGTTATAGCACATAAGGGTAGCATTGGATCATTAGGACTGAGGTCGGGTTACAGACTTGAGAAAACTTTCCCCTCCTTGGTTTTCTTATCTTTATGGAACGATGGAAGATGCGAACTGAATATAATGATATTTGCCTTATTGACTGCCATCGGCCATCGGAAAATACTGATGTGGCTGATGTTTATCTGCTATGTGGCATATCGTGGTGATGACTCGGAGGAGAAGCCTTTTTTTTTCTTATTTGAGGGGACGTGACTCTGCCGAGACGCCAGAGGGCTCGTGCATGTTCAATTTGTTAAAGTTAAGTGAGTGAAAATGTTTGGGTTTTTTTGTGAGTAATGAAGATTTCTTTGTTTCCTTTACACAAAATAGGAATAGACAACAGAGAAAAACAAACAACAAAACACTGGTACCAGCATCGACCAGGCCAAATTGTTATTTTAAACATCTGTATCAGTATTAGCCCAGACTTTTGCAACTGGTACATCCCTAATTTAAACCTGGTCTTCGTTTCCGTAGAGGTGCCTTGGTGAAGGCTGCAACATCTTTTGGTTTGAGTCTGGGTTTCTTTTCCCTTCTCTCTCAAACCTCACTCTCTGTTATCATTTTTTCTCTGCTGTCAAAACCTCTATTTGAAGCATAAAATACCCACAGTACTGATCTACTGAGTCAGAGTGTTGACAACATCCTCCTAACACCTTCTTCTGTATAAAAAAAAAAAGGCACAAGCCGACCTGAGACAGGCTTGTTGAGTAACATCAGCTTGTTCCTTTCAAGAACAGTTCAAGTTTAAGATCTGGACGTTTCAAAATTCACTCCAGTTTCTGACATCTTGGCGTTCTCCTTCTGATTTATTGGTGTCTAGTGGCCTTTTTCCTGACAGTCCTCTTTAGTTAGGAGATGGACTGAGTCCCAGGGTGTGGAGGGTTTGGCGAGATAGCTTCTATCTCTCCAGCGTGATCAAAGACGCTCATCCCACTTTGTTGGTGTTCAGTGTCCTTTTCCTACCATCCCATTTCCCCCTTTGTTTCTGTCTATCTAGAGCAGCAGTTATGTTGTCTGAATTGCCCCGCCCATGTGAGATTACAAGGAGCCTGCGTTTAGCTGGACAGAGTCAATAATGATGCTATTAGGCAGGAATGCCAAAGGAGAGAGGTGGAGGTTGTGGAGAATTAGAGGAAGGGAGCAGAGTGTGGCCGGCTGCATTGTTTGTCTGCGTGTTTCATGTCCTAATAGACCTGCCCTGGAATATTAAAATGGCCTTTAATTTTTAGGGCTGTGCACGCACCTTCTGAACTGCCCCCAGGTGCTCTTAGCACACAGTGCATGTAGCTTTGTGTAATCCGCACTCAGGGGTCGTCCACCTTTCATCTTGCACATCGACATCTTTACAGATTCCAAGGCTAATTATGGATAAAGGATGTTGTTACTGTTTTAAGAAAAGCCACAGGTAGTTAGTTGACCCTCCGCTGCACCGGCTGACATGGATCCATTTGGGAATGAATGAACCATTCAAGAGGCATCAAAGGTTTCTGCTCCTCCTTCCTCTCGGACCATGTTAGGTCCTTTTTTTTCTTCCTAACTCTAAGCTTTGGATTTGTTTTCCAACCTCTGGTGAATTCCGAGCCTTCTCCCGAGGTCCCGAGGGTTCACGTACCCCGGTTGTGACCTTCGGGGCTCTTTGACATGGCTGTCTGGGCTCTCGTTGATACCCTCTCGACCTTTCAGTGGCTGGTGTTTTGTTTGTGTAGCGGCGCGTTGTCCCATCTGAGGATGGAGAAGATCTGAACACGGAACAGAAGTGAAAGATAAGACAAGAAGTCACACTGGGGGCATAAAAGATAAACAAACAAAAGAAATGTAAGATGCAGTTTTTCAGCCGTAAACGTCTGAAGACAGAGGAAGATGATTCATGTTGACATGTTTATTTATCACAGAGGAATCTGACTGCTGTCAATCGGTGTATTTTCTCAGCTTGCATCATGTGTCAAAAATGAATTGTTGCTGCACGCCTGAGATGTGTTTTTCCTGTCCAGGGGCAGACATGTTTACCTGACCTATCCCTAACTCTTACCATGTGTCCACACAGCATAAGCAGCAGCCAGTCACTCCAAGTCCATTTACTTCGGAGAGCTGAGCACCCGAGGCGAGTCAGGTGATTTTGATAACAGCTGCCACTGGCCGCTTTTCTTTTTTTTTTTTTGTTGTTGGTGGGGAGCAGCTCAGCTCTTGAAATGCTGTTCGTGCAGTTTGCTGTGTCCAATTCTGTGTTGTGACTACAGAACCAACACATTCAGAAATAAAATATAAAATTATGAATAACACATTGACCCATTTTTTTTTATGCCTCTCTACAACAAAGGTTTTGGCTCTAAACCGCTCTCTCAAACTCATTGCCCTAGAATCCAAGTGGATGGTTTCCAGCTGCTCACTGCCAGCTATACCAGCTGCAGACATGCCTACACTATGTTGTATGTCAGTATTTGCCAGTCAGCATTTTTTTTTTTTTTTTTAGCTTTATTACTCATAATAATAAGCAGCAACCTCAGCTCTTTTACTGTTGCCCCTTCAACAAGGGCTTTCCTCAAACTAGTGTTTTTATAGTCAATTTGGACTCTACAGATTGATGTCTAGACAGTGTTATTAAGGAAACATTTTTCTGAAGGGATTTTTTTTACACAGATTCATTCAGTCATTGTTTTACATCATACTTTTGGTGTCTGGAGGACTCATTATGAGCGAATTAGATTTATGTCTATAGATGCGGTGCCAAAGTTGAACATTCCCATGGTTTTGGTATGGCATGACCTCATGTTGGCTGTGTTTTCCAAGGTTTTTTATTTTATTTTTTACTTTACTGTGCAAGCCGTTCATTTACACTTTAGTTGAAACACGTGTGTGTTTAGAGTCACATTTCATTGTTTACAGTCACAAGGAAGCATTTACTTGAGTTGGATTATTCTTTTAACACACACGGGGCTGTATGTGCAGGAGAACAGCTGGATAGCATCTATTGTTTGTATCTGTGTGTCCAAAAAAAGTATATTTTCTTTTGCTTGACTTATTGTATTTTCATTATTCAGCTTATTTGTAGTGGATCAAATGATTGTGAAAAATATGAAAGAAGTCACTAATTATCCAATGTTTCTAGTTCCTCTGGGTATTACAGAGCTTTATGGCATCTGTCAACTCTTTCTTTTGGTTTTCTTTCCAGACAGCATGCCGGGATAATCACAATGTACACTATCTTTCTAGCACTACATTATATATAAACAAAGTTAGCAACTAGAAGGTGAACATCTTGAATCAATAAGCCGCTCTCAGCAGGAGGTGGAGACCAAAATAGAGCTAATACATGTATATAAATATGTGATGTAAATGTTATTTGTCCAGAGATATTCTCCTAAATGGGTGTTAATGTTCCATAGTTAGATGTGTAAATAGCGCATTGTTTGCTGACACATTCCCCACAACAACTTTATAAGGTGTTAATATGTCAGTGTTGTGATTATAGCTTGTTATGCTGCCTCCAAGTGGCCAAAAACTGCTGCTTTAATTAAAATCCTTCTACCTGCCGAGCTTTATATTACACACAAGACCTTTCCGAGCAGGACATTGCATTCGTGTAAAATGTTAATGATCTTATCAGTGCAGGACCCCAGGTTCTCATATGTGAGCAAAGGTTTTTTAGTGACGGTATGTACTGTGTGCGCCACAGTGGACAAAGGCTTTATTTGGTGCAGTTGAATAGTTTTAACAGCAGGAATGTTGTTCTGTCAGAAAGATTGATTATTTAACATTGACTGTTCAGCTGGTTGGTGGCGAGCCAAGTCTCCGAGATGCTGTCTGTAAGTGTGCAAGAAACATTGTACCTCTGTGCCATTTGTTGTGCTGTGCTTCTCATTTCTCTCTTTCTTCACAACGCCCACGCCTGTTGTCCCCTCCAAACCCAGAGGAACCCGCTGTGTAGTAGCAGCGCTGAATTATTTCCTGAAAGGCTCGACAACTGGTGACATGTTCCTACGTTTGCACCAGAAGAAAGGCCATAAATATACATAGAAGCGAGGAGTAGAAGTTGACATGCAATAACAAACCTGACATTGCGGCCTTTATGGTTTTTAAATGTGTCTGAACCTGACGAATGTTGAGGGAAACTGAATTACAGGCTGCAAGGCTGAAGGCCAGAGTCCTCAGTGCCCTCTGCTGCTGCCCCTGCCTCTGGGGGGGCAGAGGACACTTGCCTTATGCGTTGGTTGAAGTTGTGTCTCATGAAGACCACTTTAGATTAGTATTACCCACATTTGCAATGACACTCCTTTCTTGTTCCAAAAATCCTTGTACAGACAGTAAATCATTGTCAATATCACACATTTGAGTGTGAAACCAAAGCTTATTTTGAAAAAAAAACGGTCATCGTCAGCTCAAAAGGCTAAAAAAAAACCTTCCTTCCCATATACATACAGTAACTTGAATTTTGATATTTGCAACATACCTGAGGAGATGAGAGCGAGCTGCGAGAGGTCGAAAATCGCCGCCTCAGACATCTGAGCGTGCATTTGTGTGTGGTCGACAGTGCAGATCTGCTGCATCTGAGGTTTCCTCCGGCTGCTTCAACACGCACAATTAGAATTTCCTCAGTAAAACAAAAGAGGCACCAAAGGCTGAACCAAAAAACGCCGCCCAGTCACTTTTGAGCAGTCTGGGATTATTACACCGCCATCAGTCATAAAATGTGTGGTCATGAGCTATGCAGTCTTGTGGTTGTAATATTGAGGTTGTTGTCATTCATTTTTTCAAACCTTATACTTAACTTTTAGCGTAAATTAATATAATCCCTGCAATTAAAAAGGCCACATTTGATTCAAACGTAATTTTTTTTCTAAGAGTGAATCATATGATCAATCCTGTCCAACTCTCAGGGTTTTGGCTTTTATTTCTACAATGGAGACCATATGTAGAAACCTCAATGACAGCAGATTTCTCAGGAGGTTTTGCTGTCTCTGCTGGTCTTTGCTCTTTCAATCAGAGGCATTCAGAGATAAAACACCTGGTGCCTCTCTAAAAGCCTCAGCTTTGTCTTTTTCATCCTCCTCTCCAGTCCTCCACCCTTCACATGTTGTCAAGGTAGTGAAATATGTAGTATTTGTATTACAGGTAAAGAGGGCGTTGCACAGCACAACCTATCTGGGGTCGGGTCAGTTTTGTAAGCAGTTTGGTCATATAAGATGTTGTTGTTGCAGGAGGCGTCACCAGGAGTTACGACCACGATTTGTTCGCTTTGGTGTTTTTTGACCGTTTGCCACCACGGGTGAAGTTGATGAAGAGGTTAAGGAAGCTTGACCCAGAAACCCTGCTATCAATCAGTGTAGAATGAGTGCTGAGCAGAGAAAAGACAAGAAAAGTTCATCATAAAATAGACCAGAAGTCTCCTAAAGTTAATTGACACTGTGTTCATCCTCACTGCGTCTGGGTCAATGAGTTCTCATTTGAAAAAACTGGCATATGGCACCAAAATGCGTCTGCAAAAAAAGTACTGTGTATGATAATCTTAACACAAACCAGATTTTAGCTTCTTGATTCATGATATTTCAGACTTGAATAGGAAGGGAAAAAAAGGAGTCATCATACCTCCACGTGGCACTTGATCTCTCCCAAAGTCCCAAAGTCAGTTTTATCTCTACAAGCCAAAATCAAACACCACCAAAGTCTTTACAAACTGTGCAGCATATGATGCTTTCTACACCCAACAGTCTTATATTAAGTAAGGAAGTACAAGACAAGTATCTCAGCTTAATTAGTTAAAAGTAAAAGTAAAAAAAAAAAAAAACAATTAGAATTGATCAACTTTAGTGTGGCTCCCTTATAGTAAAACATAATATTCAGAGTACCCACACCTTCTTAAAGATCAAATTTAAAGACTTTATCAGGACTTTCCAGGCACAATTCCCTCAAATTCAAGGATCAATTTAAGGACAGCGTATAATATACTTCTTCTTTGCTGCTTGGCAACAGACAGGTATTATCTTTTCTCTCCTAACATGCAGATATAATGTATATCTGATAAAAACCGAGCATCATCATAAAGCCAGTCGACATACTGTGGTTATTCCTCTTAGTAGATGGGAATCTCTTCTCTTATTTTCAGCATTAAGTTATCCTATTACTTTCGCCCTCTTCTTTTGCATTTTCCTCCTGTTTCTCGTATTCAGGACAGGACGTCTAGGCCGTCGCCCAACCACAGAGACAGATTACGTTCAAGTCTCCCTTTTTATGTTTTTCCTGGTGACAACTAGACTAAAGGTTTTGGACGCTCACGTGTGACAGTGTTTATGTGAATCATTAAAGCAGATATCAGTGGAATGTTTTTGTTAATATAAGTCCTAAATAGTCCTATTTTCCGTCAGCAATCACTTACATGAAGTATTTCAGCCTAAACACGAGTCTCTCCGTCACTCTGCTCTGCTGTAACCCGAGGAGAAAATTTTCCTTGTGGGATACAAGTGTTATCCAATGAGGAGAGAGAACGGCATGAAGGGCTGTGTGTGCAGCCAAGGGATGCGCGTGAATGTGGTGACGTAGCACGAGGACCAATTGATGCCTGACAAGGGCGGGGGCTGCTAACTCATGGTGCGTTCAAAGAAACTCGTACTTTGTGTTTTTCCTTCCTGTGAAGTCATACCAGTTCGATCTGGTACGAGTTCACGGGTCGGAAGTTACGAGTGGCCGTTATAGGGAACTTTCACAGACAACAGGATGGTAAAAACACGAGCTACGGGTTACCTGGAACGCTACCAAGTCGTAGTTGTGACTTGAAGCTGTAACTTACGGTTTCAAAAGCCTGCCTTGAACGCAGCATTAGCCGAAACGGCCGTGAAGCTGATATCTGCTTTAAGAATAGACATCTTTGTTGGGTGCACTGCGATCGTTGCTTCTCACCACGCTGTTCTCCTCACCAGATGGAAATGGAGCTTTGTAAAGCATTTGTTTCCAAGTTTAAGTTATCATACAGTTCTGTACTATTTCTGTGGTTCATGTTAGCATGTAGGGATAATATATAGATGGTTTATGTTGACAGATCTCTCCCTAAGTCTTTGGTCGACCACAATGGTTATTGGATATTCTGGGTTGAGTCAAAGCTGTATATGAACATGTCTCAGAGGTTTGCATTGAACATCATTATACACAATGAAATGAGCAGTACATATGTGTTGCTTTTACTGACCAAAAACCATGAACTCATGTGCACAAGTAAATACACAGTTAAACATACATACACACAGGCAGGAGATTTTAATTCGCTGCAAGGTCGCCGTGTTTCTTTGGCTGCAAGAAGAGCCGCAAAACCACACATCCTCATAAATGACATCCATGAATTTACACACACACACACTTACTTAATTAAGACTTCCACTCGGGTTGCATCTTCCTCTGTGTTCTGTCTGCGGCACCAGTTACCAGTCGGATAGATGACTGGTGGCTCAGAGCTGTCGTCTGCCTCTGGAACATGCTCGCCATCAGGCCATTCATCTGGGAGGAATTACACGGCTGCGTGTGGTGTGTGTGCATCAGTTGGGTCCCAGCATGTATGTGTGCGTGTAGGACTCTGTGTGATCATTTGAACTCATGAGTTCAATTAATAGAGATCAGTGGTTTTTGCGGCCCACCGTCCCGAGACACATCCAATTGGATCAAGAGAAGTGAAACAGGAGAGGCAGGGCCTCGGCTCATGGAGGTTAAACTGCCTGGTGGTCTGTCTCTCTTTTCTCAGGTTGTGGTGAGAATTTTCCATCACAACTTCAATTTGTGGTGGTTTTAAAATCAAGCTTGTTGTTAGCTCTGTTGCTGCAGGGTAAACCTAGGTCATTAGATGACAAGGCGAAGTCAGGCGGGGTAAAAGATGCAAGGGGGGAGTGGGGCGAGGAATAACAGCAAGAGAAGAAACATAGAAGGAGACAAACTGTAATAAGAGATGGAAAGAAAAATATATAGAAGAAACCGAGGGGTAAAATAGGGAGACTTCAAAGCAGGAGGAGTCTGGGTTGTACAAAATGCAGATATAAACATGTCACTTCAATCCTTAATTACTGCAAAAGAGTGAGAGATTTGTAAAACAGACATCCACACGAAATATGATCTTCATTATGTTGACAGTTTGCTGACAGTCTTAAAGACAATACCTGACAACAGGTCTTACAGAAAAATGCATGTAACCCAGCCATCCTCTATCCAAATGGCTCCTAAAATGACTTTTCCCTGTGCTGTATTCAAATTTTTGGATGCGTTATTCTACTACTCAGTTTTCATACTGGCTTGAGTCAGAAAAGAATAGTTAAAAGCTCATGAATGCAAAGGAAAAGTAAAAGAGCATGATAAAAAACATGAAAAGCAGTTTTTTAGATAATATGCTGTTTTGAATTTGGGGGGTTCGGTTTGTTAAAGGAGCGTAAATCTGAGTCAGTGCTGGTGTTGAGAGTTTGTTTATTCCACCTCCACAAGGAGCACATGGTAATATCCCTGACACCAGTAATAGATTATTATCCCATCAGAGGCACTAACCGCTTCCTCTCTGCTGCGCTGTCCCATCTGAAACAGGCAACACATATGAACTTGGTAAAAAAAGAAAAGAAAAAAAAGAAGCAGGAATCAATCTCATGAGTGAGTAATTTCCTGTTTGGGGAAATCTTTTAGGATGATTTCACCGCTGGTGTCTGAGCACAAAGGGCCAATTTGAGCTAATTTAATTAGTGGATTCAGATCAAAGGGGAAAGTAAAAAAACACAAAATGAAGGAATGAAACGTTAACAATGAATAATTCAGTCAATAAAGTGTGAATATTAATTTAACACTGCACATTGTTTTCTGTAAAATAACAGTATGTGTGAAGACTATTTAGACTGACAGCTGCTCATATTAAGATCATTACTAATCATTATTAAGATAAGTGTTGTTGACCTTTCACCTGCAGTGTATTTGCTTATGTTTGTGTTTGTGTATGTGTGTGTTACATGTCAAGGGTGTAATTGCACATGCGTTACCTCACGTACTTGTGTGTGTGTGTGTGTGTGTGTGTGTACAGTATGTGTGTGCAGACAAGTTTGCTCCTTTGTACGCGCCACAGCCCCGGACACTCTTCCTCACAGAGCTGCACTAATTGCGCCGTGTGCTGTTTCACATGTGTTTTCTCAGTGGGGCTGATTAAGTGAATTATGCCCCATAGCTGATGGTCGGGATGACAGCCGCTCTCATTCTGGCAGGTTTAAGCCTGAGTCAGCAGAATGACAGAAAAGCAGTGTGTGTGTGTTTATAGCCTCTGTTGCTGTTAAGTGCTGTAACAGCTTCTTGTTGTGTAACCTGTTTTTTTTTTTTTCTTCTTTTCTTTTCTTTTTTTTTGAATGGAGAAAACCACAGAGACTCGTTTACCTGAACATTATTTTAGTAAATAACACATGGTTGTATCATAAAACAGCCCATTAAGGCAGTTTGAATAATAATACTGAACCATCCATCCATCCATCCATGCATTGTCTATACTGCTTATCTGCTGACGGTCAAGGGCGGGCTGCAGCCAATCCCAGGTGACATCACATGACTAAACAAATAACTTTCACATTTGCACCTATATTAGTACTTCAGAATTGCCACATAACCCAGTGTGTATGTCTTTGAACTGAGAGGGAACCCACAACTTGCTAACCTCCACACAGAAAAGCCTCAGGCCACCGGATTTGAACTGTGAGGCCACAGAAATAACCACTTCCCCACCGTGGCGTCGCCCCATGAATAAACCCGTGCCCTGTAAATAAAGGAAAAACACAACACAACGCTTTGTGACTGTGTTGCTACTGTTGATGATGCAGGCGTTCTTCAGGTCACTCCTGGTCTGTATATTCACACAGCGTTTGGTTTCTAGATCTGTTTTTTGTTTTTTTTCCAAACCAAAAAGTAATGGTGAGTCAGGAACATGCCGGTCTTTTTTTCTTTTTTTCTTCAGGAATGAATAAATTAAAAACAGGTTGTGAATGGTAGATGTAACCGCTGCCAGTGCTAACTAGGAGAAATCAAGCACAGAGCACATTAAAGAGCATAACTTTCCCAAACTGTCACACTCTGTCACGGCCATAACTTGTCGGTAATCCAGAGCAGAAGGATGACAATGGCTCTGTCAGTTGTCTGTATGTAGCAGCTTGTGAAACTCTTCTGTATTGCTGCCAGAAACTGAGAATTTATTTGGTTGGAAGACAGTGACGGCTGTGACCTTTCAACATGTTGGCCTTGGAATTCCTCGCTGCTGATGTTGTAAGGAAAGAGAAACTCACTCCACGGTGAATGCATGAGTGACTCCCTGCAAATTACTTAAAGCCCGAATGTCAGTGGAGGTGAAGCCGAGTTTGCCGTTGGACACTTGCCCAGTTTGTTCCATCCCATTAGAATTTCTGCGAGTGTTTAAGCCTGCACGTGATGTGCAGATGCACGCTTTCACAGACGGCATTACAGATGCATGCTGTAAGAATAGCAAGGTGGAGGCTGAAGTCATTTGTTCTCATTGTTTACCACCACCTCCCCCGAGCCCGACCCACTTGGGTCAACAGCTCACACTGCGAACAGATTAAGAAAACAGGATGAGATGAGATGCCAATTTCCTTTTTGACGTGTTTGTTTTGGGCAATTTCTCTCTTTTGTTGTTTCTTTCATCAGACTTTAGAGCATTCCTTCACTCTGACTTCACTCACTTGGCCTTGTTCGTGCCACTTAGGTGTTCCTTGTCATCACCGAGAAGCTATTTCCAATGTGGCAGCCAGAAGAGTGTGTTAAGATTTCCCTTATATAGCTGCTCACATGATGCGGACCAGCCATCCCATGTCCTCACACATGTTTTATTTCAACAATCGAGGAAGGTACATCAGAGGGATATTTTTTACTTCAAGATCGCAGTGTTTTCCAAAATGTGTATTCGTCATTTTTTAAAAATATTTTCTGCTGTTTTGTGCGAGACATCTGCGACTCTCATGACCTTTTTGGAAAGTGCACCTCTGGCACCAACGGAGTAATGGTTTCCCCGTGCTTAACCAGTTTCGATGAGGTGCCAGTGGGCAAGGCACTGTGCCCTCAAAAGCTGACTGCTGTGGTGATACTGATCCAGTCCAGTAGCACACAAGCGCTTCCTCATGTGATAAAGGCATTTGAAAGAAAATAAATAATAAACGGCAGTGATATTGTACCGTAATATGTCAAAGTCGAAGATCGTTACACTAGTAAACTTTGAATAGATTGATTTATTTCGTCTCTTACTGTGTAGAGGTCGCGACTATTAGCTCTGGTTTTCCACGGTGCCGATGCAAAGAGGGTGGCTGCGGTTTAGTGGCGCTGCAGCCAGAATAGTATAAAGAATACTTACAACAGCCATGGGAACTTCTCCCATAAGGAAAGAGATGTCAGCTTTTCCATCTCTGAAAAGTTTGGCTCCAGATCCATGTTCCGTTCAGAGCAGCCAGACACATTTCCATGTTAGTTTTGAAAAGCGTTTCTGATCGCCACAAATGTTCCTACACTCCACCTTGAGGATTTACAAGGATGCCAAAATCTGGGTCATTTGGAAAAAGACTTTTATCCTTTTGTATGTTATTATAGAAGTTGAAAGTGCTCGTGGAGTGCTTTTCAAGTAGAACTGTAAGGTGATGCTGGTTGTGAAGACAAGAGGCGAAATATACTCATGATTCCTCGCTGCACTGGGAGGTAAATTATGTCAAACTCAACAACCTTAAAGGCTTCACTCAACAGAAATTGCACAAGAGTGAAGAACAGAAAGTTCCCCACAATACTTGTGTTTAAGGAGTCTCAACACTCCACTAAACATCTAAATTTCTCATTTGGGTTCTGACCTTTAGACCAAATTTGAAGACTGTTGTAAAACAGTTTAAACTGTATCCTTTTCCAAAAGTCAGGGATCCTTTGTAATTGCCCTCTACTCAACAAGGGAACCCTTGTTTTCCAATCTGCTTGCATGTGCAGAACTGCAGTGTGTGTGTCTGTGTGTGTGTGTGTGCACATGCAAGCCTACGTGTGTGTGCTTTTTGCAGCCCCTCATCAGGCTCATTCCTCAGCACAGCTGCAGTGGCTGAAGTCACACAGTTTGACTCAAGAAGGGGCTTAGCAGCTCATTAACGGACAGAACAAAGTAAGCTGAGAAACAGCAGTGACTACTAGCACTGGCAGAGCTGCAGAGCTCAGGCCGTGTTGTCACTGTGGGGTTGTTGGGGGGGGGGGCTTTGCTTTGCTTTCACTGAAATGACAAGTCTTTGTTCGGTAACCACTGAGGTTTGTCTGCGTATACGACCAGAGCTGAGCCGGTCGGAGGAGTAATGAGTTGATCAGTCGATCGAAGCTCCGTCAATCAGCCACTAAAGTAATCTTACATAAGTGTCAATGTACTTTCAAATGTGAGAATATGATGCTTTTCCTTGTTTCACACATTAATAAACTGAGTATTTAAGTTTTTGACAATATAATGTTTAAAAGTGAATAATTTGCAGATGACTAGATAATAAAGGTAAATGTCAGTTGCAGGTTTATATGAAACTCATATTGCATATAATATCTGTGCATCCTGGAGGAGGGATCCATCCTCTGTTTCTGTCTTTGTCCCATGCAAGGGTTACATTGAGCTTTCTCCCTTTAACCATTGGTCTAAAGATACAGAAGTGATTATGAATATTCCCAACTTGACAAAATGGAGCCAGTTGAAGTCGTCGTGTCATTCTTGATATTTACTGTATATGTTAGTTTCTTCTGTTGGTTTACTGAGATCACAGTTGCACCACAAATGGCAGAGTGAGTAATTCTGGTGGAATGGTAACAACAGTGTCTGTTTCGACCAACCACCGAACGAAGCAGGACTGTTTCTGATTAGAGTCGGGATCAGTCACTCTGTCTCTTAGGAACCAAAATTGATATATATTTATAATCTGTAATTCGGTCACTGCAGTTTCTCTTAAACTTTTGCCTGTTGTCTCTGTCTCACGAGCTTCATCAGTTGAGTTATACTGAATCTTTTCCATGAACTAGACGATAACGGTTTTGATGCATCAGTGACTGAAGTGTTTCCAGAGCTCGGGTTGTTTATCGGTGCAAAAACAGCTTCTGGCGTAAATGATGGTTGAATAGAAGAGAGAAGAAGTACAGACCTTCAAATAATCACCGTCGTCATGTCTCCATTGTCGCTCCTTTTATGTTTTTCCTCCATCACTTGTCTCTCTGTATGTATCTTTCTCACATTTCGTTTTTTATCCTTTCCTTTCTCCGTTAGATAAATATATCCCCTTTCCGGAAATTCTCCTCAGCAGTTCATATTGTGACATTTTAATCTGGACATCCGTAAGCTTTTGCCAAAACTAATATTTGGCTCAACAGAAGAATTTAAGGAAACAAAAAAAAAAAAGAAAAAGGAAAAATGCTTTCAGTTATTCATCAGATGCAGACTTGAGTTGAGCCTGTGGCCAGATTAATCACACAGCATCTTTCTGTCGTTCCTCTGCAGAGATTGGACCCGTAACAATCACAACAGACCCGAAGAAGTTCCAGTATGAGCTGAGGGAGCTGTACGTTCAGGTGGGTTCAGAGATCACATTCATCATCACGCCGAGGAAACGGCAGCTTGAAGCCTGGACGCTGAGGGTCATATGGCCTTGATAAAAGCAGCAGACTATGGTCATGCCAGAAGTCTGGGTAGGAATGTTTGTGAACTGATTAAGACGTTTTATCGGCATGATGAAAGAAAGGAACAATTAGATTTCCCGTTTCATGTTGATTTTCATCCTTTATATTATATCACTGCCATTTAAAGCCTTTCTTCATCTCATGTTTATTTTCCCGCTTGCGCCATTACAAACAAATGTATAAACAAAGACATGCGAGGGCTAGACAGCTCAACAGAGCGCTGCCAAGATCAGATTTTTGTGTAATCACTCAAACAGAGAGAGAGAGAGAGAGAGAGAGAGAAAGCGAGAGAGAGAGAGGCGGCTGTGCGGGAACCTACTTATGAAACACTGGAGTGAAACACAAAAAACTGCAAATCCAGTTCTCTTCAAGTTTAAGGATGACAGAGACACAGAGACAAGTCGCATTCAGAAATCTGTCCTTTGAAGAAAGACTTTGGCAAGTGTGTCTGCATCCTTGGCATGTCCTGCTGTTAATCTGATGTGTCAGTGTGTGTGTGTGTGTGTGTGTGTGTGTGTGTGTGTGTGTGTGTGTTGCGTGAAAGCGATCCAGTTCCCTCTCACTTGCTGCTTTCATTCCTGAGTCTGTTTTTCCTCCCGTCACCTCTTCACCTGTACAACCCCTGAAGAGGTTTTGGCCGGAGCGCCTGGAAAATGCTCTTCAGGATTGACATTTTTCGTGACATTGAATTTTTTTTTTCTGTCATGAATGTGGTTTTGTTTTAGGGAGGAGATGTTAGGCAACACTTCATATTTTTTAAGTCTGAAGAACAAAAGTGCACTGGGAGAAGGGAGTTATCAGTCTGAGTGTTGGGGGCAATAGGTGAACGGGGGAGACAGAGGAGTCCTGTCTCTTCATCTTCCGCCCCCTCCGGTCTAAAATAGTGGGTCACTCCGTTCCAGATGTTACTCTTGGGGGGTTTTGCATCAAAGATGAGCTATTGAACCCCTCAGACAGACAGATGTGTTCCTATTGGGGTGCCATAGCAGACATTTCCTTTTGACCCCACCAGTCAGACAGAGAGAGAAGTAAATGAGAAAGAGAAGGTCCTTTGTTTATTGCCTTTGTCAGTATGATTAGAGCGACGTTGTATTTTCACCCCTTTGTCTATTTTTAAGTTCATCAGATGTCATCAATCCCCTTGAGATCAAGATTTCGGAATTGTTTTCGAGGTAAATTCATGCAAAACCACTGATGCGTGTTCCCATCGGGGGCAGTTTTTCAGAAAGCAGTCTCTGCATTTACCTCAAAAACAACTCTGTCTCGTAACGTTCTGTTATTATCTCATAGCGTTTTGGAGTTGTGGGATTGTGTATTTGATTAGTTTGATGAGGGAAACCAAGAAATCCCATTAGCCTTTGTAGCGTAGCGCTCTGAGCAGCTCGCGGCTCTGCTCCGCCGTTCTAAAAACAACTTGCACCGACAATTAAAGGTAACGAACCTACTGCTATGACTATAGGGATTATGGCAATGGGCCAATTTGCCAAGATGTTGAACTATCCCTTTAAACGCAACTATTAGTAACATGTCAATTGTTTTTTGGATGTATGAAGCGTGTGTGGACATGTGTATTAACACCATTTGCTGATGATACCCTGGTCTTTCTCAGGGTGGGGGCGACTGTCCAGAGATGAGCATTGGAGCCATTAAGATTGCTCTGGAGATTTCCCTGCCCGGCTCGTACATTTACGTCTTCACCGACGCTCGCTCTAAAGATTACAGGCTGACCCATGAAGTCCTGCAGCTCATTCAACAGAAACAGTCACAGGTTTAAAGATTTTTTTAATCTCATTTTAATCATGTTTAATAATAGGATTGAAGATAAAGGGATGACATTTTTATACATGTGTGTGATGCATGTGTGTGTGTGTAGGTGGTGTTTGTGCTGACAGGCGACTGTGATGACAGGAGTCACATCGGCTACAAGGTGTACGAGGAGATCGCCTCCACCAGCTCCGGGCAGGTTTTCCATCTAGACAAGAAGCAGGTCAATGAGGTAAGAGCTCCACTGACTGAACAGAGGTCTCCTGCTTCTCTTCATGTAAGTTTTCTCATTTCAGAGTCAGAAGAAAAACCGGCCTTGTTTCAAAAAACTCACTTTTGGTCACAGCATTCACATCATTTCAACTCAAGGTTGGATTTTCCCTCCAAGCTTTGTAAATTTAATTTAACAGTAGAAGGTTTTACAACCTCTCGTGTCTTTAGCTGTGCCCACGTTCAAGTCTGGACTCCAGATCAAATGTGCAGGAAACATTTAATTGATTGATGCATACCGTCGCTCTTTTTAACCTTTCCAAGAAATGTAAATCAGCAGTCTCGGGCTGGGCGGTGAGTCAAAACTTGAGAGTTTGAACAGTGTTGCTGTTTTATTGCTCTAAGGTAAGATTCTTTGCAAGGGAGGAAAGGAATCTAGATTTCGATCATTTTTTTATGTGAGAATCTTTTGCTGTTTCTCCCTCTTTTTACTAGTTCTGCATTCCTCTGTCTCTGTTGTTCACATATCTCACTGTTTCGCTTTTTCACAGGAAAAATATCTGCAGTTTAATACAAATAAACACTTCTTAAACCTGGCAAGATGGTGGATTAGAAATATTAGTAACTGCTTTTGAGAAACAAAATCTTGGTCTGTTTGCACGACTGATGTTACAGAATAATGTTTAACTCAAAAATGATATATTGGTGTAAGAAAAGAACAGCTGGATAAAAAATTCACCATAAATCAAGAAAAAAACACATTTTTCGTAGCATGTCTGTGCTTTCAAGTCAAATTATTTATTTCTCTCCTTGCGCTCAAATGCACTCAATGACTTTTTGAGATGAATGTACCTGATCGGGTCATAAATGGCCGCTCCTTCTTATATTCTAATGTGGAGAGTGTGTGAGTCTCACACAGTAGCAGTGGGATTCTCCATAGGGACCGGGGGAGGAAACAGGGGGCAGCACACGGGGGGATTGTTAGAAACTTCCTGCACATGTTGAGGGGATGACCTTGGATGCAGCTGAGGGGGTAAATGTGTGCATTGGTGTGTGTGTGTGCGTGTGTGCGCATTATAAATGATGTGTGATTCCTGCATTCTTTACATATCCTGTTCCTGTAGGTCCTTAAATGGGTGGAGGAGGCCGTGCAGTCGTCCAAGGTCCACCTGCTGTCCACCGATCACTTCAGTGCGCTCAGCAACACTTGGCAGATGCCCTTTGACCCCAGCCTGAAGGAAGTCACCGTGGCCCTCAGCGGCCTAGCACCTGTCATTGAGATAAAAAACCCAGAGGGTAGGTGTAGTGTCACACAATTTATCAGCACAACTGTGAATTTGAATCCAGAAATATATCTATTGTTGATAATGTAGGTGTTTAAAAAGGAGAAATTGTTAAATGGGTGGGAAATACAGACGTTTCAATGAATGTCACAAGGATAAATGTGATGAGTATGAAGATTTTTGAAAATGCTCATGTTTTTTTTCACATGGAAAAGGAAAGACCATTGAAAATTGCTGACCAGTTGGATTGTTTTAAGGATAATGGTGCAAGGGATGCTTTCAGTGCAGCTTAAGTGTAAAATCAAGCATTAAAATGAATTGAACACCCAGCGTGAACTCCAGGTTTTGCTGTCGGCCTCATAAACTGTAGAAATTAAGAACCAGAAACCTTTTTCTAGACTGTTTTGAGTTCAGGATGGACTGAACTCGCGTAGGAAGAATACAAGATTTTGAGGAAAAAGATGAAAAAGTTAAGAAATGCTCTGAAGAAACGGTAGACATTTCTTATATGGTACAGAACAGGTAGAGATAAATTGAGTATAGTCACAGTGGTATTTATTTAATTGAACTGGAGCGATTCCAGCCTCATCTGGGGTCCACACATCTAACACATGATTCATACACTTACTATATGTTGGTTAGTCCTCAAACAATATTGTGCATCGCATCCTTATAACTTACACCAGTATCTTATCTGTAACTTGCAGCAATGCATCAACAAGTGCTAATAATGATTTTGCATCAGAGGTACAGCGAAAGGTGAATAAGTGTCTATTTGTTCATGTCTGGCCTCCAGGTAAGATTGTGGGGAAGAGTGACGGCCTGACCGAGCTTCTGCACATTCCCAACTCTGCCAAAGTGGTCAACATCAAGGACCCGCACCCTGGGATGTGGACTATCAAGGTAAACGATTCATACTCTACCTGGAAAATGTGGTGTCTTCTAACAATTCCTAGAACGGAGGTGTCTCAGTGACTTAGTGCAAGTAAGTTCAATAGTACAACCTTGAAAGTAGGCCACAACTCACGCCCCAGGAGGGAGCTGTGTCCCTTTGAATGCAGTAATATATCATCATGTTCAGGTACAGTGATGTGTAATCAATTTAACATGCATGTTGCCTGGTGGAAGCATCCATCTGCAAACAAAAACATTATCAGAGACACATTTGAGACTTGAAACAGTATCAGTAGATGAAGATAACGTATGTTCAAGTTCGCTGTTGTCAACACCAACCTGTTACATTTTTGTTTGGGCGATGGTGCTGCTGCTGCTGCTGCTGTTGTTTTCCCTGTTGTGGAGTTGAAACCGTTGGCACCCTGCTGTCGAGCAGGCCACACATCGGACTGGGCCCACACTGCCAATTCCAGATGTTGGGGGAAACAACAAGCATTTTTACCTGAGTGATTTGTTGAGGAGGCCACCGGTGGCCCCTGTATTCTCTGCAGACCCCGACCGGGATCCTTTCCCTCATCTCTGTACTGTATAGCTGTGTTATGTGTTAGCTCCCAATTGATTTATGAGGAAAGCAGATCGGATGAGAAACTGTGTCATCGCTGCAAATCTTTTTCACAGTTGTGAGAAGATGAGGACATGAGGATGTATGCTGAGTGTTTTTTAACATATATGTTGAATGTAGAGTGAATATTTATCATAAACTCACTTACATGTTACATTTATTTTGTTTTTTGACCGAAAATCAATTGAAATATTTAATCAGAATTAATGAGACATGAGTGTCCATCGTTGGTCCAGATTTTTGTGCCTTGAAGGGATATTTTTGATGTGTTTTATACTTGCCTTATGAACATGTAACCTTATTTTACATTAACCAAAAACAGTGATAAGTATTGTCCAGAAACCCTCAGAGGCCTCACTGCATGTAGCATAAAAAAGATATGCTCAAATAATAACCTGACGGTGCCATCCGGGTGGTATCTGTTAGCAGAGAGGTCGTTTCTGGAAGCTGATTCAAACTATAGGTCAGGTCGAAGGCCAGTGTAACAGAACATGTATTAATCATGCTTCACACAAAAAAAGTGTCATTCAAAGGAATTTGCATTAACGCTTTATTATCGCATTAACTTTGACAGCCCTAATTACTTGTAAATCCATGCCTCTTCTTTTCCTGCCTTTTCATGCCTTTCTAATCCCTTTTCAGGAGGCACTAATGACATTATTTGCCTTTTTGGAGGGAAGTTCATTCCCTGATTGACTGCAACATACAGTATGCAAACTTTTACATGAAGATACCGAGGTCTGAATGAGTTTGTTGATTTCTTATAACGTGGAAACATACTCGACCTGTAACGTGTTTGTTTTTCCGCTGAGGCTGATTTACTGTATCTGATAAAACGCGGCCTCCTCAGCTGTGTCTGTACTTAACCCGCAGGTTAATCTCATGCTGGGCTCCGTCATGTATCACCCACATACGAAGCCTTTTCTCTGTTCACACAGGAAAATAAAAAAACTGGCCCCAAAATACTGCCCTTACTTTTCCATGCACTCGTTCAGTTTGTCATTGATTGTTTGCATCAGATTAAATTGGCTGCGTAGCACCATTTCCTCTATGAAGCACTTTTAAAATTAAACTTTGTTATAAAAAATGCTCCGTGGTGAATAGTTCTGCATCGCTGCGTTTGATTAATTTCTGCTAAAACACCACATCAGCAGGTTTTCTCTGAGCTCTGTGCTTCAGGGTCTCAGCCAATGTGGTGACCTGTTTCACAGAGCTCATAGAAGTGATGAGGGACATTAAACAGACATAAAGAGAGACATTGCATCCTCCTCCTGTCTTATTCCTGTCCTGCGTTTGCCTCCTGCTGTGCTCTCTCCCCTCCCTCAGTCTGTCTTCTTTAATCTCTCTCTGTCACTAACCCTATCTTCTATCCTCATGCATCTTCCTCCCAACACATTTACTCCTCAAATTCTCTCCCTCGGAGAAGCACAGCAGGATTTGCTGTTCTCTTTCTCTCTGGTCCCACTACAGTACGTCTTGTTTTTCCCATTTCTCCATTTGGACGCTGCCGTTTCCACTCTCGGTCCCTCCACCACACTCTCTCTTTCTCTCTCTCTGGCTTTCAGACTAAAAATATCTCCTCTTCATTCGTAGCTGTGTTTCCCAGGACATGCAGAGAAATGTGGATAAATACTTTATGGGGGAGTTTGCTGTTCTGCCATGCTGGTTTTCAGTAACACTAATGGCCCATGACACCCTTGTGTATGACCCAGGCCATAGATTGTGTGTGAAAAGGAATTTAATCCTTTTTAATCTGCCTTTAATTGGATATTGTGGCGGTGGAGAAGGTGGGTTCACTCCACTATCACCCCCTGCTCCTTCACTTTTACCCAGACTTCTTGCTACTTCTTTACACCCTCACTGTGTGCTGCTTCAATGTATGTGTGAATGAACAGAGGTGTCGGTTCCCAACACGCTCATATAGATAGATAGATAGATAGATAGATAGATAGATAGATAGATAGATAGATAGATAGATAGATAGATAGATATACTTTATTGAACCCAAGCTGGGAAATTACAGTGCAGCAGCAGCATTACACAGACACACAGTGACGATAACAACATATAGTATAAGAATATAAAGAATAAGATTATAAAAAACAAACTATACATAATAAAATAACAAAATATAAAGAACAAACTATACATAATAAAATAGCAATAGCAAATCTCGTGATCACGTTTTTACACATTGACACTTTATTACGTTGTTGTGAGGACATTGAGGTACGTTCGAGCCATCCAGGTGAGATATGTTAGCGCTGCGGTGACCTCAGCAATGATGAGCGCATTTGAGCTTCACTCTGAGTTTTATAGCCCATGATGACAGTTTAGGAAGGTTGTAATTTGAAAAGCATGCAATGAGCTCAAAGAGGAAGACCAGCGGGGGTGATCTGGTCCTATTCTTTGTGTGTCTGCTTTTTTTCTGTTTCACTGTTTCCTGAGCTACTCTCTGTCTCTGTCTCTCTCTCTCCCTCTGGCACACACATTTTACTCTCCCTATAAAGTATCATTAAACAGACCACAACCAAATCAATAAATTGTGTAATTTAAATAAGCGTGAGAAGAAGCAGAACAGTATTTTCAAGGGACTAAAGAGCAACATGGATTTTAAGGAGCTTTCTTCTATTAAAAAAAAGACTGAATGCTCTTGAGCCTTCGCCTGCCTCACCTCGACAGTCTTCAACTTTCCCTGGATATCCACAACCTGAATACTAAGCCTGTCTAACCACTCATCGTTTAAACTATTTCATAAATATCTGCATCTCATCTTAGACACAAAAGAGTTTGACTCTACGACCAGGGCGGGTTCGAGTCTGGGTGGGTGTGAAACTGGGAAATGAGTGACTTTAATGACAGGGAGTCTTCTTTCTTTCTTTCTTTTTTTTTTTTTTTGGTAAGAGCTTGACCTTTAAAGGACCTCTCCCCTAATTATGGCCTCATTTACAACTAACGAAAGACCCGGGATCATCCTATGGCAGCCATTAGGGCAGGTTTGATGGCAGCAACATGTATTGTGTTTAATGATGGCAGGCATTAGCATTTAGGGCTGCGGTGGATCCCCTTTGTCCCGGTGTTACCTCATTGTTTAAACAATTTCACGTCTAGCTTAACTATTGTTATCTGTCTGCCCTGGTTGGTAGGTTTTTTTTTCTCCTTGGGGGAAACTGAAGTTTTTGTCCGGTAGAACTCAGTCATGTTAAAATACTGTAAATCCAGCCAATCTCTGTGATTTCATGCAATTGCAAATGATAGTTTATGTTTGCATGCCTCGGTGTGCATTGTGACTCAATGTCTGTGACACCTCCAAAGTGTTTAACCCAAGGTGAGGAGTTTCCACCTCTTGCTAACCTATACTTCACTGCAATTACTCTGTCTCTATTTGTGCAACGCTTCAAAAGAACTCTGCACAACCATGACCGCACGCGCCATTAGCTGCTCTCTGATTATCGCTGTTTGTTTAATTAAAGTATGAATGAATACCAGACTGAGTGGGTCTTCTCTGAGTTGGGGAGGTTTTATAAGCTCAGGTGTAAGATACTAGTTGACAGTCAGAGTTACAAAAAGTGGCTTGTCCATACATGTGGGGATAGTTTGCACACAAAAGGCTGTTACACAACAAACCGAGTGCAGTGTCTGTCATTTAAAGCACTCAGAGCCGCCTCAGATGTTTCAGCTTTGTTCTGACCACTAGAAAACCTACCACCAAGTGTCAAGTCAGGGTTTTTTCATCCCAAAGAATTTGAACCAAATGTTTTAGCATTTGTTATTCAACAACATGAAATAATTTGATTATTTTCCTACTATCGCCTTAGAATATTATGACAAAATCTTATAATGTGTGTTTTTGTGTCACATTTAGAAGACATGCAACCTGAGTCTTGGATATAAATATTGATGAACAGTAAATCTCTCCTTATAATGCAGACCGCCAGTGGAGGAAGACACTCTGTTCGTATCTCAGGTCTCAGCAGCATCGACTTCCGAGCCGGGTTTTCCAGAAAGCCCACCCTGGACTTCAAAAAGACCTCCAGCAGGCCGGTTCAAGGTCAGTGAGGTCAACCTTTCCAAATTGTAAAAAGGAAAAAGACACTGCAGCAGCTGTTGTATGTTTTCCCTCCTCTCACCTGTTGTCTTCACTTCAGGTCCCGCAGCTTTTTAGAGCAGCAGAGAATACAGTATATTGTATTTCATGTCAATTTTCCAGGCATTCCCACTCACATCCTGCTGAACACCACTGGACTCACTCCTCCGGCTCGGGCCGACAGGCTGGAGCTCCTGTCAATCACGGGCGAAGTGATGAAAACGTTACCGATACGTTTCTATCCCGAGCGTCAGCCCTACGGCCTCTGGAACATCACAGAGTTTATTCCGCCCAACGAGGCCTTCTTCCTGCGGGTGACGGGATACGACCGCGATGGTTTCCTCTTCCAAAGAGTCTCCAGCGTCTCTTTCTCCAGTATTATTCCTGGTCAGTGATGCAGGTTTTTACGTATTTAGAAGATGAAGATATAAGAGATTGCTTTATTAAAGTGATTAACTTTGTGTTTTATGTCAATGGTTCTCAAAGTGGGATCTGGGGACCACCAGGGGTCCTTCAGAGGGTTCAAGGGGGTCCCCAACATTTTCTTGAGTTTTTCAACTTTCTTTTTTTTTGAGAAATTTTTTACCACTTTTTGTTGTTGTTATTATTTTTTTTTTTTACTTATTTTTCAAACGTAACCACTTTTTCTAGATTTTTTTTTAAACTTTGATTTATTTTATTTTTAATTTGTAAACCAGTTTCTTCTAGAATTTTTTTTTTATTTAATTTTTTTTTCATCACTTTTTCCTAGAATTTTTTTTTTTTTTTTTACTTTTTTTTCTTTTTTTAAAGAAATCTTACCACTTTTTTCTAAAAAATAATATTTTTTTTTAGAAATGTTTATTCACGCCATTGGCCCTAATTTGAACGTATACATAAATAATATAAAAAAGTAATGTTCTTCCGTCTCAGAACAAATATTTGTGTATTTCTGGAGTTTGCTTCAAAATTTTGTCTAATGGGGGCCCGTGGTCTAATTTGTGTCAATTTAGGGGTCCTTGATGTAAAAAAAGTTTGAGAACCACTGTTTTATGTCATTTAGATGCCCCTAAGGTGCTGATGCCAGCCACAACCCCTGGTTACTACCTCCAGAGAGGGGCAGTTCGGTGCCACGTAGAGAGCCTGATCCCCTTCACTCTGCGCTTCAGCAGGGATGGAAGACGACTCGGGGTGGACCAGCTCTTCAGGTGAGCAGCTGCTAAAAGCCTCAAGTCCCAAAAGTCACATATCATGGTTAAACACATGCTGTAAAGTGCATGTTCCCACCCGTAGCACCTAGAATTTATCAGTATATGCCAATTCCATATGACATATTTTCATCAAAATGTCAATTATGCTACCTGTTTGGAGTCGGGAGAGCAATCCGTTTTTATGACTCTACCTGAACCGTGACATGAGCTACATCTGGTAAAATCCCCAGCCACCTTGTTCTATCAACATGTGACCAATCAGAGCTGTGTGTGTTCAGCAGCTTCCCGGGTTGCCCTGCTGCTGCCTTACCGGATTTTTTTGGAAGATAAATGTGTTCGAGCTGTAAATGAGCTCCGCAGATGCACCATGTTGTCGGACTGGGCCGATGATGAGAGATTCACCCCCTTCTCTCTCAGTCAAGAGACAAGTTTGATGACATTACAGTCGGTCATAACATGCTGAGAAACCATGTCAATTGCCCCCTTCACCAAGAACTAATGGTTTTACATTCCATGCAAGTCTGTTTATAAATTTTAGAGAGATGTTATATCTCTCCAGCAGGCAGAAAGATAAAGATAATGGATCAAAGCCACGGCCTCCTTCCAACTCTATTGGAGTTTCCATCTCGACACTGTGACACTAAATCCCGGCTGGATTTTCACCAGCTCAAGGGATGAGATAGTAGATTATTTGGATTCAACGTTATTCTCAAAACAGTTCAAGATAAAGATATTGATTCTCTTTCTCTAAATCTTTTGTGACTCTTTCGATTGCAGTGACTCTGACAGCGCATTGTGGGAAATAGCCGAGGTCACTATGAAGGACGAGGGCTTCTACGAGTGCATTGCAATCAGCAGCGCTGGGACAGGAAGAGCTCGCACCTTCATGGACGTATCAGGTATGTACTGTAAACCTCCCAAGACTGCTACAGTCAGTTTTAATTTGATTATTTTCACTGCACTAATTCAATTAAAATTACAATAAAGACAGTTTGTTTAAATTAGCTAACAGGAATTTGCAGAATATCAGACGTGACGTACTGAGAGACGATTACAACATGCTGTGCTACATGGACGGCCATGTTGACTTTGCCAGCGGACCGTGAGACTTTAGTTTATGTTAATTAACAGTCCGTGCCGTGCTGCCCTCCATCACTGTTTGTAATGAGCCAGGACTGTTACTGTACTGGAAGTATAATTGGTGTGTGGTGGATCGACTTGCACAGCAGTGAGTGATTTAAAATATCATCGTCTTTAATGTCCTGTATCATGTTTAGAAAATAACACTTAAAGGACACACACATGCATTGAAAGACACAACATAGCTCGAGTGAAATGGTGCTGCAAGATGAGGTTTATGTCATGCTCGCTAGATTCACACACACACACACACACACACACACACACACACACACTGCTTATGGACATAGAATTAGACTCCCAGTCCAAGCCCAGTGTGGCTTTACTGGGTCAAGGTCTCTTGCTGTGGATCCCATGCGGAGAACCTGCATCGTGGCAGAGTTAAAACAACTTTTATGGAAAATTTGACCCCAGTCTAGCAGCACGATGTTGTAACCGGTGCCTCACAGGCAGCGATCATGTCCTGGGATTTATGGTATGGTTTCTGTGCCTGGTTTGTGAAGCAATGAACCGTAGATGTGGTGTAAGACGAGAAAACTTTTAAAGCTGTAAACGAGCTCCGAGCCGCTCACAGAGGAAAAAAAACAGCAGCGGCGTGCTAGTTTAGGTGGGGTATCCTGTCTGTGACTCAGGTGCACAGCGGAGCGTAACCACAAATACTGACTGATCAGCACAATAATAAAAGCGCAACAATTTATGAGCACAAATTCATAATCCTCATAATAAATACTTGAATGATGATTTTGTGATCTTCACGATGTAAAAGATTTAGGCACAGACAAATGGGATTATACGATGATTTATGACTTCTGTCTCACCACTGGGCAAAACAAAAATATAATTTTTCCTTTTCTAAAATCCTCTCTGGTGCATTTATTTTTCAATCAGAGCCCCTTTTCCATTATGAGACACCAGAACTGATGCCACTCGAGTCCAAGTTCAGTCAGTAAAAGTCTCCCTGTCCAAGTGTTGCTTTCCAAAAAACTTCCTGCCTTGTGGAATTCACTGGAGCTCCATCAACATGATGAATGCCAAGCAGAAGGGAAGAAGGAGGAGGAGGAGGAGTGTGGAGAGAAAGAGAGTGGGAGGTAGTTGAAAGACACTTTGTGTAACTGGAGAAAGCCATGGACCTGTGTAGTGTACGAGTAGAACTGTAAAGGTGCAGGAGCGACTGAGTTTATGCAACTGTTACCACTTAGAACGTCTCTAAAATTAGGTGAAATTAATCCTGCTCAGCCACAACTCCAGCCTTTGTTAGAGGGGCCCGCTGTATTCTCTACAAAACGACAGGCGCCCCGAGCTGCACGCAGAAAAACACACACACACACACACACACACACACACACACACACACACACATGCACATAAAACTCATTCATCTGCCAAATTTATGTCATCATAATCCCGAGGAGCTGCGCTGAAATCTCCAGCATCCTCCCCCTATCAGAGCCAAAGCCTCTGCTACCTCTCCCTCATCTTCTCTCTCTCTCTCTCTCTTTACCCTTTTCCCTCCATTCCCCCTTCTCCTCTGCTTAGCTGTAGCTCACCTCTGGAAAAAAGGAATGATTGACGTCACACTGAGGCTTGAGGGATACGTGTGTGACGAGAGAAGAAGTGAAGGAGATGGAGAAAGACAAAGAGAAATTTAAAAAAAAATAGGATCCAACAGTTTTGATAAATGATTATTATCCTAATGAAACACATAGAATACGTTTGTACAAAGTTAAAACAGCAACAGCTCATCTCCTACTTTTTTCTTATAGTCTTCTCATCGTGAGAGGATTTCAGTGTCTCTTGATCGTCACAGTCTAAATTACAAAGTGTCACTGAAGTCGTTTCTCCAGCAGCTGCTGTGCAGCTTAATTCTGCATCTTAAAGGGATAGTTCAACATTTTGGCAAATTGGCCCATTGCCATAATCCCTATAGTCAAAAATGTTGAACTATCCCTTTAAACCTACAACTGGCTTTCCTTCTCTTCAAAGTTGTATTTTCAGTAACTCATCAACAGAGTAGAAAGAATCTACTTTCTGTTTACGTATGTGTATGTCAAATGTCATGTTATAAGTGAGTGAGTGATGCTCCTATTTAGGCTATATCCAAAATGCTGTCAGATGCATTCAACTTCAGAATGAGGCAGAAAAAAGAGGGAAACGTTTTTTTTTTGTGTTTTTTTTATGTATAGAGAAAATGTGTTTTTCAGATCTACTTGCAGATTTATTTGCTCCTCAAATTTACCTTGAAGCCACTTGGAGAGTCACACTGGAAACCATTGGTCTAAATGCTGCACAAACAGAGAGAACATGAATAGACATTAATCTTTGTATTTTTGGTATAAAGGCAGGAAAATTAAGGTTTTAAAAAAACTGTTAAAGACTCACTATAAAGTTGTACAACATTGTGCCTTTCGTGTATAAAATGTTGCGTCTCAGTAACCACTTTGCGCGTATTTTATTTCCTCATCATTTTCTCACGTCCTCATCCTGCAGAGCCGCCTCCGGCCGTCACCGTTGAAGGAAACGTGACCGTCAGCCCCGACGCGCGCGCCGTCCTCACCTGCCACATTGTCAGCACGGTCAACTTCAACCTCACCTGGCTGAGAGGAGGTCACGATGCCCGTCTGGACCCGCGGGTGCAGGTGCTGGCCAACCTCTCCCTGCAGGTCTCCACGGTAACCCCGGACCACGCCGGCTGGTACGAGTGCATCGCTATAAACGAAGGAGGGGTGACGGCGGAGCGAGTCTACCTCACTGTGCAAGGTGAGGAGTGAGCGCTAATGTCTGCATGTTGAGCTTATTTTACCTGAGTGTTAAAGGGATAGTTCACCCAAAATGCCTCATGTCGACTACAGTAAGGGCTGGGAGAAGTTTCAGAGTTACTGTATCTGTGGCTTCTCTGAGTTACAGGGGGTCTCGGCGTAGCAGTGCATGTCCATGTAACGGTTGCAAATGGATACCAACTGTCTTCGTAACAAAAAGACACACCAAAAAACAAAAAATTTAAATAAGTCTATATTTCAAGCTCGTTTTGTAGCAGAAGCTTCTCGAACCTCCTCTTCTCGGTTCGTCAAATTTGGACAAACTGGGAAGAGGAGCTTTGAGAAGCTTCCGCTACAAAACAAGCTTGAAATATAGCATTAGTAGCATAAATAGAGCATTTTGGGGCTTCAATACAAGACGGACATTACATACGAGCAGCATGGAGGTATTTGGATGTTTTTTGGTGTGTCTTTTTGTTACGAAGACAGTTGGTATCCATTTGCAACCGTTATATGGACATGCACGGCTACGCCGAGACCCCCTGTAACTCAGAGAAGCCACGGAGGACTCTGAAACTTCTCCTAGCCCTTAGTTGACATGAGGGTGAGTAGATAATGAGTGAAATTTCAATTTTGGGTGAACTATCCCTTTAGGTTCTGTCACTGATGTATGTGTGCTTGCATATGAGACGTTGCCTTTAGCATGTGTGCCTATTCCTACCCTGTGATTTACACCAGAGGAGCAGGACTCTTGGCAAACGCAACCTCCTCTCCAACTGCGAGATCGTCTCCCAAGTGCCGCCACCCTTCTTCCCTCCCCTGCTCCCTATAATTCACCCTAATGCTTTATGGGATGTGTGAAAATTATTTATGTCCGACTTCTCAGGCAGCACTAAAGTCGGGTTTTCCATCTCCGGACAGCTCTTATAGTCTTGTTCCTCACACTTTGCTGACACCGAATCAGGAACACTTTGTTGTACAGATGGAAGAGAGTATCGCTGACAATCTGGCAACCTCTGCGTAGCATGGGCCCGTGCCTGGCCGGAGAGAGGCGATGTATCACTGCCACTAAAAATCCACCATTAGCAGATGATCTCAGCCTGGACCTGTGGAGGTACAGAGCTGAGAGACGGCAAAGAAAGAAGACAGCCGAAGAAACTGTGTTTTACATAATCCAATCTGTCCAAACGAACATCCTGTATTTACTTTGTTATACAACCACTCAGCCCAGAAGAAGTTAACTCAGAGTCCATATGCTGCTCGCTCCAGCCTGAATTCCTCCTCGTGAGCGTCCTGCCAGGTCTTAAAAAACAAAATATCTTTTAAAATAAAATGAAGGAGAAACACTTTTTTGTTCTTGACCTAAATTTCTCAACATTTCACAGTGATTTCTTTCTTTTTTCTTTTTTTTCTCACCTGGAGCGAACTGTTGCCTCTCTCAGGCGAAACCTCAGTGACACAGACTGAGAAGTTGCAGGTCTAATACCAGTGCTGCAGACAGGTTTGGAGGGGAACTCTGTCATTTGGCTCATCTCACTGAGTGATAAGTTGCACAGTTGACCCTAAAACATTTCCCTAGTTTCAACTGGAAATTTTTTCTCTCTCTCTTTTTTTTGTCTCCCCACCTGTGCGCCTTTTTTCATATCACCCTGTCACAACTTTCTTTCTTGTTCTTTCTTTTAACGTAACACTTTTGTATTAACTTTTCCAGATTTTTTTTTGCCTTTTTTTGCCTAACAGCTGTTAACAAGCCCTGGGGGTTTCATAATTACCCCCTGGTCAGCCCCATCCTAGTCATTAGTTTCACTTTGAAGTGAGTCAGGTCTGCTGACATCTTACAACACGGTGGAGCTGAGTGCATTTCCACACCAAGATGACTAAATTTAAAAACACCTCCTTTTCCTTTCATTCTTTTTTATCACTCACTTTAAATGTCAGTATGTCACAATATTCAGGTGATATGATATGAAATAGATAATAAACCTTATTGATGTCTCACCCCAGCAGCTCAGGAATAATAGTTAAAGCCGTGCAGAAAAGAAAATTGAATTTGAGCCCACTCTGGGTCTTAACATTAGTGAAATAACTCATCTATGAGACAATGTAGGCCAAACTTTGTCCAAAATTCTATTTTTGATTAAATCCGGGATGAAAGTGTGGTTTCTTTTTTCCGCTTTGGATAATGCAGGCGCACGGATTATACGTCAGCCTGCTCACGATTCATCAGCCACTGATATTGGATCCATCATCCATCAATCAAACGTCTGAGACACGCACACCGAGCTCGGTCTCGCCCCAAACATTGAATATCCCGCCGGCTCGATAACGACCAATCAAATTTGTTTTCCTTACTCGGGTAAACTCATGAAAACTTGGCGCGACAAACAGGACAAACGGCCATTTCTGTACACCTTTAACAACAAACAATAATCATCTATTTTTGTCCGTTCATTAGCCTCTTGGTTGGTAAAATAGTAAAAATGGTTTGATTGCAGTGTCAGAGGCAGTGAAGGAAGATGAGTAAGGGAATGAAAGAGGACAGATGGAGCAGGTGATCAGGATGGTGGCTGCTTCCATAGATATTAAGGTCGCTGCTGCTGAGTCAGGGTAGAAAAACGCATCTTTCCTCTCAGGGACCTCCTTTTTCCTGATCTCTGGGGGTCTTTACCCTCCTCAGGGCGCCGTGACCTCGCCAGGGGGAGGAGGCCGGAGAGGTGAGAGCTTGGCTTCACTGTAAAAGAGGGTTAGGGGCCCCGCCGACCCTCTGACGCTCTCACTTTTGACCTCGTCTGTGTTATATGTGCTGCACTGTACAGCCCCGGGGCCTCACCAGGATTAAGATCAATACAGTGGCAGGTTGAGGTATTTCAGTTTGTAATATATCAAAGTACTTTATTGGGAGCATCTGGTAAATGCGCTGTATATCCTTCAGAACGTGGCATCTCTGATGATTGAAGTAGAAACATCAATACAAAACTACACATTCCTTCACACCTAGCGTATCACAGACACTTTCATACAGTCGTTTATCGATGGCATGCGAGGAATGACAAGTTCTCCTTCGCTGTCTTTTGATCATGGTAAAAAAAAAAAATCCCTCTTTGGCATCTTAAACAGACACAACTGAAGAGCCGAGTTGTTTTGTAGGTGTTTGTCTCTCCCAATGAGACGACTAATTCTCACATGGGGTTTTTTTTTTTTCTTCGACGCGCTGGAAAGCTCAGAGACTCTGGAGATGATTTCAGCTGTGGGAATAGGATAGAGACAACACACCCTTGAAGGGATGAGTTACACATCATGAATCAATTGGAAAATCTCCCAAGATTCCACAGCTTCTCAGGGTCTGGATTCAATATTCCTCCCTGTTTTACCAATAAAGAGGAAATGAGGGTGAAATATATGCCGTGAAACATTATTAGTTGTAGTAACAGCCATCACTCTTCCTGCTACAGTGACAATAAAAGTTTATGCTCTGTTATATCTTGTGGCTGAGTTTGAATTCCTTCAGGGTATAGAGTTCCTCACTTCCAAAAACGTCAACATTGCTTTCGGTATATATTTGCCCATACTGACGTACTTGCTTTAAGTGTTTCTGACCGACTTCACAGCTCCAGATTTTACATTTCAACTTTATTAACCAACATTACATTGACTTTTTCAAACAATCACAGGCTGATTGAGTGGATTACGCCTCGAAAAAAAAAAAGATCATTAAGCATCCTCACTCTTTTTTTCATTTTTCCCCTCCAGAGGTGCCCAGGGTTTTAGTGGAGCCTCGTAATCAAACCTTTACGACGGGAGACGAGGTGAGGATCAGGTGCTCAGCCAGCGGTTACCCTCCACCCCGTCTGGTCTGGACCCACAACGACATGTTCATCATGGCGTCCAGCAGGTAAGTGCGTCTCCTCTCGCATGAACAAACAAACAAACAAACAAACAAACTGGTTGTTCATCCTAAAATGCGGATGTGGGAATTGGACAGTATTGTAAGTCTT
Organism: Trachurus trachurus; assembly: GCF_905171665.1. NCBI lineage: Eukaryota > Metazoa > Chordata > Actinopteri > Carangiformes > Carangidae > Trachurus > Trachurus trachurus. The sequence goes on along the minus strand of NC_139898.1, from coordinate 24,446,597 downwards.
TACTGCTCTAGAGGAAAAACAACGGTGTAATAAATGTCCTGGAGCTCGTGTTTTATGATTTTACAGTAATAAATCAATATTTTTTAATCCATATCTGTCATTTCTCCAATGTGCTGATGAAATACCGTGAACTGCGGATCTTCCATGTTCAGACACAGGATGACTCCTGACGGCACACTGGTGATAAGAAACATGGAGAGGAAGGACGGAGGAGTGTACGGCTGTTTGGCCAGCAACCAGGCTGGGACAGACACCATGACCTCCACCCTCAGTTACATCGGTGAGTGTGTGGAAAATAGCAACATGGACGGTACACGTGACATCCACGTTAACATACAAGTCACCACATAACCTCTAAAAGTCATGCTTTTCAAGAATTCAGTGCAAAATTAAACTGTCTATCTTATTTTTTAACTTAAAAATCTTTAAAATGTTGCGCATTTCACTGTTTTTAATAATGAATCGTTTTTAAAGTGTAAAAACTTTTAGACACTCTTTTACATTGTATATCTGCATCCTTTCTTATGATTTCATATTTTTATTGCTTTCAGTTGCCCTAGTGGTGCACAAATGGAGCCCCTTCATCTAACCTGGTATTAACTCTTATTATTATTTTTCTCCAACACTTCTCCCTTCAGAGTCTCCTGTGGTGACGGTGGCATTAAGTGAAATCCTTATTGGCATCGGGGAAACCACAGTGATGGCCTGTTCAGCGTCTGGAGTCCCCCAGCCCGAGATCTGGTGGTACAAAGGTAACACCATAGAAGAAGAGGGAGGCGGACGAAGATAAAATTCAATCTGAGACAATGTATTTCAGACAAAAAGGGATAGTTCAACATTTTGGCAAATTGGCCCATTGCCATAATCCCTATAGTCTTAGCAGTAGGTTCGTTACCTTTAATTGTCAGTGCAAGTTATTTTAAGAATGGCGGAGCAGAGCCGTGAGCTGCTCAGAGCTACGCTACGGAGGCTCGTGGGATTTCTTGGTTTCCCTCATCAAACTCATCAAATACACAATCCAACAACTCCAAAACACTCTCGTGGACAAGTTGTGACCTGCACATTCACCACGCTATGAGATAATAACAGAACGTTATGAGACAGAGTTGTTTTCGAGGCAAATGCAGAGACTGCTTGCCAGAAAAAACTGCCCATGACAGGAACGGCATCAGTGGTTTTGCATGAATTAACCTCGAAAACAACTCCGTCTCTTAATGCTCTGTTATTATCTCATAGCGTGGTGAATGTGCAGGTCACAACTTGTCCACCAGAGCGTTTTGGAGTTGTTGGATTGTGTATTTGATGAGTTTGATGAGGGAAACCAAGAAATCCCATGAGCCTCCATAGCATAGCTCTGAGCAGCTCACAGCTCTAAACCACTATCCACTGTTCTAAAAATAGCTTACACCGACAATTAAAGGTAACAAACCTACTGCTATGACTATAGGGATTATGGCAATGGGCCAATTTGCTGAAATGTTGAACTATCCCTTTAACCACACTGCACCATTGTATGTGTATGAATATCTAGATGATGTCCAGCTCCATTCATCATCCCTCTTGGAGGTGGACACACTCGGGGGGACGCTCACCGTCAAGGAGACCCAGAAGGCCGATGCTGGAGATTACAGCTGCGTGGCTGTTAATGCTGCCGGCACGTCGTCAGGAAAGATCTCTCTGGATGTAGGAGGTGAGAGCGGCACCTTGTAAAAAGCACGACTGAGTTATGGCTTGTTCCATGTTGCTTGTTGCAACAGGAGGGGGAACTTACCGCAGTTTCATCCACCACCAGCATCCCAAGACTGGATTTCTTTCTGCTACTATAAATAGGCTTCTTTTCTGTGCAGTAAAAATATAGTTTATGTCACAATGTCACAAAGAATCCAACAAAAAGTCTACGGTTTAAGTGGGATTTCAGCTCTCTCTAGTCTCTAGTAGCTTTTTAAGCAGCTGGGAGGGATTCCCATAGTGAACTCATGCATAGCTGTGAAACCCAGTTCTGGGATCAATGTCTATAACCACAAAAAAAAAAGGAGAATATGGGTGCAATAGAATATTTGTACCATCACACATGCTTTACATCAGAGGGATAAAGGCAAAGAGTGAATCATGAATTAAACACTTTATTTGAAGCCTTTAACTTTAAACCATCAATGAATTGGCTGTTGTGGCTCCGACTAATGTGACATGGCTGTGAGTAATGAAACAAAGGCTGCTTTGGTGCCGCACTACCGTTGCCAGACCGAGGACTGTGCCTGGTTTACATGTAAACAAGGTTGAACATGGGTGTGTCACTAATATCCATGTGTGGTTAACAAACTGTATTTTTGTACGTACACACGATTTATGGATACCTAGAGGTCTATAAATCTGGTGCGAGTACTTTTTTGCATATTTATGCTGCTGTGCAAAACACACCGTTTTATTCTTGAATCGTAGTTCCTTACATCTGGTGCCAGAATCGGTGAAAACCTCCGAGTTGTCCGTGATTGACAGGTTGATTGTCTGTAGAATTCAATGCAGATGGATGGGATGCTCTCTCTAAACTCCTTTACCTTTGCTGTCTTTCACCTCGGATCGCTCCAGCCGCACCCACGTTCATCCAGGACCCGTCAGACGTGGCGGCCGACATCGGCTCCAGCTTGATCCTGCCCTGCAGCGCTCAGGGTTACCCCGAACCACAGGTCACCTGGCGGAGGCAGGACGGACAGCCCGTTCTCAACAGATCCCGCTCACATGGCACTGTTACTCAGAGCAGAGGAGGCCTACACATCACCCGTGAGTTTTTTTGAGTTAGATATGAGGAAAAAATACATCAAACATGTGAACGCACTCTGTTTTACACCTTGATGTCCGTCCGACTGTCAGACTTGTGGGTGGAGGACGAGGCGGTGTACATCTGTGAGGCCAAAAACCACTTTGGCAGGATCGAGGCCCAGGCCAGCATCACCGTCACTGGACTGGGTAAGAGCTCCGGTCGATTAAAACATCTCTTCTCTGATCAAAATTTGTGTCTTTATTCTGAAATTTAAATTTGTAATCTGGGCTCCCAGATATAATTTATTGATCCATCAAGTTTGTAATCATCAAGGCCATTGTTTGGATGCTGTAAATTGAACGAACACATACTGTTAAGTGTAGCTGAACTCTTGTACTTCAAACCCATAAAATACAGGCGCACACTCACACATGGCTGCATTCCTTCTTTCCTTTTGAGTTCGTCTTATCGTTGTCAAAGATCACATTCCACGTCCATGTCCAGTGTATTTTCTAAAACAACATACAGCACCGACAGTCTGAGTCGGAGTCCTTATATCTCTCAGCGTGACTTTGTTCGTATGTGTTCACTGTTACACATTTCATTAGCGCGTCTCAGTGGGTGTGTTCGAACACATGTGCCTTGTTAACCACTGTTTCTGTTTCAATGTTTTCCCTACACTGAGCTCAACTTATATGTGGGCCAAAGGTTAGAAAGTGCCGACCCGCCCAGATGACATATATTACTGCCCCACTGCCCCATTTCCCCGCTGACAGCGGTGTCTCCAAAGACACGCACACACCCCGCTGCAGAGGGACGTGTTCGGTAGTTTGTTTTGGAAGCGGAGACTAGAGCGGGGAAGGTGGTGCAGCAGTGGCATGTTTTTGTAATTGTGTGTGTGGTCACTGAATTGTTCTGGTCGACACCCTGTTGTCTGTGTCCGCCCCCACGCATGACATCACCACGGCCCCGTAAACACAGCCAAAACCAGTACACATTAGTGATACAGTATCACAATGTGTGTGTGTGTGTGTTTATGTAGGTGCTGCTGTGTATGCTCTTGTAACAGCTGTGGAAAAGGTATACTGTATTGTTGATCTGTTTATAGCAACCAAAAACTCCCTGTTACAGTACTCACACTAAGATTTTCACTCAAGATTTTCACATGTGCTTCCTTTTGAATTTAACCAGTGGAAAAGAGCTTTGGAGATAAGCCTGAGATTTTGTCTAAACATGTTCAAGATGATACAAGCACAGTTTTTGTCATATGTCATGTTTCCTGAGTTGAATTTGCATTCATTGGAAGAGTTCCTTTGGTTGCGTGCATTACAGAGCAACTATGCAAGATTTTCACCTTAATGAAACAGCTTCAGAGTAGTTGTGATGGTTAAATGACTTGTTACGGGGAGAATGGAGGCTCTCTGCCTTCCATCTAGCGTCTCTTGGCCAGAGCCAATCTTGCAAGATCGGCGCCTCCAAACCGGTGTCCCAGATCTTGTCTCAGCGACACCACGCAATCTCTTGGTTATGACAGAGAAGGCTACAGATAAATACACATTGTAAAATGTATACTGTATGATATACATTATCCATCAATCCATGGATTGCCTTCTCTCCGGCTTCGTTGAAAACAAATGCACATGGCCGGGAGGAGGGAGGAAGGTTAGCAGAACAGCGGAAAAGCGACCGGACTTGCATAGTTCTCCTTTCAGTCACACAAAGATAAATATAAAAACTCTTACAGCTCTCTGTTTTATATTAATCTTCTATATCATTTTCTAAAACCTTCTGCTATCATCCTTTCAGCACTCTCGCTTTTAAGCTTTCAATAATTGTTTTCATGGCGTCTGCAGTCTTGCCTGTCATTGCGATGAGTCCAGCTGTGCTCAGCGTGATCGAGGACCAGCAGCTGACTCTGCCCTGTGTGTTTCTGGCTGGTAACCCGCTGCCTGAGAGACAGTGGCTGCACAACTACGGCCTGGTGAGGACATCCACAGTTGGTCCTCCTGTACACCTTTTATTTACATAATATGAATGACATAACCACGTTTTAACTCAAACCTATTGAACCAGGTGACATCAGACCAGTACATGACAGTGAGGAGGGACGGCAGTCTGCATATTGAGAGAGTAAAGCTGGATGATGCCGGCGACTACACCTGTTTGGCTGAGAACGTTGTTGGGGCCGCCAACCATACCACCACTGTCAACGTTTATGGTAGGGTGCACAAAGGCGCACAAGCAGACAGAAGCATATGTACCCGACAGATGTGAACCACATTTCTGATGCACATGGTGTAATAAATGGCAATGTTAGTTTGGTATTTCAAAGTTAACAACCAGAGCTAATAAACCATATAATCATAAATTAAACTGTCAACATATAATGCTTGAAAGAAGAACACTTATCCACAATTTGATAGGTGAAATAGCAGCAATTTTACATTAAAACATTAAATCAGTGCAACAAACAAGAGAAGCAGACACTTTTCATGCCATATAAGGAAAAGCACAGGTGTAATTACTAACACTAACGATGGAGCCAGTTGCATCAGGTTCATTGAATCGAACCTAAGCCGTCGTTAACATTATTATTTACACCTGTGTTTTTTCCTACTGTGATAAAATTTGCTCTGAAAAGCGCCCATTGTAAATGTTCCACGAGATATGTAATTCCCCCTCTGGCTTTTCCTCTTCTTTTTTTTTTATTCTCCTACCTCCCCCATTTTTTAAGACCCTCCTTAAATGTCTCCTTTATGATGTAGAAGGCTCTTAACCTCATGAATAGGATTATCTCAGAAGTTGCAGTAAAACCAGGAGCAGCTGAGGGTAATGGCAGAGTTTGGAGCACAGTGAGAGGGAAAAATGTGTTCTCCATTTATGCTAAAGCCAGTCGTTGCCAGAGTCAACCAACTTCAATAGGAAGCGTCCGCAGCATTTACGTAAAAGGCGCTGGTTCTTTCTTTCAGTTTCTGAAATTAGGTCAGCTGTACATGCACTGCACGCTGGGCATTTACACTATGTAGGTCAGTGTATTGTTTGTTCAGTTGGCCATAACCTGAGGAATACTACAGTATATAAAGACAAATAGATGAGCACCATGAAATGAAGGTTTGCATAGTGAACACTGTGTTTAAGTAAAATCACATTTTTCCTTTCCAAGAAGATGCTCCAAGCCTCCGAGGCCTGATCATCTCCAGGATCATAACAAAACAAAACACAAGAAGGATAGAAAGGAGAATGAAATAAGTGAATATCTGCTCTGAATACGCTTTGTTCACTTAGACTTGCTCCAGATGTTTCTGAGACAAAACAGAATAAGTGGTGGTCTATGCACAAATACACAGACCATACGGCACACTAATGGATCTATTAGAATCCAAAATAAGATTAGGTTATAATATACACAACTTAGATGAGAATATGACTCAAATATTAAAAGACCATCAACATTTTACAACAACATATATTAACACTTGGTGAATGCGCTGTGTGAACATACTGGCCTAACTTTACTCTATTGTGTATCTGGTGTTTACAGTGATTCCCACCATTCAGCACGGCCCTCAGGTTTTCAGCACGATCGAGGGAACACCCATCTCTCTGCCCTGCCGTGCCAATGGAGAACCTGCTCCGGAAATCACCTGGGCCAAGGTGTGCGCTGACCTTATATCTGACATGATCTCATGCTCTCCTTCTTTATATGGTGTACTGGCTTCGTACCATTATAGATCTTCAATTTCATTCTTTGCACTCATAATAAAACAAAAAGGGAAATAACAGAAGACGGATGTGAGTGATTCAAGAATAAAAATTTATATTGCATCACATTTTGGCCAAATCTCTCCAGATGAGTCTCCACTTCTTAAGAAATCTCTGTGTGTGGACAAAATAAACAACGTCTTGCCATCCTACAGTACAGTTATAATTTTGAACTGACAACTTACAGTAACACACCAAAGACTCGCACCGCAAACACCCACTCGTGCGCAGACCCACATCTGGAGTCCGAACACTATTACGCACCTCGTTAGGATTGGTAACACTATTTGTAGCCTATTTATGTTGTGCAGCACAGAGCTTCCGTGCTAAAAAACAACAACACAGGGACCTGTTCATCTGGACAGGTCCTTGTGTTGTTGTTTTTTAGCACGCAACAGGAAAATACATGTGTGTCTGTGTGTCTGTGTGACAGGCGTTCATCTGTGCCTCGTGTGCTCCTCCATGAAATCAGCTCTACCTGCAGTGTGCTCAGCTTTTACATGTGCACTTTTGTGTGATGGTGTGCACTTACAGCTGAGTTTGTGTGCGTGTGTGTGTATGTGGGCTGTCCCTCCCTCTTTTCCATCGCTTTGCACTAGCTTCTCTGAGTTGTAAAAGCATTGCTGTTAAAGTGAACAGCGCTACGGGGACGTATGAAACTGGACCCTGCTAAGTTTTGCTCCAGCTGTTAAAATGAGATTACCACTGATTCCTTTTCTGTTCTCTATAACATCGATCGAGTCAAGTTAGTCATGGCAGGTACAGGACGGTCCAGATATGACACATTCCTAATGCATTTACATCACATATGCTTCGGGTTTTGGTTTATTTGATTGCATGACTTGTAACGTTTTATTCACGGCCATTTTTTAACAGCAGGGACGAGAATCAAGTCATAAATGTAAGCAGACTTAGAAGGTCAAACCACTGATCCTTTCGAGTCTTAACTCTCTCTTTGTCACCATGTCAAATGTTAATAAAGCTGACTTAATGAAATAAACTCTGGCCCTTGGCCTCTCCCTGCTGGGATTTGTTTTGTAGGGTGGGGAGCTGCTGTACTTGGGTGGTCCTGCCTTCTCCCTGGACTCTGACGGCAGCCTTCGCATCGCTTCGCCTTCTGGAAATGAGACCGGAGAGTTCATCTGCACGGCTACCAACGCTGCCGGCTACGCCTCCAGGAAGGTCCAGCTCACTGTCTATGGTACGTCTCATCTCCAGGTAAAGCCTGGATCAGAAAAAAAGTTATATGTGGAATTTCATGCCAACAATTTCCTACCAATTTCACTCTGAGACATTATTGCTGTGATCAAGGCGTCTAGCAGCCTCTACCAGCTGGCAAACTACAACACGAATAATGCTGCTGTTGATTTTTGCTAGTAAATGACTTCACGTCACTGAGATAAATGTTTAACAATGTAAAGCAGGATTTCATTTCCTTTATTTAAACCCAATGATTTCAATTTAATTGTCATTTACCATGTTTATGAGCAGACACAGCGTCCCAGTGTCCTCAGTCTTAAAGCCAGACTCATAACTCATAACTAGAAACTGTAGCTGTCTATGTGCTGGCAATAAATGCAAATTTTTCTGTCGTCTATTTATTGATCACTTTTATTAGCGATTAGTTCTGGTTAAATCCCCACTGTACTTTACAGCTTCTCACTCCGTGTTCAGAGGCAGCTGCTCTTGAAATAAATAAATAAATAAAGTGGCTTATTCGTAGATTTGTAGCATCCATCTGTCTTTTGTCATCTCTAACAAATAAATGTACATGGATCACAGGCTTTTAGTAAAAGAACCAGAGCCAGTTACTGGAGGAAATTAGGTCTTCCAATTAAAATGTGCTCCTCTTGAGAAGCAGCAGTAGAGTGCATAAATAATATTTCAAATAGGTTTTCCCTTGTTTGTTTTTTTACCAGTGTTTCTCTACATCTCTGCCTCCACATACCAGCTTATTCCTATGCGTGTCTGACACTGTGCGTGTGTGTTTAGTCCGTCCTAGGTCCAACGTCGGTGGTGCCGCAGCCTCGGCAGAGCCGGTGAGGATGTCAGTGGTTGAAGGTGAGGATGCCATCTTGCCCTGTGAGGTCCACAGTGTCCCGCCTCCCACCATCAGCTGGGCCAAAGAGAGGCAGCTCATCTCCCCTTTCTCTCCCAGGTAAAAACACACATACAACACCACACACACAATTTCTCGGCTGTATAACTAAAGCATAAGCCTTGGCGCAAACACAAACATATACGTTACAAATAAACATTTGACAAAATCGTAGTATCTTGGCAGTGATGATAAAGTGAGAGTTGAATTTGTATCTTTTAAGACACCAAGAGAACCTCTTGATTGCTGTGCTCTGTGCACGTTGACTGTTCGTGACCTCAGGCTATAATTTGTGGGTTTTATGAGATGACGGAGTAATCATACTCTGCCCTGTGATCTGTTGTTCCCTCTACGCTCCTGCCACTGCAGCTGCAATTGCTGTTGATGGTGGATTAGTAAGAATTACAGGAGTATCTGTTTACAGTAATGACTGAATAAGCCATTGTGTGGAAAAAATACAGCATGTGCTTATTTTTCATTTGCATGCTCATGCTATATAACTGTGTGTGTGTGTGTGTTTCTTGCAGACACACTCAGCTTCCCTCGGGCTCTATGAAGATCTTGGAGACCAGAGTCTCAGACAGCGGACTCTATGTGTGTGTCGCCTCCAACATCGCTGGCAACTTCACACAGTTCGTTGAGCTGAGTGTTTTGGGTATGTTCGAGATCCCCAGTGGTAACAAAGAGACAGATTTTTCCTCTAATTTGCATGCAGGAGATGAATTGGTTAATAATAATAAGTAATAAAATATGTCAAAGTTGGTAACCCTTTAATTTACAGGCTGCTAATTATGTAATAATGTCAAGAAATAGCCAATAAATAACAAGTAATTGTGTGATAATGTCTAGAAATAACGGTCAATTTCATAATAATGTAGAGAAATATAGCCAAGAAATCACGATTAATTGCTGTAAGTGATTGCTGTCGGAAGATATAACTATTTAAGACTTATATTAACACAAATATATCACTTACTTCTGCTTTAATTAGCAGCCTGTAAATTAAAGGGTCACCTCAAAGTTAAGTTTTAGTAAAATATTAATAAGCATCAAGGTTGCAAATTGTATCCACCCATTATCTTCCATGTAATTCTATGGCACAGCAGCATTACAGAAGCAGAATGCACCCACTACTCATTCCTGCATTAGCTAAATGAGAAGTGCAGCACAGAAACACTTTCATTCTGGACAACTTAGTTTCTGCAGCCAGAAAAACTAAAACCTGTCCTCTGTCCTGGGCCCTGCAGTGCCCCCCAGTATACAGGCCGGCCCGAGGGTAATAAAGGTGCAGGTGGGCCACCCTGTGGAGCTGCCGTGTGTGGTGAGAGGAGTTCCAGAGCCGACCCTGACCTGGACCAAGGATGGTAAAAGTTACCCGGCGCTGCACGATGGCAGCTTAGCGCTGAGAAATGTGGGACTGCACGACGAAGGAACCTACACCTGCACGGCCACCAACAGCGCAGGAAGAGACGAAGCTCGAGTTCAGCTTCTAGTGCAAGGTTGGTTTCAGTCAGACAAACGGTTTGACGGTTGTGCATGAGTGTTGTACAGTATAGAGATGGCACCAAAGGACAAATATGTACATCCCGGTTTAACTGCAAACAGATGTTTACTTTGACCGTGCGTGCACATGCAAGTACAATTCTTAAGATGCATGCACAGTTGTTTCTGCTGCTCTTTATTGTGTCTTTGTCATATTGACTGTTTGTCCTTTCAGTGCCCCCTGTGGTGGAGGTACTGGAGCCCCCCTTCAACAGTCCCCTGCAGGAGCGAGTTGCAAACCAGCGTATCGCCTTCCCGTGCCCTGCCAAAGGTACAGAAATGTTTCTATCTATTAAATGTGCAGAAGAGGAGGAAAACAATTGATCTTTTCTTTTCTCCTATTTACAATACACTGTTTTCCTCACTGCTGACAGATCGGGTTTCATTTTCTCTTTTTCCCTGCCTTCATCTCTTCTCCAGGCCTTCCCAAGCCAGTGATTCGCTGGTTGCGCAACGGCCAGGAACTGACCGGTAATGAGCCCGGCGTGTCCATCCTGGAGGATGGTACGCTGCTGATTCTGGCCTCCGTGTCGCCGCTGGATAATGGAGAGTACGTCTGTGCTGCCGTCAATGACGCTGGATCAACCGAGAGGAAATATCAGCTCAAAGTCAACGGTGACGACCAGTTCATGGGCTCCATTTTTCCAACGTATCATTTCGTTTTTAATAGAACTTCACATGTAACAATCACATTTTTTTCACGCCCTCCGCAGTGCCACCAGATTTTCGTGACGGCGAAACACCAGGCAACGTGTCGGTGGTCCTGAGCCAGCCAATCAGCTTGGTGTGTGATGTCACAGGAAGTCCAACCCCTGTCATCGCCTGGTACAAAGATGAGACTCCTGTAGGTGATTTTTCTTTTCTTTTTTAACCAATATCTTGTACAGAAATTGTCGATTTTCTTTTCTGCTTTCAGCGTTTATAAAATTGTTACTTCTTCCATAAAAGGTAAACACTAAATACACACATCAAAGACACTGCCAGAGAGAGATTAAGTGACATGCTACCTTATAATTTACATAACCTATACTTAAACTGTGGTCTGCTTGCTACTGGAAGCCATCTCTGTGGATAATAGTCATGAGAAGTTATAATGACCTTTCCTTTCATGTATTAATGAAAGTGCTCATGAGGACTGAATGAGCTCTGATCACAGGGTACACTGTCCAAGAGAGCAGACAGTAAACCACTGTGGATCCCCCATGTGTGTGTGTGTGTGTGCAGTGTGATGACAAAATAATGATGATGAATTGATTTGAGAACAGAGAGAGTTTGCATACACTTTTTAATAACATCCCAGCCACTTTGTTGTCTCTTTGTTCCCTTGGCTGCCCTCTTCATTTTTCCTGCAAAGCACAGATGGGAAAATCAGAGCGCTTTACTTTAATCTGCTAATTACCAGTAATCTAACTCAAGATGCTCTGCTCTCTAAATGTTTTTGGCAAACCTTTCATGTTTTTGACACATTTTACAGACAGTGATTGTTTTGTTTTTTTTGATTGTTGTTTTTTTTATAAATTCAGATCCTTTTATCTTGACGTGTTATAATTTGCTGTCTCTCCGTAACTGAACCGTAACACATGTTGTTGTTTTTGCTTTCGTAAACAGATAGTTGCTAGCAGCAGCAGCAGCGGTGTCCAGATTCTCGATATGGGAAAAACCCTGAGACTAACGAAGGCAGCCACGGCAGATGCAGGAAGCTACAGCTGTAAGGCCATCAATATCGCTGGCAGCACAGAAAAAGACTTCTTCCTGGATGTACTGGGTGAGCAATGGTCAATGTCAAGTCCAAGAATTACAAAGAAAGAGCTCTGTGCAGCCGTCGGGACGCACCAAGACCTTAAATTCATACCACATTAAAACAAAACAGCTTTAAACCCTTTTTACTGTGTGAAAGTGGCCAAATATGAATGACTCTCACTAGGATGTTAAAAAACAAGTGTACAGCTGTAAGAAATACAGTTTATCATGTTCATTTTTATGATGGCCTGTCTAATAAAGACCGATTCACTCCCTTTGTTCCACAGTCCCACCGACCATCGCGGGGTCAGACACTCCTCGAGACGTCTCAGCCGTTCTCAAACAGGAGATCAGCCTTGAGTGCAAAGTGCAAGGAGTGCCCTTTCCCACAATCCAGTGGTACAAGGACAGGAAGTGAGCGCTGTCTTAAACTTGAAAGACGATTAAACGAGATTAAACATCCCTCCTTCTCAACCATCCCTGTTCTCTTCCAACATTCTTACTTCTCCTCCTTCCCAGACTGGTGTTTCTTGGTGATCCCAACCTGGAGGTCACCAACAGAGGTCAGGTCCTGAGGATAAAAAGCGCCCGTCTTGGAGACCAGGCCCGCTACCAGTGTAGTGTCATGAACACGGCTGGAAAACAGTCCAAGGACTTCAACCTCAGTGTCTACGGTGAGTGTATATTTTGGTTATCCATGTATACAAACGCCTGCTCTTTGAACATTCACATAGGAGTTTTGTTTGATGCACCCCCAAGGAAAACAAATAGATTTCCCAACTCCTTTATTCCTTTGGCCATTACACTTTTTTTTCTTTTCTTTTCTTTTTCTTTCTTTTAAGTATATTTTGGGGCTTTTTCGCCTTTAATTGACAGTATAGTTGAGAGAGAGACAGGAAAAGGGAGGCAGAGAGAGGGGGAATGAGCTAAACGACTCCCCAGGTCATTAGACTTTTAAATGCTGGCGATGGCAGTGACTAAACTTAGGCCTGACATTGCAATATTTACTGTTATTTACTCATCTATTTGTGCATCATTGCTTATTTATTCTCCTCATAATCATGTTCCCCTTCTTGGCCCATGCATGGGACCTGTATGCATCCACTGTGTGCACTGTTTGCACTCTTTTTTTCCAAACAGAATTGGCTTTATGCACAGCTCCACTACTTCCTGAATTAAGCCAGCTCTTTTATTTCCTGTCTTACATTATTGGATTATTTATGTATTTATTATATTTTTGTACTTTTATCTTACCTGATCTCAATTTTGCACTGTCCTTGCACTTTCCTCCTTAATTGTATACTTAAAGTAATCTCAACTCAACTGATTAATCCAGGTGTGTCTGACCATTATGACTACTCAGACACACCTGGATTAATCAGTTTGTCCAATAATGTAAGACAGGAAATAAAGGAGCAGCATTAAGTTCAGGAAGTAGTGGAGCTGTGCAAAGAGCCCATTGCCATCTGGGGATAAATAAAGTTGTTTGAAGTTGAAGTTGAAGATAAACTTGTTCCCTAACTAAAATGAAGAAAGTTCACATCATGTTAAGACTTGAATGTTTTTCCGCTGCTGTTCCAGTGCCACCGTCCATCAAAGGAGGGAACCTGACCACAGAGGTCACCGCCCTGCTGGACACCGTGGTCACGTTGGAGTGCGAGGCTCGTGGGGTGCCGCTTCCCACCATCACCTGGTACCGCAACGGCGAGGCCATCCTGTCACATCGACAAGCTCAGTACGTAGAGCGAGGACACTACCTGAAGATCCCTCGTGCGCAGGCGTCGGACGCCGGTCTGTACACCTGCAAGGTGACCAGCGTGGCCGGGAATGCAGAGAAGGCCTACGAGCTGGATGTTTACTGTAAGAACCTGATACCTGCACGCGTTTTCTTTTCCCATCTTCTCTATGTCAGTTTTGAAATAGTAACCAAGTGATTTAGAAAATATTAAGCACATTAATGTCTGAATTTCAAACTGTAGGTGCTGGGGGAACTCTCTGAACCTCTGCTCCTATTGTCTGTGTCTGTAATCCCTCTGAAGTCCATCGTTGAGCTCTGAAGCTTATTGTATTAATCAGAGCTTTAAGGCATTTTGTTTGACTCACAAAGCATAAAGACATTTGTAGCAGTCGAGAATAATTTCAAACAGCTGTGGATATTTGGCAAACAACTTAATAAAAAAATCCTCGTCCTAAAGTCCTTGCTCCATGAAGAGCACAGAAAACGGATACAGATTGGAGGATTTGAAAAATAAAGCAATCTTATATGTTGCTTCCTGATGAAAGCCTTGAGTGTGAGATGCAAATAAGATCTAAGTCGAGCAGAAAAGTCTTCCAAGCTTTGAACTCACTTTTTGTTCTGTCCACTCCCCCCAGTGCCTCCCACCATTGCAGGAGGAGACGACGGGCCGACTGAGAGGAAGGTGACCCTCAGTAAGCCTCTGATCCTGGAGTGCGAGGCCGGGGGACACCCTCCCCCCTCCCTCACGTGGCTCAAGGACGGCGTGCCTGTCCACGATGGCGAAAGTGTCCGTGTGCTCGAGCAGGGGAAGCAGTTAGAAATCCTCTCGGCCACCGTCTCAGATTCGGGGCGTTACGTCTGCGTGGCGACAAGCATCGCCGGGGAGAAGGAGGTCAAATACGACGTCAGAGTTTTAGGTATAGAAACACACACAAAGATGCTTGTGTTACAAATGCACAGATTATGGTTTTATCCTTCATAAAATATAGTGTTTCTACCTGCTTTGTTCTCACCTCACAGTTTCTCTTGCTACATGGTGGCCTTAAGCTCTCGTTGACTCTAACTTAACTTGAAAATGGGAAATGGAAAAGTGGTTTGACCAGTACTTCATCATTTAGTTTAGTTAAATGTTTTGCCAAGTTCAACACATCAGACAGAAAAGACCACATAGAGAGGATTTTTACCTCATGTGGCTGCAAGTGTTTTATAGCTGCTCAGACATTTGTTCAGGAGGATCTAGGTCCAGGTTATGATTTTTTTTTTTAAACCGTAAATCATAAGCTATCCTGAGATGCACTCTGAATGTGGCTCCAAGTGGGATAACTCATGTTAGTGGGAAGTGATCTGTTCTTGTGTATTTCTACCTCTAATTCTTTCATTATGCAGTCTACTGCATGTGAAACAGTGAAACTGAGCAGCTCGTAGTGTCCCGGCTGTTAGTACCATCTCTGCACTTTTAATCTATTTAAGTAGTAACTCAATTATTTACCAACAACCCCCCAGGCAGCCGTGTGTGTGTGTGTGTGTGGAGTCTATTCTTTTTAGCAGCTTGTGACAGCTGAGAAAACACTGCGCCGTTGTCGGCAGGATTCGAACCTGCGCGGGGAGACCCCAATGGATTTCTAGTCCATCGCCTTAACCACTCGGCCACGACAACTCATGTGCAGGCTGAGTGGATGTCGCTGTGCTCTCTCTGCGCTGCTGACGCGGTCGTTATCGACACCATGTGTGCATTCCACATGGGAAACCGACACCTGCCGTTGCAGAGCCGACCGATAGAAACACAAGCACCAGGAGCTGAGCCGCCCAGAGGATTTCATCTTTTCTTTCTTTCTAACATTTTACTCATCTTTTCCCCACAATTTCTTTATTTGAGTTTTAGGCTGAAAAAAGAAATACAAGAAATACAGTCTTTGACATTCCTGCAATATGTCATACAGCATAGGTTAGCTGCCTTATTATGATGAAAACATAGTGTAGCGAGTTGTGTAGTTGATTGTGTGGGAATTTGGGTTTTGTTACGATATTCTTTTTGTGCAGTGATTGATCTCATGCTTTACTGTATTATTTGTTTTTGTCAGACTTTGACTCTGACTGGCCCCCCAGACTTACGATCAAAGCTGTTACAATAGCATAAAACAAAACAATCACATAGAGAACACCGACATACATGCTCCTGTTATTTAAACAGATAATAAACACCAGATAGCAGAGTTTTATTAAGTGACATAATGAAAAATAACAGGTATTTGAGAAAGAAAATAGAAAAGAAAAAAGATATTCTGATACTATTTTTTACATCCAGCAGAAATTTAAAAAAAAAAGAGAAAAGAAAGAAAATCGACCGACATTTTTCAAAGCTGTGATATTGTTTTTCCATTTCACTCTGAGATAGTTTTCCTGTTCTTTTTTTAAAATTATACATGCTTTGATTAGTTGGTTTTCCAGACTCTGATATGTTGAAATACTCTCCTTTAGTTCCTCCTTTCATCGACGGAGCTGACGATGTGACAGACAGCACGGTGATACTCAACAGCCCGCTGGAGCTGGAGTGTGAAGCCACGGGAACACCTGCACCTGTCATCACGTAAGATCTGCTTCGTCTCATGCCTCGCACAAAAACAACCTGAAAACACACATGCAGAGACACACACACGCACACAAAGCCTGCACAGATATTCAGTGTAAAAGCTGTTGTTTTCCAGGTGGTACAAAGATGGGAAACCAGTCAGACAGGGCGAAGGGCTGCGAGTGGCGGCCAGCGGGCGACGGCTGATCGTGTCCCGCGCTCAGGTGTCTGACACCGCTCGGTTTCAGTGTGTGGCCTCTAATGAAGCTGGAGACCACGAGAGGGACTTCAATGTGGTCGTCCAGGGTAAAACATTTAAATTAAAAACATTTTTTTTTGCAAATGTTGAATGTTCTTATTAATAAATCTGATTTATGCTTTAAATGCCACCATAAGGGACACTCGCACTCTGGGTAAATACTACTCTGCCTTTTAGTCATTCCCATCTTCCTTATTAACTTTTGTAAAGTGTTTTTAAGGATTTAATTTTATCCTTTGTGCCTCCCCTAGTTCCCCCGTCCATCCGCACCACTGGGCCGGCTGAACGATCAGTGGTCCTCCACAAGCCCATCACTCTGGAGTGCATCTCCAGCGGCATCCCTCCGCCCAGCATCACTTGGCTTAAAAATGGCCGACCTGTCGACACGACGCAGGAGCACCTCAAGGTCGGCTGTTTGATTGATTTGTTTATTTTGATCATTAGGACATACGACCTGATTATGCACAGCTTCAGGTTAACCAAAGTTAAGTTAAGAGTTTTCAATGCGCCTTGCATTTTGTCAAACATAAACATAATTTTAGTGTTTAAGACTGCTAGTTTTATTTCTAAAGCCTGGAAAAGAAGCCAGGAACATTTGTTTAATTAATTTCTGATGATTTCCCTTGAACCTTGGCATTGTTTTCCTTTTCCTTTTTTCGGATAATGGTTTTGAACCCCTGTTTGTTTTCTTATTTCTTTAATGTGTTGATGATGTGCTCTGGTCCCGGTTTGTTTTCTTGGTGTCATATAAGCCCATGCGGGCTGGGCATACAGAAGTATGCATGACACAATAATAAAAGTCATTCATTCATTCATTCCTTCATAAATGAAATGTATTTTCCAATGTTAATTTCATCTTTTGAGGATAAGAATGCAAAAATATACACATTTTGTTTTATATTTGTAATGGAAGTCAGTAACCATCGACACTTTGAGTTTGATCTATTGATGTTTAGCAGCACATGTGAAAAGTTAAAGTGAAAAATCTCTCCCCGTAATTCACAAACCCACAAACACCGACATATGTATCCATATAGCTTTTATACTGACTGAATTCACGCTTGTATCTCCCACAGCTGGAGTATGCCGGCCGAACGCTGAAGGTCACAGAGGCAAGACTGGAGGATTCTGGGAGATACACCTGCCTGGCCACCAATGCAGCTGGTGAAGCTCAACAGCACATTCGGCTCAGCGTCCATGGTAACGTGAAGATAAACACAGCCCCTCTCCCTGCATGCTTTATTCCCCCGCCTCGCTCATCTCCTGGTTTCTGTCATACATTTTCCTTCTGTCTTTGTTCTGTGTGTGCGAAGGGACTAGGAGGAGACATGAGAACATCATCTAACCAAATTGTTGTCCTTGTGTGTAATACTCTGCGTTGTGTCCCTCAGAGCCTCCCAGCATCCCCTACTCTGGAGAGATCATCAACCAGACCATCCTGTCGGGGTTTCCCACCGAGCTTGAGTGCAAGGCCACCGGCAGCCCATTACCTGGTAAGACAGCTCGCCAACGTCCCCCTATGTCCCGTTGTGTTCGCTTACAGGCCGCAGGGCGTAGTTTCCTCCCTCACCGCTCCG
This sequence comes from Trachurus trachurus, assembly GCF_905171665.1. Lineage (NCBI taxonomy): Eukaryota > Metazoa > Chordata > Actinopteri > Carangiformes > Carangidae > Trachurus > Trachurus trachurus. Next base: position 24,428,554 of record NC_139898.1, on the reverse strand, counting down.
TCAGAATTGGCCCCACTGCTGCTTTCCTTATCTTTAACCATTAACGGAGCAGCGGAAAATTGATCTCAGATGACTCCCCACAGGCGACCTCGCGCTTTGTTCCCACTGCCTTTCTCTCCAGTTGGATGTGCTTCGCAGTGCAACAGTTCGGTGCAGATAAGCGGTCGCATTCCAGTGTAAATGAACTTTACTTGAGTTGTTTCTGCAGTTTTTTTTAGAACAGGTGTTGATTTCCAACTGTCTTCTCCTAGTGCGTGTGAAAAATGTCTCGTCAGAAATCAGTTATAAACTCCCAAGCAAAAACATAGAGGTTTTGTTTGTCTGTCAGATATTTAGCTTTGTCGGTCCTGCATCACTTAACATGACACATAAATAAAAATCTGTGTCTTCATAGCATCACTGTTGCACAACCACAAACAGTCAAACAGTCTGAGCATCAAAACAAAACATTGTGAAGACACTTTCAGTTTGTATGTCCACAAATTTATTTTTGGAGATCTGCTTCAACTTTAAACTCATTTATACCGAGGCTAAAGAAAACATTGTTGCTTCCTATTAAATTGTTGTTGTGTTGTTTCTTCACAGTAACAACTCCCCAACTATTGAACAAGTTATTTGTTTTCCACTCTGATGTATTTGATTTTGATGCATTTGTTTTTTGTTTTGCTTTGAATTACCGCTGTGCTTCAGCTATCACTTGGTACAAAGATGGCCGACCTCTCACAAGCGCAGCTGGGGTGATGATGCTGAAGCGCGGCCAGGTGCTGGAGATTGAGCGAGCTCAGCTGTCTGATGCTGGCATGTACAGATGTGTAGCGGTCAACCTGGCTGGAGTTGCAGAGATATTCCACAGTCTGCAGGTGTACGGTGGGTAACATTTCTGCCATATATTATACTTAAAAAAATTCTTATCTTTATCCAGGAATGCTTCCCTATGATAAGAAAATGACTAAATGGCACACAGTCAAGATACACTTAAGTTATCCACCTTATATCTGAATGAATAATCACAGATTAATGCAATTATTACTCTCTCTCTGGTCTCACAGTGCCTCCGGTCATCTCCAGCCGAGGTGGCACAGTGACAGTGGTGGTGAATGAAGCTGCCAGGCTGGAGTGTGAGGCCACCGGCGTTCCTCTGCCCAGCCTCACGTGGCTCAAAGATGGCAGCCCCGTGGCCAGCGTATCGCATGGCATACAGGTGCCAACAAATTAGCTAAATGAGTGATTTTATGTTGGAATCAAGCTGTACAACACTTTGTGATCCATAATTTTGATGTATTTAACCAACAAAACAAGATTGTGCACTCAAAAGTTGTATCAGATTTTGTTTTTAGGATAAATGTGGGTTCATATCTGCTGAGTCTGGTCTCTGATCTGTTAATGTCTCCCTCTCAGGTGCTGTCTGGTGGCAGAGTGCTGTCTCTGAGCAGTGCACAGGTCAGCGACACAGGCAGATACACGTGTGTCGCCGTCAATGCCGGCGGAGAGCAGAGCAGAGAGTACGACCTTCATGTTTATGGTGAGTGAATCACAGTTCCACAGTGGTGGTTACATAGATGACCTGCACAGCATACATGTACACACAGATACAATCTTTACTAGTTTCTAGTCATTTATGTGTTGGATATATTTGAAAAATCATTTTGAAGTATTATTTGTATATATACATTTTTTAAATTCTTTAAAAACAGTAAAAATGTTTTTATTTTTTGTCTCGTGTTTCGTTAAGTATTAAAAGATGGGCAACAACATGTTCTCAGCAAGTGTTTTGGATCACAGATGTAGCCTTTCATAAGCCAACAATGATGTAACTTTTATCACTGTTATGACCCAGACTTTGAAAAATTTCTGCACTACATTACGGTAATGTCATGCTTTTTTTTATATATTTGAAAGCTTTGAAATGTGATTGAATTTGCATATTGAAATGGTTGTAAATTATCTCAGTTTAAAGGTTCTTGGCAGGAACAGACTCCTCTCCTTAGCACACAATCTTTTCCTTTTAATGTCTTTTCCGTGTTCCACTTCTTGTCTTACCAACTAATATGGCCAACTGTAGTCTGTCTGTCAACAGAGCACCAGATCCAGCACGAAACATTAAAAGAACCGAAAAAATATTTGAAAAGGGCCTTGAGCGAAACATGTGCATGTGCAAGAGGAAGTGTGATCTGACTGAGTTTAGCATTTCAATAAACCTTGTCACTTTCCTGCACAGAGCCGAGCTTGACGGCAGATCGGTTGTTATACAAGTCTAATCAAAGCTAAAGTCACTGAAGTTATAGGAGACAAGTAGTTTACATATAGGAGACTGTAAAGTCTGTGCTGATGTGCGTTTGTCCCTGTGTGTCTGTTTGAACGCAGCGGCACAAAGAACACAAACATCTACATGACATGCATTTCCTCAGAAAGATCAAAAAGCACTTGTCCAGAGAAATAAAGGCAGATTTGTTGGGGTAATTGCTACCATTCTTCGGCAGCTTCCTGTGTCTGGCCAAACACTGAGCAGAGAGGGCCTGTTTCTGTCCGTCCCCGATGACTTGTCCTCTGTCCGTCCAATAACCACAATGCAGAGGAAATTGCCCTGCAGTTATTATCTAGACCAGGCGAGATTCACCAGAAAACGGCGGCAAATGAAATACTGAAATACTGATGAACAGATGGTCGGATGAATTAAATCGCCTTTTGAAGATGTTCTATTTAAAGAGTCCAGACATTGTTGCAGTCAGGATGAAATTCCTGAGCTGTTGCACCAAAGTTGTAACGTAACTTTTTTCCCACAGTTTACTTCTCTGTGGTTCAAAACTGTGTGTTTCAGCCCATAAAAAAAAGTTCAGTGCCAAAAGCGAAACATGTCCACCACTCATCCAGATTGTAGTAAATCTAGTTAATCAGCCTCAGCAACACCCGATGTTGTCTGTGATGATACTAAGTGCAGTCACAGGGGACCAAGAGACATTCTTGCGGGACTTTGTTTGCTCCCGAGTCATTACGCATCTCAGTGCATGTTAGCAATTTCCATACAGATTAGGTTTCATCAACTTCTTGGAAATGTAGCTACCCTGATTGTTAATACCACAAAAAATGTTGAAGTGGTTTAATGCTGCTGTCATTGCCCGACATTGAGTTACTTAAAGAGCACCAGATGCCCAACTTAGTGGAGTCGATGCATCTCAGGAAGCAATTATTCTTTTCAATTATGAGGTAATAAGATGAGTTTACAGCGTTGAAAGTGGCTCATTGGGCCAAGTTTCAAAGTCAATTCGTGCAAAAGAAGAGCAATTGAATAAAGTGAGGAAACACCGTCAGTAGCTCGTCTCTGTGTTTGCCACAGTGCCTCCAAACATAAAGGGCGAGGAAGTGAACGCCACGGTGATGCTCGGCCGTCCGGTGGAGCTGCACTGCCAGAGCGATGCAATCCCACCACCCACCCTGTCCTGGCGCAAAGACGGACGCCCGCTGTTCAGGAAGCCTGGTCTGACTGTATCAGCGGATGGGAGTTTGCTCAAGGTAAAGTTGAAGAGTTAAACTAAATCCTTTTGTGATGTTGCACAACTTTAATTGCTGACTTTCCGCCCAATACTCTCTACTCTACTAAATATTTGATTGTGTCTGTGAATCTGTTCATCAGGTGGACAGTGCCCAGGTGCAGGATTCAGGCAGGTACACCTGTGAAGCCACCAATGTTGCCGGAAAAACAGAGAAGAACTATAACCTCAATGTCTGGGGTGAGTTTATTTCTTTCCTGTCAAATTTGTATTCATGTGCTGTTCTTGTTAATAAAGAGCAACTACCAATTGTACGTTGCCTGGTTATGTTTTGTTCATTTGTCTATGGTGTATGTGTGTGTTGGTGCTTGTCTGGAACAAACTGTGAAAATGAATGAATTTCTCCTTGGGGACAATAAATTATGAATCTGAATTGATTTTAACAAGAGGGAAATATTAATGTGAATTCCTCTGTAAGTGAAGCACTGACTGCTGACAAAGCTGAAACAAGAGACAGTTTTGTTATTGATTGTTTGGTACCATAGTTACATGTGTTTGTACAGTACAAGTCAGAGTAATTACATGACTGGAGTGTGTTTATGTAAAAAAAAAGAAAAAAAAGAAGACGATTGAAATGCTGCTATGTTTAGATGTTTGATGTTTTCTTTCATTTTCACAAAGCAGTGTTTTGCAGTCTACTGTAAGCATCTGCTGTACTTGTTTTAAGCTCAGGTGAAAATTCAACACTGATGTCTGACTGAGATGTGTGCGCCTCCCTTTGGCGTCTCCTCATTATTACAGTCTCTCCCAGCATCCGCGGATCAGAGGAGGCGTCACCTCTGACGGTGATCGAAGGAAGTCTCATCGCTCTGGTCTGTGAGTCCAGCGGCATCCCGCCTCCGAGCCTCACCTGGAGGAAGGATGGTATGTGTGTGTCTGTGGTTGTAAGAACAACACAAAGTGACAATAGGAGCAACAGAAATATGCTGTATGGACATTGTATATGATGCACTGAACACTGTGTGGGTGACATGTTCAAACACTGTACCTAAACCTGGTCACATCTTTCCCGCAGGTTCTGAGCTCAAGTCAGACCAGCGGCTCAGAGTTTTGTCGGGCGGTCGCCAGCTGCAGATCTCCAGTGCTGAGAGGACGGATGCAGCCTCCTACACCTGCACAGCCTCCAGTGCAGCCGGCACCACCTCCAAGGAGTACAGCCTGCAGGTTTATGGTACGTATAGAGCTCCTCATTCATATTAGTGAATGAATGAATGAATGAATGAAGTGTCATGCACCAATTAAGGTGCCCAGCCTATAAGGGCTTACAAGATGCATTTCATATATAGACAACAAACAAAATCATCAGAGTACAGAAAAACAAAAACCACATGGAATCCACATAAACAATTCACGTTTTCTTAGTGTCCAGGTACTTTTTTATAAAAGTAGCTATAGTAAAGACTTCTTTTCTGAAGAACCATTCAAACTTTACCTCATCTTCAGCCCCAAATTAGCATTAGTATTAAAAAAATAGCGCCTGTAAGTAGAAGTACTGTAATAGTAGGCTAGTAGCAGTAATAGTTAATTGCAGTAATTTAAGTGGTTATTTTGCCTACTATTATTAGAAGGAAGCTGAAGACAGTGAAAACTGCAGCCAGAGAAAGCTGGCTGCAGTTTTCATTGAAAACCTGGTTTACTTATTGTCTGGACTGTTTTTCTATAGTTATTTGTAAAACAGAGAATATGATTGTTTTATATGATAATTGGAAAATTACAAATAAAAGTGTTTAAAAAAGAAAAAAAGAAAACCTGGTTTACATAAACAATGCAATGCAAGGGGATGTGTACATTTGCCATAACAATCAAAATAAGCATTGGAAGTGCAAAATGAAACTAAACCACTCACGTACAGTAATGACTGACAGTTTGCATCTGTGTCGCACATAGTTAAAAGTCACCGATATTATGCAGCGCCAGTGACGACATGTCCTTAACGCCTCTCCTCTGTGCTTTGAGTGCATAGCATCTGTCGAGGGAGCATGTGCACCAACTCACCTGCTTTTCTCACTTCAGTCCGCCCTTCCATCAGACTCAGCGAGGGCGACAGCAACGATGTCACCGTGACAAAAGGAGGGGACGTGACCCTACAGTGTGCTGCCGAGGGTGTGCCCCGACCAGCAGTCACGTGGCTGAAAGACGGACGCCCTATCACAGGCCAGCATGGTGCGAAGGTCCAGAACGAAGGACGGCTGTTGCAGATTAAAGACGCCAAGGTGTCAGACACTGGACGCTACACCTGCATCGCTGTTAATGTGGCAGGGCAGGCCGACAGCAAGTACGACATCAGTGTACATGGTATGATTTATTAATTGTTTTCTAAGCTACATTTAGGCTTTAGTGCATTTTAATTGTAGAATTGAAGTCTTACATTTTCATGTTTTCCATTTCCATTATTCCATCTTGTCTTTTTCAGTTCCACCGAGTATAATCGGTCAGGTGCAGGTGCCAGAAAACGTGAGTGTTGTTGTGAAGAACCCAGTAGCTCTGAACTGCGAGGCCTCCGGCATCCCTCTCCCTGCCGTCTCCTGGCTCAAGGACGGTCGACCAATCAAAGCTACCAGCTCGGTGCGCATCCTGTCTGGTGAGTTCCTGGACTTTTTTGAGCTTTCTCTGACATTGTTGAGAAGTTATTCTTTAAAAACCTTTGTTTCCTAAGCCACTATGTAGGAGCACACTTGAGGACTAACCCTAACCCAAAATGTTCCCAGGAGTAACTTGAACTGTTTTGCTCTGAATCGAGGTTTCAAAGGCCAAATAGTTGCAATACATCATCAGTAATAGGATGTAATGGGATCATTGCAACTGGGGCCAAACTCAACAGACAGATCTGTGAAAGAAGACGAACAGGAGCAATTACTCTGAATTGTGTTTTTACACATTTCACAAGACGTATTGGGTGCCTCCAAATGAAACCGTGGCCCCTGAACTTTAACAAACTGTCTAAATTGTTCACAAAGAAAAGACTGTTAGATTATTTTTTTGGCATTTGTACATGGGTTTATGATAATGAATTAATTATCTGCAAATCAAATGTATTCAGTGAGGGCTGACCACATAAGTCTGATTAATGCATGCTGTTTGAGAGATGATAATGTATAATGTATAATGTATGTATATGTGTAGTCACAGGACTAGGTTCATACAGAAGATATAGTCCAGAAGGTAAATACAACGTACTGCAGAATTCACTTCATTTGTTCCTTGTTTGCTCAGGAGATTCTCACGATCCCTGTTTGAAAAACAAAAGCTGTTTCCACTGACACACGTTCAGTTTTAAATCTCACTAAAACGGCTTGTAAATGTTTTAACAGCTGTGAGCCTCAAAGCCCAAATTCTTTCTGTTAATTGATCCCACTTTTCAGAGAGGGCTGAGTTAGTTTCAACAAGCTTTAAAATGTTGTTTACACCTTCTTGGGATGTTTTCCCAGGGATGTGAAAAAAGGACTTTTGAACACATGATTGTAGATAAATGTTTAAAAAACAAAAACACAAAAGAAAACGTATGTTCTTTCTTGTTCGATCTGTAGGAGGACGAAGCCTGCGGCTAATGCACGCTGCAGTAGAGGATGCTGGGAGATACACCTGCATCGTGTCTAACAGTGCCGGAGAGGAAAGGAAGAACTTTGACATCGACGTCCTCGGTAAAGACAATAAATACCTGGTATCCTGGCGACTGTGTGAAAATAAATAGGCAAAAATATTTTAATGGTTCACGTGTTTACATTTAGACATCGGTTTAAATAGATGCGCTGAACATTGACAGAGAGTGAGAACCATTTAATTGATAATTTGTCTAATTCAACAGTCCCACCGAGCATTGTGAACGAGGGAACAGTGGTTGATACAAAGGTGAAGGAGAAACACAACATCACGCTCACCTGTGAGGCATCAGGTAAGTGACTTAATGTACACATTGTATGTATAAATATACTATATAAACTTTGTTCATGAGAAATATCTTGCTCAATTCTTCATGTAAATCTCCCAGGTAATCCTGTACCGGAGATTAAATGGCTGAAGGACGGACAGCCGCTGGTCCCTGACAGACGCCACCAAGTCTTATCTCACGGCCGCTTCCTCCAAATCTCTGGCGCCCAAGTTGCAGACACCGGCAGGTACAGCTGCCTGGCATCGAACACTGCGGGGGATCGCAGCCGGCATTTCAACCTCAACGTCCTGGGTACAGACACAACTCTTTAATCCTTTCACAAACAAAATATAACCAGAACATTTGAAATAGATTAAAGTCACACTCTTCATTCGACTGATTTGTTTTCCTGCTCTTTCCTCGTCAGTTTCTCCCACCATAGCCGGGTCGGGTCCTGATGGCTCTGCAGAGGAGGTGACGGTGACTCTGAGCAGCCCCACCTCTCTGGTGTGTGAAGTCCAGTCCTACCCCCCTGCTCTCATCACCTGGCTCAAAGACGGCACTCCGTTTGAATCCAGCCGCAACGTGCGAGTGCTTCCAGGTTCGAGATCACTGCTTTGTAACGAAAAGAGCCAAAAAAGAAATGAACAGAATTCAACAGAGCTAAATAAATGGATTTCATCCATCGTCTTCCACAGGTGGGCGAACCCTGCAGATCCTTAACGCTAAAGAAGAGGATGCTGGGAGATATACCTGTGTGGCCACTAATGAGGCTGGAGAGTCACTGAAGCACTATGAGGTCAAGGTTTATGGTGAGATGATTTGGTTGTGAATTGTTGTTACTGTTTCCCTGTTTCTCTGAGAAAGTCTGAAATCTAGTTATCCACCTGTTCATATTGTTAAATGTGTTTATAAATCAGCTATAAATACTCAAAAATGAATGCATATAACATACCTATAATCATTTAATACTGTTTTTCACTCCAGTTCCCCCACAGATCAACAAAAATGATATCCCAGGGGAAGGACTGGCCCCTAAAGAGGTCAAGATTAAGGTCAACAGCACGCTGACCCTGGAGTGTGCAGCTGAAGCCTTCCCTACTCCAGCACTGCAGTGGTACAAGGATGGACAGGTAGTCTACTCCCTGTCTCTAATGTTTTGAAATCCATCTGCTAATTAGTTGTTTAAAAAAAATAACGGTAACACTTTACTTGACCCCTATCTCTATAACACATTATAACCATACTTATAATGAGTTATAATGCAGTTATAGCACTGTATAACTATAGTTATAAACACTCATAAATTATCATAATGCTTTATAACAATAATCATAACCAGTGTTGAGACTAACGCCGTTAGAATAAACGCGATTACGTAACGCCGTTACATTCCTCTGTAATTTGTAATCTAATTAATTACTTTATCCAGCGTTACTAACGCCGTTTCCGTTACTAACATGACTTGTGTTGCCGTTACTAAAATCGGGGCCCCAGCGCGATCATGGTAAAAAAAAAAAAAAAGCCTGCAGCCAGCATGAGTTCTAGGCTATTGTTTTTTCTTTTCTTCCTTTCCTCCTCCTCACTTCATAAGCGGGCTGCAGAGTAGAGAGCACACTAGTACAACACGGTTTCGATAAATACCAAGGATAAGACAGGTCATGTTTTGCGGATATGGAACAAGGAAGTAACTGACTTGACGATGTATAGCTGCGTGACATCATTGACGAATCCTTGTAGGAGTTTATTTTACACACAAACCGACGTAGCTTCTGTGCGGCGCACACACACAACTTTCGACCGGTAAAACCAAAGTGATAGACAGAGAAGAAATGGCGAGTACAGAAGAGGAGGATAAAGTGGGAAAGTCAGCGTTTAGCAAGTGGAAATATAAACACTACTTCACCAAATCAAAGATTGAGCACCACTGACTTAGAACCATACTGTATGTGTTTAGAAAACAGTCAGGATTTAGTAGACATTTCTACTGTAGCTACATTTGATATCAGGTCTGAAAGGGATTGTTATGCCAGTCAACTTTCAATAAATATTATGTTGATGAGCAATAAATTGAATTATTGAAGTTCATACCCCACCCCCCCCCCCCCCCCCCCCCCCATGGCAAAGGATATTTGTTTAAGGTTAATTATCTCTCTATGCTGTTCTACTCTATGAAACTGGCGTGTGAAACATGCTTCTAAAAAGCCGAATTCTTTGACATATTACTTTGTTTTAGTAACGCAAAAATTACTTTTCCTAGTAATTAGTTACTTTTATAATAGAGTAATTGAGTTACTAACTCAATTACTTTTTTAAGAAGTAATTTGTAATTGTAATTAGTTACTTTTTCAAAGTAATTTGCCCATCACTGATCATAACACACTATAAAGCATTTTATCATGACTTATAAGGTCAGGTATTATAATAGGTTATAATTGTTAGTAACTCACAGACAATGACCACATCGATAATGCATTATTAATATACTTATCATGTGTTATAATTGGCTTATAAACGTGTATAACTATCATTATAAACACTTGTTAATTATCATAAGGCTTTATAACAATAAGCATAAGACATCATAGAGCGTTTTATAATAGCTTATAAGGTTTTAGTATTATAATAGTTATAATGCTCTATAATGTGCTATGCTTATTGTTATAAAGTCTTATGTGATTCATGAGTGTTTATAATGATAGTTATACAGGGTTATAAGACAATTATAGCACATTATAACTATATTTATGATGCATTATAAATGTAGGCATTGTCAGCCAGTTACTAACAATTATACCGTATTATAATACCTGACCTTATAAGTCATGATAAAATGCTTTATAGTGTGTTATGATTATTGTTATAAAGCATTATGATAATTTGTGTGTTTATAACTATAGTTATACAGTGTTATAACTGCATTATACCTCATTATAAGTATGGTTATAATGTGTTATAGAGATAGGCGTCAAATAAAGTATTACCAAATAACCTTCAAAAGTCACTTGACTCTCTCTGATCTGATCCTTCTGTTCCTGCACAGATCTTGCGAGCAGACGACCACGTGTCCATCACAGCCAACGGTCGTATTGTCCAGATCAAGCATGCCCAGGTGTCCGACACTGGGCGCTACACCTGCGTCGCCACTAATATAGCCGGAGAGGATGAGAAGGACTTTGATGTAAATATACAAGGTGAACTGGGTTGACTGATGCAAATGTGTTAATTGAAAAGTATTTGTGCATTTAAAGGGCTCGAAGAGTATGAAAAAACCTGTGATCTTGTGCTCTCTTACTGAAAATGTAACATACCTGCAGAAATCTCTAGTGCATTTAAAACTTTTTTGTGAATTAATTTCCTTTGAGATGCAGAACAAATAAACTCGATTGTGTTTCCAATCACAGAATGACATAACATTTTTAAAATTGCTGAAAGAGTGGTTTAGATATTTCTCCCCTCTTCTCCTCAGTACCACCGAATTTCAACAGGCCTGGTGGAGTTGGTGATGCAACGTCTCCCCCAGGCTTTGGAGGGGATGTTCGGGATGTGATACTCAACAACCCCATCTCTCTGTACTGCGAGACCAACGCTGTCCCTCCTCCGACACTCACCTGGTACAAAGATGGACAGCTGCTGACCTCCAATGACAAAGTTCTGATCATGCCGGGTGAGACGGACAAAGAAAACAGAAAGAAAGAGACGGAACAAGACAGAAAAAAAGGTGTTTTATGCGTATTCATCTTTTACCATTTTATCCTCAGGCGGGCGAGTGTTGCAGATCCCCAGGGCCCAGGCTGAAGATACAGGCAGATACACATGTGTGGCTGTAAACGAAGCAGGAGAAGACTCCATCCAGTACGACGTTAGAGTGTTATGTGAGTAAAAACACGTCTTGTGGTACAGATATCACTCGATGTGTTTAAAACAGAGCAGCCTGTAATAACTGGGCATTTCTACTCTACGCAACAGTGCCTCCGTCCATACGGGGAACAGACAGCGACTTACCTGATGAGGTCACAGTTCTCATTAACAAAACCACCCACCTGGAGTGTCAGGTGGATGGAAACCCAGCCCCCAAGATCACCTGGTTTAAGGACAACCAGCCAATCAGCTCTGATGGTCCACACAGAATATTGTCCAATGGGAGAACACTTCAGGTAACAATCAGAGTAAATCTTCGGTGAAATTGTGAATTTTCTTGACACTTGATCCAACCTATGTCTTTAATATTCAGTGAACTTTTACATCTAACAGCATAGCAAGGGTGCTGACATGTTGCTTGCCTCATCTCTTACAGCAGGGGTGTCAAAGTCAGTTTATTTCAGGGGCCACATACGGCGCAATTTGATCTCAAGTGGGTCGGACCAGCAAAATAATGGGATAATCACCTATGAATAACGAGAACTCTAAATATTTCCTTTGTTTTAGAGCAAATTAACCCTCCTTTTTTTATTTTTTGTCACTTGAATTTTTATTGACAAATCAACAGAAGTAAATACAAATACAATCAAATATAACAAAAGCTGCCTGGGAATACAACTTATTCTTACTATCTTGTGGAAATAAACCCTCCTTTTACAAAACATGTTATGAGCAACCTAAAATTTCTTGAGTAAAAATACTTGCTATTTCAATAATATTATGCATCTTCTGGCTTTCACACTTGGCAAATACATCCCGGGGCCGGTTTTGGCCCGCGGGCCTTATGTTTGACACCTCTGTCTTACAGGCATATAATGTACAGTAGAGTTGTATTGAGTTTACATCTCCATCTTTCAGGTGTTAACTGCTCAGGTCTCTGACACTGGGCGCTATGTGTGTGTGGCCGACAACGTGGCTGGGAGTGCAGATAAATCGTTTAATCTCAATGTTCATGGTGAGTCCCGTGTTTGTTAAAAAAGACATGAATTAAAAGACGAATGAATTAGTTCTCTCCTGTTGTTGTTTTTCCACTACTACTATGTTTTCTAATGTTTTCCTTTCAGTGCCTCCCACCATTTTCGGCCTGAGCCCTGAGAACGTGACAGTGGTGGTGAACAACTTTGTGTCACTCTCTTGCGAAGCTACTGGTTTCCCCCCTCCCACCTTGAGTTGGCTAAATGATAAAGGCCCCATTCAAGGCAACACAAATGCACTCATCATGCCAGGTATAGCGTGTAACAAAAGGCAACAAGTGGTATTGCAATTGAAAGAATAAACAGGATTTCCTGTACAAACTGACTAGAGCATCTGTGCCCATTCGTTCCCTCAGGTGGTCGCACGCTGCAGATCCTGAAAGCAAAAGTATCCGATGGAGGAAAGTACAGCTGTGTGGCCATGAATCCAGCTGGAGAGGCGTACAAACACATCTACCTCACAGTTTTTGGTCAGTCTACATGTGCACACTGAGCGTCTAACTTTCACCTCTCATTTTACTTCATAAACTGACAGTCAGTGTTTTTCTGTCCCCCCGTTGTTTACCAGTTCCTCCCAGTATCAGGGACAGCAGCGGAGACTCTCCTGTGGTGGTGAACGTGCTTGTCGGTAAATCAGTGACCCTCGAATGCGAGTCCAATGCTGTCCCTCCTCCCACCATCACCTGGTACAAGAACGGGAGGGTGGTGACAGAATCGGCCAACCTGCGCATCCTGGCAGAGGGGCAGATGCTTCAGATCAAAGGCTCGGAGGTGAGATTTGTGTTTTTGTGTGAGATTTTGTGGCTTTTAGTGCAAGAAGAGAAAAGCGGAAGCATTTAGTGAAGATTGATCGGTCAAGGAGAAGAGCGATGAGCAGTAGAAGTCAACACTCTTCTAGCTGTCCATAATTAACCTTATAACTTAGCCCAATTAAAGTTATTCTTCAGGGAGCCACATTTTATCCATACGTGTGTGAATATTATTCAATAACATTAGCTCACATTATTTGTATATCACAATACTTATATCCAACTTAGAGAATATGTGTATAAATCATGAAGCTGGGGGGGTGCTATGGCTACAAGGTGTTTTACAGCTTTTTATAGACTCATCCTGTCTCTGAGAGTCTTATCTCGACCACAGTTGCTATGGTAACTACCATTAGTGATTGGGCAGCTATACACTGTCATCTTTTCTAGAAATAAATAATACTATATTTTTACAGTAAGGGACGTGTGTGTGTGTGTGTGTGACCTGTGGGGAAATATGACCTGATACAGTCTGAAGTACAGTCCTAATGGTTAATCAGGAGGTGAATAAAAGATGGAGAAATCCCTTCAAACAAATTATAGTACATGTGAATTGTTTTTTGTGCATCTGGTTTATGTGTTGTTTCTCTTTTTCAGGTGTCTGACACAGGACAATATGTTTGCAAGGCCACCAATGTTGCTGGCCAGGTGGACAAGAACTTCCACTTGAATATTTATGGTAGCGTCTTTCTAAATATTGGTTTATTCAAAATATCAAAAACTCATAAAAAGGAACAACATTTAACACTTCAAATGTTAAAGAGAAATCTCTCTCTCTCTTCCTCACTCCTCAGTACCTCCCAGTATCGATGGCCCAGCAGAGGAGAGAGTGGTGGAAACCATCAGTAACCCAGTCATCTTTTCCTGTGATGCCACTGGTATCCCGCCGCCCAGCCTCACTTGGTTGAAGAACGGACGACGCATTGGTATGCATTAATGATTTATTATCAGCCTGTGATATAACTAGGTGCAAGTAGCTCAAACATCTGAACTTGATGTGTCTTTAGAGAATTCAGAGTCTCTGGAGATGCACATCTTCTCAGGAGGCAGCAAACTTCAGATCGCACGGTCACAGCTCTCTGACAGCGGCACGTACACGTGCTTGGCCTCCAACGTGGAGGGAAAAGCACGGAAGAGCTACAGCCTCACCATACAAGGTAACTGAATGTGTTCAAGTCTCAACCCACTGTGGAAAAAATGTTCAACTTTTTTGACAAACAATCATGTAATGCCATCTAATTCATATGTAACTTCTGTGTTAAAGCAGATATCAGTGGAATGTTTTTGTTAATATAAGTCCTAAATAGTCCTATTTTCCGTCAGCAATCACTTACATGAAGTATTTCAGCCTAAACACGAGTCTCTCCGTCACTCTGCTCTGCTGTAACCCGAGGAGAAAATTTTCCTTGTGGGATACAAGTGTTATCCAATGAGGAGAGAGAACGGCATGAAGGGCTGTGTGTGCAGCCAAGGGATGCGCGTGAATGTGGTGACGTAGCACGAGGACCAATTGATGCCTGACAAGGGCGGGGGCTGCTAACTCATGGTGCGTTCAAAGAAACTCGTACTTTGTGTTTTTCCTTCCTGTGAAGTCATACCAGTTCGATCTGGTACGAGTTCACGGGTCGGAAGTTACGAGTGGCCGTTATAGGGAACTTTCACAGACAACAGGATGGTAAAAACACGAGCTACGGGTTACCTGGAACGCTACCAAGTCGTAGTTGTGACTTGAAGCTGTAACTTACGGTTTCAAAAGCCTGCCTTGAACGCAGCATTAGCCGAAACGGCCGTGAAGCTGATATCTGCTTTAACTTGCCAGATAATAATTTGCTGCTAACACCGGTGGTTTTCTCTTAGTCCCTCCCAGTATCTCTGGATCAGAGCTGCCCAGTGAGATGGGAGTTCTGCTAAATGAAAGCATCCAGCTGGTTTGTCGAGTCCAGGGAACCCCACCTCCAACCGTCCAGTGGCTGAAGGACGGAGAAGTCATCAAGAATGCAGATAACAAAGGTCTCAGGTACAGTTAAGTCTGCCAAAAAAAAAAGAAAAAAATAATTAAATTGATGTAAAAGTTATGCTATAATAATCATAACAATGATGCTATGTTGCCTTTGTGTTCAGGATCAGTCCAGACGGCAGCTCACTCACCTTGATCAGAGCTCACACCACCGATAGTGGCAAGTACACCTGTGTGGCCAGCAACACTGCAGGAGAGGAGGACAGGATATTCAATCTGAATGTGTATGGTGGGTTTATTCTAATTTACATTAAAGCAACTTGACCAACTTTAAAGTGTAATTCATCTCATTTGTCCGGCACTAATTTTTTTTACTCTCTGTTTGTCCTGTCAGTGCCTCCTGTGATAGACGGCAACACGGAGTCAGCCGAGGAGTTGACCACAGTTCTGGACAGTTCGGTCAACATTGAGTGCGTTGCCACCGGCTCCCCTCCTCCTCAACTCAACTGGCTGAGAAACGGCCTCCCGCTGCCGGTCTCCTCCCACATACGGCTCCTCTCTGCAGGACAGGTGCTCCGGTAGGTCAGTGGACAGGGTGTAACACATGGGGATGCTTTAGGAACCACTTTCTCTTGTTTCCTATACATGGGGGATGATGGTCAGACATTTTAATTTGATGGAAAAAAACAGAAAAAGCACGCACATCCCTAAGTCTAAACGCTGGGTGCACAAGTAAACACAACACAAGTAAATCATAGGAAAAAGGAAAGTCCACACACCACCAACAGCTCCAGAGCAATAATTTTTTATCACCAAACCTTTCGTGTCAGAAACCCTTCCTCAGAATTAAAGACATTTTAATTTGAAATAATTGCAAAAAAACATATGGGTATGACTAAAGATATCGGCCAATCAGAATATCTTCATCTCTTTACTTAAACCTGTTTGTGAGAACCCTCACTAGCATATTTGATGACCAATTTTCTGTCCCTGACCATATTGCATCCATTTTTCCTTCATGACACTTTGCACTGTACAGCATAAGAAAAATTGGGCCTTACCTGGATCATCGTTCACTTCACCTCAGCTACTGCAATGCTTTTTTGACAAATGGTCAAATACATTGTTTATATCTATATGTGCAAATGTAAGATCTATATGGAGTTTGCACCTCTTAGTGAGAGTGAAAAGACATCAGGATGTTCAAATCTTGTACCATTTTTACCTTTTTTTTTCTATCTGCCAGAATTACACGAACCCAGGTGTCTGATGGCGGCACATACACCTGTGTTGCATCAAACAGGGCAGGTGTGGACAACAGACATTACAATCTGCAGGTGTATGGTGAGTAGGAAAATGTTTTTTCTCAAACACTATTGTATCCTGCAATGAATGATAATCAATAATCTTGTCTTACTCTCCTCAGTCCCTCCTGGTCTGGATGGAGCAGGGAGCACAGAGGACGTAACTGTAGTCAGAGGAAATTTGGTGTCTCTGGTGTGTATTGCCGACGGGACGCCGGCCCCCACTGTGTCCTGGATCAAAGAGGCAGTGACCCTAGTCCCTGACTCTCACCTCAGGTTCCTCAACCTGAACACCACTCTACAGATCAGCCAGGCCCAGGTCAACGACACAGGGCGCTACACCTGTGTGGCTAACAACACCGCCGGTCAAGCGAGCCGCCACTTCATCCTGAAAGTGCTGAGTGAGTATAACGAGAAGAAAGTGATGCAGACGTTTTGCAG
The DNA here is from genome assembly GCF_905171665.1 of Trachurus trachurus. Lineage (NCBI taxonomy): Eukaryota > Metazoa > Chordata > Actinopteri > Carangiformes > Carangidae > Trachurus > Trachurus trachurus. The sequence goes on along the minus strand of NC_139898.1, from coordinate 24,411,732 downwards.
GTGTCATTTTTTAAGAAACACGGGCCAAGTGCGACAATACCATCTTCTCGTTCAGACCCTCCACACATCAAGGGCTCAGGTGTACCGGAGGAAGTATCGGTGGTGGTCAACAACGTCCTGGAGCTTCACTGTGAGGCCACAGGTATCCCCGCACCCTCTCTGACCTGGCTGAAGGACGGACGCCCTCTCCCGCAGACCGACAGTCTGCGCCTCCTCCGGGGAGGAGAGACGCTCCGTGTGGCTTCAGCACAGGTCCGTGACCAGGAATCATTGAAGTGAAATCCCTCTTCCCATCATCATTTCTCCATAAACCGACGAAAAAAACCTATGATAACTGCAGCTCTTATCCTTTTTTCTTTCACACTTGTTCATAGTTGGAGGACACAGGCAGATACAGCTGCTTAGCCAACAGTCCAGCAGGAGACGATGACAAGGAGTTCCAGGTTCGAGTGCATGGTAGGTAACACAGATTTGTATATACACAGTGTGTTTCTTTATTGTTTTTTACATATATAGAGAGAGAGACATACTCATACATACTACATACATATAGATTCATACTCTACATAGTTGTATTTCCTCTATTATTCTTTATCAAAGAAAAAGAAAAAAATAAGATATTTAATTTTTAGTTCAAATTTGTCCTGGTTATTATATACATGTGCTCACATCTTTATCTGTTTGGTTTTCCCGTCACAGTCCCCCCTAACATTGCTGGGGAGAGTACACCTCAGAATATATCAGTGCTGCAGAACAGACAGGTGACTCTCGAGTGCAAATCTGACGCCGTTCCACCTCCAACTCTGACCTGGTTAAAAAACGGCCAACCGCTGCAGGTAAGAAATATAAAGGACATAAAACACACAACTATCCATAAAATGTGTGTAATATGTATTTCTCCTGAGGTTTATTCACAGATAACTTGTTTTTTTAAATCTCTCTGTAGGCCTCTGCCCGAGTGCGGATTCTGTCTGCTGGCCGCTACTTGCAGATCAACGTGGCTGAGCTCAGCGACAGAGCTCAGTATACCTGTGTGGCCAGTAACATTGCTGGCAAGACCACACGGCAGTTTAACCTGGCTGTCAATGGTACAGTTACAGCTTTTCTATGTATATACTGTACATACTGAATATTTTGAGTTATACCCTTTCTAATGGTAGTACTGAAGAAGAGGATTTGTCTTTTTACAATTCCTTCCTTAAATATTGTGCTGATAACAAATAACAAATGACAAATAAGGCATTATGCAATTGTAAGTAAGTATTCAGTCTACATGTGTTAGTTGTGCATATATTGATTTATTTTTTTGTTTTTTTTTTACTTTGTTACAACATTGTCTGATTATTCTGTTTTATGTTTTGTTGTTTGTTTGTTTTAACTTTTTTCTCACACATGTTTGGTAGTTGTTGTTTTTTATGTTATAAAATCTTCAAAAAATGCAAAAAAAAAAAAAAAAAAAAAAAGGTACAAATAAATGTAATCCATATATCTGTCAACCTGTCAACTGTTCCCTCAGTGGCTCCAACTATCAAGGACGGCCCACAGACGGTGTCAGTCCACATTGACCAGCCGGCAGTGCTCGAGTGTATTGTAAGTGGAGTCCCAGCTCCTCGTGTCACCTGGAGGAAACATGGTGTAATATTGGCAGGAAACAACCCCAGGTAAAGACAAATGCCCCACAGTACTGATGTTATCACCGACTGTATCCTCAAACACTATTACTATCATTATGATACAACTGTTACATTTGTTTGAATGAATGTGTACAGGTACACGTTTGCAGAGGATGGGTCTTTACACATCCACTCTGCTCATGTGACTGACACGGGACGCTACTTGTGCATGGCAACAAACCAGGCCGGGACGCAACGCAAGAGAGTAGATCTGCAGGTTTACGGTGGGTAATAAATAAAACTTCATCTCCATCAACCACAAATACAGGCTCTCAGTAATATTATGATCCCTGCTTCTCTTCTTTCAGTGCCTCCTTCTATTGCCGACGGTCGCACCAATGTAACGGTCACAGTCAACGTTCAGACCACCCTGTCCTGCGACGCCTCCGGCATTCCCAAACCATCTGTCAGCTGGAAGAAAAACGGTCGAGCCATGAATACTGACCAGAACCAGAATATGTACAGGTTGATCCAGGTTTTCTCCCTCTCTGTTTCCTAATTCAAGATCTTAAAAAAAAAACTAATCTCAAGGCTTCACAGAAAGAAACAAATCTCAAAATTTAGAATTCTTTTATGGGTAAACCAAATAAAATGTTCAGTGCAGTAACTCTCAAATGCTGACTTCACCCGTTTTCCATTGTTTCCAGATTACTATCATCAGGCTCCCTGGTGGTTATAGCTCCCACAGTGGAGGACACAGCAGTGTATGAGTGTGTGGTCTCTAATGAGGCAGGGCAAAACTCCAGATCCATCAACCTCACCGTCCACGGTCAGTAACACAGCATTATTTAACAGCTTCAACATTAGAAATGTTTTTTATCTTGCACATTTATTTCCACATCTAAAAAGTGTGTCAATCAATGAGAAAAAAACACATAATTTTAATGCCCTGCTCTCACCACTCTCCTCTCTTCTCCCACACAGTTCCTCCATCAATAGCAGATGAGCCCACTGAGTTAACTGTAACCAGACTCTCCCCGGTGGTCATCGCCTGCACTGCATCTGGTGTCCCTGAGCCCACGATCCACTGGACCAAGGACGGCATGAAGATTCCCAGAGAGGGACAAGGATACAGCATCCTGCCCTCAGGTCAGCATGATGCAGATACTGTACTGTTCAGTGAAGATAATTAAAATGTAGTTGTGGATAAGTTGCCAGTGCAGTTACAATTGTAACTCTGATCTCATTTAAAAGGAGACTAATATTCATGTTTTATAATCAAAATGTTACACAGGCACAAACATTCACAAATGTATGTTTGTATTGGCCTGGCCTGTTTTTTGACACAAAAAAAGACAATATTAGATCCATGTAGAAAACAGTACAGTGTCTTATTGTCCTACGAGTGGGACCTTGGGAAGTAATTATGCTGATGAGGTCTTTGTTATTCTTTCCTCAGGACCGGTGGAAATAACCTCCGCTGAGCTCAGTCATGCTGGACGCTACTCATGCACAGCGAAGAACGCTGCGGGCTCCACCCAACGCCACATACAACTCACAGTGCAGGGTAAGAATAAGTCAGGAAACAGTGCATCAAATTCTGACCTTAATTTATTGATTGTGTTTTTCTTTTGTTTGATGACCACAAGTCTCTACATGGGTATAACATTTAGTGAAATTACTCTTTAAACTTTTTGGCTTATGTTTATTTTATTTTTTTCAGTAGATTGAGATCTGATTGTGTGTATGGCTCCTGAGACTTGGCCAGACACGAAGAGTAAAATAATCACTTACTGTATGTGCTGTGTCTGACAAGGTTCCTGCTTTTGTTCCTAATGGAGCTGTGGTGACAGATGTCCAAAAATCTTGGACAAAATAACCAAAGCTGGAAATTTGCCAGCACCTGACAGAAAAAAGAGTCTGTTAGTTCAGCAAAAGCACCATAATATAACAGTGTGCCTCTAGTCATCATCACTCCAGATCCTCATTATTCTCATGGGGAAAGGACCTCATTATTTGCCTCAATACTGAACATCATTGAGGATTTTCAGCATAATGAGACTAAATAAAGTGTGAAAGCTTTTATTTTATTTTTGATGTATGAATTGTATGCCCCTACTGCTGAATAAAATCTGTTCTCATTTTATGTTCTTTGTATATATATTTCCCATCTGCCTCCTCAGAGCTTCCAGTGATCCAGTCCCACCCACCTGCCTTGGATGTCATCCTCAATAACCCCATCACTCTGCCCTGCAGGGCCACAGGCTCGCCCAGGCCCACCATCACCTGGCAGAAGGAGGGCATCAACATACCCACCACAGGTACAGTAAATCACCGTGTCCGTGTGGGGTGATGATCAAACTCTCAGCAGTGAGTCATAACATTATGCCTTTTGCTTTATGCTAGGTGGAAGTTTCACTGTGCTGCCCAATGGGAGTCTGCAGATCTCCAAGGCTTCGGTTTCAGACTCTGGTACATACATATGTGTGGCTCAAAACCCAGCCGGCACTGCACTGGGGAAGACCAAACTCAAAGTACAAGGTACAAAGGTCACAAGTTTTGCATCAACACTGATTCATCCTCTTGCTAATATTGCCCTGTACTGACTGCATGTGTGATATCTCTGCCTGCGCTGTGTCCTGCAGTGCCTCCTGTGATCAGCTCAGAGACTCAGAAGTACCTGGCACCCGTGGACTCCTCCGTGACGCTGCAGTGCCAGGCCGACGGCTCCCCTCCTCCCTCCGTCTCATGGCATAAAGACGGGCAGCCGCTGAGCGAATCTGTGCGACAGCGGGTTCTCAGTTCAGGCTCCCTGCAGATCGCCTTCATCCAACCCAGTGACACTGGACGATACACATGTACAGCTGCCAACGCAGCGGGAACTGTCAGCCTCGAGATGAGCCTCACTGTACAGAGTAGGTTGTGGTCATTTCACTGTTACAGTATTTGTATATTTCTTATCTTGATTTAAAAACCACAATGAGGATGTTCCTGCTGCTTTACCAATGCCTTTTTTTTCTCCATGTTTTGGTCTCCAGCACTTTCTTGTTTTTTGCCATATTAGAAAAAGAAGAGTTCCCGCACACATGGCCAACTTGCAGAATTTATTATGCAACGTTTCGGTACTAGACCTTTTTCAATCAAATGTTGATTGCTGATGATTTGCTTGAAAAAGGTCTAGTACCGAAACGTTGCATAATAAATTCTGCAAGTTGGCCATGTGTGCGGGAACTCTTCTTTTTCTAATTTGGACTTGATTGTCGCCCTCCGACGCACCTGCCTGAGAAATAGATGTGCGAAGATTTTTGCTTTTTCTGCTTTTTTTGTTTTTTGCCATAAAGTGATCCAGCTAATTTGCCACAATCAGACCAACTGACTCTGAATATAAAATGTAGTAGTGCACAGGGGTCACCAATATTTATATACAGTATATTGTAATATAAGTAGAAATGAAAATTGCACCCCTTACCCTTGCAGTTCCTCCATCCATCCGTGGTGGAGAGCAGGAGGTGGCAGTGGTGGAGAGCAGCCAGGCCCAGCTGGTGTGTGTGGCAGAGGGGGTTCCTCATCCCAGCCTGTCCTGGGAGAAGGATGGTAGTCCTATCAGTGAAAGCACAGGGGAGTACACTATCCTGCCCTCTGGAGAGCTGGTTATAGACATTGTTCAGGTAAGAATTATGTTTAGAAAATAAAAAGCAGCAAGTTATTTATTTGCACTAGCTTTTGGGAATGCTAACAATACATTTTTAACACATACTAAGCCGATATCTTGTGTCTCTACTTGGCACCAGCCTGATGACGCCGGTAGGTACACCTGTGTTGCCACTAATGAGGTGGGGCAGGACAGTCGGACAGTGACCCTGGCTGTTCATACCCACCCTGTCTTCACTGAGCTGCCCACTGATGTGGCTCTCAACAAGGGAGAACGCCTTCTGCTGGCCTGTGGAGTCAGTGGCATCCCACCACCCAGGATCACATGGGCCCTCAACAACAACATCATCCCAGGTGAGGAAACGTCTCCACATATCACACCACAAAATCTTTTTTTTATGTAGCTTTGTGTCATACATAAATAGATAAAATTGACATTTTAACTATGTTTTCTCATAATGTCGTTCTCTGAATGCTGTAGTTCATTATGATCATATGAACGGTCGAAGTGAGCTGGTGATAGAGAGAGTGAGTAAAGAAGACTCTGGCACTTACACCTGTGTGGCAGAAAACAATGTGGGAACCATCAAATCACTGGGCTTTGTGTATGTTAAAGGTAAAAACAACGCAATGTCATGTTATTTCAACTGTTTAGCTCACACGTTAGGTCAAGGCAGATGTGTATGAACCTTTTTTCTGTTCCAGAGCCTCCAATTATTGATGGAGATATTCATGCTAATCGGATCGAACCTCTTGGTGGCAACGCCATCCTGAACTGTGAGGTCCGCGGTGACCCCCTGCCCACCATCCAGTGGAGCAAAAGTGGAATAAACATCCAGATCAGCAACCGAATACGTCAGCTGGACAACGGCTCTCTGGCCATTTATGGCACAGTGGTAGGAAAACATGACGAGAATGAGCCTGTTCATAATACTCTAATATAATCATAATTTTTCCTTTGTTATAACAATGAACTATGTTTATTTTTTATGATTTGTTTACAGAGTGAAGATGCAGGCAACTACATGTGTGTGGCAACAAACGATGCTGGGGTGGTGGAAAGGAGTGTCACTCTTACTTTGCAAAGTAAGTGTCTGTCTTCCTCTGTATCGGTCCTATTTAATATCTGGTTTTTCTACATGAACAGAATGTGAATCTAATCTCATCTGATTTAATGTTGCTATTTAAAAGGACATAGTGTGACATAATCAGGGGATATTTTCTCCAGTTATCTGGCATAATAATTACATGGTAACATGGCACCACCCGTCTTCTTCCAGGTGCACCCACCATCATCGTGGAGCCAGTGGAGACAGTGGTGGACGCTGGCACCACAGTTGTGCTCAACTGCCAGGCAGAGGGCGAGCCCACACCCATGATAGAGTGGTCTCGCCTGGGGCGCCCGCTGCTCGGCATCAGCCGCTTCTCCACCCTGTCCAATGGCACCCTCAGGATCAGCAGCGCCCAGAAGGAGGACACCTCTGAATACGAATGTGTGGCAAGAAACCTCCTTGGATCTGTACTGGTCCGGGTTGCTCTGACTGTACGAGGTGAGCTCTACATTATGCGTCTTTTTGATTGCACCTTATTTTTGAGTCAGTTTCCATTTTGGATGATAACAAGTGTAGTTCAAACCAACTAAGAATTTTTGAGAGTTTGTCGGTTAAAATCTCAGTCAGAGATCTCAAATTTACTCATCTTCTTTATATTTATCTTTTTAATCCTTCAAGGAAAAAAAGCAAAAGGAAATAAATCAAACAGCCCAAATGACCAGATGGAAATTTGTATCTCGTGTTAATGTGTTTTTCAGTACATGGGGGCTACTCAGAGTGGGCAGAGTGGGGTCCTTGCAGTGTGTCCTGCGGTGCTGGGGCACAGAAGAGAGTGAGGCGGTGTAATAATCCACTACCGGCCAATGGAGGACGCCACTGTGCAGGATTGGACACGGAAACGCGCAGTTGTCAGGGAAAACCCTGTCCAGGTGAGGATGATTTTAAGACTGAGAGGTGGAGGACTCATGTCACAGCATGTTCTTCCAGACTGTGAGACGATAGAGAATCTGTAACCTGTGTCCTTCTGCAGTGGATGGTAGTTGGTCGGAGTGGTCTCTGTGGGAGGAGTGTTCTCGTACCTGCGGTCAGGGCAACAGAACCAGGATACGGACCTGCAGTAACCCCGCCGCTCAGCATGGAGGCCGGCCGTGTGAGGGGAAGGCAGTGGAAGTCATCATGTGCAGTGTCAGACCTTGTCCAGGTGAGCAAACAAAATTGTATCCGTTTCAACTCATCTGTTGTATCTTTAAAGACTCACAAAAATGTAAACTACCTGTAATAGATTGCATACCAACCAGAATCAAGCTTTATAAATACAATGCAATAACTAAGCCTCCATATGTATGCTCCTGCAGTGGCAGGTAACTGGGGGTCTTGGCTACCATGGAGCCCATGCAGTGAGACTTGTGGTAAGGGTATGCAGTCCAGAATCAGGCTATGCAACAACCCTCCTCCAGCCTTTGACGGGCCACAGTGCGAGGGCACAGACACCCAAACACAAGTGTGCAAGGAGAGGCCTTGTCCTGGTAAGGATTGTGTTTTATTCTAAAATCACATTGAAGCAGATTTTAGTTCATATGTCTGTTCCTCAGCAGATTTAAGTGTCACCGCTTAAATAACGGTTCAGATATTAAGGTCTAGATGACTGATCCTCTTGTATCTTCTTTTTGTTTGTTCTCCAGTGGATGGGAAGTGGTCATCCTGGGTGAGCTGGGGAGCCTGCAGTGTTTCCTGTGGAGGAGGGACCAGACAGAGGACACGTCTTTGCGCGAACCCTGCCCCTCAGCACGGCGGCAGGCAGTGTGAGGGCAACGACGTGCACATTGACTTCTGTAACAGCGAGCCATGCCCCAGTGAGTCAGCTATTACTTGGCTTTAGATTTTACAAATGCATGACAGGAAAAACATTTTTCTATATCTGTACTATTTGTAAAAAAATGTCCACTTAAATTGATACCTACCTAACATTTGGCTTCTCTCTTTTCCTTTCTGTTCTACTGCCTGTCAGTCAGTGGTAACTGGGGTCCATGGAGCAGCTGGGGCAGCTGTAGCAAGACATGTAACGGGGGTCAGATGAGACGCTACAGGACCTGTGACAACCCCAGACCTGCTAATGGAGGGAGAGCGTGTGCAGGTGCAGATACACAGATACAGAGATGCAGCACAGCAAACTGCCCTGGTGAGTAATCTTGTTTGTAACTGTGATGAAGTCAATGAGGCTCAGGGTGTAGATGCTCGTAGAAATGTTTAAAAAGCTCCTAAAGTGAAACAAGAAATGTCTCTAAGTGCACTCTAAATCAGTAGAACAAACCTGTTTTTGCATTTCATGTTGTATTCCTTAACTGTTTGGGTGAGAAAAATGGCAACAATTCAATTACTGTATTCATGAAAAGCTCAGTAATACAAACTGTGTTCACAATTTAAAGGGATAGTTCAACATTTTTGGCAAATTGGCCCATTGCCATAATCCCTATAGTTTTCGTAGTAGGTTCACCTTTAATTGTCGGTGCAAGCTATTTTTAGAACGGCGGAGCAGAGCCGCAAGCTGCTCAGAGCTACGCTACGGAGGCTAATGGGATTTCTTGGTTTCCCTCATCAAACTCATCAAATACACAATCCAACAACTCCAAAACGCTCTGCTGGACAAGTTGTGACCTGCACATTCACCATGCTATGAAATAATCCCAAATCCCATTAGTCTCCGTAGCGTAGCTCTGAGCAGCTCACGGCTCTGCTCCGCCGTTCTAAAAATAGCTTGCAGCGACAATTAAAGGTAACAAACCCGCTCTTAAAACTATAGGGATTATGGCAACGGGTCAATTTGCCAAAAAGTTAAACTATCCCTTTAATGCACTACTCAATGTGTGGTTAACTAACTTGACATCATTGCAGTTGATGGTAACTGGGGTCCATGGCAGCCGTGGGGGGAGTGCTCTGCTTCCTGTGGAGGTGGAGAAAGAACACGTGTCCGACTCTGTAACAGCCCGTCTTCAAGTAACGGTGGCCGGCCATGCCCAGGAGACTCCTCACAGCTCTCCAGGTGTAACACTCAGGCCTGCCCAGGTAAGATGTCTATTCAAAAAATAATCTAAGTGTGTGTGTGGCTCTGTGCACACTTGACACATATTAATACCATCTCACTTTGTCAGGCGGACCCCAGAAGGCACGAGGCACCATCATAGGCAACATTAATGACATCGAATTTGGCATCGCTGTCCTCAATGGCACCATCACAGACAGCAAGTCTGGTGGCAGAACCATCAAAGCCACTATTTCTAACATACCGAGGGCATTAGGTAAGTTTTCTTGAACAATTTCTGCTTCTACTACTACTACTACTACGTTCTATAAAATCCTTCAATGAGTGAAATGTCCCCTTCTCCTGCCTTTTTATTCAAGGCCCTGCAATGAGGAAGCTCATCTCCATCCTCAATCCTATTTACTGGACCACAGCACAAGAAGTAGGAGAGGCTGTAAATGGCTACACGCTAACAGGAGGGGTCTTCAGGCGAGACACGCAGGTGGAGTTCGCTACAGGTAAAAATTAACAGGCTCATTTCTGTCTATGCTTCCTATATTCAGTGTTGGTCCAGTCTGATGCCTGTTAGTTGCTTAGGAAATTGTGAAGTCTTTTTGTACACTCACTGCCTGATATTTAGCGTTAAGGCTGAAGTATGACGCACACTTTCTGGATGTTAACAGGTGAAATCCTGAGGATGACCCACATTGCCCGAGGCCTGGACTCAGATGGAGCGTTGTTATTGGACATTGTAGTAAATGGACATATTTTACAGTTGCCCTCACATGCTGACATTAGCATCAAGGTACAGAAATAAGCAATATGAGATTAAATTTTTATCTAATTCCAGTATTGAGCCAGTGCTATAATCCAGTACTGTGTCGGTTCATTGCAGGACTACACAGAGGACTACATCCAGACGGGTCCAGGGCAGCTCTACGCTCAGTCAACTCGCATGTTCAGCATCGACAGGCAGAGCGTTCCCTACTCTTGGAACCACACCATCTCCTACGACCCGTCCAAGGGCAAGATGCCCTACCTGGTAGAGATGCTGCAGGCCACAGCCATCAGCTCTCATTACCACCCCCTGGAGGAGGTGTTGGAGTTCAGCATCCAAGCCAGTATCGCCAAGGGTGAGGATACAGTTCTCTGTGGGAATAATATTTCAACTGTGGGTGATAGGGGGATTCAACTGGGCTAAGAAATTACTGTCTGTGATTTTGCTTTTGTTAGTCATACAGTTATTCTGTCTTATTTATCTTTTAAATGTAATTATAATAACATGTTCACTTGATTCCAGGTGACCGCAGTAACCAGTGTCCACAGGGCTTCACTTTGGTGTCTGCTGGGCCCTACTGTGCAGGTAGGGTCTTTTCAAACATACTATGCTGTTCCTATTCAAAATTTATTTATTTTTACTTCTGTTCTGATTATTGCAAAATTGTTTTTTACGTATTATGTGCTGCAGATGAAAATGAGTGTGAAGTTGGGAACCCCTGCTCTCATGCGTGCCACAATGCAATGGGCACCTACTACTGCTCCTGTCCCTGGGGCCTCACCATCTCAGCTGATGGCAGGACCTGTCAGGGTACACAGCAAACACACACACGCACTCAATACTGGACCTGGATCAAATGAAAGGATAATTATAACAGCAATAGGTGGTTGATTGATTGATTAATTAACGTGCCGCTCTCCTCTCTCTCAGACATCGATGAGTGTTCTCTGGGTGGGAACGTGTGCCATGACGGGCAGGACTGTGAGAACACTATTGGTTCTTACAGGTGTGTCATGCGTTGTGGGCGTGGTTTCAGGAGAACAGCCGATGGTCTCAGCTGCACAGGTACATCAACACGCTTTTTTATTAACTAAGCATGTTTTAAAATGTATTTATTCAAGTTTCTTAAAGCTGACTTACAACATGTTCCCTGTTGCTCAGATGTGAACGAGTGCCAGGAGTCCAATCCATGCAATCAACACTGTCTCAACACCATTGGTAGTTATCGCTGTGCCTGCGAGCCAGGATTTCAACTCAGGAACCGACGCTGTATAGGTGGGAATTCCTTACCTGTAATTTTCAACATTAATGTTAAATTTGGGAAAACAAGTGTGCATTGTAACTGAGTGGTCCTTAGATTTTACTCTAAGCTGCAACCTGCCCTCTTCACCGAAAACCTTCTTTCAATAAATTATTTAATAATATTGTTGGATCTTTTGATTATACCTCTTTTATCTCTTTTCACCTCAGATATAAACGAGTGCAGACAGAGGGTTTGTCGTTCAGATCAGCAGTGCAAAAACACACGGGGTGGTTACACCTGTATCGACCTGTGTCCGAATGGTATGACCAAAGGTGCTAACGGGACATGTGTAGGTGAGTGCCCAGTGAGAAAGATTCATCTGATGAACAACTATAAAAGTGTACAAACTGAGAGATGTCAAGATTTTTTAAGCTGAGCTACAGTACTAAAGCTGGATTCATAGTCAAGTTTTGGTCTGTGTTGCAGACATCGATGAGTGCAGAGACGGCACACATCAGTGCAGATACAACCAGATCTGCGAGAATACGAGAGGCAGCTACCACTGCACCTGTCCACGTGGCTACAGATCTCAGGGAGTTGGACGGCCGTGTGTTGGTACGTACATCACCTCATTAGGAACAAAAGTTAAACAGAAGACTAATAAAAAATGATATATAGAGGGATTTTCTAGGATAATTGGCAATGCATATGTCACGCATTTTGAAACATTGCTGCCCTGCACTTTCCATCACCTGTCCTGCTTCTCTTTGTGTGTGGGCGACTCACCCCCGCTGAAAATCTAAAATAACTCTGCTCTCATCTGCAGTGTAGTTCAGGCACTATATCCTGCTGTTTGCTTGCTTACACCTTTAAAATGCTGCTATGGATACGTTTTACTAACCCCTAACATTTAATCCAAATAGCTTTTTTTTTTTTTTTACTGCACAGATCAAATGCATGGTGTTAATGCTGTCCGAAGCTCTAGGTTTATTCTAAGTCTGTCAGAGTAAGAGAAAGGGTGAGAGAGCACTACATGAAGGGAAAATAAATATAAATGGTTCCTCCTTTTACACATTGAACATAAAAAGACCAGCACCATCACCTCACAGTTGTCTGTCACTCTCTTTCCTCTCAGTCTTTTCCCGTTCTGATCGTTCAAACAGTTACATTCATGTTTGAATCTGGCTATTTCCTGGTGTTGCTTTGTATTGGCGTTAATTCCCTGTTACCCCTGTGACATCATTAACCCTTGGACGTTGATGTCTGTCTTTGTCAAACACTGTTTTGAGCAGCTGCTATGAACTGGGTTTTGCACCTGATATCACCAACCAATCTGATATCATGTCTTCAGATAAAATGTGAACTAGATCTGAAGTTATTTTCTCCATACCAGTGCTTTTATTTGATATGAGAGGAAATAATATCCGTCTCTCATTCAAATTAAACAAAAAAGATATAGTCTCAATACATTTCTGTCTTAGAGACATGAAAATGTATTGTTGTGCAGTGGGGTAATTAACATATCCCCTTTCTCCCCCCCCCCCTCATCCTCATCTTTCTCCCCTATTTTCATGGCCTGCACCATCTCATTTGTCCTTTTCATATTCCTTCCTGTGGTTCCTTTTTTCCCCTCTGCATTGTTTTTGTACCTTTTTTTTCCTTCCACCCTTCTTTACTATCTCTCTGCCCCCTTTATCTTTTCCTGGTGCTGGTGTTTCTTTGTGCTGGGGGCAGACATAAATGAGTGCGAGCGGCTTCCTCAGCCCTGTGCCCACCAATGCATCAACACGCCTGGCAGCTTCAAGTGCACCTGCCCGCCGGGGCGCCACCTGCTGGGCGACGGCAAGTCCTGCGCTGGCCTGGAGCGTCTGCCCAGCTATGAAAGTCTCTCATACGGCTACCGCACATCTCAGTCCTCTCCTGAGCGCAACTCCTACCAACAGCTGTACCACAACTTGGCCTCTCAGAGCTACCACTCTTACACGGCCGCCACAAGGGGGCGCTACAGGAGCCGTAGCCGCAGAGAGACTCGCACACGTTCCTCTCAGCGAGGCTTCCTGGCTTGTCAGCAAGGGTTTGAGTCCAGGGGTGGCCGCTGTTTAGGTAACTATGGAGGACAGGCAGGGTTGAGATGAGGGAGAGAGCGACACTGTCTCTTTGTGTCACTGCTGATCGAGGATTGTAACATAATTATGGACTGTGCACTTAAAAAAGTTTTTTAATACATCATTTATGTCTGTTTTTTTGTCTGTATCATTCTGTATGTGTGTGTGCAATACCAACAGACATCAATGAATGTGAGGTGAGAGATGCCTGTCAACATGAGTGTATGAACACACCAGGGAGCCACAGGTGTCTCTGTCCTGCTGGTTACCGGCTCATGGCCAATGGCAAAACCTGTCAAGGTGAGGACCAGCCAGATCTGTCATCATCACCATGACCTGTGCTTATTATCCCACAGCAGTGCTTCTGTAATAAGCTGTTTCGTTGTATCTCCAGATGTGGACGAGTGTCTGGAGCAGAACATCCAATGTGGAGCGAACCGAATGTGCTTCAACATGAGGGGAAGTTACCAGTGTATCGACACGCCCTGTCCATCAAACTACCAGAGGGATCCAGCCACAGGGTAGACCTCCACATAAATAGATTTACCATTTAATTGGAGAATAGAATAGAAGTAGGCTACATCTTCAATTTTGTTTTTTTGTTTTTTTGTAGGTTCTGCCTGAAGAACTGTCCACCAAATGACCTGGAGTGTACACTGAGCCCTTATGCTCTGGAGTACAAGCTGCTGTCTCTTCCCTTTGGCATTGCAGCCAATCAGGACCTCATCAGGCTGGTGGCCTACACACAGGACGGAGTGATGCACCCCAGAACCTCCTTCCTGGTGGTGGACGAGGACATAATGTTACCTTTTGCCCTGCGAGACGAGAACCTGAAGGGCGTGCTCTTCACCACACGTGCGCTACGAGAGCCCCACACGTATCGCATGAAGGTCCGAGCCCTCTCCTACAGCGAAGACGGAGGCATCGAGTACCAGACGACCTTCATCGTCTATATCGCCGTCTCTGCCTACCCCTACTGAGAGCACTTTAAACGATGTAAAGAAGAAGGTGCAGTGACGAAGCTCACCCTCCACATGCAGCACCAATGAGAGAGTGATGGTGCGAGTGAGTGGGTGTGGTTGTGGAAAAGAGGCCACATCAGTAAACAGACTGCAGAAAGACTTATTCTGAGTGTGCGAGCACGGCCAGTGAGTGCATACAGCCCTGAAGACATAAGGAAGTAGAATATAAAACAAGCCACTGGAGGTTAACAGGAGGCTTGGATGAAACTGGCTATTAATTGGCTCTAATCTCGGTAAACCTCACTTCAGTCTGTCAGGACTGTTTGTTTAAATATTTGATATTTTTGTCCCATTCAGAGTTATTTATAAGATCGACTAGATTTTGCTCCTCAAAGCCAAAATGTCCGTGACTGGCTCAGGGAGTAGGTTTCAACCCTGCCAAAGAAATCTTTGCCAGTCTCTTATTTACATCTACCTATTATTAACTTATTGGGAAGTGCTTGAACGTGAAAAATGGCCTGGTTCCGACCCTTGTTTTAGCCCTCGTATAATCAGTCACCAAGTGGAGGTGTGACTGGTCAGACATGGTGCTCAACATGGTGAGAGAGAACTTGACTGTCACATATTCTACATCCTCAGGTAGCGGCCTATCATACTTAAAAGTGCATCAGACAGAAACCCATTACATCGTTAGTGTGGCATAATGTTCCATCCAATAGTTGATACCAAGATGTATTTTATTTTTATGGCTTGTACATATGTTTTTTTCTCATAATTGTTTGCATACTGTACTTATTCTATCCATTTTGTAATAAAAAATTAATAAATGAATATACACTGAAATTAAGGGGGAATGCATGTCTGCAGCACTACAGCATAAAACAGCTCTGATCAATAAGCTCATTTTATCAAAGTGACCTAGTTCTTTTTTTCTCTGATTTTCTTGAGTGAAAAAAAAAAAAAAACTCAATGCAAACAAAGAAATATAACCTGAGCACAGGTGCCATTCACATGTTCAATGAAGGGCATGAGTTCAACAACGATGCCAGCGGGGTTGATATGGATGTGAAATGTTCCAAGAATTATGAAGAGCTGAATTGAAAATTATATTTGACATTTACAGTATCAGAGAAAGAAAATTAGCTTTCACTTAGTGGTTTAGTGTTGATAGCCTATAGACAGACAAGTCTGGGATCCTGGAACTTGCCATGACTTGGTCTTTTTTGGCTTTAAACAGCTTGAAGCAAACAAATCAAACACTGTGGTCTTCTAGCTGCAGATAGATTGTGGCTAAACTGTGGGCTAGTGTCCTTTGTGACAAAACTTTGGGTCTTTTTCTTAACATCAATCTGTGCAACATCACATGGCAAAGAAGTTTCCCTACAGTGAAGATTTACTGCATCCTGCTGCATGCATCATCAGCCTTCCTGGGACATTCAGCCCCATCCAACCGATCTGGAAAACTAACCAAAAAATCAGGAAGTGCATGAATTAAGTTATATTTTATGTGTGCCATGATCAATAGACTGTATATAAAAGTGCCATCATGGGAAATCTCCCAACTTGTTTTTCAATGTAGCATATACTGAGTAGTAGCCTATAAAAAGTCGTGAGACGCAAAATGTGTAGTCTTGTAGTAGCTACTGTTAGGTCTATCTCCTTGCACGTGCAGTCAGTAGTAACCTAGCAACAATTAATCTCAGCACTGGGCTCAGTCGCGCCATTTATTAGCAGAGCAGACACTCACAGTGAGAGAAGATGGACGGACAGACAGACGGTCTTTGCATTTTGGACAGAAAGTCAGATTCCCGTTTCCACCACTGGTAACCTGTTACTAAAGGTATGCTAATATTAGCTAACTGGCTGGTGTTTACCATAGACTGGTGTTTACACTACAATAATTTTGTTAGCAACCCATGCTATCATTGAGCTAGCTTGGCTAACAGTTGGCGGTATGTTTTCTCTTTGTTTGTTTGTTTGCTGTCTCTCCTGTAATTATTGTGACTGTGGTAAAAGTTGTTTCTCATAATGTGTTTATTGTATTTGGCCACTTTCAGACTCCTGACCGACGGATGGTTTGAAGTTAGCACAGTGTTGAAGGAAGACCGGAGGCTGTGTTTCAGTTAGCATTAGTGTTGGTCCCAAAGTGCTGTTGTTGGTATGGAGGTGCAACATTTATTAGTGTCAATGATGATCCGCTGCAGACTCCCCAAGGACGATTTAATGTAAGTACATCACAAAACAATATCAAAATGATGGTGTGATTTAGCTGGGATTATTCTGGGCTATGATCTGGCCACAGTACATTTGGTGCTAAAAGGAAAGTTTTATACCTATTATTAACTGTGCTGCTTTGATACCCTGATGCCCCTGATAAGTGTAGTTGTGTAACAGCCTGTGAAATCTTCAAATCAGGTTTTATAAGCTAAAACTACCTTATTTCTAATTAAATAATTTGCTTCAGCTAACGTTTTATCACAACTAACTTGGTGCAATTGGTCCACCAGTACACATATGTAGGCTATACTGTAGGTGCCCAGCCCACTGCCCATCTGTCTCTGTGCTGTAGTTGTCTAAGATCTGCTCTTTGGTGTAAATGCCTTTTACCCTAATATGAGAATGAATAAGAATGACTTTATTAATCCCCAAAGGCAGGAAGTGAAAAGTCAGTATTGTACTTGTTTGTTTTCCTTCATATTAATGTAAAATTTCATCTAAAACGGTATTTGATCAGTGATAAACACAGGCTGTGACTTGTATAATATTCCCCATATGTATGATAAATCTTAAGCAGTTTTAGGAGTGATAAATACAGGCCCTGACTTGTATTCAACATACTACGTCTGTGCATGCAAAACACCATCAAGCATCACGATAGAGTTATGATCAGCATTCATACCTTTTTATTTATTTATTTTTTGTCAAAAAAACACAAACATAAAAAAGGAATATTTGAGTAAGGCAGTTTGTACATCAGTTTGGTATGTTTCCTCGTCTTCTCGCCCTCGGCTAGGGGAGTATTTCTGACTAGAAAAACATGAAGCAGAAGAAGTTCTCCTTTTTGTTCTCATGTAAAACTAGCCATTACTGCATTAGAAAAGGTATCTAACGTTTGGATGCATCATCACTGATGACAGTATTCAAACGTGACAACCCATGTCTGAATACTGACTGCCGATAACTCGTGATTAAAACACAATGCTGAAGATACTGTTGTGTTTTGTAAAAAAAACAACATCCATTGACAAAATCCATGAGTAACTTTAAGTCAGTGTTTGTCTGATTTACCCTCATCACTTTCGTAGCAAGGCTTGAGGTTGCTTATTTAAAAAAGCTACTTTTTAAAATTGTAACACGCCTTGCTTTTGTGTTTACATGTAATGTTAATTGTTATACAGTAACTCCACAACTTTTTTTTTATTCTTCTCTGATATAAAGGGTAACTAAGTCATCAATTAGTTAAGATACATTACCTCCATAAAAGCAAAATAAATCATTTGGCAACAGACATGATCCACCACATTAGGCAGATAGAACTTTCCAGTTTTCTCCTCCTCTTTACTTATATAAAACGTATGGGCTTTAAAAGTGTATGCGGTCATAACAGTATAACTTTCTACTGCAAGATTATACTGTGTATTGAGGATTTGTTTTAAAAATCCAACAGCATGAATTTCAACAGCTTCAATACAAAAATCACAGATTTTTTTCCCCCAGAAGACACACAAAACATGTACAAAAGACAGGTATGAAATGCTCGATAAAACACTCAAAATCTCAAAAATGGGTTCATGCGAACTCTATATGTATTTTCAGAGACCAAAATATTCATTATATCATCTTATCTCTCCTGTAAAGCAAGCATGCTGATTTTGTTGAATCGCTTAGCAGTGTTTTTCATTTTGATTGAGTAGGGGTTTGGCCTTGATGCCAAAAAACAAAACAAAAAAACATTGCTATAAAACAATAACAAAAAGAGGAAAATGTGTAATCCTAGATTATCTTTTCTGTTAAATACCAAAAATTTAAAAAAAAAACCTAGAAAGCATTCTCAGGATGATGTCATTTCCTGAAAGTATAAACAGTACCAACAGAGCCACACGATGCCCTGAACAGAGAGCAGAGGGTGCGTCAGAAAGTCAGACAAAAACAGGATGTGAGAAGCAGTAAAGTAGGATTAATTAGAGTGGTAGTGGAGATGCATCGTGGGTAATAATCCTTAACTGGGGCAGCAGGCGGCATGGAAAGATGGTTGGATGGAGGAATAGATGACACCAGCTCTACCCCTCACCCCTCCTCCCACTCCCCAGGGGGAGGAATGACGACCCCTGTGAGCAAATCCACCACCCTCCATCTGCGACTGTGCTTTTCAGGAGACTCCCACTGCTAAAGCGTTACAGCGAGACGCAATGAGAGGATTTACTGACAGGGATTCTGGCTTTTATTCCATCAGGAAATCTCTGCTGCAGAGAAAACACAGGAGAACGATGCAAAACCAAAGAAGAGAGAGGTTTCCTGAGTGAAGCAAAGCTGAAACCATCTATGTGTTTGTGTAGAGTCAGTGGAGAATAGATTATCAGAAGTGTTGCCCATGTTTGAGAACATATTTTATAGTTTATATGAGTGTTACTGTTTAAAGCAGTGGTTCTCAACCTTTTTGGCATGTAAACAAAGGAACACCCAATTGTTACATGGGCCTTTCTTTTCTTGTTCTGCCCAGTTTAAAGAAAGAGAACAATTTTCGTTGTTTTATCTGAATTATTTTTAAAGGCCTGCAAGTAAAATGATTCAGTCATTCATAAAAAAGTAAATAACGGAACATATCAGATATAGAAAATGAACAGGATTTTGTGTAGTTTTTTCTCTCTCTATCTTGTTAGTGATGTTGTAACCCCATTAAAGTTACACTGCAACTCTTAGGTTGGGAACCACTGGTGTGAAGAATGAGCACACGTTGTGTAGGAATGACATGGAGAGGGAGGACAAACAAAATCAGGGAAGCAGCACAGACACATGGAGTGAGAAGTTATCTGTAGCACCCTGTGAGGAATATGATTTAGTAGGCTGTAATAATAGGCTAAAACAAGAAAACCTATTTTTACTAACTAAACGTGACCCAGATTTAATGTTTTATAAAGTACAGCCTTGAACACAGCAGGATCACATTGAGTTGAAAATAAGTTTTTTTCTTTTAGCCCCTATGCCATCTGTTAGAGTACATAAACAGTACAGTAAAGTGCTCCTCCCTGTTTCTGTCAGTGATGTGGAGGGAACTGATCCTCTGTTCATCGCTTAAACCGTCTTCCTCGCTGTTAGTACCCTGACGATGCTGCCCACTCCTCCGGCTGCCAGAGCCTGGACACACAGGAAGAAAAATATTATCAGACTATATTTTTAGTACTGTGGCAAATACAAAGATCATTTGGCTTCAAACCTGTTATCACTTTTCCATGATGTGTTTGTTTCTAAAGTTTCTAAGAAGTTTCTTTCCCAAATCAATGCAGTTTTATCTAATTGCCAAAAACCATAAAGGGATGCACGGATACAATGGGAATAATTGCCAATCAAATGTTTAATTACAGGGTTTTGGTGTCAATACTTTTAATTGATCAAGCTGAACATGTTTGCCCCAGGTCTGAAAGTGGTAAAAAAAAAGAAAAATCCCTAAGGTGAATGCATCACAGTTATATAATTTCCTAAACTGTTCAGAATAACAACTTTAGACATTTCTCAACCCTAAAAACAACAATGTAGGCTCCAGAACTGATGTCACAACCTAATGTTACTATATATAAAAACAATCATAGGTTCCACAGAGTGGGGTGTGAATGAAAACATTGCACCGATGTTGAATCATAATAATCAGTCGTATCAAACATTTACCTTTTCATGCCACTGCAGTAGGACTGCGCTGCTGTTTTCTGATGGCCTCTCGAAGCCTTTGTATATGTATTTCATCAGCAGGTCCACGCCATTCTTATCAAGAGACTGCACCCCTTTCTCGATGTCGCTGCTCTTAAAGGCGCTGAGCACTTTCAGCACCAAACCCTCGGCACGTTCCTGGTAGAAAGAGGGAGGACAACTGAAAACCAGAGCTGCTACTGTATAATTACTAGCAAGGTTCAACAGATCTCAGATGTAAATAATAAGTGTAAATAGTGTTAATGACAAATTAGAAATTAGTTGACGATTGATTGATGAATACATCTGAACCCACCTTGACATTCTGGTTCTTTGTGTTGATTGGTGGGTTCTTCAGTACTGCATGTAAAGCCTCCATGAGATTTCCTGTGCAGGGGAGGTTAAGGACACAATGTGGTAAAGCAGGGCAGCCCACCCAAAAAACACAGACTGCAACAAATAGCCCAAGTATGATAAATAACACCCATTGTTAGACAATCACAAAACAGTAACTATTACACACTATTAGATTCTGAGTACAGTTCAGTCAGACATTTCTGCTCGCTGTTCAGAATCCAGGTTAGTCACAATGATGACGTTCTCATAAATACGACCTCTCATGTTCATCCTGGCTGTGAGAAGATACCATCTTGGTGCAGCTACTGTATGGTTTAGCAGGGGCTAATAGGAGTTGAGTTAAATGAGGCACAGTAATGGCCCTTTTCATACAGATTTCTCTCTTTACATTGTTACTGAGCTCCAGTGGAGGGGCTAGTAGAAAATATTGTGAATTCTGTAATAAAAACACTATTAACTGAAGAAGATATCTCAATTTATCTCGCTGAAGCTTATTAGTATTTGTAACTGAGCTTTAAAATGCATATTTGTGTAATACTAAGCCTGCTATTCCAATTACACAAGACTGGAGCCAAAATAAACAGGAACCATCACTACATTGACCAATAACTCCTCGAACACAAGTTGATCTATCTTTCAATCTCTCACAATAAAAAACAAATATTTAATATCTACTGCATCTGAGTACAAGGTAACACTGACAAGCTCTGCGCCACATAGGATTATATACATAGTGTATTTATTATTAAATTCTGCTGCAATGAGGTGGGAGGTTACTATCTTATTCAATGAGGAAGTGCAACACTTTCATACCTTATAAGGCCTATACGACTCAGCTGGCTACTCTGTTTGACAGCCACACATGAACACAACACAAGCCTCTCTCTGGGGTACTTGAACCCAACATGATGCAACTGTGTAAATCTGCAACACTCATCTTTCAGAGACACAATACAACTATAGACCCTGTAGATACCAATGAGGGCTGTATAGCACTTTGCAGTTAAAAATACTGTACATCGACAGCCTGGGGTGCCTTGGAGCAGAAATCCCAGGAATGTGACTGTCAGGCAAGTCTGGACAGTGACTGGCCTAGTTGCAAACAGCCAATTCGCTTTCTTTGCAACTAGGCAAAAGCATATATACAGAAAATCTACACACACATCGTAGCCTTTCAAAACAAACACAGACTGGTAAACCGAGGCTGTTTTTACTGTTGTAGATCATTGTATGTCACCGTGCAGGCTGGTTGACCATGTATTGTAAAGGATATTGTCTGATGAGGGAGTCCACCTCTGCCTCGTCGGGTCCCAGCTGGTTTTCTCCTCCGTCCTCCTCGTCCACGAATTTATTCTCGTCGTACTCGTCCACGTCCACTCGTCTGAAGCGGGCGGACACGGTGTTCTTCGACATGTCGGCGGCGGTTTCGGGGTCTTCTCTCTACCACGAAAAAAAGGGGCCTTTGCTGTTACAGTGATTTCCTTTGATACGGCTGTCACAGCAGAGCAGAGGCAGGCAGCTTCCTGACTTCCTCCCCTTCCCTTCCCTCGGTGTCGTGTGGGTTACCGTGCACCGTGCACACGCTATCGCCGCCCAGTGCCGAGCATTTGGAATTGCAGCTGTTTGCATTGTAACTCCCATTTTTTGCCGCTAGAGGGGAGTCAAACCCAATAAATAAGACTGGCTCAATTTGTTTCATAACTATCTCGAGTCAATTTTACCCATCTAAGAATTTTTATCAAAAAAAAATCTGTGAGAATTTCTATGCTTAAAGAAATTTGGTTCAAATACAATTTCTGAAAAGTAATCTACACATCACAATCTAAATCGGTGCCTTCTCCACACTAATAGGTATTATATTCCTGTTACCCCCTCCCCCATCTCTGGTGCTTAAAACACAATAGTTCTAATGTTTATGAATATGTTTTTCATCCTATACCTTAATTACCTACAAGGTCCAAAACAACATCATTTTATTTTGTTTTTGCGCATCTCACAGTTATGGCTGATTATATTCTTGGTCATTTTTTGTTGTATTTTATTATTATTATTATTATTATTATCACGAATAAAACAATTTTACCCTTCAAGAACAAAAAGAAAATCCATAAACCAGGTATTTTATGTACTTAAAGCAGAAGTAAGCGATCCGGTCGTTTTGGCTAATGCTGCGTTCCAGGTAGGCTTTTGAAACCGTAAATTACAGCTTCAAGTCACAACTTACGACTTTGTAGCGTTTCAGGCAACCCACTCGTGTTTTTCCGACCTGTTTTACCTGTGAAAGTGCACTATAACGGCCACTCGTAACTTCCGACCCGTGAAGTCGTACCAGATCGAACTGGTACGACTTCACAGGTCGGAAAAACACGAGTTACGAGTCTCCTTGAACGCACCATAACAGTCCTCGTCCCTATGTCACCACATTCACGGCGTTCCTTGGCTGCACACACAGCCCTGCATGCCGTTCTCTCTCCTCATTGGATAAAAACTGTAGGATACGATAAATGTTTTCTCCTCGGCTCAAAGCAGAGCAGAGGGACTGAGAGACCCGTGTTTCGGTCCAAACACTCTATGTAAGTGATTGCTGTCGGAAGATATAACTATTTAAGACTTATATTAACACAAATATATCACTTACTTCTGCTTTAATTTATACTTTTATCGATTTTTAAAGCCCAGCATTTTAGCATGGTAAACATAAAAATACATCTAGGTATAATTAAAATGTAGATCCTTGAGATGTAAATCTATAAAAAAGAATAATCCAGTTCCTTAATTTTACCTGCATATAAAACATTGACATTGTCTTTTTGTAATGGCTTTATTGTTAACTGGACAGTGAGAACACGTATTGTTTTGTTATTGCTTTATTTGATGAAAGAAGCATGCACAGTCTCAGATCGAGACGTTTAATTTAAAAAAAACACATGTACAGGAAAAATATTAAATGTACAGTATATGTGCAACACAGACAAACACAGTTAAGATATTCAATTGACAAATTAGTTCAACATTATAAATAGAAACAATTACTAGCGGGATCCAGGAAGCTTGACTTTACAAGTGAGTGTTAATGACACTTGACACAGATTGATGCAAGGATTCTGTTACAGACTAAACAATACACACACTCACATGCACACAGGGTCAGATGGTTGCATTGGCATTTAGTCAGATAGGACCCAATGCAACTACTTCAGTGTGTGAGTGCTGAGTCACACTGTCTGCCGACCACTACAGTGTTGTGGTGAAAGTATTTATTTTACTGGGTCTGTAATGGGATAGTGATCCCACAGACCACCACGTAAGCTCTATGATGTCAAGGTTTTCCTGCGTCAAACTACATTTTTCTCTTTACAAGAAGCATCACATAACTTTCCATGTCGCTAATTCACACACTCATCGTTATTTGAATCAGACAGACTATTTGGAGTGACCACAACTAGACACATATCCTTGTCAAACTACCCGACACATGTTTGAAAGTTTTGGCCCCCTTCCTGACTTTTTGTCCCAAAACGTATATGAGCTCACGTTGTTGTCATGGGTAACGGGAACAGTTGATTTGTGTAGGTCCTCCTGACCAATACAAGCTTGTCCAAAACACACAAGCTTTTTCTGGGAAGTCACGAAAACGGGACACACCTACTACTCTGCTGCCTTTTTTTTTGTGAGGATTGGAATTTTTAATTTGCTATCTACCCTTTCAAGACTGCTGACCCTTTCACTGAGGAAGAGCTATGATAACAGTTGATGTATTTCCCACTGGAGACCTCCCATCTCGATACACTTGCACATCCTCTCTCACACACAATCATATCTGCCATATCTGATTCAGGGAGAACTGTTTGTATGAGAAAGTATTGCTCACCGCAGTGGACACATACGAAGGCTATAAGAATAGTAGGATTGTATGATTGTGAAACACAATCTCCTGTTCCACTCACTACTCACACACTGCTCTTCTGCAAACACAGACACTTATGCATAAAAATATCCATCCATCACACATTTCTCTTTACTTCCACTCCCTCACAAAAACACACATGCCCCCACACACACACACACACACAGCGTTGCGTGCATTGGTCATGAATGTCTTCATTGCGGGATTTGTGGAGTGCCCCAACCCGTCTGTGCTATGTGAATGACTCAGCACATCAAAAGGCAAGAATACAGGCACATACATGAGCTTCACGTGAATGTGCAAATTAACAAGCCCTGGAAACTTTCGATATGAAGACCATTTCCCATCCTGCTGTACAGTGAGTGAGTGCACACACTTGGGCAGACAGGCAGACTGCAGAGGAGGTGAAACTCCAAATAGCCTCTTAAAAACCATCTGTATACTCCTACTTTTTAATGTCGAAGCAAATCTGCAAGGCACCGGGCCAGGTGCTTCCGTGCCAGAGAGGGCCAATAACATCACAGCAGAGTATCCTGAGCACTTAATTAGCACTTTCACATGAGAGGAATATTGCTCTTGGATGATGATTTAATTGGGGAATGTAATGATTTAGTGGGTGCTGTGTTGGAGCAGGTCTACAGACTGGGGGAAGCTGTGG
This sequence comes from Trachurus trachurus, assembly GCF_905171665.1. NCBI lineage: Eukaryota > Metazoa > Chordata > Actinopteri > Carangiformes > Carangidae > Trachurus > Trachurus trachurus. Next base: position 24,386,486 of record NC_139898.1, on the reverse strand, counting down.
GTGGCTTGCTCCTCTCTGGAAATGAGAGTGGTTGTGGTGTGTTGTTGTTTTGTAACATCATCACTCTGAGCTTAAAGTCACCCATTCACACCATTTTTGAACTTACTGTACTAGTGATGCATGAGGCTTGGCTTTGAGGTTTATTAATGAACACAGCGTCACTCATTAGTTGGAAGTTAGAAATAGTTTTGAACACAGTCACAGACAAATATGTATAACATCCACCATACTACAGTACACAGCTTCCACGACTTTGGTTACATTTACTGTACACAAGTTTTGAGTTGTTCTCATGTATATTAATAAGGAATAATGAGTATTGGGAAAGCTAAATGTAGGGAAATCTGCTTAATGCTACTGTAAACTGGCTAACTGTCAAAGGTAAAGAGCCACATGGAGATTTAAATTCTCTGTAAAGGGGAAGACAGTTTAGTTTAGTGTGTTTATTTCGGTCTTATAAAAACAAGTACAATAGACAAATATAAAAGTATAGATACAAAACACAACAAAGCAATACAACAATGCACTTTGATCGAAAAGGTGTAGGGCAGGCTGAAGCATAAGCTTATTTTGCCTACCCTTCTTAAATTAACATTTTCCGTTCACTCATTTTAAAACTTTTTAACAGAACAAAAAACCTGCATATTCTACATGTGCAGTTTATGAGCACAGTGGTGTTTATAATTCAAGTGAGGCACAGGTGAGACCAATCAGGGCGGGATAGATAATCTCACTGTCAGGAGACACATCCGGACAGGAAGTGAGGAGCAGGGCATGGCAGTTTTATTGAAGCTACTGTCAGTATGATATGATACCTCGTAAAAATAAAGTGCTCAGGACACCAGAAAATATTTGGCAGCAACTCAAAACTGTAGCTACAGAAATCACAAGAATAAAAAGAATGTAGTGGGTTCAACAAGTTCGTAACATTGATGAATACGCATGTTTTTCTCGCTCACAGAATTGACCTATGGCTAAGTTCTGCCCCCTCCACTTACTCAGACAAATATGTTTTGATTTTTGGCAACATCAGATTCAGATGTGACTCAGAAGTCACCAAAAGGACAAAAGTAGTATTTTGCGGGATATATTAATGAATGTCAATGAAAAGTTTCAATTACAACCAAAATTTACAGTTCCCACTTCAAACATGATAAACCGCCTCTCATTGTCAGTCATTTCAGTCAACACCACTGCCCAGTTGGTGGCAAGTGCTCATATTCATTAGCTATTGTCTAGTCTTGATGTACAGTATGGCTTTATTGGCTTTATACGGCAAAATCTCGCCACAGCAGAGTTTCCTGCTGAAAGCTGAAACAACACCGGAGCTGTATAAACCTGTAATTTAAAAACTTTGGGATTCAAAAAAAGTTTTCTCTCAACTTTAGCTTCTCAACCTAACGTTAGTCAGAGCTAACACCAGAGTCACACACACCCACAAGCCGCTGTCATCAATAATAAACATCTCAAATGTCGGTGAGTGTAGATATCTACGCGTATAAATGCTGTTTTTTTACCCGCACTGGAAAGTTACTGAGTACAGTTGCAGCTGGCGCGTCCCCGCTCACACTGCAGCGGTGACATGATTCATCCCATTAACCATTTTCTACCACTTAAATGAGTTTAGAAACATTATTTTGAGGCCAAGAAACGACATGGTGTTGCTTTAATAGATTTACCCAAGTGGCGAAATAAAACACTGGGGAAATTGGACTATCTTAGGAGGCTGGTTGAACCAATTTAAATTGAATTAAAACTGATTTTGTTGCTTATCTCTGTTAATATCCACACCATTAGATACACTAGATTTAGCTTTACTCTTTCAGCTTTAAGCTTTGTGATATCTGTAGATTGTTAGTCTCCACCACAAACACAATGACAATAAGTTTGAAAAATGACTGCACTTTTTGTCCCCCCTTCCCAAGATCATTATTCGCCTCACTCATGATCCTTTCATTGGATCTGTTTCCTTTTGTTAAGTAGATCTGGAAACACTAAAGTAGGAAGTAGGCCTGGTGAAAAATGTTGATAACAACCACAAACAAAATTCTTGTCAACGTCCATTGTATTGAGGTGGCAGCACAAATATCAGAGACGTCAGATAAAAACAAAACTAGAGCTGGGCAGCTCAACACCGGTGGAGAGAAATGAGAAAATTATTATTTTTTTAATGCTCCTACTAAACCAGCTGTTTAAATGCACACTTTAATAATAGTGATTGTACTTGATTTCCTCATATTCAGTCAAGAATACTAAAATACTTTTGTGATATAACATGTCTGACATGGCATCGTCACTGTTATCTTCTCAGAAACTGGAAAACTCCAACCAGAGCCACAGAAGACATGACACAACAATTCATAAAAAGTACTAATCCTCACTCCCACTCATGTGCAAAATGATGTGCGTCCAAGTTAAAATAATCCCACTTTAAGAGAGGCGGATATAGTTACACAAGAGTGAGTGAGAATTTATGCTTTTTTTGTATTCCCTGTGAACCAGCTTTTTGAAGGTGTTTATTCACAGGAACATACAACTGAAAGTAACGTTAGACCAATACCATGAAAGTGATACGATTTTAGCAAGATAGCTAACAGAATTTACATCTCTTTGGTAGATAAAAAACACAATCTCTTTAAAGAAACCTAACCTTACATTGAAAGGTGAAATGATTTCCCTAAAACTGGTTTGAATATCTATACAAATCCATGTTGTAATCCAAACTTTTTGGAATATAAACCAACCAACCAAAGAAAACAAAACACATTGGTACTGCAACTCTCTGCTCAGCTGCAGCTGTTATTTCAGGAGGGGTATCACAGATAAAGGGGAAGGATGTCAAATATTTGCACAAAAAACATTACACACAATGTCTCCTTTAATATCGTCTCTTTACTATTCACATAAACATTATGTATGTCATGCTTTGCCAGTTATAATACAGACAGACATCTTTGCAGTATTTCTGTACATGACTTTAGAGCTTCATGTTTAGCATCTTATACATTTGTAAACGTTGTGACCGATCGAAATATGTAATATGACAAAAAAAGTAAATAGAAACAACCATTCATGTATGCTTACTGAATTTATTAACCTAACGTTATAGAGACAAAAAGTGTAACAAATGCTCACTGAGTCTCAAATGAAAATCAAAACGACTTTTATATTACAACATTTAGGGAAGTTTAAGCATATAGCCTTTTTTTTCTTTTCCTTTTTTTGCAAATTGACCTAGATGTACAGAACATATTACATAACTGCAGCCGGTTAGGTTAGCTTAGCTTAAAGACTGAATACAAGGAGAAACGGCTGAGCTGGTTCCATCTCATCTACCAGCACCTCTGCAGATCAGTACATTTTAGTTTTCTTTGTTCGCACAAAGCCAGACAAGTTGATGAATGAGTCAAGGGGCCACGGTCAGCTCAGATTTGTCTGTTTCTCATATCCAGTGCTGCAGTTGATGCAGATTTTCCTTCCGCATCTAGAGCGCAGTGCACAATGAAATAAAATGCGTTGAGCTACAGTTGCTTGAACACGTGGCTAGCCCAGACGTGGCATCGTGACTGAAGCTCTGTCTCTAACAGACATGAGAGTGGTATCAAATAAACAACAGTATAACACATCACAATACTTCCCAATCAATTTCTTAACTACAGAAAACATAAAAATAGAAAAACCTAGACAAAACATCTGCCAAAAGAAAGAAAAAAATCAAATACAAGTTGCAAAGCTTTGTTGGACCTGTGTCTTGCGGCTAGTCTGCAGACCCCTTACCTGAACACTCTACTGTATATCTAAAGCAGTGGGGCTGTAACATGAGTAGGATATATAGGGGTCTGAAGCGCTTCGGTGTAAAATTCCACTGCTCTGTGTGCAGACTTAGGGCCCCGCAGGTGTAGGTGTAGTGTGTCAGATTCCAGGCCTCTGTTAATGCAGGTGTAGTGTGTTAAATTCCACTAGGTAATGCAGAGAGCCACCATTTTCATCTAAAAGTGGATCCTGTGATTGCACTCACCACCACTTTAATCTGCTTTACGTTGCTCTGACCTAATCTCTGAGTCATCATAAAGGGGCCTCTGAGCCTCTCTGCAGAAAATTAATTTTGTTTGAAGTGGAAATAGCCTGATAAGAAACTCTTTGTAGACCTAAAAAAAAAAAAAAAAAACATTGACAGGAAGATAAATACAGCTTTATCTTCCTGGGCAGAGAGAGAGAGAAAGAGGGAGGGAAGAAGTGGAGCTGTTTCCATGGTATCAAGTATTGTTTTCCAAAATGGTGGCTAATATGAGACACTCCCTACAGGGGAGTGCTACTTCCCTGTAGGTGGGTAAACATCATTGAGATGTTTGAGGTATCCAGAGGGGGTGCACTTGGTGTGTGTAGGAGTTGCCATCAAACAAAACCAATGGTTACGAGCTGCTCTTCCATGTTTTCAAACAGGATTACATGTTTAGACGAGCCGTTCGGTTAAAAAAAAAAAAAGGTGATTTGCATATCTCTGTTGTCGTGTGTTCAGTATGGAAAGAGTTTGGCTCACAAACTGATACAGAACAGGTGAGGCTTTTTTTAACATGGCTCAGAGCAAAATATGGAGATGGCACCATACAAAGTTTTAGGAAAAAAATTCAAATGCAGCTCCGCTCCAGGCAGCTCGAAGTGAATCCAAGTGGTGTCCACATGAATCGGGAATGTTGTTGCTGGCATAGAAATTTCACATGATGCAATAAAAGTGAGGTGGGCGAGCACACTACTTTCAGACATGAAGAAGGAAGTGAAAGATAGTTTAGGGGGGAAAAAAGTTGGATTCACAAACAATGTCCTGTTTGTGATGGAGCCAGATGTTAGCTGTAACAATCCAGTTGCACTGCTGTGTTTTCTACCTCCAGTCTTTTTCACAGCTGACAGGGGAAGCAACCATCAGCTGTTTGTAGTTAAAAAAAAACACTTAACAGTTTTCCCAGCAGTTGCATTGGTGCAAATAAAGCCAAATGGAAAATTCTCACAATGTTGTATGCACATGCAGTCTTAAGGATTTTAACCAGTAAACATGAGAGTTCTTTACAGGCACTTCAAATCAGAGTTTAACAAATCCTCCTGATTAAGACTATGAGAGATATAAGAGATCAACATGACTGCATTTTCCAAAAAGAAAACGATTTAGTTTAAAGATAGCATCTCCAGAAATCCCTAAGGTCTGATTATCCATAGTCTCCAATTTAGCCCAACAAGGCTACTGGTTATCATTTCCCAAGTGATTCCTAGGTTTTGGGTGAGCATCTCTTCTGAAAAACTTCTTTTTAGGGATCTCGCTGAGGGAGAACGGAAGGGAGACACCTGAGGGGTTCTCCTTCCGAGCGACAATGCGCTCTTTGATGGCATCTTTGATAACCTGCAAAGGACAGATCAGGGATTAAATGCTTATATTTTACATTGACACATCACAGCTTCACTCTAAGTGTGGCTAAAACTTGACTGGAGCAACTTTTACACCATCAGAGATCAGAAGGCACAAAGTAGTTTGAGGTTTCGTTTGGTGCAATGCTGTATAAATGTGCAAACTTTGGTGTTGCTGGGCAGATTTTTTCATATGATAGTGCTGCTGTGAAACTGTTTACTTAAAATATGTTTTGATTTATGCACAATACTTTTGTATGAATGAGGTGAACTTAAATCCACTACATAACTTCTGAATCCTTACTCAGCAGGGAAGTGACTCAGGTTCAGTGAGTGAAAGTCAGTCTGACCTTGCACACTGACACACCTACTGTAAACTCGTCAAGGCTTGTACTAGCCGGTGATGGGCCTCTGGGATTTGAAATTTTTTATGTTGCTCAATGAATTGATATTTGATGATGAACTGAATCAAAAACTTCCCTGCTGACAAAACTTAAGGAGGGTCGTTAAACAATGGTTGATAGAGGAAATGGATGATGGATGATTGTAATATGTGTAGGTAAGGTTGTGAATCACTTTTTAGCTTGTTGGCAATGTTGATTCTGACCAACTGTGATATACCCATTGCTGGTGACTGATTGTACTGTAGTGCAATCATAGCGACCTGACTAACCTCTAGATTGTTGAGCGTGTTGAACTCCATGAGGTCATGGAGTCGGATGAAGGCCTCGTTGGAGTACTGGAAGTTGAAAGTGGAGAAAGGTGACTCAGGGTCATCGAAAATGTCAAAATCTGCCAACTCCCTCTCCTTCTCGGTCTCCCTGGGAACACCTGTAAGAAAAATTTGAATTTAAGTAAATTAATAATAATGTAAGAAAACACTGATCTTGGTGTCAAGACTAGGACAAAAACTTTTAAACACAGCATTTGACAACGAACGAATGGTGCAGAAATGCAGAAATATATTTTTCCACCTATCCATATTCACATAAAAAAAGTTTGACTAAATAATCTCAGTGTTTTCTCAGCATTATTTCATAAACCCATTAACTATTTATGAGGTAAAGAATGAACTTTCTTGCTCATCTGCTTTTGGAGGGAAATTTCGGTGCAGATCCTTCTGAAATAGTTTTTGTTGCATAATTACAGGTGTAAACATGTGAGGCCACACACAGGAAGAAGTTATGGCTTGGAGCAGTGAGCTCATTCAATAAAGACCCGTATAACTTCCCTTTTTCACAAATGGAAAGTCCATTTAAGGTATGAGTCCTTAAGATCTCTTTGGGTTTGAGTGCAAAACGCTTATGTAACATCCATAAACAGATCGCGGAAGTATGTGGGCTGATGACCTACTAAATGTAAAGTCGGTGTGCCGTTGAATGTCTCGTGATGTATGGCATGTTTACACATTGGGCTCTCCCACTGAAGTGAGAGATTCCCTACTGGCACCTGGCTCCTTAGGGAACCATAATTCACCTGAGCCGCTCATAAAACTCTGAACACGTTGGGGCTCACATGTGTGCGTACATATTCACACTCTTACAGAGCAGTGTAAAATGAAGGCTTATCTGCAGACACACCATTTCCAGCAGAAAACCACAGTGACCCTGACCCTTTTTTTCCAGGGGGCCTGCAGATGAGGGGCCCAACTTTTAGCAAAACATAAAACAACTGTCTGGTGTACACTGGATATGGTTCAACTACAGAGCACAACTTCGAGGAAGAGATGCCTCATGTGCCATGACGGTAAACGAGGATTATTATAATAATACGGGGTCCGCCCTGGCATGTTTTCCCCGTCACACTGTGGAAAACTCCACATATGCACATACTTACCAGGTGCTTTGAACTGCCTGAAGTTGATGTTGACCAGGACAAAGTGGATGACAGTCGGGCAGTTCTTTTCTCCTTTCTTGGGTTTGAAGACGTAGCATTCCTTCAGGCCCTCGCGGTCGAAGACTTTGGGATCGATCTTGGGGAATGGCAGCTTGTTCATTCGAGCCCACTTTTCTGCTAACAGAAGCTCCTGTGGCATGACTTTAACAATTAGGAAATGTTGTTCTCAATCTCACCAATCAATCTATCAATTGTTAAAAGCAATCCATGCAAAGTCTGACCTTGAACGGGGGGCTCGAGTCACTTGGTCGTGCAGAAAAGTCAAAGGAGATGATGAGGTCAACACCACGCTGCGGCCGCAGGATGAGAGGGTAGGGGAGGTTGTAGGTCAGGCCGCTGTCCACTATGTGGATCTTCTTGCTCTTCACATCCAGAGGCTCGTATATGCGATCAAATTCATCTGGGTCTGAGAAAAATCACATATAATTGATGCAACGTGAATGGAAAGATTCCACTGTCTGCAATTTTTTTTCAACGCAACTGACCAGACTGATTTAACAGCAGAAATGATTCACCTACAGAAGTAGGAAGCAGGAGGTAGGGCTGGGTATTACAAGCCACAATGGCGTATTCTGTAATTGTTTTCACTTTGTGAATTTGTGTACTGTATGTGTCATCATGGCAAAATGTGGTCCTGGAGACACCTACTCTACCAGGAACTACCACAGCGGTGGTTATGAGTACAGTTTTTACCGCAAAAGCATCACAACTGTGTAAGATACATTAATGGAAATTTTACAGATATGTAGCTGGGATCAAAATGAGACCTAAATATTTCCATCAAACATTAGCATAGATCACAAAAGTGCTAAGAGGCTCTAACTACTAACCCCCCCACAACAACTAAATGTCACTGTAAATTCTAGAAATGAACAAGACTTAGGGACATACAAATTCCTTGCCACAGAATTAATCAATAAAATTACTGAAATTTGGTCAGTTTGGTTTCATCATTCATTCATAAATATTTGAAAGGTTTGATAACCAGCTCTAAGAATACTTTAAGTAAATGCACAAGTGTTTGAACCAATGAAGGCACAAGGTGCTGTAGAGATTTTCTTATCTCTTTCTAAATCTCTCTTTCATTCCTGTTGTGACTTGTAGGATTATCAAGAAAATGCTGAATCACTTCCCCATATAATGTTTCCCTTTTGAGCTGTACTGTATAAATAGTAACCTTCATCTCCTACCCTGGAAGTGCATTAGAAAATGATCTTTCAAGGGAGGGAGAATGATTATTTAAAAAGAAAAGAAAAGAAATGTCACTGTTAATACAGGAACCTGGCTTTTAAAGGCATAAAACAACCTTTTATACCTCTTACCTGTAACAGCATCCACCTCCTCCTCAGGTGGAGGAGTGTGATACGTGACCTCAGTGACCGGAGAGAATGGGATGCTGGTGTTGAGGTTCAAGCCCAGCATGAAGTTATGCACCTGGTGACACAGTGGTAAAGGGTTATGGAGAGAGGTACAGGCTGTTGTGAATTGGACTTTAGGAAGATGGGAACAAGAGTGCAGCTTGAGCACACGCAGTGTTTTGTATGAAGTGTTACATAACTTTAATGGCTTGCAATGAATAATCATATTCAGCTACCTTCCCGGCCCGGCCCTCTCTTGTGTTGAACAAGGCAGAGTCGCTGAAGAGCGATGTGAACATTCGCTGAACCCAGCTGGCCTGAGCAGTGCGATGAAACTCATCTTCTGCCTCCTGGTTCTCTGTCCCACCTGAACACCAAAACAATGAGAAACAAAAAAATGTCCAACAAAGACTTACTGTGGTTCAGGATCTGGGTCATTGTAATATAAACTAGGAATTTCCAAACTTAATTACATGAAATACTTGTAAGTAATTGTAATGCTGAACCAAAACTAGTCTTTCAGGTACTGTGACCAGCTGTCAAGTTTGACTGGCTGCAGCCCAAATGTAGTTTTTGTTTTAATTTTCAATTGTTAATTTACCAAGAACTGTCAGAAATTTCTGAAATGAAAAGATGCATTAAGAGTTTTTTAAAAGGTCAAACTCGACTTGAACTGTGTTCAGACCATATGACGTATCTATGCCTGTGCTCCTTTCACAGTTTAAAATTAAAGTGGGCTTTAAAGTTCACCTCCTTCTCATCCTTCTGACTCCACCCTTTTCTCTCTTCCTCTTTCTATCTTAAGTTCGTAGATAAACTAATTAACCCAGAGCTCTACTAATAGAACCTTTACTTCCTGAAATTCAACGAGTAGGGATTTACATTTACAAAACAAGCTTTCTATGCAAATCAAATAGTTAGAAGTAGCATGAGCATGTTTTCATGACTTGACAGTAACCACAGCATCTGGTCTGATGTAGTCTGCTGTGTCACACCAAAACATGCAAATTGCAGCAACATGACCACAAGGTGTGTAAAAAAAATGTGTTGAGGTATCACTTCTCCCTCAAGCCCAATAATCTGTCACGCAGTATTTTCACACCTCTTGCAGTCACACATCACAATTGCAGCATAACAAATTTACAGCACTGAACAAAGCTATCTTAGTTCCTCGTGCAGCTCACCTTTGCGTGGCTCGTCGTCGTTGTCCAGACTGTCTTCTCCAACAATGTGTTGTGGTTTGATCTGCTCTGTAAGGCACAAAACAGCTTCACTCATCTCATTACAACTTCAAAAGAAGCTAGTTAGTCTAAATTTACACCACACATTCACTACTGTGCTCCACAAAATATTGTGTTCAGTCATGTGGCATTATCAAATTCACTTGTTTATTCCTATCAAAGCAAGTCCCGCGGGAACTGCAGTACACCCAACAAACTAATGCATTCTTTAAGCGGGTGTGAACCTCTTTAACACTTCTGTAGAATCAATGCATTGTCTGACTGTGTCTGAATGTTGAAAGGTCACCACATAGAAAAGCCTTCAACCATAAAACAACCGATGAGCTGTCAAAGTAATCACAGGAAGCTGATACCTTTCCATTGTTGTGGAAATGTCACTCAAACACACACACATTAATGCTTCAAATTGTGAGTTTGGTGGGATAATTTTAGACTGGCTATATTTAGATATAGTGGTGTCAAAGTGTAATAATAATACACACCTATTTACACTAAGTACCCTTGACTGAAAACACTATTCAGATTCTATTCAGTTCGTCATTAGTATATAAAAGTAGCTTAATATGTTTTTAATTTAAAAACAAAATTCTGTCAGTCTGCCCCAGAGCAGCTGTGGCTACGGACGTAGCTAACCACTGGTGTGAATGTGGAATGAATGAATAATGGTTTGTGTAAAACGCTTTGGGTATCATAAAAGCGCAATATAAATCCAAGCCATTATTATTTAAAAGATCTTTGAGACAATTTTTTTATTTTCACTTAAATGTTTCCATAGTTCAGTCTTGCTACATTATTTTCATTGTAGTTTATTGTTTTTCAATTGGTAGCATGTTTCTTTTATTTTCATAAAATTTTAGAGCATTTGTGGATTAAGGTTTTTTCCTAGTCCAAAAATGTGGCTCTACAATCCATTTAGTGGCTTTTCCAGGGCTTTCAGCCACATCATATGATCCGTCTCAGCACGTCAAGAATCAGATATTCTCAAAGTTGAAGCCAGTATGGATGACAAGTCTTTACAATGCTCAAAAAAATTATGTAACATGATCAGAAGCTCCTTAACAACTATTCAAACGATCTTGTGATTTGATTTTGAATTAGTGGCTTAAACAAATGTGATTGTATTTAACCATCAAAGAGGCATTATTTTAGTCAGTAAGGTGTACAGTACCGTATTTCAGTTCAAACATACTGAAGGAAGAACAGAGAAAGGTTACCTAACTCCTCCTCCATTGTGCTGCCACCAACTGTGTCTTTGACTCCCAGCACTCTGTTGAACAGAATCGAGAAGGCACTCCCCCACACACCTGACACACCGAAAACAAACTGTCAGTAGGGTGATAGAAATTTTATCCATGCTGTGTGTGCTGTGCAAACATCCTCCCTTACCCATCAGAAAATGAAGAGGGTTTTCCTCGTATTTCCTCACAACCGTCCCCATGAAGAACTTGCTTCCAAACATGTCTGGGGTCATGAAGGTGCCGTACTTTGCCATCCCAATTTCATATGGGCTGAACTCCACCCAGTCTAAAGATTGGAATTTCAGTGTTAATGGTAAAGAAATCAACAAACACATCCTACAACACATAATGTTCAGGTAGCACCTTGTCATAATCACACTGGGGCTAAGGTCAACATGATAATTACTTCCATGTTACCAAGATATTCACAATAACAATTGCTAACATGTTGATGCGAAGCAGACATTACCACACTCACAGCCTTTTTTGTGTCATAGATGTAATTATTTAAGTATAGTTTTGCAGTTTTAAGCATATCTGAACATGTCCATAGACAATGTAAAGGTAAATGTAAAGGCTTAATGCAATGGTTGACCTTAACTTCTAGCCAGTGCATTTATTTTTTGTGGCTCATCCATTTAGTGTCATTTGATATGGTATTTAAAATGAAGAAGGGTATCATTATGATGAGAGCCAGAGAACCTTGAGGGCAGTTTTGTGTTAATTTGACAGAAATACAAATCTTGTCTGGGAATATGTGAAGTACAGACTGCAACACTAACAAAAGGTCTCGCATGTAATGGCCCTAACTAGAGAGTATGTATGGAAAAACTATGACACATCCTCAGCTCAACAAGCCATTATGGCAGGTTTGTAGCAGCTTTTACAGAAACAAGCTGTAATCCACAAACAGGTATGTGCACACAAATAGTGACCTGAATGCATACAAACATGCATACAATACTACAACAGGACAATACTGTAGGTAGTACAACAGGAGTCCTTAAACCGCTGCAACCTTTTAGACAATGGCTGTCTCTTTAATCTTCAGATTGTTTCACAGCTGGACTTTGCTTAACCTGTCTTTTGATTACAGCATTTTCCGTTGACTGGCGAGTTTCAGTAAGGGAGGGTCAAGAGAACAACAGAAGAAAAGGTTTATTTTGATCACTCTTTGAATGACTTTGCACTTCCTGTGCATTTTGTAAGTTTAAGTAGCAATAGCAATAATTCTTGACGAGGAATCAGTTAAGCAATCTCACCTTGATACATATGAAATTGCACAATATTAGTGCCTCACAGCATCAGTCGTGTCTCCTACACCTAAGATATTGTCAATATGGATCTCTCACTACAGTATTGTTAACTTTGTGATCTTCTCGCAATCTTTTAATAAGAACAGAAGCAGCTGAAGTATTTGATGTTATTAAATGACTATATGAGAATTCAAACTGCAATCGTGACTAAGTCTTTCTGTGGTATTTGTAGATCAATATCAAATAGATTTGATCTTATGGAACATGAGACCGTCTCTTATTTATTCTCTACAGAACATCTCCAGAAAGTGTCTCTGAGATCTGTCCAATAATCACTCCAGATTTTGTTCCTTTTCGTATTTTCTGTTTCATTGAAGGGTAATGTTTAGTTGCTGTGCATGCCACACCAACAATGAGGAAGTATTGTACAACGTAGGACTAACCCAAAGTGTATCGTGGCCTTGTGCACACTTCTCAGTTCCTAGCTATAGTTCAGTTTCTGACACCTCACAGCCGTATTAAATGACAGCCCACCACGTCACAACACATCCTGTGTGTGATGGCAGAGCAGCATTATAAGGAAATATGTACCGCTGGGCTGATTTGAATGTGGTCAAACTGATCTGATCATCTCTAGTTACTACTTTAACATGCAAAAAAAGAGTGACACTGGATACAGTCAACGTTATATAATCCCATGCAGGTTCTTACAGAAATACTGCAATTTACCTGCAAACATGAGCTCGGAGACATCTGGTTTTACATGCAGACATGTGAAGAGAGGAAGGGGACTCTGTGCCTGGTTGATTTTGTCCTGGATTTCACTTAGCTTGGTGTCCATCCTCTGTGGGAGAGAGCACAGTCATTGAATCATTTACACATTTATTTCAATGTGACCGTGTTGGTTATGTGAGATAAAAATCTGAAGCTGAAATTAGTTTAGTATGAGTTAGTATGAGACGTCAGTTCAAAAGAACAGAGCGGATATGAAAGATTGAGGGAAGAAAATGATTGATATACTCATGAGCAACAAGGAAATGGAGAAATGAGGAATTTCTTCAAAGTGAAAACAAACAACAGCTGTACGGCGACTCTTACCGCGGGAATAAGCGTCTCTCCTATGAGCATACCAAAGATATCAGTGAAGGTAACAGGCTGCCCTGCGGCCTTTTTGCTCCACAGGGCCTGGATGTAGTTGGTGATATGTTGGGGAAGCAGCAGCCGCAGAGGATTACTGCTAACTCTTTTCATCAGCTCTTTGTTGATGTCCATTGGACCCTTGTCTGGAAAGTCAGGGTGGGAGTAAAGAGTGGACATGTACCTTCAGGGATTAAGAGGAGGAAAGTTAGTCAAGTAGGCTAAAATGTCAAGTCACACAAACTCAAAACCAACACCACTCATTTTGAGAGGGTTTCTCCACAAACATTAAGATGGAGACTGAAATAAACCTTGCTTGCTTGGTTGAAGACAGCTTCATATCAGCAGAGGAGACTGGAAAGTTTGCCAGAGCATGGAGGAGGAGACACCAAGGAAGAGTCAGGCAGAAAGAAAGTACAAAAGAAATGCAGCAGTGATATAAAAGACACAGATAAAAAAGAGAGAGAGAAGGAGTCTTTAGAAATAAGAGTTCAGAGAAAGACAGGGTGTAAAACAGAGAGAAGAATGGGTGAACTAAGAACTGACCATGTGGATCCGGAGAGGCCGGCGACATATGTGGCACAATCCAGGACCCCAGACTCAAACAGAGCCTTCATCACACCTGCGAAGCCGACCATGGCCCGGAAACCTCCCCCTGAGCCTGCAATAGCTATTACTGGCACCTGCAATGCAAACACACACTCATAATGTCAAGAAGAGGAAGACCGGGGTGTGTTTAATCACATAATTACAGACTAGGCAGCTAAGAGCCGCTCCACATTCATTGTCTTTCATTATTGCAGCTTGCGTCCCTCCTCTCCTGTGCGTCTATACAGTGAGGGTGCCATGCCAGTTGTGTCACACCTTTGCAATTTCTTTCAACCATTGTGCCATGAGATTTTCAACTATTTCATAACTCTCATTGTGCAACGTGGCTTCCTCCTTCGGTCAGTGTTTATCTATGGGTCAGGTCTGACTATTCTGAGATATCTACTCTGTAAGGGAAAGTTGTCCTAGACATGGACGCAGGGATGTTGAAGCAAAGAGGAGGGCGCTAGCTGGTTATCTCATTCCTCTGGGGCTTCCGGCATGAAGACATGAACAAGCCCTTAATGGCAAGCGTCAAGGCAGCGTAGCCAAAACCACACCAGGGAGAAACTGAAACTTAGTCAAAGCAGAGGAGAAGTTGAAGTTTTGTGAGGCTCCTCTCTCACAGTCTAGATTATCAGTGTGAGAAATGTCTAAGTGCTAATATAAACAGATAACAGTTTTGTGAAACCTGAAAAATGTTTTTTCATTTATTCGTTTTTGCATTTAGCAAGTGAGCACATCTTCAGCGAGGGTGATTACATGACCCCAAAACAGACCTCAAATCTTCCCTCAATCTTTTTGTGCATTTATCTTAATCTTCAATAGTAAACACTTCAGATCATTCGATTTTGCAAAGACCAATTTTAGCACAAGAGGCAGTGGGGTACGATGATAGTGCTAACAACTTGCTGTATAAAGTGGAAGTCAAGCAGCAGGCAGAAGAGTATGCAAAGCACTGACAGCTTAAAGGAGCAGAACATGGTTTCTTGACAGGATAGGATAGGGTGATGGTGTTTGTGGCTTGACAAGAGTTCATTATCATCTTCATAAATACAAGAGGTTTAAATGCATCTTCTGAGCAGTGCTAGGTGTTCAGGAAAGATTAGAGCCTTCAGTTAGTCACTATTAGTGGACAGGGGCAACAGGGTGTGCTGACTTCAGAAGAAGAAAAGACAAGACAGACACAAGAGGAACTAATGTTGCCTATGTAGTGATAGCTGTGCCCCTGGGTTCACCACCACAAAAACCAAGTGGGTTAACTGTTTCTTCACCTCCATTCATGATGCCAAGATATACTGTAAGCGCTGGTGGTTGCTGGCAGAAGCTGTATCTGATATGCTGGATGCTCTTATTGAGCAAACATGGTGCAACCTAAACTGTCAATGTAGATTTTGTTGTGTTTAGACAAAGCCCTCTGGCTTTTTACCCAATTTTCATTCCTAACACTAATGGAATAATCGCTAATGGTTTGATAGAAAGATAAGAAAACGTAAATTTAACTATTTAACTATTACTTTAGAACAAAAAAACTAGGACAGAACTGGACAGCAGCCTTTCTGTCTTTGTGCCAAATGTAACCAGTTTGAATGATACAGTTGCCATGTATTGAATCAACATGTAATGGCTGTGTTCCCACCTCCTGTGGAGAGCTGGGTAGGAAACGAGGCTTCTCCATGTCGAGCAGCTTCTTGATGCCCAGCATCACTCTTTCTCTGCGGGTCTGTCTGAACTGTTTCTCTTTGTCACACAGGGCCAGGCTGAACCGCAGGTCCAGTTTAGTACTGCAGGTACAAAATGACAAAAATAAGATGAGCCACAATCTGATAGTAGGGTTAGCAAACAAGTGGAGACAGCAATTGATGTTGAAAATGATCTTCCTCTGATTTCGTGAGAAACCAACATCCACAGACAAACAGTAATGACCTCCCATTTCATACTATTCACCTGCTAACCTTTCAGACATGTCTGACTCCCACTAACAACTATGTTGTGGTATACTGTAATGATGCATTTTAACCAGATACTATTCCACCCTACATATTATTGACTTTTGAGTCATTTCAAACTGCCATGAAAGACTTCCTTCTTATTTTGGAGTTCCTGTGTATTCTTGTATTCCGGGTTCTTCTTGAATTCATGCACAGGTCGTAACCAGTGCAATCCTTTCTCGTGAAGCCCCTCAGGTTAAACAGTAAGCGTGCGTAACAAATATCACTGTGTAATAAAAGACTGGAAAGAAATACGCACCAAATCTCGAGTGACATCTCCAAGTATATTTTCGTTGCCTGTCAAAACAAATGAAGGTGTGGTTATTGTTTTGTAAAATAGCAGCTGAGTGTGACTCGTAATTATGTCAACAGAAGAATATACATGATCAAAAACAACCACATATCAGTTGAGTACACACACACACATATGTATGAGTTTATTGTGATGAATACAAACAAATGTATTAAAACTCATACTTTGCCAATGGAGAAAGTCTCCATCTTTGTCTGGCCCACTCTCAGCTTAGTGATGTCGAAGGATGTTGTCCCAAGTGTCTCATCCATCACATAATTGGCATCCATTAATGTTAGCTGATTGGGATAAACAACATCACTGTATGGTTAAATAAATACAGAGAGGTACAAATGAGTTGTTCTGATTCATGTTTAATTTTTTTCCTAACCAATTCAGTTAAAATATTGAACATTTATGAACGCAAAACTGGCAAAAAAAATATTTTTGTAGGGTTGACTCTAATCTAATAACTCATTATAGTGTCAATGACAATACAATTTATCTCCTCTTATATCATATCAGGCTAAAAATGGTAATGTGTACTGTGCTCATAAAGGGTTTCCGTTCCACCACATTGCTGCGTGTCATCCTATGAACTGTACTAGACAAGGAAAAGCAGGTTTAACCTCCAGGTTGTTCTGCTGGTTGGGGTCTAATATGAAGTGAAACGTCTCGCCCCATTTCGGGTTGATGTCGTTGTCTATGTGCTTGGTCCTCTTTCTGCTTTCTGGGGCTGTTGGGATGAACAGCTCCACATATGGATCTGGGGTGTCCACTGCACACACACACACACACACACACACACATTCAACAGTATTGCTTAAGATCAGATCTCAAAGTATCCCTGTACTCATATATACTGTATGTTTGAATCTTCAAATCACATTAGTATTAGGAAAAGAATCACTCACGTAGATCACCCAGTGCTCCCTTAGTGACGTTCTCAGCTCGAACCACTGTCACTGTGAATTTGTGAGAAAACTGCTGTTCCACCTGCATTAACACAAATCACACAGCTAAGTAAATGCAGGACCTATACAGTATGAGATAAATTAACTTAACATATAATGTCAGCAGGTTCACAGCAGATTCATGTGTCAGTCTGTGGGGAGGTCTGGAGTTACTGGCAGGTTGACAGTGGCTTTCTGGAGAGTTCACACGGTTCATTTTTAAAGCATATGGTAACACTTAATGATACAACCCAGGATTTTAAGTGTGATTTTGTCAATGATTTGGGTGAAATAAATAAATCAACCTCTTCCTACAGGTACTGTAAGATGGAAGAAAAGTGGAAGACTATGGGGAACACTCTGATTTTGTCAGACGGCCACCAGACTTTCTCTAAAGAAAACCCTGCTTGGTAAGTACTGTGTAAAAATGTATTTTATGTAACATGAACCTGTTTCAGTACATTGCACTTCCAATATTAGTCCTAATTGATTTCCTCCAAACTTTAATGTTGTTTCCCACTCCCACACGTAATCAACCCTTTATAAATATTGAAAAGTAGCACAAGTAGTAATGGTAGAATTTATTCTGTGTTGCAGAAAATACAGGTCAGTGTGTTCTAATATCTTCACCAAATGTTCCTTATGTAAGCCGAGATACAGCATCTTCAGAGGGCAATCACGTCTAAACAGTTTTCCCTTTGTCCTTCATTGATACTCATCACTGAACCAGTGAACCCACATGCTGGATTAAGAACGGAGGCTGTTTGGCATTTTTGCTGCTTTGTTTTTGTGTCAGCCTCATTAACAGCCTCTCTTGAGAAATCTCACCCTGTGTGAACGTTTGGCATGGTTTTAAGGTGTGAGCACTCATGAAGGACACAAGGAGCCTTAAAAGGCTGTTTGCTGATGATGGTGTGTTGATTAGATGAGAGGGAGCAAATTCAGTTTCAACTAATCATACACCACGACTATCGAAACATAAAGCTATGAGACAGATAAGAAGTAGCTCTGAGCAGCCATGAAGGCAGATATCACGCACTTTATATCACACGTTCATCTCAACCACCCTCATTTGACTTTGTCCCCCGCTGCAGTTGTAAGCAGCGGGGGAGTTTTTTTTAACAGAGGGTAAGCCCTGCTTTTGTGCTGGAATCTCAACTCTGTTGTCTACTACACAAACAATACATAGAGGAAAAAAGAACTGCGCTAATACTCACGATGATATTGGAAGCCATGATGTGTTGTCAGGTGAGTAATTCTCAGGAAAGCCTTTGTTGCAATGTTAAATTTAACTCAGGCAAACATTTCAGTTATGAACTGAAGCATTCAGAGCCTGCAAGACAAAACAAAGAAGTTAAGTATTGATGTCATGATTGTAGCTTTGATAGATAGACTTGAAAAAAGAAAATGTGTATCACACTAAAATTTCCAGGGTTTGCATTCAGCAAGGTGAGTGCCTGCTTGTCAACACGTGAAAGCAAAGTTATCCACTACAGCAACAGGCTTACAGTATTACTAAAACCTCTTGAGAGGGGATATGTGTACAGTACACTGTCTCCAAAAACAAAAGCTATGGGAATATCAGTTCACATCTTGAGAGGGGGAAGAGGAAGTGTGCTCAGCCTTATACCCATGATAAGAGCCCGTGTGTATTTGAATGTACAGTAAGTTCACCACATGTACAGTATGCGGTCTGAGAAAGAGAGGAAGAGAAGAAAAAGATCGCCCAATAAGTAGTAAGAAAAGTATTGACACGTGACAAAGAAAAAGGAGAAAAAGCCTAGTGACTGTAAAGGCCATAGTGTTAACATTCACATCATAGTCTTACTCATCAAACCATTCAGTGACCCTTGAATGAATCTGAGACATTGTCGCTCTGGAAGCAGCCAACTCCCTTCAGAGGAAATGTTTTATCATAACATTGTGCTGAATTGCATTGGCCGCTCCCTCGAAAGACCAAGTAGGCTTCACACTACGATGCCACCCACATCAAGACAGAGCCACTGCATGCCGTCAATGCAAGAGTCAAGGATTCAGGCCTGCACTGCTCTCTTGGAGTACTGTACAATATCCCTCTCTATGCATCGACTGAAGGGCTGCTCTTGCTCTTCAACTTTGTCCTTACGTGTCACACTAATGCATGAGTACCATGCGCACTGTCACCCACAGTCACCAAACTTGTCCCATTGATCTAAATACAGATGTCACTTTGGTCACAGTTTCTGTTGAAGCTGCTGCTGCATGTGCCCTGACAGTGAACCATCTCTCAAAGTCACTCAGATTTTTTTTTCTCTTTCGATTTTGGTAGTAACTCATAACGAACTAGTCTGGCTCAGCGTTTCTATACCTCCCACAGAGCATTACTGGATGTTAATTGGTTAATTGTATTGTTAATTTGTCGCATATCTGCATCATTAAGATGGTATATGAAATACATGGTAGTGTAAAATGTATAATTAGGTTTGCATTAACATTTCCAATCTAAGTGGTGAAAAGAAATTTGCAAATGATGTGTGTGTGAGAGTGAGAGAGAGAGAGTGAGAGAGAGAGAGACAGGGAGATAAAATGTGTGTGTGCCAGTGATAGCATATCAAGGTCAATGAGCCTTTTCTCAGCTGTTCACCAAAGCGTGTCATTACTGGGGGGACTGAGAGCACGTAGTGTCTGTGTGTTCACAGCATTGGTCACGTAGGTTGCAGTGGTCCAACATTTTTCGAACTGCCAGTTCACTCTGGCCTTGTTCTGTGTACAATGAGTGCATGCAGGCTGCTGAGACCTGTGTGTGTGTGTGTCTAATGTGTGTGTGCCAGCAAAACCCAGAGACTTTCACAGCACTAAATTTTCATATGAGCACACAAGATGTGAAAGAGGCACACAGCAACCAGCCGTGATGCAAAACAGCAACAGTAATTAGAGGTTTTAGAGGAGGACAGCACAGTAGATCTACTGGTGTACCTCCACCTGAGACATGAAAGCTATAAGAAAATCTCACAAGATTATACACCTCTTCTATGAATCACAGTGCATTACCCAAAAGACATATTACAGTGAAAAGTAATTGCAGCCCAACTCTTATCTTGATTAACCCACATGTTTCATTCAAGACTTGTTATTAAGCCACTATAAACAGGTTTTTCATGATTCTTTAAGCTAGGCAGAATTAGGTCACATCTGACTAGGCCTGATGGTACAGTATGAGTGCGAAACATGGTGTGACACATACTATTACTGCTTCTGATTGTGTAAGACAAGAGAGCAGGCGCTGATAGGTATTAATCATATAAAAGTTGACACATGACACATTCACAAACGTTAAATGTTTAGGATTACAAACATTTGTCTTGTAATTGTCTTAATCTCTTCTGCTGTTCACACTGATCTGGTCTATGAACCATTAGTTGTGTTTACAAGTGTTGTTTAGCGTGTTTTCAGTTTCCCTATCCTCATGCGGAAAGTGAACGGCTCAAGAAGCCGCTGGTTAAAAACCACCACAGTTTTTGGCACCGACCTTCCGCCCCAACTCGGTCCTATTTGCAGAAACACACACCCACGCACACACACACAATACTCTTATCGTATAAGGACAAGAGGAAACATACCTTACCAGTGGCACGGTATCAACTCACAAATCCTGACAAATGGATCATGCTGCTCGACAGTATCGCTCCACCAGAGCAGGAGTAGAGAGATGGAGGAGGTGCTTCCCGTCTGTACAAGTATGCACACCCGGCAGTCAGCAGGAATTAGACGTCCACTTCAAACAAACAAGAACCCCACAGAGATGGCAAAAATAACTCACGGCTTACAATTTGACGTGACGTGAATTGAACGGACACCCAGGACACACTTTCCAAAAGTCCGGCCGTGAGTCAGGGGGTTTGACTCAGCAGGGGGAAGCTGTATCTGCAACTCCTCCACCTCTCCCTCTGCGCGCACCGGTGCACAAACACGTCCACAGGAGGGCGCTGACCAGATACACACACACACACACACACACACACACACACACACACACACACACACACACACACACACACACACACACAGAGAGAGAGAGAGAGACAGAGAGAGAGAGAGAGAGAGAGAGAGAGAGAGACATACACACACACCATGCTGCGAGGTTCCCAGTAACTGGTATTAGTCAAATTTTCCAGTCTACTGGTAATTTCCGGCTCTTATTTTCAGGTAGGAATTGATTAGAAGATAATTTGAATTTAATGACCTCTCAAAGTAGCCTATGTCTTGCTCCATGCAGCACTGCAGCCATCAAATGTTGAGAAGAAGCCCTGTTGTTTTTATTATTATTATTAATTGTGTGATTTCTGTGTGTCTTTTATTTGTTGCAATTTTCCTAAGCTGCTGTCTTGGCCAGGCTTCCCTTGAATAAGAGGTCATTGTATCTCAACGGGACCGACCTGGTTAAATAAAAGCTAATAAAAAAAAAAAATATTAAAAAATGTATACTCACCTTCAATCGACACAGAAAATGACTGACACATTTAATACATGTTATGGTTTTGACAAATTCCATCAGAGCCTCTTAGAAACAAATCAGAAGTGTAATTTCTTATCAATAATTTCAATCTTATGCAAGTCTAATTCTAATTTAGATATTACTGCTTCATGAAAAGATCTTCAAAGCTGCCGATCACTTTTGTTCAATAAATAAAATATGATCATGAATTTACCATAGACGTGCTCTTGTAGATATGTATGGGATTCAAGTATCATTTTATTTAATACACATTTTTGTTTATAGCCATTTTAATAAGACGTAAAAGATAATGCAATTCTTTAAAATCACATCCTCAAGAGTTTTCTATTTGCATGGGACAATAAAAGTAGCGTCACATACTCAAAGCGGGGAAATCACAGACACTTAATGGAAGAATTGTATAAAAATGGGGAAGGGGGAACCAGGAAAGCGTCCAGGAAGTCGGTTAAAAAAAGCGTACCAAAACCGCATACGAATCATCAAATATTCAATCATAGTTAAAAACAGGTTGCGAAATTAGAGATATTCCTCCGTCAGGTATTTCTCTTGAATCGTGTGATGGTCAATTGAGTGCAGAGATTTACGTTACAGCCCCTGCCCTGTGCGCCATGACGTCACACACGTCTTGTGTATAAAGGTGTTGCAGAGCAGCAGGTCGTCACAATTCAACTCGCAGCTCCACGGCGCACAACTGCGGAGGAGAGGAGAGAGCGAGAGAGCGCGAAGGAAAGATAGAGACGAAACCTCGACAAAGTCCTTGGAGTATGAACAGACTCACATTTTCGGTTTTCCTGTTGGCACTGGGCTGTCTTGTTTGCGAAGGAGGTGAGTAGAAAAACCAGAGACTGATTTCATGTAAAAGTTAGACTTGGTTTAGTGCGGAGTTATAATTCTTGTATTATTTCAGAATGCAATGCAGTTATTATACAGCAAAAGGGACAGGCTAAATTTGAAATTTAAATTTAAATTTAAAGACACCATGAAACTAATTTCATACTTGAATTATATGGAAGTCTAATGAATATTATGAAAACTTTCTTCTAACACATTTTTACCAGCATCTGATGTGAATTATTATCTAACCACCCAACATTATCTGCCACAGGTAACCCATGTTGCTCAGATCCATGCCAGAACAGGGGTGTTTGCACAGCGATGGGAGCAGACAATTATGAGTGTGACTGCACACGCACAGGATTTTATGGACAAAACTGCACAAAACGTAAGTATGAATTACAGCAACATGATATCATACATTTACATTTGAAATTGTTATTTGCTCAGTTAATTTACAGTACTAAATTCCCCTTTTGGTATTTTACAGCTGAGTTCCTCACCTGGCTCAAACTGTCCCTGAAGCCCTCGCCCAACACCGTCCACTACCTGCTCACACACTTCAAGGGCTTCTGGAACATCGTCAACAACATCTCATTTCTGCGTGATGCCATCATGAGATATGTGCTGACATGTAAGTCTAGCTGAAGGCACAACGCGATGGTTCAGAAAATGCTTCATAACATGTTGAATAATTTGTAAAGCAAGCTCTAGAGAATCCGTTGCAGCATTTATGATATTAATTACTTCTTTTCTTTTCCTTCCCTCTGCAGCCCGATCCCACATGATTGATAGTCCTCCAACTTACAATGCAGATTACACTTACAAAAGTTGGGAAGCTTATTCGAACCTTTCCTACTATACCCGCACCCTTCCCCCTGTGCCAGAGGAATGCCCAACCCCCATGGGAGTAGCAGGTGAGTGCACTCTCTCTGCGTATGGAGAACCAGTTTTCTCAGATTTTTCAATAATGAGCAAGAGCGTCCATTACATCACAGGAATATGCGCATACTAAAATAATTTCCTCTGGTGGAGTGAGAGTGGAAATATGCTGACAGAACACAGCGAGACCTGCCCCAGCAAGCCAAGACTTACAACATGAAACCACTTTTTGCTCATTTTGCTTTGAAAATATGAAGTAAACCTAAATTGCTGCAGCTTTCCTCAGTTAGATGAGTGTGTTTTATCCACGTTAAACTGGCTTTATTCTGTTTTATATTCTTGTATGTTTATTCTAATGCTCTTAATTGTTTCTCCAGGTAAAAAGGAGCTTCCCGATGCAAAAATCTTGGCTGAGAAGCTGCTGATGAGGAGACAGTTTATCCCGGACCCACAGGGTACCAGTCTGATGTTTGCATTCTTCGCACAGCATTTCACCCACCAGTTCTTCAAATCTGATATGAAGAAAGGACCTGCTTTTACTCTGGCAAAAGGCCACGGGGTAAGCCGAGCAGATTTCAGAAAAACGTCAGATTTCAGCCTAGTAAAAGGTGAACGAGTTATTGAATGAGCTGTTTTTGTTTTCAGGTTGACCTCAACCACATTTATGGAGACAACCTGGAGCGGCAGCACAAGCTCAGGCTCTTCAAGGATGGCAAGCTCAAACATCAGGTGAGGGAAGAAACAGATGGAGCTCGGGCAGCCACATGCCTCAGACCACAGCTCAGTTGTCTTACAGTTTCTTCCTCTCTTGTGTAACTCTGCAGATTGTGGATGGAGAAGTGTACCCCCCGACAGTAAAGGAAGCGGGTGTCGACATGCACTACCCTCCTCATGTCCCTGAAGCTCACCGCTTCGCTGTGGGCCACGAGGCGTTCGGCCTGGTCCCTGGTCTGATGATGTACGCCACCATTTGGCTGCGGGAACACAACCGGGTGTGCGACGTGTTGAAGGAGGTGCACCCCGACTGGGATGACGAAAGACTCTTCCAGACCACACGGCTCATCCTGATCGGTAGGTTCCAGAAAGGTCTTTGTGACGTCTACACAAATTTAAAGCTGTGACGGTCAAATCTAAACAATAACAAGATGATGTTCATCTGGAAGTTTCAAATGAGGAAGTTGTACTCAGACAGGGGAGACTTTCAGTAAGTTTACAGAAAGTCGTGAGAATTTATTTTCAGCATTGGAAAGAGGAAATGGTCCAGTGTCAAACTCTGTGACCGAAACATCCAAATGTTCAAAGGGAAATAACAATGAAAAAATACACCGCACTGAATGATATAAAATATGTTCTTTGTCCTGTAGGTGAGACCATCAAGATTGTGATCGAGGACTACGTGCAGCACCTGAGTGGCTATAACTTCAAGCTCAAGTTTGACCCCGAGTTGCTCTTCAACCAGCGTTTCCAGTACCAGAACCGCATTGCTTCAGAGTTCAACACCCTGTACCACTGGCACCCGCTGATGCCCGACTCTTTCCACATTGAGGAGAAAGATTACAGCTACAAAGAGTTTGTCTTCAACAATTCTGTCGTGACCGAGCATGGCATCAGCAACCTGGTCGAATCATTTTCCAACCAGATTGCAGGACGGGTAAGAACTTTTAACACTTCCCTGACAGCAATTTATTTGAGCTTGTAAAATTGTTGTTGCTCTAAAGTGGTATAACTAACTCTTCATTCATTCTTTAGGTTGCTGGTGGCCGTAATGTCCCTGGACCTATCATGTATGTGGCCATTAAGTCCATAGAAAACAGCAGAAAAATGCGTTACCAGTCCCTGAATGCCTATAGGAAGCGATTCAACATGAAGGCCTACACTTCTTTCGAGGACATGACAGGTGAGACAAAGTCAAGATCATCCACAAAACTTTATTTCACAAATGCATAATTGAAAGTGAAGCACTGCCTCAGGCCAAATCAGTGCTGTATTAATAGCATTGTCATGAACTTGACCGCGGGAATTAAAGGTAAGCACGAAAAGGAACGATTAAGGAAATACTTTGGATGCAGTTTAAGTCTCCACCAGCTTTGGAGGTTAGGAATTTATTTCCGTGACTCTAAGAACCAGATGTTCATTTCATCTTGAGATAGTGTAAGCAAATTGTCATCACAGAGAGTTAGACATAAACAGACAGGGGAGGCCTCCTGCTACACAGCAGAGGATTTAAAACCAGCGGGATGAGAGCATTGGAGGGATGAGAAAAAAATCAGCCAGAGGAGAGAGTATTTCTTCTCACATGCGCTTTGCAGATACTAACTACTCCACCAGTGATAGAGTCGAGACTGAGTTGTTAAGTAAACAATTTCTCCATTTGTGTTTTTCAGGAGAGAAAGAAATGGCTGCAGTGCTGGAGGAGATGTACGGACATATAGACGCTGTGGAGCTCTACCCGGGCCTGCTGGTGGAGAAACCCAGGTCTAATGCCATTTTTGGGGAGACCATGGTGGAGATGGGGGCCCCTTACTCCCTCAAGGGCTTAATGGGAAACGCCATCTGCTCCCCGGAGTACTGGAAGCCAAGCACGTTTGGAGGCACCGTGGGCTTCGACATCATCAACACCGCCTCCTTGCAGAGGCTCGTCTGCAATAACGTGAAGGGTCCATGTCCCGTGGCGTCCTTTCACGTGCCCAATATCAAAGAGACAGGATCCATGATCATCAACTCGAGCTCGTCCCACTCAGGTGGCAGTGACATCAACCCTACAGTCATTTTGAAAGAAAGGACTACTGAGCTCTAATTTGTTTTCTATTTCATGCATACACACATAGAAATATGTATTTATTTATTTATTTATATTTATATTTATTTAAAATTCTATTTATAGTAAATGAGAAAGTGAAAAAGTTGTTTTTTAATGAAATATTACAGGGTTGTGTATGCTTGGTTTTCAAAAACGAAAGTCTGTGTTTTTTTATTTATTACAAGATGTGTTGTATAATAAGACTTGTATTGTAAGAGTTATGTAATGACCTCAGTCACCGCAACTTTGATACTTGAAGATAAGTTCAAATGTCAAAGTTGCAGTGACTTTGATACTTGAAGATTAGTTTACAGTCTCAGCTACATAGTGGATGGAGTATGTTACATTATTTTCCTTGGGTTCACTGCTGCTCTCCCATTTTTGGTTGTCCCTTTAAACCACACTGAGCTGTTTAGCAAACAGCGAATCATGAGTACACTATAGTAGTGATATTCTACTGTTGACGACATGACTGATCTTGTCTCTCTCAATCTGATGTAACGTACAATAGTGCATTCCTATTTCAGTATTGTTTTACAGGTATTTTTTATACTATATCCTGTGTAATGGTGTGGGTCATTTGAAATGGCATTAATAACTTTGTTTCTAAGCTGCACTGCTGTCTAGGATTGTATTGTGGTTGTTTAGAAATTGTTTCATTTGATTGTATGGAAAATATGTCAATTTGTCATCAGTGCCTTTTAAGGTTGACACTAATAAATACTACCAGGACATGGTACACATTTCTCAGAAATCCACTGGCATTTTCGTCTTTTTTAGTATAGTGACTGTTATTCTCTGATACACAGGGCCGGCTCTAGGATTTTGGTGGCCCTAAACAAGATTGTGTTTGCGGCCACCAAAATACTGCAAACGCAAACACCAAATCACACACACTGCTTACAACCGAATGAACAGACACACACACGTACATGTTTATGCGTTAAATGAATTGAATTAAACCCTGGTTGGGACATTTCTGATCATGCCCCACACCTCCCAACAGCAGTTGTGGCCCTGAACAACTGCATAGAGTGTTTTTGCCAGCAGCCGGCCATAAACTCTATTTTGATGCCTCTAGAGCAGTCTGTTTTTTCCTTCCTAAAGAGGCAAGCACTGGATAAAATTGGAAGTTCAAATGTTAACAATTAATGAATAAATGCAATTCTTTCTTTTATTCTAGTAAAATTAATTCTAAAGCTGTTTTAAAACTCAGTCTGTTCTCACTACGGTCAATAACACACGACGGTCATGAGCTTGCACGGATTTCTAAATCTGCCGCATCCCAGACATGTAAGTGCTGACAATATTGTCTCATACGAATGCAGATGAACCCTCAGCCGATGTTTGCTCGGCTGGAAAGAAAGTGTCTGAAAAGAATCAATCAGACATTTTGTCTTGAAACACATTTAAAATAGAGGACTTCAGTGTCATCGTTTTTTAAAGGGTTTTAACATAAGAGTATACTGTATATAGAGAGATTTTATTTTGCCTTTTGTGCATAAACCAAACAGTCCTGGCACATAGGAATTATTGTGCATGGCTCTCTTGGTAGTAAGTTCAAAGACACAATATAGTAGGATGAGGAGATTTTTTTAATCACTTTGAAAATTACAACGCATGATGTATAATATTTAAGTGTATATTAATAAAATTGCACAAGACCTCTGAAAGTTGGGAAAAACGTTTTTCAGAAGATTTTTACATGATCTGTAATAAGTAGGTTGAATAATCGTTTTCTCTTGTTAGAGGACTCTGATAAGCGTTGCTAGGTTGTCAACCTAAGGTCAAGGTAAATGTTTAAAATCTCACAGAGGACCGTGAAAATAAGTGAAAAACTTCTGGAAAAACTGAGTGGATGGGTTAAGAGCTCTCTTCCCAAAGTCAAGAATGAACTTTCATGCTCAAACTTTATAAGCTGTCGTTGTGTACACTCATTATAAACATATTCTTACTCTCAAAAGTGATGGCTTATTTCTATAAACACACTCTTGGGTTGATTTTGTTTGGTTTAGAGCTTCATACCCGTTACTACAGTTACAATGCAACAGTAAATGACTAATGTGTACTTAACAGGTGGAGACCAACATCGTTTACTATTTACAAAATCCAGGGACCAATCCAGTATTCCCACGCATTTGTGCCATGGGAATGAACTGGGGCAGCGTGGTGGTGCACTGGATAGCGCTGCCGCCTCACAGCTAGTATGTTCAAGCTTCCTTAAACTAAAGTCCAACGACATGCAGATTTCAATTGGCTAGTATAAAGTCTCCATAAAAATGTGAATGTGAGCGTGACTGGTTGTGTGTCTCTACATGTCAGCCCTGTGATGGACCAGTTACCTGTCCAGGGCGTGCGTACTCCGCCCTTGTCAGTTGGGACTGACTCCAGCCCTCTTACACATACAGTACATAATATAGTTAGAATGGCTGGAGGTGCCAGGCTTTAACCATCATCTCAGGCCATGCTGTTGAACAGACGCTTTGCTGTAGGTGTTTGTTGTTTCCCTCCTGTTTGACGTGAATGACATTATGCAATGCCTCCACACCCCGGGAGTTTCTGCAGCAGGGGTTTTCATGTTATTATTCATTATTGATTTATATATCATAGTAACAGGACAATTACACAATGTATGGGTATTATTATTTAACCCAGAATAATCCAGCATTCTGGCTGTCAGATGGTTAAAGCACTTGCGTTCAAGTTTTGGTTGGGTTATTATGTATTAAAAACATAATAGCAACAACAAACAATATCGCACCGAAATGAAGAGCAGATCATATCTTAATAATGAGATGAATTTGATTAATGTAAAATTGCATGTGTCCTTTAGCCTCTCCATGACCCCTTTGAAAGGGCTTGAAGGGTTGTTGTTTAATCTCCAGCCATGCACATTCCCTCAACACACACACTGTCCCACGTTATGCAGCTGATGTGCTTTCACTTTTGCGCACATCAGATGAAACATGTAGACACTTGTAGACTTGAGCAGATTAAAAGAAAGACATTTATTAGTCCATCTTCCCGAGGCGAAGTACGAGCTCTCTTGTGTCATAATACAGTATATTCCAAGCAACAGTTTCTGTGTATTGTTCTGTTTTGATTTTTACTGTACGATGTGTTGATTTTAGATTACCGTACCTTTTTTTTTTAATTAAGTGATGACGATACAATACAAGTGGGAAGCAACAAAAGCATACAAAGACAAAAAAACAGTGTATAAAAACAACAACTTATTAAAGGGTTAGACAAGACAAACAAAGACAAGTGCTGCAAACAGTGCTGTACATATATGGATATGAATAGATGTTGTGGTGGAAAGCGTGAATGTGTATGTGTTCATGCATGCGTGTCTGTGCATGCGTATGTGTTGAGTTGTACGTGTGCATGGGTGTCTGTGTTAGAAATAATGGGGATGGGGGCGGTGTTTAGCTCAGTTGGTAGAGCACCTGCCCCATGTGTTGAGGCTATAGTCCTCACTGCAGGTGGCCCCGGTTCGAATCCCGCATCAAGTGGCCCTATCCTGCGTGTCATTCCCCCCCATCTCTGCCTCCCATTTCCTGTCTCTCTCTCCACTGTCCTATCCATTTAAAAAAAAAAGGCAAAAAAAGCCCCAAAAATATACTTAAAAAAAATAATAATAATGGGGGTGAACTGGAGCTCGAGAGAGAGTATAAGCAAAAAAGATACGTGCGAGATGGGAGAGAAAAGAAAAGAAGGAGAGAGAGAGAGGGAAAATAAAAAAAAAGGGTGGGTGGTAGACCCCTTTATGCATATATATAAAGAAGAGAGAGAGTGGAGAGAAAGGGAAAATTAATTAATTAAAGAAAAAAAAAACACTTCCCTGTTCCGGTTCCCCTCCTCGCTCTCTACCTGTGCCCCACTCCTCATACCAACTGATAACAGGGGCTCTCCCTCTTCAGCCGCTTTCAAACCCTGCTCTATAGCCGACATGGAACCACCCCCAGACCTAATCGGTGGGAGTCAGTTCAAGAGGCTGATTATTTCAATTATTGTGATAATTTGTTTTAATTAATTAATTTTAATTAATTTTAGTAATGTGCTGTGTTTATGGTGTGTATGGCTGCCTGGCTATGTGGTGTGTATATCCGTTTGTGTGTTGTGGTTATGGAGCGTATGGCTGTTTATGTACAGTGTGTTCTGTTTGTATGTCACGTAGATACTGATAGTGGTGCTGCAGTATGATAATGAAATAACAATGAAATAATGATAATGTGTGATAATGTATGATCATGAAAGAATGATGAAATGATGCTAATGATATACAGTAGAATGCACTGATAATGGTATTGATATATATAGAAAAGATAAGAAAAAAAATCAATACATAAATCAGGAGCAGAAAAAAAACAAAACAAAAAAACAATCATAGTAATAGCAGTAATACCAAAAGTCAATCATCACTGTCTGATTTTGGATAACCAACATAGTCCACGCTGCGTGGATGAGAGAGACGAGAAAGCGACCGCCGGCACATCCCTGAAAATTTCCATTAGTCAATATACAGTATGCTTTGCCGGGAAGAGACGCGGAGTAATAACAAGGCTCTTTTACTGTACATGAGGTGTGAATATAAGCACCCTGGCCAAAGGCGTACAGGAAACCTGGCCTCAGGACTATAGGCTGGCAGATGAACAGAAGAGTTGTGTTATTTTTCTAGGGTACCCATTCCAAAACAAACATGGCGGAAGGAATGTTGACGTGACTGGCTGCACAAAGTGGTGAGTCAGGTCGCCAGGCATCAACCAATCTAAACACAGACAATGACAAGCTACATTTTCCCATCCATTCACACTTTTCTTTTTCAACTGATATAGAGAGAACATTTCACCTCCCACTGGATGATTAGAGTTTTTCCAACACAAAACCGAAACCGCAAACACAAACAAGCGCGGAAATTACATTAATTAAGTTATGTGCATCAGTTGTCATCTCAACTGAACCTGATGGACAGTTCCTCCTCCGTCTCGTAATTTTTGTCCCGCACTTCAAAGACCAAGCATGGGATTCCCTGTCAGAGGGACTTGGCCCATTGCAGCATGAAAATGACCTAATTGTGTGTGCACATTATTTGTGTTCCCCACTGTCATTCACCCGAGGGTGAGTATTATTATGCCATTGTGCTTCAGTGTGTGGCATGCTCAGGTCCTGATCTATGAGACTGAGCAGGGAACACATCTTGCTTTGTTTGGGTGTAATGAGCATGAGCAGGCCGTGGGCCCTGGTGTGGGAGAAGATCAGGAGACTTCAGTGTGTGTTTTCCCTCTGACCGCCTCTGAACCTTTTTGGAAGCTGACCCGCCGTGGGCGCCGTGATCCAAGATCAGAATTACGTGACACTTTGCAGGTGGCAGGACCTGGGGTCAACTGAGAGCTGGCACCAGCCGCCTCAGCACGTGAGGCACTGGCGCTGACCCACCGGATGCCTTTTGTCACTTACATAGGTTTAAATGACACAATCGACAGTGTGGATTATCTAAGATCAGTTGTTGAAAAAGAAATCATGATTCTGGAAACAGCGTGTTAAAGTGGATATAAGAATAACAGTAAGCAATTTGACAATGTAGTGATGTACGTGCAGCGAATGATCACAAAATCTGTATAGCTCCTCTCAGCCTCTCCAAGCTCTATAGCAAGTTAAGCTTCACTGCGCCATTCTTACCGGTTTTATAGTGAGTACAACAGGTTGGCAAAGTACCGGCTCAGCACCAAACGCAAACAGACACTAGCTAGTGAAAAATGGTGGAAGTGGCGGCGAGAACAGGAGGGCACGGTGCACTGGTACAGTGTTTAGCACTGTGCCAGCATTGCATCTCTCCAGGCTCTCCGGGCTCCTCCTGCAGTCGACAGATGTGCACATTAGGGTTGATTGGTGAGTCTACATTGCCTGTAGTTGTGAATGTGAATGCGTGACTATTGACTTGTCCAGGGTGTAACCTGCCCATTGCCCTGTGGCAGCTGGAGACCCATGCACAGATAAGTGGTTAACCTGCACAGCCAGTATAGCCAGGATAGTGAGCTAAAAGTAGAGTGAATATTGGACTGAACACAAACCCGAATGAACAACGATGGTGCTCAACAAGAGAAATTCAAATTGTGCGCACAGTGGAAAATCTGGATCTGGTGAAAGTTTGTTGCTTTTGTTTGTGATCAAGTAGTTGACAACTGGTTTGGTGTCGATCAGCTGACAGCTAAGTAACTGTTTCAGCTCCATATGAGTGAGGTGTTTCAATTATGTCCTGTCGTTTGTTCTGCATTGTACAAAGTGATGTGGTGACTGTGTGCTGAGAATTGCGACAGTGTTTCAGTAAATACTGTTAAGTACCGGTACTTCTGAAAAAGGCATAATTACAACCTTGGTGGATGACGGCAGTGACTCTGCCCAGACGGCATCCACCCACATTGTTGTTGGGAGCTTCTGTTGAATCCTGGCGTCCAATCCAGGGATTGTGTCGTGTGTTTTGCGGCTGTTAGGGAAACTCAATTACCCACGGGGAATATCTGCATTTGTCATTGTCAGTGATGTCATAGTTTCTTAATGATGACAGTTTCACTTTAGTCTTAACACACTCACACCAAATTGTTTTCATGCTTTTGTAACCACACACTTGTTTAGGGAACAGTAAGCCTGGAGCATATGAAATGCCTGTCAGGTAAGATTCCTATTTAAAACACACATACGCACACACACACAAACATTAACAAGTTCTCCATTTGGCTTTTCTGTGACTACCTGGTTATTAAAAAGTTAGGGATAACTTCCACTGAATTCTGATCTACCATTACAG
Source organism: Trachurus trachurus (assembly GCF_905171665.1). NCBI lineage: Eukaryota > Metazoa > Chordata > Actinopteri > Carangiformes > Carangidae > Trachurus > Trachurus trachurus. The sequence goes on along the minus strand of NC_139898.1, from coordinate 24,353,320 downwards.
TTACGGTTATGGTTACAGTTACGGTGCATAGAAATTAAAAATTTTACTGTGAAGCCATTGCGTATAAAGGAAGTTGAGGTTAGTCATTGACATAAACAAGTCAGTATTGATTTTCTTTTTTATTTCAGTATTACCAAACTGCTCATAAAGTAAGGAAGTGTGTCAGCCAAAACAGATAAATCTGGTGTCTTTGCTGAGAAAGAAACAAGGAAGGAAAAAATGGAAAGAAGAAAAATGAGACAGTGAAGGACAGAAAGAAAGAAAGAAAGAAAAAAAGAAAGAAAGAAAGAAAAAAAGAAAGAAAGAAAGAAAGAAAGAAAGAAAGAAAGAAAGAAAGAAAGAAAGAAAGAAAGAAAGAAAGAAAGAAAGAAAGAAAGAAAGAAAGAAAGAAAGAAAGTGAACAAATCTATATCACTCTTGCCAGTGCGTGACCCTCGAGCTCTGAAACTCTAGCGAGGATCAATACTTGGCCTCGATTCATTCCTATTTCCCACCAACCGGCCCGTTTTGTATGACGTGTCCTGTACATCACAGAGTGTCGCCTCAACAGAAACTTCCTACAGTATCGTAGTAACAGACCCTTATAAGGTCACACAGCAGGCATCATCAACAGCACTATGTGGCCTGACAATAAAGCAACAAAATAAAAACACACACAACAGCTGTTCTGCTTTCAGGAGTCATCAACTGTCACAGCAACATACAGTCATATCATATCAACCACAAAAACTCATCATGGCCCCTCTTACGCATTGATCAGCCACACATCACTCACATTTGACAACCTAAAGAAGCAGACACAGGATGACATCACATGATCTCTGTTTACTCAACTGCTCTCTCATACCTGTGCACCTGTGAACCTGTGATAAGATGGAAATCTCTGAAACCTGAAACACCTGAGTGTCAAGTATTGTCCCCCATGCAGTGCCCGAGCTCCTGCCGCCAATATCAGGGCTGTCAGTGCATTTTTTTTTGCAGAACTGCTCATCAGTTGAAAGACTCCCCCCCCAGCACACCTTTATGACATCATTGAGTGTAATGTCTTCCAGGAAGAGGCTGCCTGAACATGCGTTCTGTTCAACTCACATATAGAAATGAGAAATGAGAATGAACACCGCCGTACAGTTTTTCCATCAACCCTCCCGCATGGCTAATTCAAACAAGTGTTAAAACTGTGGCTCCAGAGGAGATCAAATTAACAAGTTCTGTTCAAGCACAACACCCCCCGTATATTAATATTTATAATAACAGTTTCGATGTTTTTTTTTTTTCTATTGATCATTATAGGCCTCAAACTATAAGCCGTAACTGTCCTTGAACAGACACGCAAACTTCAACAATATCACTGAATATTTAGTTAGGCTAGATCGATTTCAAACAAATCAAAACATGTTTGTTTTAGGATCTGTCAAGCTAATTTCTATGTTTTGTTTTAAACTTTGCATGTTTCCCATCACTTAGTGAAACATTTTTATATTTCTCTTGAACCTGATTATTGTTTTTAGCCTCAGAGGCGCTGGAGGGCATATTTTTCTTTTACAACTTCCATTGAAGATTGACGACAGAACAATAAATTTTGTCCAAAAACACAGTCAGGACTTGCTCTTGTAACATCAAATAACATTGCGCACAGATTCACACACGCACTTGCTCATTCCATGACACAACCCCCTATGATCTACAGATGAGCGAAAACAAAACAGGAAATCAATCAATCGAATTCCTCTTGGGCGAGGCTTGAAAACTTACACTATTTTAGCTTTTTAAAGAGTGAAATCGTATTTGTTTCAAGCTAAGGAATGCTCCTCTTCCTCCATATTCAGGCATCCACATACAGATATCCAGACACTCATTAACTGCATTCATGCCACCAGATGTCAATCATACAAATAAGGGTAATTAACTTTGTGACAGACAGGTATCAATGGTTGTTCAGGCCCTTTCTCACAGGTCTCTCTAATGAGTAACAGCACTTTACAATTGACCTTACAAACTTCAGTTTCTCGAAGCGGTGGCTCAAATGCTTTCCCATGTTAGTAATCGGGTGTCTCAAGCTCTCACTGACACACCTTGCATGTTTGTCACATTCATGTGCTCATCCCTTTCACTAGTTCCTCCTCACATTCCACCAACCATACGTTGCTCTGGAAACATATTTTGAATAACCAACAAACAAAAATTGCAATAATGACACGAATGGCTTTAGTCACGTTTACACAGACAGAAGGTATAAGGGAACTGTGATTACGTAATTATTAAACCAGTTGAGTAAATGATCAAAAAAGCTAAGAGCAAGCAAAGACTAAAGATAGACAAGAACATTGCCAACTTGTAACAAAAACTGTGTGTTGTGGGATTTGTTACAAATCATTAGACATTTTCCCAACTACAAAACGCTCTCAGTACTTTTCCCTCTCAAAGAATAAAACATGTGTTTCTCATTCAAATCTGTCCCCGGTCGACTAAACGTAATGACGCAGTTGTGTTTGTTGGAAAGCTCAATGAATTGGACTTCACAGGGATCAGACTTGGCAGGACAGCCGCAGCACACAGACACACACACAGAGACTTGAGCTGGAAGCACATTCAGCACAGTGATGCTTAATTGCAGTGCTCAGATTCAGCACGTACCTTTGGTGTCAGCTGATGAGAGAGGGAGAGTGTGTGTGTGTGTGTGTGTGTGTGTGTGTGTGTGTGTGTGTGTGTGTGTGTGTGTGTGTGTGTGTGTGTGTGTGTGTGTGTGTGTGTGTGTGTGTGTGTGTGTGTGTGTGTGTGTGTTAGACTTGGGGGCCAGTAGCCCTCCATCTTATCAGATTTAAATGACTCTCGAAACTCTCTCAGGCAGGTGCTTGGGAACAAGTAACCTCTCTAAACAAACTCTAACTTTGTTAGAAAGATGAGTGTTAATGTGTTTCGGGAACATTTACTGCGGATGTGAGTGTGTTCACATCCCTCGACAGCTCACTAGTCTACTCAGTGTTGAGGCATGAAACATTAACTTTCAGTAATTTGTGTCATCCAGTGAAGCTACTTAGAATTGTGATTTACATAAGGTTTTTTTTAAATTAAGTTGAATTAGTCATCAATTCACTTTTCTACTCAAAGATCATGTTTCTTGTTGGGGCTTATCTACGTTTATCATCAGTTGTTGAGAAACCAGGAAAAAAAAAAGGTGTGCAGCACTAAGAACAACTGGTGACCTGAATTTTCTTAGAAGTATTATCACCTGCTTAGGCATGTTTGTGTTTTTATTTCCTCCATTTCATGATGCAAATTCTGAGATAAAGGGGGGTATGGCATTCATGGAAGCAGTGACAAGCTATTAGTAATTTATTTTTGCTACTTATTATTATTATTACTTATTATATTTTCCAAATGAATGCCAGAAGATATCAATAAACAAAACAAAACATTTTTTTTCAAAAGAGAAATATAGAAAATAATGACTGAAAAGATGCTAGATAAAACATTTTAGCTCTTCATACCTTGCCTTAAAGCAGAAGTAAGCGATATTTTTGTGTTAATATAAGTCTTAAATAGTTATATCTTCCGGCAGCAATCACTTACATAGAGTGTTTGGACCGAAACACGGGTCTCTCAGTCACTCTGCTCTGCTCTGAGCCGAGGAGAAAACTTTTCTCGTATCCTACAAGTTTTATCCAATGAGGAGAGAGAACGGCATGAAGGGCTGTGTGTGCAGCCAAGGGATGCGCCTGAATGTGGTGACGTAGGGACGAGGACCAATAGATCCATGACGAGGGCGGGGGCTGCTAACTCCATCGGCTGACAAGAAGTTATGGTGCGTTCAGGGCAACCCGTAACTCGTGTTTTTCCGACCTGTGAAGTCGTACCAGTTCGACCTGGCGCGAGTTCACGGGTCGGAAGTTACGAGTGGCCGTTATAGTGACTTTCACAGGTAAAACAGGTCGGAAAAACACGAGTGGGTTGCCTGGAACGCTACAAAGTCGTAAATCGTGACTTGAAGCTGTACAGTAATTTACGGTTTCAAAAGCCTACCTGGAACGCAGCATTAGCCAAAACGACCGGATCGCTTACTTCTGCTTTAAATACATTATATATTCTAACAGGCAATATGAATAAAAACACACGTTTCAAATGTTACAACAATTTCCATATGTTTACAATCTTTATTGTTGAAAAGTGAACCATACATTCTTAATTCCTTGTCAAAATGTATCTTTATGCTTGTTTTTCAAAGCTTTGACAGGCTCTCTCTGACAAAAACATGTAAATTGGTTGATTTATAATAATACAGTCAACGACATTTGTTTTAGCTGTGCAGGTTTGTTTTAAATTGTGGTTCCCATCATAATTATTGATCAATTGTCATGTTCAGAAATGTGTTTTTGTCAATAATCTTCAAATTCAAGGATTATAAGTTTAATTTGATTATTGATTAAGTGGTCACCAAAGATTATAAAGTTTGTTTTACTTAAATCCAATTAGGACTTGTTCATGTTAAACAGTTTCTTGAACGACTCAAGTAACCTCAAACAAATCAATGTTATTTACAGAATTGATATCTATCATCAAAGTTAGTCATCCTCACCCTCTCACACCATATTTCTCCAGTAGATTCAAATCTACGCCCCATGGTGTATTTCTTATCTTCCACTGTAGTAGCTTTCTCTTCCTCACTTCCCGCACTACCATTGAACTAAGAATAGTTCAAATAACAAAAAGGAATTTAGCAAGACTTCTCAGGAAAAATGATATACCCCTGATTAGCATTAGTTCTTATTCAGGTGACAAAACCCAGCATCAGTAGTCGTGATGGGGTGCGTGTAGTGCAGGTGTGTTTCTCAAGGGTGTCTTTTTTTTTAACTTTTAGTATACATGGAACAAAGTTGTTTTCCTGCTAATTCCCCTATCAGATAAGGAAATGTGCCAGTTTTTTTTTGCGGGCATGGACAAACATGTTTTTTCCTTTAGACAAATAGCTGATTTTAGAGTGGAAACTATTTGGATAGTTCAGCTGCTTCACTAACCATAATACCCAAACCCTAAGGTTTGGGTATTATGTTCCATCAGTTAAACAAATGAAATGTCAATATGGTGTCATTAGAAAAAAATAAAGTCTAGACATGCCAGATTATGTTGAGTCACAGCTCAACATCGTCACAGAGATGTCAACCGAAGTGATTAGTAAGACATTAATTGCCCCAGCGAGATCATAAATCACATCTTAGTTTGACACCTGTTGCTGCTGTCTCTTAATGCTGGGATGAAAACAAGTCACCTGGAAGTCATCCTCTAATGCTACTGTTTCCACACACATCTACATAAGAAATCAGTAGATACATCAGAAATGACCTCAGAACAGCGGAGGCTGAGTCAGGGGTCAGCTTCACCAGTGTAATTGAGCGTTGCAGGGATTACCTGGAAATTAGCATCACCTCAGTTCCCTTAACAAACAGCTGATGGGGTTTTCCTTTCGAAAGCCAAATTCAAATCAAACTTGATTTATTTTATTAAGTTTACACATTCAAATAAGCCTTACATTGGTTCACCTTATGTATAAGTGACTATAGTCTTACTTTCAAGAGTAACTGAATAATCATAAACCCTAGAAAATAAAAACAAGTCATGGAAATTGGTTCAGAAATATAATTGAAAATGATGTTTTTTATCCAGAAAAACCAAAGCTCCCCTGTTTACTTTTGCTGCTGTGCAGACCGGTCCCACCCGGTCCAATATAGAGGTAGCAAGGGCCCTGTAGAGACAACAGCCCAATGGGGCCACTAAAGGAAAGTCAGTTACAAGATGAAAGGAAACAATAACTATGTTCTGTGATAATGAAAATACAATATTTTTCTCTCTATTCCTGATTATTTTCAATATTAGGTTGGAGATGACTTTTCCTCCAAAGACAATTTCGAAATCAAAAGGGTATGGTGAGGTATTATGATGTGTCAGTCATGTTTGTCACCATGCGGGTACAACCTCAGTGCGTATGTGACAGAGACAATTTGTGACCTTGCACAAGAAGAAGTCGAAGTTTCCATGATGCGTAATCTTTGTAGTGTGTTGTCACAACACACGTTCACAGGTAACGTAGAAGTCTGGGTCCGATGCTTGTCATGAGTGTAAAAATACACTTTCGCGTCACATTAGATTTTAGAAGATAATGGCACAACAATTGAAAAAGACAGTAAGATCTCACATAGCACACACAAATAATACATATAAATACAGTCATCACAAATTACAATACTGTACATCGTTCCCAACAGGCTCGCCTACAGCCTAATGGCAGACGGGACAAAGGATTTTAAATATCTATTTGATTTGGCCTGACAAGGGAACGTATACCTCCTCTTAGACTGGAGGAATGGTCAAAACCAGTTAAAACCACAGTTCCCACATTCACTCCCACACACTCTTGCTGTGTGTCGCCATGACCAAAGCCATATTTTTGGGGGAAATATGTCTCAAATTTGCAAAAATACATAAAATTGCATATGAAATATTTTGCAAGCTGCTTTATGCTGCTATATTTTGATACGTTTTGTAGGATTAACATGATACTTAACAATTGTTTTTTAGTGGTTGCTAAAAGTTTCATTGAGTTTACTGTTGTTTTTGTCAGCAAATCCAGCAGCGTGTTTGTCAGTCTGGAAAGACTCTCTGACTTCCCTACCCTGTCTGTGGCACTCTGCTGCAGCCCATTCCTTCCTAGTGAAGACATGAATCTTAAAAAAGATCAGAGTCACTTATAAACTCATAACTTACAGTACTTACATATGGTTTCATTCTGGAAAAAAAAGCAAAGTAAGGTCAATGCATGCAAGAGTAGAGAGTTCACTTATCTGGGACTATTTTCAGCAGTGGATTGATAAACATGGAAGACAAGTGAATATTCACAGTAGCAGCATGGTGTATGTTGAACTGACTCTAAAACTCACCAGTTTCACTGGTTGCGTTGTGGTGGCAAGGTACTGACTGCCTCGCTAACACCCGGAGGCAGTAGGCGGTTGGATGGAGGCCATACAGAGCACACAACTGTCACACAAGTGACTCGGGTTTGCAACCGCATCTGTGGGGTTGGGTTTTGGCAACAAAAGAGTGCTTTTGTTAAGGTTCAGGAGAGTGTGATTGTGGGTTTGTTAAAACGTAAATAAACACCTTGTGTGTGTCACTCTCACTGCCATCTCTTGCTGTATTTAACCACCGTCGTTTTACCATTCAAGAGTTTAATAAATCTGTACACATTACCAGTGACTATTGTTCTGTAAGATCAGGTATTTGTGTGAACATAAAGCGTGTGAACATTTTTACTGATAAGGTCACTGTCCTGTCAATCCATTTGCAATGTGATACAACTTGAATTACTAAGAGAGAGGGTTGCACACGCTTTAATCTCCTTCTCATGGGGGTGCCCTGGTGGTGGCTCACCTGCCAGAGCGCATACCGTGAAGGCTTAGTCGTGACAACGTTAGCTCCATGTCAACCTGACGCCCTTTTCTGCATGTAAGTCCCCCTCTCCCCCCTTTTACTTCCTGTCTCAGTTTCACTGTGGCAATCAAAATAAAATACAGACAAAAAGTTGCAAAAAGCAGTTTTAAGTTACTACTTTCTGCCATGAATGTGTCCATTCATGTAAGATGACAACTAATATGGTATCAAAGACAGAAACGAAATAACTTCTCTGAAGTCTCATTCTTTAACTTCCTTGAGATTGAACCAATGATATAATGCTTAAGACAACAAAAGCCCAGTTGTTTACATTTTTACAGTGGTGACTCATTGCAGGACAAAGACTGCATATGAACACATTATCTTGGAGTCAGTTGGTAGTGTAAAGAAAGGCCACTGTCAAATAAGCAGAAACTGAGCGGTGGGAATTGGTATGTAAGAAGTCACACTGGTTTATGTCCATGACACAACAAAAAGAGTTTTAAAAAAGTTGATTCAGTAACGTCTTGAAATTAAATACAGTATATATAGTATATTGAATAAAGGAACATTAATTCAAACTCAATTTTTTTGCCACTTTTACATATCTTATTCATTTATTTTTTGTTCTTTTTTCATGGTTTCATTGTTGAAGTTGAATTCTTTTCACTTCTTAAATCACCGTCATCTCTTTTTCTGATCAGTTACTGTTAATATCATATGAAGCAATAATGCTGATTAATAACCGTCCAGAGTGTATCAGTACATATTTAAACTATTACATATTTTTATAACATTTTCCCCACTGCCTTCTTGCACATTTCAAAATTAGACAGTGATATTTATGAATTCACGATATTGCATTTTTTAAGGTCCAGAAATTCCCTCGTCCTCCCATCATCACCCTCCCATGACCTGTTGTGTTCTGCTCACTGAATGGCTGTGATTGCAGCTCCTGCAGCCCCTCCTAGTGGCAGCTTAGATTATTCATTATCATACAACATAAATGTTTTTACAGTGTGCGTCACTTTTTCCCAGTGAACTTGAAACTGTGAGGTAGGGCCCCTCAGTTGCAAACAGAAACAGCAACATAGCTGTGGGATGAGTAATATTTATGAATGGGTCCGGATAGTAGCAGGCAGCAGTGGCTGAACAGGGGCTGGGGAAAGAGAGGAGGGGGTCGGGGGTGGACTGGCGCCTCGTCACTCCCTCCCTTCACCCTCTTACGCACAACTTGCTGGACAAGTGGTGTTGCGCAACAGACCCAAATACACACAAACACACACACACACACACATACACACCTGCATACTGAGTGAGTCTGGGGTCATGGTATTATTTGACAATGGAACCACATATTCGAAATCTCCCAGTGGTCCCTGAATTTCTCTTCTTTCTCAACGCTATGAATGACGGTGATGAATTTGAAGATGATTGCATGGGAAAGCTTCTGAGCATTAATGGTGCTGGAATATCCCATTAAACATCTGGATTCCACATAAACACATGTGGATTCAATTATGTGGTTTCAAGGTTCAGACTGGAGCTCATTCACCCGAGCTTTTCTTTGATACATTTTCTGTTGATTGACAAATTGACTAATTATTTTTACTGTAAATCAGACAAGAGAAATCTTTCCAGCCATAAATCTTAAGGTGCCTCGACCTACAACCTGTCATGCTGTTTTTGATTTCTTCTCTGTCTCGTGCTCATGTTTGTTCTAAGTATATTTACTCTTGCAAAGACAAGTTTAGGAATATAAATAATGTTGATGATAATGAAAGTAACAATAAGATTCAGGTCAAACCTATCGACTTCCCATCAAGACTTTCACTGCAGGAATAGTTGGAGGTCACCTGGAATATTTTAGTTTCAGTGATGCATCAACTGGAAATGTGGTGCATTAATGATAGTGTGCGATGACACGATTAAACTTTCCCCCAAGACATGCATGAGTAGAAAGTGGATAATTAATTAAAATGTTTTGCCCCACAAATCCAACACACTAGTTTTTTTTTCTGAAAGGGCATTTGTGGTGTTTTTGTCCTTTGTCATTTTGCCTTGACTTTGAACCCAGGGCATTCGTGCAATTTCACACGCAGGCAGTGCATTTAGGAAAGAAAAACGTGTGCCCACTATGAATCACCCAGAAGACAAAAGGTTGTTTTCTAATTTTCTCCATAAGATCAGACAAGTGCCGTGCGTTTCCACTGCTCACATGCAGACACGGAGACAAACAGACACGCATGTAGGTCATACTGTTGATTTATTCAGTAGTGCGGCTATAGATATTAGAAAAAACACTTAAATTACATTTTATTCTTACATCTGTCTTGTTTTTGTCTATTATATCTTCTAAAATTGATTTTCCACCAACAGGTCTTCCTCTAAGTCTGGGGGAGTTTCACAATTTCAGTGGCAGAGAAATGAATGAACCGAAGAACAGCAATGAGGAATGTGGTGAAAACAATTTGCAGAGCTGAGGGACTTGGAGCTCTGTCTGTTGTTGCCTTTGTGTGCTTGTGTACTTCTCAAAAAATCTGGTCAAAGTGGACCTAAGGTGAATTTGTAGCATACTCTTAAAAGCATGTACTGTATTGGTGTTTATTCTGTGGTGGTGATTCACCTAATGCAAAAAAACAAGTAGCAGACAGGAGAAGGATTCACCCTATAGTCACTATGTCAGAGTCATATATGCCTATTTGATCATTATGAATTCACAAAATTATTACTCAGCCAGTTTACGACGGGACGTCATCCCAACTGCCGGGCTATGATTTCTGCTTCATGAAACAGCAAAAACTCCTGAGTCAGAGGAGCAGAAACGCGTTGGCAGTGGGCCTCAAGTAAAGCAAGGCTGGACTTTCAGACAGCCTCAAATAACAGTGTAACAGCCTACAGCTGTCATAATATTGGAAGACTCTTAGTTCCTGTTCACGAGGGTGATTAAAATGTCAGAGAAAAAAAACCCCACTTCTCGGTCAGAGCCTGGCTGGAGGAAAGTTACAGAAATGCTTTCCCTTCAAACAATCAAAACACATCAGGCGCGTGTGTGTGTTTGTCATTAACTGTGGAAAGGTGAAGCGTGCAAAATGGCAACTATGAGCGCTTTAAAGAGTTTCTAAAGCTGAGTGCATTTGTCAGGAGTAAACACTCAAATAAACAGGCTTGTTAAAAGTTTGTTGTAATAAGAAACAGAAGCAGTTTCCTCTTCTACTGTCAATATTTGTCACTCTGTCAGTCCGTGACGCGTGTTAGAATAAAATAATCAAATAAGAAACAAGAAACGATCCAAGTAACTCATGTGACTTGTTGCACCTGATACTGGAATGAAACTTGTCAAGAGCAAATTGAAATGTGTTCCAGAAAAGGAAGCTGCCTGATAAGACTTGTTCGGTCAACAGGCCACTTTACTTCGAATTTCCGGCTGTCACCAAGTCAATGATAAATAGCCTCAGGGGCAAAGCATCGCCTTATCTAAGGAATGCACACATGACTGAGTCACCTGAAGGATATGAGGTGTAAAGGACTCACCTGACATACCTACATCAAAGCACTTGAGAGATGCACTTAAGATCTCTCACATGTGTAATACATACTCCCACATACAGTATAGACTGAGAGTAGGTGGTGGGGAGGGTGTTTACATTCCAGATCTTATTGTTGACCTTCATGTATGTGATTCATCTGAGCCACTCTGCTCAGAAACCTTAACGCGAATATATGAAAAGCTGTGGGCGGTTGTAATTGCATGCTCTCTGAAAACTATGGGTAACTATACACTTTAAATACCACATATAGGTACGTCATGGAGCCTTTAGCTCATAGATGGATGATGACACACAGACCTGTCTGAAACCACTTAATTTACCGAAAGTTTCTCATGGTCCTTGACCAGAAATGTCTCTTCCAACTGCCAACCAGTCTTTAAGATATTAAGGTTTGTGTGCTGTTTTGATTGAACGGGACTGGATTAGAGTGGTTGCCACAGTTTTTGAGTTTATGGCCCCTCTCTGTTTTCTCCAGCCCCTGTGTGAAGGGGACATACTGGTAGACGTAAATGCATAGTATTTGTAAACCAAACAGAGAGATAATACTGGTGTCTGGGGTCTAGAAGTTCAACAGCTCTTTTTCTTCTCTTTCGGTTTATGTCGTCCTCATATTTAACAGTATGATTTCCCACTGCAAAAAAAGACTAAGACAATAAAGAAATGAATAAAAGGTTGTATCAGGGCACAACACTTGGTCACATGTGACGCAAGATAAGAATTAAACCCTGGTGGCTGCAAGAATAAACCAAATTCACCAAATGTGAATTCAGTCGGATTGATATATAGAAAAAGATACAGTTAATAGTATACAATACACAATGTATATAAAAGATTTATCAAAAATCCCAATCTTGTATCTAATAATAGCCAGTAATGTGCTTTTCAGGCACAACTTTGTTGCTTTGTTTCTACCAGAAATAGCTTGCAGATACATTTTTCCTCGCGGCATTACCATAAGTAACTATTGACAGGAGCACTGTTAGTCTCAACATCACCAAAATGTCAAAGCTCACACAATATGAATACAATTAGTAAATAGTAAATATTCAGGAAAGGACATACGTACAAGTAGAAAAACAGAAACAGATTTTTTTGGTGAAATGTAAATATATTACATAAAAACACTGGTTGCGCAATCATAAAGCACATGACGAGTTAGCCCCAGGGGCGTCTTCCAGGATGGAGCCAGCATTGTCACATTGTCTATCTGAAATCTGCATCACCACACTCAGAACTCAGACATCTCCAGACCGTCCTGATCTGACATCCCCATATACAAACACCTCATAGAGATGCTACTGTACTTTATGTGATACTGGCTCCATTGAATCACCATGTTCTTTTACACTGTGATATTTTGGACATTCTCGCTGAGCTATTTAGTACACTTTCTAAGTATATTGTTCATTTTAATGAGCTTGATGATACAAATAAATTGTGTGTAATTTTAGCTGCATTTTTTTTTTTGCATCAATTAATGTGCCAAAGCCTGCCACCTCATCCTTAACAGAAGATTGTCTTTCATGAGCTTCAATTTATAAAACAACTGTTTTGTGTTTTGTCTTTATGGTACCATAATGTACGTTTTTTAAAATCTTTTTCATGACTTTTTAGTTGGTGTCTCACAACTCTTTTTTTGAGTGGTCCCCAACATTTTTAATTTTGTCAAGAGGGAGGAGGGTACTTTGTAATGAATACTGTATTTTTATATTGCCTCTGTATTTTTAATGTGTGTTGTGAAGTGACACAGATATAAAGTTTATCTATCCATCTATGATAGGGAGGATGAGAGCAGTCGTTAACCAGCACTAGAAAACCTCAGATGGGCCCTGCTCTTCAACTGGTTTGGTGTCACTTTCTCCTAAAACCACAGCCCTGGAAGCTCCAGTCTGAAAACTTCCTGGAGAACCAGCGAGAATCATCCCTTTGTCTTCACTCTCAGGCTCACCAGGTGGGATTGCGCCTTGTCCCAACCATGTTAGTGCTTCTGGTGCTCCGCTAACTGATTCACCAAGAGATTAAAGGTCAGAGTCAGGAAGTTTGTGGTCGCCTGCTCTGTCTGTTCCGAACAAAAGATCACCCATCAAGCTACTACTTGTCCCACATCTCCTTTGACTTTGTCACCAGTTTGCAACCATCTGACAGTAACATGGTCATCCTCAGAGGGTGCGTCTCCACTTTAGCACACTTCCTGTCATTACCGAATTACCATCTGCTGAAGACATTGCTAAATACATGTTGCAACATGTTTTCCCGCCTGCATCGCCTCCTGAGAGATGTAGTCTGTGACTCTACATTCTGGAAGGATCTTCTGTTATCTGTTATCCTCTCTTCTTCTCTTCTTCTTAGACCATCAATCCAGACAGTCATCAACTTTCTACTGATGATGACCTCCAGACGACCTCCAGCCTGTTCCTCATCCAGTGTGTGCCCGGCTGCCAACCTCCTCTCTTCCTCAGCCAGGAGAGAGAAGCCAATTACAAATTGGACAGTGAATCAAATATACGTAAATATAACAAAACTCCTCTTTAAAAACAGAGTATAACTATAAGGTCTGATGTATGTTAGTGATACTGAAATGAAAATCATTTTGAGAAAACTGCCTTTATTTTCATTAGCTAAAGGTACAGTATTTAATTTACAGGAAATGACCATGTTTGGATCATCTGGTGACTGTGGGAGAGAGAGAGAGAGAGAGAGAGAGAGAGAGAGAGAGAGAGAGAGAGAGAGAGAGAGAGAGAGAGAGAGATTAATAACAATACAGGTGATGACATGGTGATGACATTGAGTGTGTGGTCCTCCATGTTGCATCAGAACGCTGCTAGACGGTAAAATGACATTTTATCTCCACTAGTCACATTTTATGGAAGCAAAAATCCATAGTCACAAAATCCCAAGACTGACCAATGCATGAAAGTGTTTTTTCCCAAATATGTCTCGCTGCACTAGACAGGATACAGTGCATGTGGAGACTATGAAGAATGCAGAAGGCTGACCTCTAGTGTTTAGAAAAAGGTGTGGGAGAGAGAGAGAGAGAGCTGACCTGGTGTCACCCGGTTATCTCACAGAGCAACTCTGAATGAAGCACATGCAGGGAAATGATTCTGTTCATCCATCACTAACACTGTGAACTGTCTCTTCCATGGATGCCCCTTATACCTTAAGACTTTCAGGGAACGACGGTCATAATGTGGCTTAACGCACAGCCAGAAATACATCAGTTATTTCAGACTTCCTATAGATAAACAGATGGTTAGATATATAGAAGGCTAATATTGAACCTGTAAGCTGTTGTTGACGGACATTTTTAGACCAGAAGGTGCTAAATAATCTGCTGAATCCCTTTTTAAGTAACCTATGCTTATCGAGGGACTGAGAATAATGAAACTCCACCTGACATGTATACTCTGTGTGCCTGAATAAAAAAGTCCACTAATCCTTTAATCCAATAAATGCAGGACGCAGACGCAGAGATAAAGGACAGAAGTCAAACGCAGTTGCATGAGGTGTCCCTGAAAATATGGTGTGGGTGTGTAACGCATTTACCCTTCGTATTTGCTCTGTAATGATTCAGCACGCGGCTAAAGGGCAGCTCACAGTAAGGCATGCAGGGAGAGACAAAGACATAGGAGTGACTGAGGGGTTTCTTTTCACACGACAGCTTAAGGAAAGACACCAACTTTAACTTATTGGCTGAGTTCATGTTGTTCTAAGGCGAAGCTTTAGGTAATTAATACCTGCTCTCACGGTGGTAGATGAAACTGCTGCTGCTGTTGCTCAGTGCATTCTCCCGGTCCTCCACTTTATACACAGTTATGCACATGCATGATGAATCATCCTACTTTTGCAGAGATGCTAGAAATTAAGATCACTATCCTGACACTTCATACTTTAAGTCAACTACTTTAAAAGGAGAAAATGGTGTCCCTATTAGTCCACTACATGTATTTATTTCACCTCACAGTTCAATTTACTTTTGATATCAATGTGTTTTGCCTAAAACAGAGGTTTACTTTACTTTTTTTTACTTTTTATTATGCAATGTAGATTAAACAAAGCTACAGCTCCACCTGGAACATTAAAATGCATATATATGACAAACACAACTCTATAAGACTAACACTTTGAGTATATTTTGAATGCAGGACCTTTGTGGACCATTGTGGTATTAGTACTTTCACTGAAGTAAAACATCTCAATACTCCCACTGAAAAGAACCCATTCTTGAGTGATGGAGACTTACAAAGAGACAACAGCAGGCATCTGATTACAAACTATAACAAGAATTAAAATGTTTTTTATGCACTTTTTGGTTCAACATTTAACTATTTTGCAATTTGGTTTACTAAAGTGCAAAACACACAACACCTTTACTATGGTATGATTTTCTGTGATGTTTGGGTACTTAAAACAAAACAGTAAAGTCTCATTAAACCCTAACAAGATACAGTAGATGGTTCAGCTTTCTGCTTCTTATCTGTATTTGTTGAAGGGTAGTACTTTAGAGTCTAACAGATTTTTTTTTTTTTTTTTACACCTTTGCTACAGTAAAATAGTTTTAATTTAACCTTAAAGTTATTTGTGAAAAGGAAAATATTAATTTAAGAAGTAAGAGGAGGCCACAGTGTGATATTTGTATCAATATTAATAACAAAAAAGGAGCACATGATAAAGAATCACTAGATATTCCCCTCCCGTAGCTAGGGGTGTTTTGTGTTTTGAAAGATTCCCATCATGTGGTCGTTTTCGTGTGAGGCTCTATGCCTGGAAGAACTTTGAATTCCAGACAAGATCATTTTATTTGAAAGTTCATCTCGCGGGGATTTGGTGCCCTTGCTTAAGTTAACTCTTAATATGCTGTTTATGATGGCAAAATGCAACACAATAGCTCTTGTGTACTTCTTTTGGATACACAAGGCTTTTATCCACTGCCCAGTCAAGTGATGTATTTCATCTGTGGTAAAAGAAAAAGAAACTTTTTAAAGTTCAGCAAAAAAAAAAGAAAAAAGAAATGTTCTGTTCTCTCTCTCTCTTTCTCACTCTTTCTCTTTTTTATCTTCCTCTCTCACTCTTCATTGTGTGCAGTCAGGCCTTTATCAACTAGGCTTCTAATTCCTGAAGTGAAATCCTCTTAGGATCTATGCTCTATTTCTGTTTGGTCTATAGGGTCATTTTTGAAATCTCCATTAGACCAAGCTCATTGGCTGGAAAAGACACACGCATGCACACAAAAACACTCACACCATCCAGCAACAGATAGTACAGTGAAGTGATCGAGTGTGGACCAGAGCAAGGTTAACTACAGACACGAAGCAAGGATTTCACTGTGATCCTGTGAGGTAAGAACAGCTACAATGACTTCTCGTGTATATTATTTTGAAAACAATTTAGTGAAATCAATGAAAATTGTGTAGAAATGTACAGAAAAAATATGATGTTTAATTTTGAGTGGACGGCATAAGAGGTGTAAGGAGATATAAAGAGATAAAGATAAAGATATTCAGTTGATATGGATTTTGGGGGCCATCTTGATTCGTTATTTGTAATTTGTCATTTACACTGTGTTTTAATATTAAATGAAGATTTTACCAATTCTATTTCTTATTCTAAAGCAGAGTTTTCTCAAACGTATAAGAACAAAGATTTCTTTCTCTTGGTGCAGAAATTGGTCATGGTTGGCTCTGTGTCTAATTGAGAGTCAGCTGTTTACAACAGTTTATTGTCTGTTTCATGCACACGCACAGACACATAAAGAACTACAACATGTGTATGTGACTTCATTTGCTCATAGTACATCTGATCACGACAAATCTCCGCCTTTGGATTTAGGAGGTTAAAGGTCGCCACAAAGATCATCAGACCAGATCAGCAGCGTGACTGCATGGAGCAAGGGCAACTGTACTAACCGAGACAATGCAGATACGCCATTTAATCCAATGAGATATTAGCTCTGTGTCTGTTACACAACACAAAGCAGAGTGAGACCAAAATATACTGCATCCAATGCAAAGCAGTGTAGATTTGTTAGTATGTTTGAATATACAATTTCAATTTATGTGCAGATCGAACTGAGGTTTATAATTTGAAAATATATTTCATTTTCTCTGTTGTATTTTAGCTTTTAATTAATTATACTACATACTAAATAAATGTACTGTTATAGTTCTTCAGTTTTAATACAGTTTCATGCGGTTATTTGCCACTTTTTTCCACCTTAAAACAGAATCCCTGAGTGGTCACAGCAAGCAAGACAGATCTGTTGGTGTGCAGTAATCCTCTTAGACCATTAATTTGATTAAATATCATGGGAGTCGCTCGGTATCCAGTATCTCTGACACGGTATATTACATCTGTACTTTTACACTTGTCTAATTGCGAACAATGAAAGCATTCATGTGTTACTGGTCATTAACACTTGGAAAAAGTTCAGTTCGATTATTCATTCTAACATCAGCAGCACCCATTGTGCAGATCATGTGAATGACCTTCTTACCGAAACCCTAATTCATTCTCAATGTTCTGTCTGACAGGTAGCTAACAAGAGGAAAATGTCTGCCAAATTGATCGACTTAGAGGAGACCGCAACCCACACGGGTGAGTAGAAGTGGTGCTTTCAAGTATCACACAATTATAGTTTTAAAATCTGATGTCATGTTTTACTAATTTTCTTCATTTAAAGGTATTTTTATAAGGACAAAAGCATCGTTGACAGAACTGTTGGCTGTGATACCAAAGCAGTTTAACTGATGCTTTAATCTTCTCTTTCTTGGACAGCATTGGTGCAATTACTGAACTTCTTAGAAGGTTGAGACGAAGTGTTAATCCCCACATAAAAACAGGCCACAATACCCATCAATGATTCATAGCGGCACTGTGCCATTTGACAAGTAAATCAGTCATTCAGCCTGAAAGCCCACAAATAATTGGTTATTTTAAAGTAAAATTTGAGAATGCTGCTTTATGAAACCACAACCCCATAACTCGTGCTGGATTAGGATTGAATAGTATTTGCCCCTATAAGTATTTAAATTGTCTTACTAAATAGTCAGAGACATGAACTGTAATAATAATAATAATAATAATAATAATAATAATAATAATAATGTCTGAAATTTGTAAAATGGAAACAGCTACAAGGGAAATGCAAACATTTAATTTACATTCATTTAAATGACAGTAAGTCATATTTATGCTTCAAGAAAACAGATGTTAAAGAGGCCACAGAGGTGGCTGGTCAGAGATCCAATAGTCACTACCATTCAGTGACTAAATACAGAATATTATGCGTTTTCTCCTTAGGTCCAAAAGGAGTCATCAATGACTGGAGGCGATTCAAGCTGGAAAGTATGGACCAGGATAATCTCCCACCTGCGAAAAAGGAACTTCTCAGACAGATGTCCTCACCCAACAAGCCAAAAGATGACTCCAGATCAAACCTGAACCGCAAGGTAGAACCCAGAGCTAACAGCAAGCATCATTATTCACCATTTATGGTTATAAACGAATCCTTATTGTCATCATTTATCCAAATCCAATCAGCAGACAGGATGGTGATTGTTGGTGTTTTGTATTTTTCAGATGAGCGTTCAAGAGTATGAACTGCTGAAGGAGGAAGACGAGGGATGTCTAAAGAAGTACAGACGGAGGTGCATGCAGGAGATGCACGATAAGCTCAGCTTTGGGCCCAAGTTTGAAGGTGTGCATGACCTGGACAGTGGGGAGGCCTTCCTGGAAGTCATTGAGAAGGAGCATCACACCACAGTGGTCATTGTCCACATCTACAAGGCTGGGGTCAAAGGTTGCGAGGAGCTCAACACCTGCATTGACTGCCTGGCCACTGAGTACCCCACCGTGAAGTTCTGCAGGATCGATGCTGTTGCATCTGGAGCTGCTGAGCGGTTCTCAGATGAGGTTTTGCCCACACTGCTGGTATACAAGGCTGGAGAACTACTGGGGAACTTCCTGGCCTGCACACAGCACCTGAACGAGGAGTTCTTCGCCACTGATGTGGAGGCATTCCTCAACAGCTATGGCCTGTTGCCTGAGAAGGAGCTGCCTGGTGTGGAAGACGAGGAGGAAAACGACGTGGAGTAAACAAAGAGTTTGGCTGCTAAGGAGAAAAGGAAGCTGTCTCAGAGACCTGGATAGAGAACCTTTGAAAGACAATTCACAACACAAGACAAGATATTTTGGCTTCTGCAATTAGAAAAAAAAACATGACCACTAGTTCACTGGTGTTTGAGGGTTGTGCTCTCAAGGAGAAATTTTATATCACATCGGTAAAGAAATCTCAATGTCCCAGATCTAGGTGCTCTCACATATGGGTGTGGGTTACAGTAAGGTGAGGAGATTTAGGAGCATTTATGTGTAAAAATACAAATCCTACCACCACCCAAAAAAAGCCAAACCAGCTCACTGAGTGGGCCCAGGCCCCACAACTAACTATAACTACAATGTTTTATCTTGTAATGCTAGGAACATTACATACTGTATGTACTTGTAAAAACTGTTATTTACTAGACTTTTTGTAGCTATCTGGATTGGATTTATCTGTACACATTATTTATAAATCCAGGGTTCACAGAGAAGTGACATGTCCTAATGTGAATATTTAAATACATGTATACTTAAAGTCTTATGGTTTTTTGCCAAAACTAAAGAAAAACCTTCAAGGAGATAAATAGAACAGGGACTCTGCAGACTCAAGAGGCCAAAGCACTCTGGATGTGGAAACATTTCGTGTAAACACATCTTCCAGCTGTCAGCTCCAACATTACCTTCCCTCGATTCCTCAGCCCGTGCGGTGGGAGGTACTTGTTGTGTCTGGAAAAAAACATTCAGGAGCCTCTGGTATTAAAACATCATCAGCAAAGCGTCATCAGAGAAGAGTTCATCCATTTGTGTGTATTTTATATTGTGAAAGTGTGAAGAAGTCATGGAAATAGGAAAAAGAAAAGGAAACCGTGGGTGCTGGTTTTTCTGACTTAGCCGATAAGACCTTGACTCAGCACTTCGGTCAGTGTTATTATCATCATCATCATTGTATGAGTTTGTAAAGGATTGTTACTATTTTACACTGTGTACAGAATACAATGAAGCAACTTCACACTGTCCAGACTAAAAAGAATAATAAAATTACAAACACTATTTAAGTTTTTGCATCGTGTTTTATTAATTCAGTACAGTCAACAGTAATTTTGCTGCAAATTAAACATAAGATATGTAATTGAACTTTGAATATGCCGGTTAGTCGATTTTATTTTATTTTTTCACCTTTGAACAGACCAGACCAACTGTTTCTTTGTGCTTAGCTAAACTAATCTAAGCTAGGTTAATGAGCTTGAGGTTGTAGCTTCATATTTATCACACAGACATAACAGTGGCATCTATCTTCTTGTGTAACAACAATAAAACAAGTGAGCATTTTTCTCAAAGCACCATATCGCTGCTTTGAACATCTTTGCACAATCTGTTTTTCTTCTTTCAGATGGAGTGTTGCAAAACTCACCTACACCTCATTCACCACCACTTTATCACCAACATTATCTTCAGATTGTCTCAGAAGATTCAGCCACGATGGAGGCTGCACCATCTTAATGCTCCAGAAATGGGGGTTCTTACATAACCAGCTGTTTTCATTGGCCAGCATTGTTGGTGTTTCACTTGAATTTACTCTGTACTTTAGTGTGTGCAGAAGAGATAGGCTACCAGGGGAAGAAACTGCAAAATGCACATCATGCAGGGATGCATACCTTTGCAGAAGGCTTCCCTCTCCTCTCCTGCCAAAGCAGGTTGTCACATGTTAGGTAACCTCTGTCTTGTGGCACAGACTTGACTCCCCCATGACCCCAGAGAGCTGCAGGCATGCCAAAACCACAACATAAAACCTGCTTCAGACTGCAGTACTAACCCACAATTTGATGTGTTGTGAATTAAATTAAGTTGCCTCAAATCAAACATCCACTGCTGCAGGAAACAGATTGTCACAAAGACTTATAACTGGCGCTAACAAATTGTTATAGAAGTGTATATTTCTATATTCCTATCCAAGAGCCACTTCAGTTTTATTTTCATAAAACTCATGAGTAATATTTCTTGGTTTGGGCAGGCAGATCAGACCAGGGCGGTTTAATTAGTGGTTTTCTTCTCTTCCTTGTCTTCAACTGAATTAAGAGTCACCGCAATCATCTCACTTCACCTCCTCCACTGTGTTAAACATAGTCATAATATCAGACAACAGCATGTAATGGTTGATCAAAGGGTATCATTCGAAGACGCATAGTCGAGAGATCTATGCTGTGGTAATCAGGCTAATCCTCTTACAGGATTAAAGTTGTAGTTTTCGCAATACTGGGAGACAGAGTGCTTTTACACTTGTTCACATCCATAGACATAAGGGCTACAGTCGTCTGGAACTGAAGGGTAAACTGGATAACTTACAAAGTATACTTGAGCAAATGCACCTCCAAACATGTTTCAAAGTGTCTACTTTGATGTGGTTTTCTGTAAATAAATTCCAATAATCTCTGACATTTTGCCTCCAAATGGACTCCTGACTTCTAATTAATCTAAAGTCAAGAGTTAGAGAACTGTGACGCGCGAACACATATTTCTCTGGGGATATACATGTGTTTGTGATTCCACAGTACCGCATCTGGCATGGCTTGCTTCGCCTCTAGCGGGCAACACAAAGCAACACGCTACTTTTGCATAGTAGCGTGTCTAAGGTTTATCAAAACCTTTTGGAGACCTCCCACAACAACAGCAAGAGGTTCTTTTGAGGTGCCCAAACATGTCAGCCAGACTGGGTGAAAAAGTCAAAATAGCCAATAGCCAAAACATCCCGTTTTCACTCCTCAGACAGTTCATGCAGTCTCACTGCCAGGCCATAAAGTTCACACCAACTAAGGAAGCTTCTTCAGACTTGTCTACAAGCCTCAGCCACACATCCTGGCTGTGTACAATATAGAGTATATGGCATTGATCCAGAAGAGACAAGGGTTCAATGAGTGCAGCAGAAGCCATTGGGAGTCCAAACACAGTTTGAGAGATTCATTTCGATACAAGATGACTCATCTAGAAGCTCAGAAGAATAGATAAACCATTATCAATTGCAAAGTTGTAATAGCATAATCAAAACATGGAGCTTTCCCAAGAAATAGTTTTACAAAGTAAACTTACTAACTTTGCTGAGTAAAACTGTGACCAGTGTGCACAGCGTCATGTTTTGCTCAGCACAGTTCAACCGTATAGTTATAGTTCAGTGAATTTCCTTCTTGGAACAAACCCCACAACTTGGTTTGACTCATAGCTCCCCTCAAACAAATGTTTACTTCAATGTTTACCCCTGCGCTGACCACCTGATCCAACTCTCATTTGTGACGTCTTGAACCCTCGGTTTATACTGCCTCGCTAATTGGGGAACTTTTGTGTTTGGACTCTTGGAAAGCCCAGCTACCACGCTCTAGTTCACCCACATAAAAAGCAATTTCACTGAGGTGATGTCATGACAGGGCAGTGGAGACCTGGTTTGAAGTGTGTTGGCCCCTATGACCATATATGGTCAGTGGGGCGGAGGGGAAGATGACATAACTACAAACTGTGATCATGGGCTGTCATCATTAAATCTGTGCTCATTTTAGCCATATGTTTAGATATTTGTAAGTTCCTAATGACTCAGTGTTTTTAATTAGGTAATGTAAATGTTTTTGTTTGACTCATTTACCCATTAAGGCATTAAACATGCACGCAACAAACCGCTGCTGGATGGAAAGATTAGATACAATGCAACCGCAACATAAGCATACTATTGTGTTATGACGACAACACCGTGATGTAACCGTTGGTGAAGGAGGAGAGAAAAGATAAGAATCGGAAGTATGAGGATAGCAATGTGTATCCAAGCTGTACATGCTGCAGGAAAAGTAAAAATAAAAAACACCTTATGTCCACCCCATGTATAAATCCACCCTTGGGCTGGTCGAACCGGTGTTGTGCATTCTGAGATTACTTTACAGTGCATTTGAATGAATCGACAAATATGGAGAAGGAGGAAAGGGATAGGTGAACGGATGAAAATCTCTGAATCATTACACATTTCGAATGATTACACAAGCTGAATGTAAGACTGATCACTTTTTTACATGGTGTTATAGGGAGATTAAAATAGGAAATCACTTGTCATGATGAATCACACCTCACTCTCAGCAGTGATTGCAGTGTGGAAGTGTCCACGTATCTGGATTTCCGTGTTTGCAATAATCAACGCAGCTGACTCAGATTTAGAGAGTTTGCACAGAGATGTTGCTATAGGTTACTGTACATATTTGTATCCAGGCGGGACAGCTCACTGTAAGACAAATATCTCTGCTGCCTGGAGTGAACCTTTGCCTCAGTAGCTCTTGTGTTCGTGCCGTCAGACTTTTGTCTCCCAGAGGGATCACCTTGGTTATGAACCAATAAACCACTTAGGTATTTGTCAAAACTGGCCCAGACAGGGTCTGAATACCTTTGAGGCATATGTCACCAGGGACAAAGCTAATAAATGACTGAAACTGAAGCAGTGGAAGTAATTAAAGCCAACACGTGGAATAACTGAAACTTTAATTTGAAGATACTGTACATTTGACAAGTGATGATGAACTCCTCAGGATACCTTTGGAAATTTCCAGAGGTATTCTTGTCTGGTCTGCTGCTACGAGGACAATGTTACAAAAAATAATAATTTTAAGTAGAAGGACAAACTATTAATTGGCAGAATGAATAGTTTTATTTAACATTGGTTGAAGTCAATCATTATTGATAATCCAAATATCACAAACACTCACATCTTATTTATCAAAATAAATGTTTATGATCTGTGAATTTTCACTTGATACATTGCAAATGTTGTCTGAACTTGTACTGTTCATGCTTGTGTCATTTTAGCCATAAAATTGTCACATTCAAAGGTGTTTAGCCTAAAACATATCAGAATTGGTCTTTTACTCTATGTGTATTTGCAAACTCCTCTTTGTCTAGTAGTAGTAGTAGTAGTAGTAGTAGCAGCAGCAGCAGTAGAAGGACTATTACAGAGGACGTGACATGACTTGGACACTGGACATGTACTACTTTTAACAATACCAAGCATTTACAACTCTGCAAAGAACACACCTTTAACCTCTAATTGATTTCTATTGTGTATGACGTGACATTTTTCACATGAAGTCTTCAGTTTTTCTTTTTTCATGAGAATGGACTGAATCATATTTAACCAAATATTAGTCCTGCGGTTGTTTTCATTGTTTGCTCTGTGCAGCTTTGTTGTGACAACTTATCTACTGTAATGTAACAGGAATCTGTCTTTTGTCCGTTTTGTCATCTCTGGATTTCCCAGGAGTGCACAACACAAGTTCATCCAAACTCCCCCAAAGTAACACACGTGACACACAATGATAGGCCTACTGTACAAAGTACATGCACAACAGCACATCCTGCAGTTGTATTTTAATGTGTGTGTTGGCGCCACCTGCTGACCATCTTTGAATGGGTGCGTGGGACAAAAAACATCACCGAATCAACTGTCCCAATTGAAATGCAATTAAATCCTATAACAGTAAATAAACCAATAAACATTTATCTAAGATTTACATCTTAGTTGAAATAAATATAAGAATATTAAGAAATATAAGAAAATTAAAAAATAGTGAGAACTCACCTAGATCTAAAAGTGACGTCTTCAGTTTTATTTAATGAATGAACAAAAGTCTAAATTATTAAGTTTGCTGTAAAGTAGAGGGAAAATTTAGAAATTGTCGCTTTCTGAGTTTGGCTGTTTATTCTCAGTCAATGAATAATTTATCTAAGCAGTTAATATGACTGTTTTTGTCTTGTTTTTTTTTCTGTTTGCTAGAGTGCAAGCACTGTACAATTTAGATATCTGTTTCTGTACATGTCTCAACATTAATTGTTAGGCTACATGACCAACATTTGGCACATGTAGCCTATCTACTTGTAATGTGTGATATTTCCCTATAAATCCCTATAAAGTATTAATCATTTAAAAGCAACAACAACATGTGAACTCAGCTCTTGCTAAAAGAAATACAAACTTTACACACAGATGGCTATTACCTGAGAGTGTCATGAGCTTCTTTTTACAGTCTATCTGGTCTTGAGCGAGGTCTCCCTGAGAGAAATACATTTCCCATGATGCACCAGTGACGTTGCGTCAAAACTGAAATCGCCAACTGCGCCTGCTCCTAGCTTTGTTGTGGGAAAAATGGCGGCACTGTTGCTGCAGGAGTTTGAGGGCTCCGAGTTATCCAAACTACCGAAAGCGGTTCAGAACAAACTCGAGAAGATTTTTTCCGATCAGCAGTATGAAATCGATTCTTTAAAAGCACAACAAGAGCAATTTCGCGTTGACAGCGGTAAGTTGTCGTTTGTTATTTCGCGAGTTAGCGATGCTAAAGTGTTTGGCTCTGCTAACTTACGCACCATGCATGAATGAAGGAGTGAACGCCGGATCACAGTTAATATAAATATTAAGACTTTGAACGCACTTGAACATAAACGTGACATTGTTTATTGTCTAACAAGTCTATTGACTGCTTAGTTAAATGTATATTAAAGGCTTTGAGTGGGTTACACCGCAGGTTGTCGTTGACCACATTGTCAGGCTAACATGCTAACGTTAATGCTAGCTAAATTGACCTACTGAGCGATTAACTTCTTTTTTTCCGGCTTACTGGTAATTAGGTTCGTTTTTCTCAAAGAAAACATCATTAAACCCATTAAACGTTTCCTATGTGCTCCATATATTGTTTTACTGTGGCCATATCTCATGACTCGAGATGACTCAATAGGTTGGCAACAAAGTAAAGCTGGTAAAAAGAGAGAAAAAAGTAACACGTTGTGTTTTTGTTGCCCACCTTTTATACAGAGCAACATTTCTTTGAAAAAGTGAAACAACTTGCCCAATGTCAGGAGGAGTTTTTGTCCCAGACTCAAGATCATCAAAAGCTCAAAGATGAGTTCAACAAACAAGGTAAGATTAAAACTTACTGCAGTATTTCTTCTCTCTGACAGCTTCTCTGGGTTGTAAAGTCACATACTTGATGATTTTGACTCTTTCTTGTAGAGGAGGAACTTAAAACTGTGCGTGAGAAGAACAGGCAAAATGAGTCTGCCCAGGAGAAGCTGTCATCAGAACAGGTAAAGTGAAACAAAACCAATCATTTTCATGTTTATATCACTGTTTGCTGCTTTGTTTTCAGGGAATTTGTTCAGGTTAGTCACATCAGGACAAGAGTTGAACTGATGCACTGACTCTGGTCTCCTGTGTTTTACTCACAAACTTTTATGTGAGATGTGAAAACAAAAGAGAAGCTCATGAAAGTAAAAGTTAGCGAATAAGACAATCACCTATGAATAGGGTTGGGTATCGTTTGAAATTGAACGATTCCGATTCCTGTTTCGATTCCGATTCCTATCGATTCTCGATTCCGATTCTTTTAAAAATGGGGGTTAAAAAAGTCTGCATGGTCTAAAAAGAGGGAGAACCTGAGTTATTTTTCCCACAGAATTAGACTCTATTTGTGGTGCTTGCAGATAGGGGTCTTAAATGTATGAAGGTATAGCCTACATTATATCAAATGAATATTACATTCATTTAAATGACTTTACAATAACAAAATATTTGGTAAATATTTAATATTTTCCCCCAACTGTGGATCACTTCAGCCAGCCTCTTCTCTGCACCAACAACAATCCTTTCTCTCGCGGATGCTCATGTTTTGACACGTGCTCCTTTTATTCTGGTGCAAAATGATTCCACCAGCCGTTCTGTATAAAACATACGAACAGAACACGGAATGCGGAGCATCGTTGTTCTGCCGTTAAACCGGCAGCGGAGGAGGCTGTCACGGAGCCGACTGCACGTCTCTGTGAGGGAGAGCCCCATGTAAACAAGCAACGCCAGCGTAATGAGGGGTAGGAAATATAACGGGATCTCTGTTTTAAACGGGCTTCAGTGAGTAGGAGAGGAGGGAGAGTTCACAGACAGGTCCGCTGTCAATGTGTGTGTGACAGAGAGAGAACAGGTAAAGGAGGGGCTGAGTGAATAGGTGCGCTGCGCGCAGCTCTGCAAGGAAATAAGATGTTACACGCCGGCAAAAAATAGAAAATCAATATGTGTCAGCCTGCTTAACGCCCCAAATTCTTTGTGGGTGGTCTGTGCAGGCATAACTTTACTGTTTTACTGGCGGTCGGACTCGGTGGTCAGCGCGGCAGTCGGCGTGGCAGTCAGCGTGAATGAAAATTGCTAAAGCATCGTTTTGAGGAATAGAAAATAAAAATTCTGAACGATTCCGGTGGAATCGAAACGTTAGAACCGGTTCCATCCGATTCTCGGGACCCAACCCTACCTATGAAATCATATCGCATCATGGCGTGTTTCTGCTGCCACATGAAGTCTGACATTGTGCTGCTCTCTGTTTCCATCAACTATCTCACCTTTCATCACATTAAGTTATTTTAAGAGAGGATTTATAAAGTTAACATCCTGCCTATTGCCCTGTGTACAGTGAGGCAGTGAAGCATACAGTGATGGAGTCTTCTCTAAACTGATCCATCGACTAATCAACATTTTTTTTAAATTTGTAATAATTGACACAAGTGGACATTTGTAGTAATGGTTTATGTGTTTCGGGTAGTGTTTTGTAAATGACAGAGAATTGGCATTATTTGCTTACTATAATTTTCTGATTTTAACAATCAGTGTAAATGATCATAGTGCAAGGGGTGCATTTGTTTACCTTTCTCTTTATCAAATTGCCTTTTGACATATGTATGAATATTTTGGATATTCTTACTAAATAATGAACTGTCTAATGGCTCTATTAATGTTTCAATAGTTTCATCTCTCACTAGGAGGTAGTACTTCATTTGTACACCATGTTGAGCAGCATATGAATATATGAATATTGTTTTCTTTCAGACCTTGCTGTCAAAAGCCAAAGAGGATCTGGAGGCAGAAAAGCGAGATCTTGTGCGAACACTGGAAAGGAGATCCTTGGAAGTTGAGCATTTAAATGGTATAGTCATTGAACTTGTGTGGACACCATTGTTTACGTTTTTTTCTGTGTATATTTGAACCATTGCTTTGAATTGCACTTTGCATTGGCACTGAGGTTATTTCTATTGCTCCCCCAGATGACTTGAGGCAACTCAATGATAAGCTGGTGGAGGTCAGCACCTCGAAGATGGCCCTGCAGATGAAGCTAGATGAGCTTGAAGCAGCTGAAGTCAACATTAAAGTGAGTTACATTGTTATTTTTACCTCCAACTTTGTCAGCAGAGAAAGTAACTGTGTACCCTCCACTGTATTTGTTGCCTGTAATTAACTGAGCGATGTTGTGGGGGTTTTGCCATAACAGTACAAGGAGAAACGCATGGAACAAGAGAAGGAGCTTCTAAATGGCCAGACATCTTGGCTGAACGAGGAGCTGAAGGCCAAGAGCGAGGAGCTGCTGTCCCTCTCTCGACAGAAGGGTAACGAGATCCTGGAGTTGAAATGCACCGTGGAGAATAAAGAAGATGAGGCAAGTATCTTTTCTTTATTTTACATTGAATTGTTTTCTTGGCATTTTTTTCTTGTCCGCTTCATGTAAGGATCTTATCTAGTTTTAAGCGATTACCAACATTTCATTGTTATCTTATAAAAGTTCTTCTTTTATTCCTAAATTCCAGTTGAACCGTTTCCAAGACCAAGTGGCCAGTCTGAAGACTTCAAATGACAACCTTCAGAAGCAGACTGAGGACATGATCAG
The DNA here is from genome assembly GCF_905171665.1 of Trachurus trachurus. Lineage (NCBI taxonomy): Eukaryota > Metazoa > Chordata > Actinopteri > Carangiformes > Carangidae > Trachurus > Trachurus trachurus. The sequence goes on along the minus strand of NC_139898.1, from coordinate 24,324,540 downwards.
TAAACTCAAAGACGTATGTGTTGTATATCTAATAGCCTATGTTAACTTTTAATCCAGGCTTATTTTACAGCATTTTTGAATTTATCCGTATTGCCGCAGTTTAATAGTTGTGTGAGTGTGTAAGTGGTTAACTGGATCTTTACTCACCTGTAGGCCAAGGAACAACAAGCCACTGTGGAAGAAAAGTTCAGAAATGAGTTGAATGCCCACATCAAACTCTCCAATTTATATAAGGTATGTTCATACGTGAAAGCAACCTGCATGGTTGGATGTCCAGAACATTTACTGTGATGTGTGTTTTTGATATTTATATGAATAAAATCAGTGCTCTGCAATGCAAGTGCAAAATCTGTGGTTTTCTATCAAGCATTATATTTACAAAACCTGTTGCTGTTGTCGTGATGGCAGGGAGCAGCAGCAGATTCTGAGGCCAAAAGTGAAGAGTTGAGTCGGGCTGTGGAGGAGCTACATAAACTGCTGAAGGATGCAGGAGAAGGTGTGTGGCCGCCACAGCACAACCATAACTACCACATCTAACTCCTAATTTAGTTTCCAGTCGCTGATATTCCTCAACATTGATTGATTTGTTTCCCACCACAGCCAACAAGGGCCTTGAGGAGAAGTTACAGGAGATGAACGGTGCCACAGACAAGAATGTAGCTGAGCTGAAGGAGAGGATCACGGCTCTGGAGAAAGAGCTGGACAACGCCAACGAGTTACTGTCAAGTTCAAAACTTAGAGGTCAGCTGGTTTTAGTCTTGTAATGTGGAAATTGTAGACAAATAGTGTAAAAACAAAGTGCACCCGGACCGTTATAAAGATAAATGTCTAATGCTGTCTCCTCCTTTTTCTGTCCAGGTCCTGTTGGGGCACCATCTGTTCTGACTGAGGAGCAAATGACAACAATGTCTCCAACAGCAGCAGCTGTGTCTAAGATCAAACCTGGTATGAAGCTGACTGAGGTATGTGCAGCTGAATTTCAAGTGTAGTCTTAATTTTAAACCTTAATGAGCTGGTGAAAGGGATTGGAGGGGGAATGCCTTTTTATCATAAGTGATAATGATGTGATGATATACCTCGTTGCTGAACAGATATATTTACTTTTGTGCATTACACAGTTGTTGTATTTGCTCAATAAACAGAATTGAAAATTGAGACTTTATCATATATTTTCAGTTGTATACTGCCTATGTGGAGAGCCAGGAGCAGCTGCAGTTGGAGCGCTTGGAGAACAAGCGAGTCAACAAGTACCTGGATGACATCGTGCAGGAAGTGGAAGCAAAGGCCCCCATCCTCAAACGACAAAGGGATGAGCATGAGCGCATGCAGAAGTCAGTGGCTAGTCTTTCTGCCAAGCTGGAGCAGGCTGTGAAGGTAGGTTCATAGTGCATGGATAATAAAATTCTGTATTACATCAAATCCTCTGTTTTTGAGTTGGTCATTTATTTGTGCATGTTTATGCTTGTTTACTTTAGGAGGTGCATCGTCTGCAGAAGGAGACTGATGAGGCCAACAAGCGCTCCTCCGTCATGGAAAGGGACAACCAGAGGTGTGAACTGCAACTGGCCGACATGGCTCAACAGGTGGGCTCACTTTCTCCTTCTTCTCGCTTCTCTTCATAAATTCAACATGTGCATTCATTTTCAACACTTTTTCCTCCCTCCCAGGTGCGTGTGCTGCTAATCGAGCTGGAAGAGGCTCGTGGAAACCATGTGCTTCATGAGGAGGACGTGAGCTCAGCCGACGTCAGCAGCACGTCGGAGGTGATCAGCCAACATTTGGTGACCTTCCGCAGCGTGGAAGAGCTGCAGAAGCAGAACCAGCGTCTTCTGGTGGCGCTCAGGGAGCTCAGCGACGCCCAGGAGAAAGAGGAGATTGAGACCACAGGCAACAAGTACGTTTAAGATTTGTTTTCTTTTTTTAAATAAAGTAAATAAACCCACATATTCCCTGTAAATAAAATACAAATTGTACATGGTTTTCATTTTGTAGTTGGCTATTTAAAGAGTTTAAGATGCAGCATCTGACACACACTGTCAGATGCTGCATGTAAACCCTGATGTTTCCTTGTGTGTGTGTGTGATTTGAGGATCTGTCAGCTGTCTAATCAAGTTGAACTATTACAGACACGGTGAGCTGGAGCAGAGTTTGGAGAAAGCTCAGGTCGAGCTCGAGTCCCTGAGGGAGCAGCGCAGCCAACAGATAAAAATGACGGAGTCTATCGTCAGGCAGCGGGACATGTACCGTGTGCTGCTGGCTCAGGCAACAGGAGTGAGCTTCCCTCAGCAAGGTAACGCAGATAAAACAAAAACCAAGTGACGACTAATCAAACGCAGGACTGAACATCTGACACATGCACATTGAACTTCTCGGCTCATGGCACCAAACAATGTATATTCCTCTTGATTTTCCCCCCAAGGTACACCACCTGAGGAGTTCTCCTTGACAACCACCCCTCGCCGCTCACCTGCAGCCACTCCCACCACAGGAACACCCACCGCTCTTGTCTCCATGGCAACTGAGTCTACAGAAGCACTGGAGGCTAAGGCAGCTTTGCGGCAGGTGAGGGCCACATTTGCCAGACAGTGTTGCTGTTTTAAAGGGATAGTTCAACATTTGGGCAAATTGGCCCATTGCCATAATCCCTATAGTTTTAGCAGTAGGTTCGTTACCTTTAATTGTCGGTGCAAGCTGTTTTTAGAACGGCAGAGCAGAGCCACCAGCTGCTCAGAGCTACACTACGGAGGCTCATGGGATTTCTTGGTTTCCCTCATCAAACTCATCAAATGAGATAATAACTGAACGTAATGAGACAAAGCTGTTTTAGAAGTAAATTCATGCAAAACAGCTGATGCACGTTCCTGTCGAGGGCAGTTTTTAGGCAAGCAGTCTCTGCATTTGCCATCTCATAGCATGGTGAATGTGCAGGTCACAACTTGTCCACGAGAGCGTTTTGGAGTTGTTGGATTGTGTGTTTGATGAGGGAAAAAACAAACCTACTGCTGTGACTATAAGGATTATGGCAATGGTCCAACTTGCCAAAATGTTGAACTATCCCTTTAACTATCAAAAGATAAAAATCTTCAAGTGTATTGATCTTAGCCACACATAGATTCTTTTATACCACACTTATGTATGTCAAGCTTTGCTCAACGGGTGTTCAATGAAAGACGTCATGGGATTTATTTCCATATCTGATTTTGATTGATGTTAGTTTACCGTAAAGTTCTCCCCTGACCTGAGTCATCCAGATTAATGCTCGTCACTGAACATCAGCAGATCTATCTGTGGATTAGTCTTAATGAACAACCACCCACTGCATTCCTTAGCTGGGCTTGTTTGTTTCCCATGTCCTTGCCACTAGATGGCAATGTGTCTATATTTACTTAAATTATGTGACCCTTGGAAGGATCTTAAATGAGTTAATAAATGAATTAAAGTGAGGTCAGATTGAGTGTGAACTTTTTAGTATAAACAATTTTCCCTATAAAACAGATGTATCTGCTTCTTCAGTTCAATATGCACTGTATTCAGCAGTAAAGTGGATGGAAATATAGTTACTGATCCAGGTTTTGTTTTCTCTGATGAAGATGGTGTTTCTCAAACAGCAGCAGCTCATGGTAATAATATCTGGTTGCTTCTGCAGTTGCAGGAGGTGTTCACCACCTATAAGAAGGAGCGTGTGGAGAGTGACAAGGCACTGATGGAGCAGAGTGATAAACTCCAGGAGCAACTCTCTGACCTTCGCTCCCAGAACGCCAAAATATCCACTCAGCTGGAGTTTGCTTCCAAGAGGTAAGATTGAAACTACTGCATTAAAAAAACACTTCTAATGCAACTCTGTTGGTGATAACTTAAGCTGCTAAAACTGACTTCTTCCATCTCAACCATGTCAACCAGGTATGAGATGCTGCAGGACAACGTTGAGGGATACAGGAAGGAGATTGCCTCCCTAAGAGAGAAAGAACAGAAGATGGCTGCTGCCACACAGAAGCACGAGCAGACCATCCACACTTTGAATGAGGATCTGAGAGCCGCCAAAGAGAAACTCACTATGGCTGAGGTGTGTATCCTCTTCGCCCCTTGTTCATGGTTCTGTTTGTGTCTGTTGAGCTTTTTTCTCTTAGCCTTTTGTCAACACTGCGGGGAATTGCAGCAGTGGATTTAGGATTGCTTTAAGAATCACAGAGCTAAAAGGGTTCCCCGACTGCGTAAAAATGTCCTACAGAAACCAAAAAAGGACGGCGGTATGGCACTACCCAACTTCTTATACTAGTATTGGGCTGCAAACATGCAACCAATCCTGCACTGGATGGAAGCAGATGATGATTCCCCTGCTTGGTGTCTGATGGAGTCGTCATCTTGCCCTCCAGCCTCTCTCTCTCTGCAATTATTGCTTCCTTCCCTGTTTCTGGTAGTTCTCAAATCCGGCAACAATATACTTGTAAACTCTACTCTGCGTATATGGAGACAAGTGTTGTAAAAAAAATATTGGAGCTCAGATACCACCGCTATGCATGCCAATTTGTAAAACCCCTATATTTCCCCCTTCAATGCAAGACAAAGCCTTTGACTTGTGGTTTCAGAATGACATACGTACAGTGAGGAACTTGTTTGTTGAAGGAGTCTTTGCTTAATTTCAGCAATTGGCTGAGAGATTTCATCTTTCAAATTCTCATCTGTTTAGATACCTTTAAGTAAGAGACTTTTACAGAAAGAGGTATCAAGATTTTCCACACACTCTAGGCGTCTAATTTTGAGACACTGGAAATCACAACACCCACCATCACATTCATTGTGGATTAGAGATATATTAATGTCTTCAAAACTCGAGAAGATTCAATACTTAAAGGGAGGTTCTGTGTCTAAATTTAATGAAATCTGGCAGCCATTTCTTTTGCATGTAGAGGGCCTTGTCTTACAACCTCCAGACACTGTGTGAGTTTACTGTACATCTACTTTGTTGCCTATGACTGTGAACTTCGTCATGTAACTGCTCTGGTACATGTGCTTTGATGTACTGTATATACTGTATGTGAGACCCCCCCTGAACCCCTAACCCTCCTTTTATTTATCTATTTATTTATTTTCATTATTATTATTTCTTATTTTCTTTCTTGTTTGTCTGTATGTGCTGTTGTCATTCTTGTTAACGGATAAATGGTTCCCTCATTGTCCGATCTTGTATCTTCTATTAATGTATTTGTCAAAAAAAAAAACTTCAATAAACATACCATGAACAAAGCCATCTGGACGTATCTCCTCCTCTCTCTCAGGGCCGTGCTGAGGGTCTGCGTAAGGAGAGAGACATGCTGAAGCTGGTGGAGTCCAGGTTGACTCAGGAGAAAGAAACAACCCAGAGCCAACAACAGAGCCAGAACCTGCTGCTGTCCAACCTGCAGACTATTCAGGTAATTGGAGAGTGGATACGATGCAATAACATTATCACATTCTTATCCTAAAATTATAACTTTTCCAAGTCTCATTCACCAAAAACTCTCTGAACTGTATGAAGTCGTTATAAATTGTGAACAGCACACAACAGCGCCTGTACAAGAGTAAAAGTAATTTCACATTGCAAGCTTCGGCAAACAAAAACATAATTATTATAATTTGTGAATGCCACAAATGCCCTTTAATTATCTGTGCCACAACACAAAGATGTTAACCGGTTGTTTGTTGTTTCAGGCCACTCTGGAGCGGTCGGAGAAAGACACAGGTCAGCGTCTCAACAGCCAGTTGGAGAAGCAGGAACGGGAGATCTCCCAGCTGCAGAAGAGGCTGGAGAACGAGGTGGAGCAGCGCCACCTGCTCAACAGAAACCAAGAGGTAAGCACAGATTTAAGTGGTTTCCCACCACAAAAACACATCAGGCAATAAAGCCAAGAAATTGGATTTTTCAAACATATCCACTGTGGACTGTTTTCAGAAAGCTTGAAGCTAAAAATTATAATGGAGATCAAGAGGATTGAATGGTTTGCTCAGAGTATTTTCAGAGTGTGACCAATTTCTCATTCTCCAGATCCAGCTTATGGAGGCAAAGAGGCAACTGGAGACTCAGGTGGCGTTGCACCAGAAGACCAAGGAGCTACTGAACACCGCAGAGATAGAGCTCAACACCCACAGGCTGCAGCAAGGCAGCAACGAAGCGCGTCACACGCTGGGTTCTCCCTCCATGTCCAGCATCAGAGGTTGGCACAAACACACACATGTAGTGCTAAACACAACAACACAGTATGTGCATGAATCCATACATGAAAAGAACAAAATACACAATATATTTGCTGGTTTTAAGTCAAATTTTATCACCTTAAAACTAGGCAGTGCAATTTACAGAGCAACATCTTTGGGAGTCAGATTCTTTTTGGCCTTTTGTTGAGTCATTATCTAATTATATTTCACCTAAATGAACATTTACATGTTTGTTTGCACGCAAGGGAAGACAATTAGATGCAAGTAAATGCTCAGATTTTACAGGGTTTGTCTTTTTATCCTGGTCCTATGACCCAGATTTACACTTGACCCACTTGTTTTTAAATATACTAGCATGCTATGTTCTCATTATGTTGTAACAGTTTATTTTAGACAGGATTCAGTAAAAATGCTCAGACGTGTCTAAGTCACATTCTTTCTGTGGGTTTTAAGCACAGACCGTTAACTATATAATGGCATTTCCATTAGTCTACAATCCATCCTTCCCTCTTACTGCACATACTAATTGCACTGTTGTCAAATTTGCATCGCTCACTTCTGCCGCCAATTGTTTCTTATTTCAGGTCTGCAGGGTTCGGATCAAGACAGAGAGGACCTGCAGGGCCGCCTGAGGCTGGCTGAAACCCAGGCTGAGGAGCTGGCAGAGAACCTCAGGGCAGCCACCTCCACCATGGAGCAGTACAGAGCCATGGCTCAGAGCCTGGAGGAATCCCTGGACAAAGAGAAACAGGTGCAAAACAAACACAAAGAGCCTGTCATTGTCCCATGTCTTAAAAATCAATTGGCTTTATGCACAGCTCCACTACTTCCTGAACTTAAACAAGCTCCTTTATTTCCTGTCTCACAAACTGATTAATCCAGGTGTGTCTGACTCAGACACACCTGGATTAATCAGTTTGTCCAATAGTTCAGAAAGTAGTGAAGCTGTGCATCGAGCCCATTGACCCCAACTACAAAAAGGTTGAAGATTACTATTTATATGAGCATAGTGGGAAGCTGATAAATGCTAAAATTATACCCCTGCTTAATATATTTCCTCCTGTCTAATGATCAGGTAACAGAGCAGGCACGCTCATCCATCGAAGCCCACATGAAGGAGGCTGAGGAGCAGCAACGCAGGCTGGAGGAGAAGCTTCTGGAGGCCGAGAAAGAAAAACAAACCTTGGAGGAGCGGAAGAAGATTGCTCTCGTCACTTTGGAGGACCAGGTATATTAGAACCTGACAATATTAAAATCTGAATTTGTTGATGATTCTTTGATATTAATCATTATTTGTGTGTGTTTCTGCTAGTTGAACAATCTAAGGAGAAGTTTAAGCAATGCCCAGGCAGACCACCAGGCGGCGTTGCAGCAAGTGGCCGTGGCTGAAACTCAACAGCAGCAGGCTCTACAAGACAGTCAGGAGCAGGTAAGCAAGCACCTATTACAGATATGTAATTGTCAGAGTATAATTATCAAATGTTCAACGTTCCTGTTCTCAAATATCTTTAGGAAAATGCACATGTTACTTAAAAGCCATACCTGCTCATGTCCATGTCTTACTTAATGTATTTTACAGCATAGTGTTTAAAAGGTAATGGGCCATTTTACTGGTCATAGTTGGTTAAACACTCATTATGGCTTTCCCTTCGCTGGAACCACTCTGTTTTCTTTTTAACACATGTCTGAGAGGTATAGAAATGGCTGTTAAATCACTCAATTAGATGTCATGACAGACAATAAAAAACAACATGCAGTGTTGGACAGAAAAAACAGTCTGCACCTTATTGGATTTTGTATTTTAAGAAAAAGCAGCATGACGGACAGCGAAAACTGTAGTTGCTTAGTATTTTTAGATTTTAACGTACTGATCTAAATGAATCACTGACCAAAGCTATGGCAAGTTTAATATGTTTAATGTATTCTTTTCACGTGTGCAAGGCTAAGCTGGCAGCAGAAGCGCAGGATAAGTATGAGCGGGAGATGATGTTGCATGCAGCAGACGTGGAGGCCCTGCAGGCTGCTAAGGCTCAGGCCCTGCAGGCTGTGGAGCTCAGACACCAGCTGGAGGAGAAAGTCCAGAGGGTCAGCACCGAGCTGCTGGAGGCCCGGGTCTCCTGGGAGGAGCAGGAAAAGATCCTTAAGGTTGGTATAAATTACCTCGACTACATTAGGTATTAGGTATATTAACAATCCATTACATCTTAAGCACAGTTGTGGTTTTGGATAGAAACTCTTCATTCTTCATTTATTTCCTCCTCTTGCAGGAGGAGATGTCAAAGATGGAGACTCGCCATGAGGAGTTGCAGAGACAGAACACCCTCCTGCATGAGCAGATCCAGACGATCAGCAGCAAGATGGCTGACAACTTGCAGCGTGCTGCCAGTGATAGTACCATGAGTGTCCCTCTGATTGAAGAGGGCAAATCTCAAGACCAAGTCCTTGAGATTCTCAGGTAACACATCTTAAATCATTGATGATGGACACAAGTCTTTATCAGTGAATTCAGATTAATATCCAACAAACAAGCATTACATTTTAGAAGGTGGTTGAACCTGTGGTCACTGTCCTCCCAAATTATCTTCTAGTGTAGACATCATGTTTTGTTTTGTTTTTACCTCACACAGATTTGTGCGTCGGGAGAAGGAGATCGCAGAGTCTCGTTTTGAGGTTGCCCAAGGTGAGAGTTTGCGTTATCGTCTGAGGGCGGAGCACCTGGAGCGAGAGCTGAAGGAGGTGCAGGACAGCCTGAGTGCAGCAAGAGAGAGGATGCAGGTGTGTTCTTACACATTTTATACCTTTTTGATACTGTATTATTCACCAATAATGTTGTCTACCACAACAACTTGTCTACAACAAGGTCCAGTTGCTGCTTTGCAGATGTATGAACACAGACTGTCTGATTGGCTTCTTTAGTGGACTTCCCTTCACTACAAACTTACTCTGCTGATTTTCTCCTTTTATCAGGATCAGGGATTTATTTTATCAGCAAGTTGATTTTATCTTCATAAATTATTTTATGTATCTGTGTAGAGAAATTGTTCTTTTGCTCACTTTTTTTTCCCTCTAAAATGACACCAATGAACAAAAAAGTCTAAATGCTGCTAATGTGACTCAGGTGACGGCTAAGACCCTGACTCAGCACGATGAGCTGATGAAGAAGACGGAGACGATGAGTATCCTGATGGAGACCAACAAGATGCTGAGAGAGGAGAGGGACAAGATGGAGCAGGAGCTGCAGCAAACCCAAGCTAAGGTATCTGTTCCCTTTTTATTTATTTTTTTGTAGAGAAATTTTGTGGTTGTGTTTAATTTTTTGTGAACTTATGTTGCATGCTGTTTTGCAGCTAGAAGACAAACTTTTGGATTCATGTGGTTTCAACTCATCCTCTTGTATGTTTCAGGTGCAAAAGCTGGAGTCAGACATTATGCCACTGCAGCAGGCTAATTCTGAGCTGAGTGAGAAGAGTGGCATGTTGCAGGCGGAGAAGAAGATCCTGGAAGAGGAGATAAAGCGCTGGAAGGCTCGGACACAGGTCAGTGAAAAACCTAAACTGCTGTCTTTATGAAAGATGTGTGTGTATATATATATATATATATATACCTGTCATCCTCCTTAAGTTGATTGTTTTCTTTAAGAGAAGTTATAAGACACCATTAACCTTTCTTCATTTTCTTTTAGCATTTGGTGAGTCAACAGAAAGATTCAGATCCAGAGGAGTACAAGCGTCTTCACTCTGAGAAGGAGGCACATCTCAAACGCATCCAGCAGCTCTCTGAGGAAACGAACAGGCTGAAAGCAGAAGTGACCAGGTGGGGGATAATTAAAAAAAAAGCATAACCTAAAGCAGAACTATGTAAGTCGGCCAGAAATAGCTCGCTCCTTCGTTGGTTCCTCTCTTTTTTCCCTCTCCGGCGCTCCCCCACAGTTCTGGGAGGCACATGTCACTGTCGTAAAAAAAAAAAAATTCGCTGCCACCACCCTGCTCCACCCCCTACACGTGCTTGTGTTTACAAGGAAGCTGCTGAAGGTAGAGAGCGGTGTTTGCTAAGCCCTGCTAACGTTGGGCTAGTGCTAACACGGAGCTAATGCTAACACGGAGCTAATGCTAACACGGAGCTAACGCTAACACGGCGCTAATGCTAACACGGAGCTAACGCTAACACGGAGCTAATGCTAACACGGAGCTAACGCTAACACAGACACAAAGACACAGACATACACACACATGAATAAATGTTCCAAAACGCGAAAGCGTGTGTGTGACACACACACACCATGGATCTTTTATAAGATAATGTAATACATCATGACTCATGATGTATTACATTATAAAAGATCCATGGTGTGTGTGTGTCCGTGTTAGCATTAGCTCCGTGTTAGCCACAAGCCGAACTTCATCAGTACAAACATTTCATGTTTCCATGGTTTCCTCTAGGGCTGGGACGATATGCTTTTCTCCCGATTCGATTCTTCTACGATTTTTTGGATGGCGATTCAATTTAAATTGCGATTCTACGATATTGCCGATTCTCTCTATTTTTAATCGCATTTTTAACATTTATCTGCACACAAATACAGTAGGAGCCTATAAATTAACATACTCCATTATAAAGTGAACTTAAACCCTTTTCAAAACCTGTACTCTCTGTATGTAAAAAAAAAAGGCTAACAAATGCACATTGCACAATATTAAAAAAGGAAAGAAAAAAAGAAAAAGAAAAATAATTTTTTTATGTGAATCGATTTTTTCTCCCACCACTAGTTTCCTCCGACTTTCCGAACTCAAACCAATCACGATTCATGACATGCATGACGTCATCTGCGTTCTTATCTCGTACTGCCATAAGGAGTTTCTCGCGATAGTTCTATCCATTGACGAGATTTGTGACACCGAGACGGAGGACTGATCTTGCAAGTGCGGTTTTCAGCCAGTGGGGGGGGTTGGCGCATTAGCCCAGACCCCATTCACCTCATAATAGGTCACTCTACCATCACAGTGTCTCCGAGCCACAATAATTACAGCCGAAATCCTGCATAGTTCTGCTTTAATTGAAATGTTGTTGACCAGTTTATTCGTTTACTTCATTAATCCCTTCATGTCTCTGTAGGACCAATAACCTAGCAACATCCCTGCAAGGCCAGATACAAAACTTGCGTGACAGTATGAACAAGATAACCGAGGAGAGAAATTCACTAAAGAAGGAATTGGAAACCAAGAACCAGGACATCCAGGAGAAGGTGCGAACTATCACCCAGGTCAAGAAGATTGGACGCCGCTACAAGACTCAGTATGATGAACTCAAGGTGGAACATGACAAGGTGAGAGCCCGGACGCTGTTTTTAATCCAACAGTTTACCGTCACCATCTTTGCTGTGCTGGCGCAGGCATAACTCACCTTTGTTCTATGTTTTTCCTTCAGATGGTAGCTGAAGCAGCAGCAGGTCCTTCCCAGGAGGAGGAGGCTCGTCGGGCTTCGGTTCAGGAGCTGCAGAGCCTCAGAGATTCTCTGAGCCAGGCCGAAGCCAAGTCCAAAGAGCTGGAAGGACAACTGGAGAACATAAACAAGGTTGAACATCACACACACGCACCTAGGTTACATAGTCTAGTCTGTTGTTAAAGGGAACCTATTATGCTTTTCAGGCTTTTCAGACTCATAAATATGTTTAAAATGTTGGATACTTGCTTTAGAGGATGTGGAAGTGCCATATCATGAGGTAGGTGTGTGTTAATGTAATCCCCAGGGGAAGTTTCAGGAGCTCTGAGCCACTGCAAACGCTCAAGTTCGAAAAGTTTTTTCTAGAGTTTGTTTTTATAACGTCACAACTTCAGCATAACTCCTCTATATGGCAACTTGCCTGGCTCTGGCCTCAGTGCCCAGTGGTAACACAAGAGGAGGCGTGTCACAACGCAGCAGCCTCTCGATACGTTGACCAATCTCAGCAGAGTTGGTGCGGAAGGTGGAGAAGGGGAGAGAGAGCGCTGAATCAGAGCGTTTCAGAGCAAAGCAGTACACAGTGATGTGTACTGCGATAAGTACACAGTTTTTTATCGATTGAAACTTTCAGTAGTGTCCCACTGGGGTTCAATATCACATTAAAAGCCCATGAAATGAGCATAATAGGTCCCCTTTAAAATATTCTTAAAAGAGACGGTCTCAACTGTATAAACATGCATGCCCTTTTTTTAACATTCAATAATCTGTCTCTTGTATTTGTGCGCTGCCACAGGTGGTCACCGAGCGTGAGACCGAGGGGCGTAGTGCCCAGGAACAGTCCTCCAGGCTGCAGACAGAGCTGACCAGGCTGAGGCAGGAGCTGCAGGATAAGACTTCCCAGGAGGATACGCTGAGGCAGCAGATGACTGACAAGGAGGAAAAGACCAGAAAAGCCATTACTTATGCCAAGCAGAAGATCAGCCAGCTCATGAGTAAGAGTTGTGTCCTATAACCACAGGGACTCTTGTCTTCCACTTGAGTTGTAGTGCTGCTTTTTTTTGTTATTATTTAGACCTATGACCAAACAAATTTATGTCCAGGCACCAAAGAACAGCTGAAGAAGGAAAACGACGAGCTGAAGCAGCAGCGCGAGGAGCTGGAGGTTCGAGTGAGCGCTCTCAAGTCTCAATACGAGGGCCGGCTGAGTCGGCAGGAGAGAGAGCTGAGAGACCTGCGAGGACAACAGGAGCGACAAGATCAGAGGGATGAGCCACCTGAGGCAGGTCCAAGCAAGGTGGGAATCCGCTTTTATAGATCTCACAGCCCAGATACTTGCTTAATAACCTGCCTGTCATGATAATTTGTCCACTGGCAACACCTCAGGTTCATGACGGACAAATTCAATAGATCACATCGGAGGCTTGCAGCACTGTTGTTAAACTGCAGTAATAAAACAACACTCATTATCTTGTTGATCTCCAATCGTGACTCCCATCCTCATTTTCAGACCCAGGAGCAGCAGAGGAGCACAGAGCAGAGACAAATCAGTCTCAAGACGACTCCGGCTGCAGACAGGGGCAGGTATGATACACAACCAGTGAAACTACTAAGGGGTTATTATGTTGGTAGCCAATAAAAAAGTTATTACAAGAAGATGGCTATCAAAAGAGTCCCCGCCGAAAGAGGAGTGGATTGCAACTGTGAAAGAAATACATGACATGGAAAAACTGACTTTTCCCTTGAACCTGTGCATGGACAAATTCACTACATACTGGAGGAAATAAGTGGCCCCTCATCACAACAGGACACAGTTAACATTTACTAATATGATTGATTGTGTTATGTTTTTGTTTGAGTACAGTGTCCCTTAATTTCCTACTCGATGTACTCTCTCAATGCTTATATTATACACCGAAATGAGAAGGCTTTCGCCCCTGTTTTGATATGAAGGAAAGACTGTGGGCAAATAGAACAAAAAGGACTGAAATGTCTCCGAACCCTGGACCTAACCCTACACATGTCATTATGATTCATCTTCCCCCTGTGTATTTTATTGTTTCCATCTGTGCCTTTTTTATTAATGTTCTTTTCTAATGACTTCTTAAAAATAAAGTAAGAAAAAAAAGAAACGGGTTTATTAGAAAGTTAGAGTTCTCTAATGCTCGCTCATACACTTGCTTTGGATTGTTTCTTTTATTCACGTGCTGCTGTTTTCGTCCGTCAGCGCCAGCACCTCTGAGCCTCCAACTGCCAACATTAAGCCCACGCCCGTAGCTCCCACGGCCAGCAAGCAGCCGGTTAACCCAGGAAACAAACCCACTCCCAGAGCAAGCATCAGGCCCATGATCACCCCGGCTACTGTGCCCACGCCAACGCCCACAGCCACGGTCATGCCCACCACACAGGTGGAAACGCAGGAAGGTGAGTCCCATCAGCGCCACTTCGGGGAGGAAGGCGACTTTGATTCGACATTATGCAAATGTCTTTTTCACTAACTCAGTCTCTCTCACAGCCATGCAGTCTACCGAGGGACCGCCGGTGGAGCATGTGACGGTGTACGGCAGCGCCAGCGGTTCGGTGCGCTCTGCCAGTCCCAACGTGCAGACCACTTTAGCCAGCCCCATGTTGACTGTTCAGCAGACCCAGACCCAGACCCAGGCCACGGCCTTCGTTCAGCCGACGCAGCAGCAGAGCGTGACCCACACAGAGCCGGCCAGCCAGGAGCAGCTGCCACCTGTGGTCATTGAGGCAACGCCAAGCTCACAGGTGGAGTGGCCTTCCACTTCCTCCACCTCCTCTGTGTTTGGCACCGGTGAGAAACTGTTGTTTTTAAAGGCTTAAAGGACAATTCCAGTCAAATTCAACCTGAATTTGAATTTGAAGATTTTCTTTTTAATGTCTCCAGTCATGCAGTAGTTCTGTCTGTCCCCACACCGCCACAGCAGTGTATAATGGGAATGGATGGATCTTAGGCTGTTTAGAGAGTCCACTACAGCTTGGTTTACAAACACATCTCCTTTCTTGAAGTATGTTTGAATATCCATCTTATGCTGTCTGTGGAAAAAAAATGCAGTTTTGTGAGATGTAAACAGCCTAAGGTCTACTCCCATTATACACTGCTGTGGCGATGCAGGGACAGACAGAACTACTACATAACTGGAGACATTAAAAACTAAATCTCCAAATTCATTCTTTTAGACCTAAGATATTAGGAAACTTGAATTTGCCTGGAATTGTCCTTTAAAATAGTAATTTTACCATGAGTATGTGGACAGAGAAGTACAACAGCCGTGCATTATCTCCAGTCTCAGCAACACCAGGAACCTCCTCAATGTCCAAGAGGCCTCGAGAGGAGGAGGAAAGCGCCAGCATGGTCACCGACACCGAGACCACCCAGGAAGACCCCGCCAGGGCTCCCATCCCCAAGAAGCTGCGCATCATTCAGAGAGTCGGCCCAGAGGTCAGGAATGGATGACGCATAAATATATAAATCTGTGGAGAATGGGCATTTTTTTAAAATAGTTTGTGATGAAGTGAGTGTGTTTGTGCAGCTCTGATTGTCGTTTTTCTCGTCAGGAGGAGGTGCTGGTCGAGGACAGCGCAGAGGCGGAGGGGGTGGTGCCCTCAGACAGTCAAGATGGTGCCGAAGTGAGCCAGGTCAGCCATAAGAGATGAGATTTTGATTTTCATAGTTCATCTCACAGTTCAATCCATTCACTCTAATTATAATATTTTGATGTGATGAAAGCAAATAAATGAGGCCAAAGTGGTCGACCAGGTTTATTACAACAATAACACTGTTGATATTTCTCAATATTTCACTCTTTCCTATTAACCTTGATGTTTCCAGCTGGAAAGTTTTTGGTTTTTATAAATGTTGCAAGCTTTTTCCATCATCTCCTCCCTATGTTTTGTTCTTAGTGGGAGAAAATCAGGCCCACTGCCGGCAGGATGAGGATTTATTGATGATGATTAAGTAGCAGAACAATATGCAGAATAAACGTTGTTTTTGATGTCTGTTGTTCGTCCTGCAGACGGAGGAGTTTCAAACTCTGGACGAAGGAGAAGACAGTGCAGCTTCCCAGTCCATGTCACTGGACCAAGAGGTGACCTTGACCCAAAGTGACGCTCCTGAGCAGCTGTCACAGGAAGTAATCGTCATAATAACAGACACAGAGAGCGACGAAGACGCAGAAGATGAGGAGGAGGAAGAGGAAGAGCAGGTAGAAAAGCCAAATACGTAAAGTGGCATTAGATCCCAGTCATGCAGTTTTGTTGGTGTTTCCTGGTGCTAATGATTTCTCCGCTGCTCAATGTAGGACTATGAGGAGGAGGAGGAAGATGAAGATGAAGAGGAGGAGGAAGAAGAAGACGAGGATGAGGAGGAGGACGAGGGGGGCATGGGGGAGGAAGGAGAGGAAAGCAACGAGGGGAGCGGCGACGGCAATGAGGCGTACGAAGAGGACGACACGGAGGTTCGATTACCGATTGTGACGCATAACGTACTCACAGTTGCACCTTTGACCTTCGTGTTTTAATACGTCCACTCCCACACACTCTCCCTCACATCCAGTACGACTCGTTAACCCTTCCCACGCTCTCGGCCACAGATCTAAGTCCGTTTTCCAGCTCATGCACTCAGTTTTTCCACACCGTCTCATTTCACTGTCACTTGTATTTTACCCCTGTGTCGTAACTTTCGGTCTGTGTGTGAGCCGTGTGTGTGTGTGAGCTGTGTGTGTGTTGACTTTAGTTGTTTACCTTTTCTCTCTAGTCGTGGCTGCACGTGTTCTTTGGGGATGAGGCAGTGTCTACAAACGTACAGTTTACACGGTCTTGGACTTGAAAATCTGCACTTGTGAAAGTCGTTTGATGTCGGTCGAGTCCGCAAAACCTCCGCTGTCCAGTGTCGTTTTTAAAGTGTGTTTGGCCATTAAATGATAAATTTACTCCTTTTGAAGGCTGCAGTTAAGAGAAAAAGGCACATACCAGCTGCTACAGAGACAAAGGTTTAATACCAAGCAATAGAATATAAATAGTAAGTGTGTCATCTGCCTGCAGTGTTAATATCAGACACTTTAGGCAAATCAAAGGCAATGAGTTTTTGAAACATTTCACCAAATTAATTTTGATTATCTTGTAAAAAGAAATTATAAAAAGTAGAAAAGTGAAGAGAAATCAGTGAAAAACAACTTGGTTGTACTGTGCAGCTTGAAAAAATACTTCATTATTAAATAATGTTGACAAAAAACTCAACTTATTGAATTAGTTCTGTAACGGTTAATCATTATTTAAAGAGTTTTTTTTTCACGACAACTCCTCAAACCTACGCAATCATAGGATACAACCAATAGGAGTGTCTCCTGAATTAAAGCGTCTCCCAGGAGCTGCAGGTTTGGTCAGGATTAGGTTGAAATAAGTGTCATCATGGAGATAATAAACATGGTTAATGTCTTAATTTGATTGTGGTGATGGTTAAAGGAAACTGTGCTGAGTATCGGTGTGAAACGGCGTCCTGACCTCCTCCCTACACAGACATTATGTGACAAATCATCCCCTCATAGTTACTACACCCACTGGTTGAACGCGTCACCTCGACTTACGCATGGTTTATTTTTTTGGCATTTGCTGAAAAAACAGGTGCCGTCTCAGGTTAAAAGTTACTTAGCAAGCAACTTTTTTTAATGGGAGGTGGGTGGTCTCTTTCAAGCAAGAAGCAACAAGTTATTTTCTAGGGGTAATTAAAAAAAATTGTAGTCCGACTAAACCTTGTCAAACATGCTCGGTTTTTGGTACTTCCATGATTCATAATTAAATACATGACATGTATGGTCTTTGCAACCATCTTCTTATCCAGCACCTCTCATGAAAGTTTTAGTTTTATTTGCACAAATGTAGAATCAACAAAATAAGTGAAATAAAAAAACAAATAAAACATGTGCGGGTGAGGTAGAAATCCACTCTGGGCTTATTTTCAAACCTCACCTATAATAAAAAGTAATTACACAAATAACAAAGCAAAACAAACAAACAAAATCAT
Source organism: Trachurus trachurus (assembly GCF_905171665.1). Taxonomy (NCBI): domain Eukaryota; kingdom Metazoa; phylum Chordata; class Actinopteri; order Carangiformes; family Carangidae; genus Trachurus; species Trachurus trachurus. Next base: position 24,306,869 of record NC_139898.1, on the reverse strand, counting down.
TAATATAGCTGCACAGACCAGGATAATTATAGTTAACTATAACGAGGTCTCACAGAGGCTTTCTTCTAATACCGGGAAAAACTAAGACAAAAAAAAAAGTCAATCCCTCAAAAATAAAAACTAATCTAAAATTGCTTAATCACTTGTTGAACTAACTAAAACTAAACTAAAATTAAAAATCAAACAAAAAAACTAATGAAAATGAAAACTAATGAAATTTTAAATTGGTAAAGACAGTAACACCCACATCAAAGCAGGGAGGAGGCTCCATACATGGTCTCTTGTTGAGGGTGATTGAGCGGCTGCTTCCTTTCCCAAGCAGGAGGCGCTTGTGTAGTCGTCCTCTCTGCCAGAGGTGTCGGGTGGTGACCTCTGCATTTGGAAGAAAAACTTTCCCCTCATACATTTACTCATATTTAAGTCGGCATATACGGAAAGATGAGAGTTTTCTAACTGGAATTTTTCAGGAAATCTCTAAAAGGCATCTTTGTAACATATAGGGAGAAAATGAATCATAATCTACGTCTGGTGTTCTGCCTTTAAAATCCTGGCATCTATACTGTGTGGGAACCATCCCATAACCTGCTTACTGTAATTTTACTGAGCTGCTGTTTTTCGTTGTCTTTCTTTCTTTTTTTTTGGCCAGCTCCTCTTCACTTTTCCTCTTTTTCTCACTTTGTTTTAATTTGACCTCATTTAACTTTTTACAATTCTACTCATGGTTTTCCGTGTGTCTTTTAACCGCCCGTTCCTTTAATTATTTCCTTTTGTTCTTCCCTTTCTCAGGGAGCTGATGCAACAGACCCGGGCACGGAGACAGAGGAGAGTTTGGGGGCGTCTGACTCCACCCAGAGGCCCGCAGATTCCCAGACACCAAGCTGTAAGATCCAGGAAACTCTTGTCAAACGCACAAACATACATCCACCTCAAAGTCTCCACATGTGCTCACAAACTGTCCCGCCATCCCATTAGTTATCTGACATTTCAAACGATGACTGAGAAATATGTAATATGTTGTTGTCTGTCTGAAAGGAAGAGCATTACTATTCACCAGAATAAAGGTCCTTTTTATGAAGGCTGCGTTACTCTGAGGATTGAACCAGTCGTAGTTATTTAGCTCATGTTGTAACCCTGTACCACGGGGGATCTTAAGTGTAAAACTCAACTTTTCTGGCAGGTGTGAAGCCTAAGAATGAACAATATATTTGCACATTAGGAAACCAACCAGGTTCTCAAATGTAATTAGATTTTAAAATTAAATTTTAAACTCATTTCAGTCTGTAAATAATTAAATAATCAATCTGGAATGAACAACAAATAATTTCACTTGGAACACAATGTAACTTGGCCAGAAAAATGTTCATTGTAAGGTTGATGACGGCTACAGCTTTTAACACTCACTCTGTATATTGTATACTACATGTTTGACAGCCAAAACAACAGCATACAAACATTGTACACAGCTCTCCTGACAACAGCAAGCTGCAATTCGAATCATACACTTTTATATTTGTCCAGAATTAACAAAACATGCAGCACATTTTGTTCTTTTTAATAAAAAACTTTTTTGTGACATGCGTCCTGATCATTTCAACACCCTTAAAATCATATTCACTGTCTCAGTTTAAACAGATTTCGTATACTTGTACTTAATATTCAATTTATGACTTCATATTTAATTTAGGCTGAGTTAAAGTAGTTTTGCTAACACTTTTTTATAGTTCTGATCCGTTGTATCTATTTTAATGCTGTTTTAGTTGAGAGCAGCGCAATGGAAGCCTTCTCCTCCGAACAACCTATCACAAGCTCTGGTACACGCATGCCCCAGTCGCCACGGAGACCATCACATCAGCTGCCCCCGCGCCTGAACATCCACAACGTACCGACGTCAGACCTAGGACCACCTGCTCAGGTTCAGGTACAAAGGAGGAGTTATCTGTGTTTATTAAAAAAGAACTTAGTATTTATTATAATGATAATTAAAATGAAGGGCATCACTATAACCACATTTTATCATAATAAAATATCACGTCATAGTTTCAAACAAATAATCTATGGAGATACTTTTGTGTCTTTATTATTCAATCAAAAAAAAGTTGTTTTGAACAAAAAAGATATTTTCAATCAAATAATAGCTCAATTCAATCAAAAAAACCTTTTCAATCAAAGGAAAAAAGAGTTTAAAAGCAAGCTCTTTTGGGTCTCAAATATTTTTTTTGCATTCAAAAACTTTTTTGATTGAAGTGAAGTTTGTTTTAATTGAAAATGTCTTTTTTTGTTTAAATAAACTTTTTTTTTGATTGAATGATGAAGACACAAATGTATCCATAATCAGCTTAACAACCATATTGGTATTCAAATATTAATGTCAAGGTGAAAATGATTTGGTCTTTGCTTTTCTTTGTCATACACAACAGTAACAGCTGAATATCTTGGATTTAAAACTGTTGCTCAGACAAAGCGAGTCATTTCCAGACATCACCTCAGTCTATAAGAAATTATATCCAGACAGAATGATTAATAACATAACCTTAAAGTCACAGCCACTGCTAAAATGATTTTTAATTATCTGCTTTCACAGCGTATACCTGTTCGTCGGCAGTCGGTGGGGCGGGTCCCTCAGCTCACTCCCGGGGTGCCGGTCAGCGCTGTGAGTCACTGCTACAGTTACTCTTTCTTTTATAAATGCTGTTTTTTCTGTGAGAGTTTGTATCAAACATGTTTCATTTGTCTGTTTCTCTGCAGCAGCACTTCTTCGATGAGGATGACAGGATGGTTCCCAGCACTCCCACTCTGGTGGTACCACACCGTGATGGTTTCGACCAGGCCATCCAGTAAGTTTTACACCGCAGGAAGTCAGAGTAGATGGGAAACGAAAGCTTAAAACTTACAGACTTATAATATTATAGTGTTGTTTGGCATCTACACGGCTCTATACTAACATTTTTCCCTAGGAGCATATGTGCCCCTAAAGTAAAATATTTGGGAGCACAAAAAGAAATTTGGGAGCAAAAATGTTATCGCTATTTATTTAACCCTTAAATAATGTTTTTACATGTGAGAACAGTTCCAACACATCCTAAACACTTCACCTTTCGCCTGATATTTTATTACTTCTAATGTGACACATATACAAACATGGAAATATTTATAACTTCTTTAATCAACAAACACCAGCAATAATTTGTTCTATATTATAATCAACACAATAGACTGTTTGACACATTAAACACATCAATATCTTTTCCTGTGGGCTGCTTCCCATATATTATGATATTAATATTATATATAATATTGTAATGCTAGAACTGATATGAATTACATCTTTTTAGTAGTAATATTTTTTCAGCATATACTGATTTGTAAAACTTACAGTCTTGTTTACTTCATATGTATTAACTCATTGAGTGCCGCGCTCCTTTCCAAAGTTTTAGTCAAGTGTACCGGCAATTTAGACCATTTTTGACTTTTTATGTAGAGCCACAGTGTATTCTATATTATTGCCACCAACACATACTGTGGCTCAATTGAAAGGTTTAACTTAATGCTTCAAGTGGCCACAAACCGTTTGTTTCTACGTGCCTCCGTTCCTGAGAAAACTCAAGCTAAACATGGCTGGGTTTCACCAAAATCCCTCCTTTTTTTCTAGAAAAGGAGATAGAGCGTCTTTTATGAAAGGTGCTCTGTTTGTGTCTGTCGCTCTTCTCACACTCGCATTTCTGGATCAAAGGGCGCGTATAAGATAAATATATACAACAATGGTTGTTCTATTCACAAAACCACCAGCGGGGGCGGGGGGGGCGCCACTAAACAACAATAACACAGACGCACCGTGCCGTGTCACAGCTTCTCCCCGCGGAGCGTGAGGGTCAGTCGGCCACCGCGGCTCGGGAAGACCGGTCTCGCCGGTGGTCGCGGTCCTTCTGTGGTTCGGGTCGGTGATGCCGGTCTGCTTTGGCCCAGAGACCATCAGATTTTACCGCGGGAGGACTTTGGGGAGGACACGGTGTTGCTCCAGCTGAAGACCGGGCGGGACAGTCGGCTGAGAGCTTCCTGGTTCTGCTCCGAGCAGCTCGAGCAGCTGGAGCAGCAGCGCGGGTGAGAGCAGAGCAGCTGCGCTGCATCTGCATGCAGAACTCCGTTTGCAGAAGCTGAGTTATGATAAAAACTTCCAGATCATGAGCTGTCATGTGACTTTGATCGTCATCTATTTCAGTTCTCCTCGTCGTAGAGTCCCCAAATTTACATATAATGTGTATTAAAGTGTCTATTTTCATAATTTAAAAAAAAAGCAAAAAACGTAAAATTACGTTGTTGGCACTCAACGCATGGGAACGAAAAACGAGAAATTACGTGGTTGGCACTCAATGAGTTAATTAGAAACATTAATAAAACTTTGGATTCTACTTGAGTGTATATTTTGATATTTCTGATAAAAACAGAAAAAGTCTAAATTCCTGTCATCATCTGTCTGATTGTGTGTGTGTGTGTGTTTTTTTTTTTTTGTCAGTTCTCCCCAGGTGGCCGGCGTACCTCGCTTCCGGTTTGGTCTGTCGGACGACATGCCCCAGACCAGCTCTTCCTCACACTCTGACCTGGGACAGCTCGCATCACAAGGAGGTTGTACACATGTTGTACTGAGAACCTGTAAAACAGCCTCAAACACCTCAGCAGCTAAATGTAACCCAGTGATATATACTGTATATTTCTTTAACATATTAATTGTTGTCTTCAGGTCTTGGGATGTATGAAAGCCCCTTGTTCCTCACAACTCATGAAGAGGAGTCGGGTGGACGCAGCGTTCCCACCACACCGCTACAGGTTTCAGCGCCAGGTATCCGTCTCTGTTTGTGTCTGTCACTGTGATATGAAGGGAGCTGTTCTGTTTTTATCAACACACTCGGCACAGTTAAAGAAAAACATTTGCTCGCACTATCAGGTGCTGAAAACCGAAATCGGTGATTGAATGAATCAGTACTATCTTGTTTTTGTGTCCGTCTCCTTCCAGTAACAGTTTTCTCAGAGGTGGCTCAGTCCGACACCACTGATCACGCCTCCCAGTCGGTTCCCATGGTGAGCACGTCCACACCGGGCCTGGTGGTGCCAGGAGCTGCCGGTACAGGAGAGGAGAGAGACGACGTCTTCCTGGAGCCTGACAATGATAGGTGAGTCTCACTCCTCCTCGCTGCAGTTTGCTAAGGGTTTGTTTTTTTTCCAGCTGGTAAAATCAAAACCTCAGACCTGTGACTGCACCATTCAGTGTTAAATGCCATTTGATCAACAAAGACAAAAACGTGAGGCAAACGTGGATTTAGGAGGAAAAAGATGATATTGGATGGGGGGGGGGAGCATCAATATGAAAATAACAGCTTTTTTCCCATCCAAAATCTTCTTTTTCCTCCTAAATCCATGTTTTCATCACGTTATTGTCTTTGTTGATATGGAAACAGTCCCGATAAAAACACACACTGCTCTCTCATATTAATGGAGTTGGGCACACTCAGTGTTGTGTGGTAAGGAACTGTTGGATGTTGCAAAGCATTTGTAGTTATCTCTCTCTCTCTCTCTCAAATTGAATCGTAGGCAACTGGACTTGTATTTGTCTAGGAAGACGTTTCGCCTCTTATCCAAGGGGCTTCATCAGTTCGTACGCATCGGTCTCACTAGTCCGCACTAGTCTGACCAAGACATATTTGTAGTGATATTTTCAGCATTATACAGTATAGATATATAGAGGCCAAAGTCGCGGTTAGAAGAACTGCCCCCATTACTTCGCTGTTTAACTGCAGTTCCTGTAGGTCCGGTCTGCACATATTTTTCTCTGGTCTTTTCCTATGGTTGCACTGGGGGACCTAGAGCTGTAGAGCGTTACTTAGAAAATGACCAGAATTCTCCTTTAAGATATATAAGTATAAAATTGATAAAAGGTGCATCGTAGGATTTTAGTTTCTTGTGTCTGTGCAGGTGATTTAGAGATGGCATGACCACACAATTGACCTATATTGTCTGTTCTGTGTGTTGTTGTTTGTTTGTCTCAGGCCGAGTGCTGAGGTGTCAGTGGATGCAGTCGTGTCTCAGGCGGATGTGGAGGAGCCGGGTCAGCCCTCGGACAAGGCCAACCTCCCCTCCACCAGCCAGGAGCCCTCCTCCAGCTCTGCAGGTACAGCAAAGCTTCATGACTGTGCAGCGTCTTCTCATCAACTTAACTTCTCATGTTTTGTATTTCTAGTGTTCACTTTTTATTTATTTATTTTTATATAGTGCAATACAGGGTGAGGACACATAATCAAATAGTACAGGGGTGCAACATGGGTGAACAACACAAAATAAAGAGAATAAATAAATAAAGAAATAATGAAGGGCTTAGATTTTTTCTTTTGTGCGAGTGATTTATTTCTCGCATGACACATTTTGGGTGAGAGAAGGAGAGAAAACAGTAGTCAGTGTTAACTAAAGAAAAAATGAGAGATAAAGGAAGGAAAGGATGGATGAGAGACTAGAGAAGAAAAAGTAGTAGTAGTGCTGTAACCATGTCTCTTTGACCTCCGGCCGGCCCCCGAGGACCAAGACCAAGTGTCTAGTGTTCACTTCTAATTACTATGTTGTGTTTTTTTTTTTTTTCTAGACACAAGCAGTGCTCCACCTAGACCCTCCAGACCGGGAACGAGCCGGCATCTGCAGCGCTGGCCGGAGAGCCGCGGGGGCCGTTTTAAGAGAGGAGGTAAAAGCCTACACACCTGATTTGGTCTCTATGGAAGTTACACTTATTACTACAATAAGTGAAGGTCAATAATGCCTGCATCTATAGTCCATGGATCATTTTCAGTTTAATAAAACAAAGAAGTGGCCCAAAAAAAAGCACATAACACATGAAAATCTCATCAACATTAATGGCAAAGGCATCATAGATGTATCACAGACATTTTCTCATGATATTGTGAATGAAACCAGGGGAAGTTGAACAAAAATGATGCCCAGAAATGTGTATTGTGAAAAAAACATCCCCAATGAAAATGTAAAATAAGGGTAGACAGGAGAAGGTAACTGAAAGCTGAGATGCCAAGTGAGTGACTGGCTCATGAGCGTGGTTGGCGCTGGGCAGCTCGTCTTGCAATGCCAATTAAATCTGTGTGAAACAGGCAGCGTACTGAAAGTGACCTTGTTTCACACTTAATTTTCACATCAAACTCAGCTGCAGGTGAGTCGTCCTGTTTTATCACACTGATAATATAAAGGGACACGGAGACTTTAATAACACTGCCATCTTTATTTTAACACAGATATAAAGTCATTTTTGATGTTTCTGACTTGTACAAAAAAAGAAAAAGCTATATATAATAATATTTAAAAACATCTTTAGCAAACATATCTCTACATCCCTTATTCAGTAAGTTGTAATGCACATTAAATGCAGTTTAATGGCTCCTGTAAATGTTTATGTGCTGACCAATCGTCATAATGTGTTCACAAAGCAGCATAATGTGTTTTAATTACAAACCATAGTGTTCAATACGTGTTTTGTATGTTTTCTACAGCCACTCCACAGTATATCTACATCAGTGTTGCTGGCTTTGATTAAAAATATCTTCTCTTTATTTATCAACAGGTCAAGCTTTTCCGAGACGATTCGCCAGATGAAGCACTAATGAGAAAACTTGACAACCATGACTGGACGACTCCTTAATCCCCTCAGAACCACATGACATATTTTCCAATCATAGTGTTCAGATTCAGTCCCGATAGTTGTTTCTCTTATTCTGAAGCCTGTTGTGTTTTGTTTGGCTTTTGTTATTTTAATGTACTTGTAAAGTACTTTTTTTGTAATCACAGTCCATGCTGACGCTGTGTGTTTTTATGAAGAGTGTAATAAAGTTAAAAAATGTAAGAGGAACAATGTGAAAGGTGATTTTTTTAATACATATATTAAAACCACTACATAATAGTTAAACTTTCTTTGGGCATTTGAAGACGTCGTTGCTCTGAGGTGACGTGTTGGGTCTGGGAGGAACAATGACGGGACGCGCACGATCCATCCTCACGTTGTAGGATTTAGCTGCAAAACAAGCAGAATGGGAATAAGTTAGGTTCAATAAAGAATTTAATTCATGAATGACATTTAGCATTTTTGTTTTTTTCATGCAAATGCCAGTTTCCATTTTAGTGAAGTGCAGTTTTCAAGACATTAACACGACATGGGCTGTAGTGATTCATCAGCAACCACAGTATAGGTATAATGTGCTCACTCCATTGTAAACTGGAGCTGTAGATGAACGGACACCACCCTCAATCACATTGACATATGCCAAGCCCCACCCCACCCTAACACACACATGGTTGCAGTTAGGCCCTTTCAGACATGATGTGAATAACAAATGTCCTGCAGACAGACAATTGAAGGATAATTTGCTCTTTGGAAAATGGGCAAATAAATGTTATTATTATAAACAGGAGATATGTAACCAGTAAACCACAATGTGCCACATCAGTGTGAAGTTCACAGCTTGAAATCTGAATTTCAGTGAAGAAAATTTAGTGAAACTACACCCTATATGTGTTCAAATGAGTTATGACCCTCGTGCTGGTGCATGTTGACTTACATCTTGAGAAGACGTAGTATTTGTAGCCGTCTGGTTCTGTGTTGTGAGGGACGGACACAGCAGCTGTGACGGTGGAGGGGAAACCTCTCCAGGACGTGCGGATGTTAATGGTTGGACCCAGAGCAGACACTGGAAACAAAACAGAGTGAATTTAGTGTTTAAAGGAAACTTCTCTGATTTCTTTCCCTTTCATTTTAATCTGATTTAAAAGATCAAGTTGTTTTTTTAATATTTTCTGACAACACTTGCTCTCAAACAGCTTTAACCCCATAAATGTCACACGGGTTTGTTTACGAGACCTCTCTGCCTCTCTCAACCTCCGCAAAAAACATGACTCACTTTTTTCAGAGAACTACATGTGTTGTAACTAAGTAAAGTAAACATGTTTATGTGTGTTCAGCAAACACACACACATACACAGTATGGGAGCAAATTAGGAAAGAAAAGGCAGATTATGCAACACAAGGTCGACCCTGGTTTTCACAATGGTATTTTGTTTAAATTTTAAAGTTGTGGTAGCACCTGCTTGTCGAACCATCCGGTGGTGGACAGTGTAAACTGTAACCTTGGGCACGCTTACGACCATACCACCCTGAGGACGCACTACCTCGACCTGGGGTTTCCTGCCACATGTTGGATTGGTGCCAAACTGGTACGAATATTTCTGAACCGAACCGCCTGCAAAACAGCAAAAGAAATGAAAATGTTAAACAAAACAAAACAAAAAAACAGTTTATTGAGTCTTATGAGGTTAGGAAAAAAACACATGACACTATCGATCTTCACCTCTCTTGAAGAAGTAGACTGACTCTGTCCTCCTGTGGTACTGAGGCACGGACAGAGCGGCTGTGATGTGGCCCCGGAGCCCCTGAAAGCCCGTTTCAATCACTTGAGGATACCCAGGGTCCAAAACATCATTGTCAAATCTCCAGTACTTGGGTCCCTGCAAACATCACATTAACACATTAAACCTCAGGCAGACAAAAAGGTGCAGAGCTCAGGGGCGAAGAAGAATTACAGCCCAGAGGGTCTCATCTTTTAAATCCCTCAAATCCTGCGCTATCAGATGCATGAGCCTGATGGAGTGTAGCTACCTTGAAAATGTAGGTTTTTCCCTGGCAGTTGCAGCGAGTAAACACGGTGTCAATGGGGGAGGGGACGCCCCACACTTGTGTGATGCCTTGAGCTGGACCTGGCATCCTATTTCTGTCCAAGAGCCAGAAGTAATGACCTGTAAAACAAAAAAATAATAAATAAAATGATTCTGAAGCTGTATTAGATTCTGTAGTTTTAATAGGAACGAGTAGCTCTAGCTATCAGAATAAATCTATTGTTAAATAGCTGAGTTGTAGTAGTAACTCAGGTACTTTCCACCACTGCTCTCTTGTATTTTAATTAACACGTATAATAACTCTCTTTGCACTAACCTCTGAAAACCGCAACTGTGCCGTTCCTGAGTGTGGTGACTCCGCCGACAGGCCGTCCGCTGCACAGGTTTGTATCGTTACTGTCATCTGGAGAGGAGAGAGAAGAGAGAAAAAAGGCCACAAATTGCATGAGGAAACCATCTGTTTGGGGTAAACAAGCAATAAGACGGAGTTGCTGGGTGTTAAGTGTAGTTAGTTTTTCCAGGAGTTTTCCTACTTTGAGGTTTTTTTTTCCCACTCTTTAAAAAGGATCTGAATTTAAATTCCAGTTTGAAAGGCTGAAAGCCTGAAAAGAGCCACGCCTGTCACTTAATATTGTGGAGCAGCACTTCGAAGGAAGCTTAGTTCACCCAGAGGCAAAGTGAGAAAACAACTGAGCCCATAAACCTACACTAGACTACAAATGTTAAAATGGTAAAAGAAAAATATGTTTAAAAGAAGACAAACTAGAGGCCTCAGTCTTTGCACTGACTCATTTAAACAGATTTGATTGTTTTTTTGTTAAAGATCTGGGTCAGTGATCAGTTTTCTTCAGGTACCTGCTTGAAAGCCTCTTGTATCATCTACAACCGGCTTGGCCTCAGGTTTGGAGAGCGGTTTAGCCGGAGTTGGTTTAGCCGGAGTTGGTTTGGCCGGCGGTGGCTTGTGCTGCTCAGGTTTCTCCTGGGGTTTGGGTTTGCTCTGTTCCTCCTTTGGTTTATCACTGGCTGCTTGTGTCGTGGCTTCCTCCTGTGCTGCAGCTGTGGGTGAGGGGATGTCGGTGGTGAGGGCATCGGGCTCTGCTGCTGCTGCTGTGGTGGCGTCCTCTGGGTTGGTCACATCTGCATCTGGGACAGGTGTTGCATCTGCATCTGGACTGGGTGTCGCATCTGCATCTGGACTGGGTGTCGCATCTGCATCTGGACTGGGTGTCGCATCTGCATCTGGGACAGGTGTCGCATCTGCATCTGGGACGGGTGTCGCATCTGCATCTGGGACGGGTGTCGCATCTGCATCTGGGACAGGTGTTGCATCTGCATCTGGACTGGGTGTCGCATCTGCATCTGGGACGGGTGTCGCATCTGCATCTGGGACGGGTGTTGCATCTGTGTCTTCCTGTGTGAGGACTGAAGCCTCTGGCTCGTCAGAGGAGGCTTCGGGTGTTTCAGTCGCCTGTGCATCAGGAGATACGTCTTCCTGCCCTAGTGCCTCCGGCTCTGCGGTGCTCGCTGTTGGAGGAAGCTCTGTGGGAGCGGCTGATGTCGGGTCAGTGGAGACGGAGTCTTCTGCTGTTGTGGACTCGGGGAGAGTTGTATCTTCATTTGTTGAGGTGGCGGGGTCAGTGACATCTGGAGGCAAACAAACATAATGATCAAATCTTACATTTGTAGTAAGACAGGACATCATGTGCAGATGGGTATAACCTGCATTAATCCATAGAGCAATGTAACAAAAGCAGATTCTTGAATGGATTAACAATGAAAATCCTTTGATTTGGTGTAATGACAAACAAAAGCTAATAAAACTATTGGGGGCATGAAAATCCTTTAGTATAGCACCTCTGCAATAGCATATGCAGAGGTAGAATATACTAGGACATGTAACTCTATATAAATCACATAAAAGGCATATGTGACTTAGACTCTAGTTGATAAACTGATTAAATTAAATTAAATAATATCCATTTATTCATATTTTCCATCCATTTTTATGCCAAGATAATAATTATGAGAGAAAGAAAAGAGAAATTTTAAATAATTAAGAATTAAGATATTTATACTTGATGGGTGGAAGATGGTTTCTGTATTATAGAGGCCACACTGTCATCAAAACACCACGTCAGAGGTAGTGTGCAGGTATTTGGAGAACCTGTTTGCTAAAGAGCATTGAATCTTTTAAAAACGTTCCTCTAAATCTCACGCACTGTACCTGTGCTCTCGGTGGGGGGTTCTCCACTGGACACGTGGGGGGTGGTGAGGCTGTCGTCGGCCTGCGTCGGTTCATTATCTGAGGGAGTCGCCTCCGTCGGAGGAAACTCTGTAACTGTGTCGGTGCTTAACTCCAGAGTGTCCGGCTCCAGGGTGGGATCAGAAGAAACCTGAGGATCCAGGAGGTCGGATGGAGTTGATCCGTACCCGCTGGTGCTGTCAGGGACTGAAGTTGCCCCCAAGTCATCGTTTTCAATAACCTGGTTGTTTATATCTACAATAAGGAGACGAGGGAGGAGAATAATGTTGTCACACTCGTGAAAAACTCACAGGAGAAAGATCTTTTCTTCATTTAATATCCAAACACATTGTTCCTCACCAACACTGGGATCGTCTGTTGGATATGCTGTTAGATCCTCCAGTGGAGTTAAATTCTCATCTGTAGGAAAAATGAGCCATACATAATTTACATAAGTAAATGTTCAGGTTTAATACAAATATCCTTTTAATTACTATCTTCATTGTCCCTTCATTTGTTTCCTCGAGCTTTCACATCACTCAGATAGTGACTGACCAGACGGAAATGTCACAACATCTTCCTCCTGAGAGAGAAGTGACAAGGATGCGAGACTATCTCCACCCACAAAACTATTCCAGGCCAACTCCTGAATTAAAAACCACTAAGAAAATGTTCTGTCAACGTTTCTTGGCTTGGTTTGGTGCTTTCCTCTCTCTTGTGACTGAGCCTGTGCCCGTAACCCTCCTACACACTCATGACAACACTGCTTCCTTGTGTTTCTTCTGGCCGGAGACACCAATTGCTCTTGGCCTGTTCTGGTGAGACTTGGCCCTCAAAGCAAACCACAGCCACAGAGCCGCAGTGTGGTAGTCGAGCGTAAACAGCCTCCTAACTCCTTGCTGTCAAACACTTTGATCAGAAACAGCTCATAATAAGATTCATCAGTTGTTGGCTGCTGACGCTGGAATTAAATTTCGAAAGCATAGTCGTCACCTTCGTCGTATCCCTCGCTGAACGTCTGCTCATCGGCTTCACTCACAGGTGGCTCTGTGGGAAATTCATGAATAAATGTTAAGAGAGCTGAACCTGTAAAAACACATTTTCTTTTCATCCTAAATGGCTGGAAATGTTGTAACAACCAAACCTTTAGCCAAGAGAAATACCTTGGGGTTTGTTATCTTTTACATTATCACATGAACTAGTCTTCTGTGGTGCTGTTGCACTGGCTGCTCCACTCATTTCTGCTGTAGTGATTACCGAGACATAAAAAATATGGTCAAAACCTAAACCAACTCATCGGTGCAGATTACTGCATGCGTAACGTTGCATGCTACTCCACATGCCGGTGGACATGCACAGTCGCCTTGTCACGTAATTCCTGGCTCCATTGCACTTCACCAGTCATGCACATGGACGGATCTCAACTTGGTGTGGTTATAGGTGCATGATGGTGCAACCGGAAAAAAAAAGAAAAAAAGGCGAGGGCTGATTTTAACATGCAGCCATGCTTCCACAAGACCATCACTGTATCATGGGACCACATTTACATGACTAGAAGACAACACCAAAGATGCATGACCACTTATTATGGCGATATGGAGAGTACAACACTGTGAAGGAAGGTTAACATGCAGACAATAATACACACACATACACACAGAAATACACACTCCATCATGCTGAATGTGTTGGGCGAGGCTTACCCTCTGCATCACAGTGGCCTGCATAATCTTCACAACACTGCTTGTACTTAACGCAATCAGCATCGCAGCTACACAGCCGGCCTCTCTTGAAGGCTTCTCCACATCGACCTAAACATGAGGTTTCTGTTGCATACAAACATAACAGATCAACTTAGCAGCCTTGTACAAAAATACTACACTGTGCATGATACTATGAGTAATATTAAGGCATTACATGATATATTGCTCACTTCAGCAATGGGGATTAGTATTAAAAAATAACTGAATCAGCAACACATCGGCATCTGTAGGGTGAGTTACATTTTCTGGCAGCATGACTACATCAGTAGAGAAAAGCCTCACTTGTTGTGCACTGAGATTCAAAGTCTTTGCAGCACTCTCCATAAGACATGCAGGTGTAATCACATTGGCACATGTAACCCCTGTAGTACTCGCCACCGCATCGTCCTTTGCAGCTCACTGTGAATTACACAGAGCACATACAGACACAAAAAAATCAGATGGCAGCATTTGAAAATTGTGCACTTGAGGGAAGACTCTGTAAATAATAGTGATATAATCGCAAATACACTGATTTACAGAAGAGTGAGTGACCCTCTGGTAAATAATTATCAGCAGAGTAAACATGAATGAGTACAAGCACAGGAAACACAGAACACCAGGAAAACCCGTCTTTACAACACACATTTTTATGTTTCTGGCACTGAAACAGTAAAAAAAAAAAAAAGATAATGATGATAACTGAAGTGATTTTCAACAAGTGTTACACAGATTATACTCACACTGAGCAGCACTGAAGGTCACAGCACAAGCCAGCAGAACAACAGCACACAGTGCAGGAGACGACATCCTCATGTTAAACTCTGTAACTGAGGTTGAAAAAGGGAAGAAATCGTAGTGAATTTACATCCAGGGCTGAAATCCACAACGAACAACAAGAGTAGAAGAGTTGAAATAAAGAGCAACCACTCACCTTGTTGAGCTCCTGTCCGTCCCGTCTGCTGCTGAGGGTTTGACGCTGGCTGCTTTTATGTTCTGTGGGAGCACGACTGACTGACTTGGCTTTAATTGGCAGATCCGGTCTAATTAAAAGTGTGATGATCTCAGAGGCTGCAGGGAGGGATCCTCCAGTCCAGACCATGGATCCAGACACCATGAGTCCCCACAAACAGCTGGAAGCACATCAACACACATCTGTGCCAGACAGACAGCTGACCTCACACACTTCTGAGCAAATGGGTGAGCTGGACACCTCGATGTCATCACAGACTTGGGTTTGTCAAATCGATACCATATGGACACGGTCTCATGAGGTAGCTGAAGTCAAGTCATAGTATCTTTAACTACGTGGGTCAGTGGAGAGTTTTACTGTTAAGTCTTTAAAATGAAAAAGGTGCAAAAAAAGCATCCATGTTTGTTTAAAGTCAGGTAGGGGACTGTTTCTACGGTTATCTGCCATTAAAACCATCGTGGCCTCAGTTAGTCCCATTGTTTACCATGATGTATAAGTGATACATACAGATTTTTTTTATGTCTCAGTGGCAATAACACTCTACTGTATATAAACATTCAAGTATAAGCCTTGCATTCAAATTTTTAATATAAGTACTGTACATATTACCACCAAAATGCATTTATGTCATCAAAAGTGTATTACATTAGTGTTATTGGGAGCTATTAAGATGTATTTGAAGCTTCTAATCTTTCTAAAATAATTTAACTCAAAATTGTACTTAATTATAGCCCTTCAGTATTTGCATCCACCACAGCGAGGTAGTTTGTAAATTGTGATGGAGAAACATGGGAAGTAGTCTATAACTGTATGTGAGGTTACAGTCATCCATGGACAAATACTTTGTGTGATGATATATTGTCTATGAGTTTATATACACTTTAGTAACCTGCTCAGGACATTGACCTTTTATGATAACCCTGTTTAACTAAAATCTCTATTTGGCAATTAATGCATAACTGTTAGTGTAGAGTTTGGTTTATTCTGTGTTTATTAAAATATTACAAATATAGCAGTATTACTTTTCCTCTACATTAACATTCTAGTTATCAGAGCAACTATTTAGGCTTAAAGGTTCAATTATATATGACCCTTGAAACCCCTTATCCATACATTACATTTATTTTTTCTTCTCTTGTCTTATTTGATTTTATACACTTTGAGAGTCTGAAATGCAAAAATATAAAACAAAAAAAAACACGAACCAAAGCTTTAAGAGAAAGAAAAAAATAGATAATTTGATAAATTGTTCTTCTAACCATCTCACGACCTCTTTATTTTTCTTGGAGTTCCTGCTGGGAGCATCCTGACCTCCCCTTATCTACAGACTGATGAACTTTGGCTGTGGTTGTCTTTAAGGTCAGAACAGACTTCCTGTACGTTTCTTTCATTACCCAGGAACAATGGGGCTGAACTCTGTCTCTCTGCCAGACCGATTACTGTGCTAATGTATTTTTATAAGTCAGGGCTGGTCTGCACTCTGGGTATTTTGTGGTTGGGAGTGTTGACGGACCATATCATGCTCATGGTATTTCCCCACCCGTGTCATCTGTCCAATTAAAGCAGAAAAGAGCTCATTAGTGCATTTGTGTCAAGGCAATAAAGACAACATGGTTGAGATGACTGGGCTGAACTAAACAGTCAGGTAAACACTAAGAGGAAGAGTCCACTCAACAATTCATCTACTGCAGCACCATGAAAAGAGGAAGTCTCAAGGCCTTGTCAGATTCATTTGAAAAGCACTGACCTGAGAAGTTGACGGGGTCGAGCTGGAGTTAAGAAAGTGAAGTTGCTGCGCCCCCTTGTGGCTGCGAGGCTGTCTGAGTTTCCTCTCTGACCTGCAGGATTTAACATCTAACAGCTCAAGAAAAAAACAGTTTCTGCTCACGAACGCTGCACATTGTCAGTCAAGTCTATGGTCGTGATTAAAGTTTGGCAATTAAAAGTTTTTGCAGTGTGGGAGTTGTCACTTACTGTGGCCTCATTCACCTGTTAAGCTCTCTGGTGTGTGCAGAAGCTGCTCGGTGCTTCAGACAGTTTATGAGGTATAAGCCTGCTGTGATGTAGCCCAGAGGATGAGAGAGATGAGAAGGACACACTGTCACTGCCTAATAACAACAAAGAGCCAGTGGTGCAGCTCCCACCTAAAAGACTGACACGAATTCAATAGTCAATAATGAACCTTTTTTTCTCATTTGCTCTAGTCTGTGGCCTCGGTGTTCAGGTAACATCCCATAATACGTCTCACTTGAGTGTAAAGACCATAAACTATCCTGCATATCGATATCATACAGTGGGGAAAACAAGTATTTGATCCCCGAGTGATTGTAAGTTTGCTCCCCGCAAAGAAATGGACGGTTACGTTTTTACGGCAAGTTTATTTTAACAGAGAGAGACAGAATATTAACAAAGAAATCCAGAAATTATCTTAACCTTCATTTTTGCAAATCCAGTTCTTTAAGACACACGATTCATTGATTGACTGAATATTAATGGGCAATTATTATTGTCAATTGATAGTTTGAGTAGTTATTTTTCTCCTGCTTTTCAGTTGCGAGAATTAATTTGCAGATTTTCTTTATCTTTTATGCAGATCAAACTGAATATCTTTGGATTTAAAACTGTTAATTAGAAAAAACAAGAGCAGTGATAAAATTAGCATTGCAAAACTGTAAAAGGTGTTTTTTTTTTTACCAAATGTTTTAATTTAAGATCTAATTGGTGGATCAGTTGCTAATGGAAATAATTACTAGTAGCAGTCCTGTCACTGGTGTCTCAATTTCCTTTTTAAGAAATAGTCATTACACTTATTATTTTAATGATGTCTAAATGTTTTCGTCAATATTATCACCTGATCAGTGCTGCATTGCAGTTTGTTTTGGGTGGATGTGTTGTTCTTCTATTCTGTATCCATCTATTCATACTACATTACTCACACTTTTTTGCTTTAATCTGGATGCTAAACTAAATATACAGAAACTATTGACAAGATGATTTCCTAATACATCCAGACATGCAGCAGCTCTGTCCCTGATCTCCTCCCCTGCGGTCCAATGAGCCCACAGAGCAGCAGACACTTGGCACAGAGAGGACGGCCAACAAAAGGCAGGAACATCACTGAGGCGAGGCACAACGCACTTATTACCACAGATGGATGTCACACACAGAAGATCTCCTGCAGGGAGGGGACGGGCGGACCGCTGAAGAGGGGGTGAAGTCGGCTCGTTTCTGTGGATTCAAAACTGTGTCGGTGCTTTGTGAGCTGTGGCTTCCATCTTCAGTCTTGGCAGCCGTCATGACGCAGCCTGCTCAAGCAGTCTTAAGCTGATCTGAAGGAGCTCGATGAGAGGCAGAAACATGGAGGCATCCACACGGGAGAAGAGTTGATGCAGAGCATGTGGGTGTACACACTGGGCCTCATTCAGGAGATAAATCTTGTTCTGGTCATCTTCTATGTTGGAGGAAATCCACAAATAGAAGCTCAGTAACTTCCTGGTTGTGTGCAGAGAGTGTCTGCAAAAGTTAACATGCAAGAGTCGAGCTGAAAACAGGAAATAACACTAGAATATGTTGAGTAAAAGCACATCGCTTTGCTTCATTTGTCTTTTCAGTTCAACTTGAAACCAGGCTTAAACAGGCTAAAGAAAACTTGTGTGACTGATCAGACAGCTATGAAATGACCTGACTAGAGAAAGTCCTTCATGTGACATCTGCAAAATCTATCTGGAATAACCAAAGTGCCTGTCACGGTGTGTTTGTTTCCAGCCTACTGATGTGATGAATGAGATCATGATCAGAAAGGACCTTTAGAGGGAGACAAATGAAAGCGTTTCAGAGCTTCTGTCTGAAGCAACCACTCATGCAGGATAAGAATAGGAACGCCAACAGGTGGCAGAGACTGATGATTCCTAATTAAAGTCAACAGCTAATTTCATTTTATTTGCGAGATTTTTCACTGTGGATTAAAAGCTCAAAAGATTATCCTCCATATCATTTGCAGATGGAAGCAAAGCGATGCCGCCAATCAGACTGTTTACAAAAAAGACGGGGTTTGCTTATTACACCACTTTTCTGTCACACGTCACACTCCTGCGGCTCAATCTAAATCTGAAGGTGGAAGTGATGGTGATCTGATCTAACCACCTCAGCTTCTACACAGGAAATGCACAACTAACATTAACCGTGCGCCGAGCTGCTTCGCTGCCTTTGACATTATGTTCTGCTGCACCCTGTATTGATTTCAATATTGCATCACCAAGCATCACATCGAGCATCAACACCACCAGCGGAGGACTCTCACAGCTGATGTCTTTGATGTGTGTGTGTGTGTGTGTGTGTGTGTGTGTGTGTGTGTGTGTGTGTGTGTGTGTGTGTGTGTGTGTGTGTGTGTGTGTGTGTGTGTGTGTGTGTGTGTGTGTGTGTGTGTGTATGTGTATGTGTGTGTACAAAAAACACCTGAAAGGACATATGAAGGTGAGTCATAACAGCTGTGCACGTGGCAGGCTCAACCAAAACACCAGCTGTATGTATGTGTTGCTAGAAAGTAGACACATCTATACAATGCAAATGTAATTGAAACAAGTTATAAAAATGACTTACAACTGACCAGTGTCTTTATCAGCTAGTCTTTGTCCAGCCGCATCAATTTAGTTGTGTTGTAAAACTTTTATGGGTAATCATGTTTTCTTAGTTGTCACACTGGTTTAGTGGTTTCCCTGAAGCTGTATAGGTGTTTGCTGACTATAGGACAAGTCTTCCCCACAGATGAAAAAACAATTCAACAAATAGTTTGTGTTTTGGTCCTGAGTTACACCTGTTGTGACTGTAGTGACAGACGATACAGCCTTCTGCTTGGTTCATAGAAGACAATATGATAGGTGAACTTTACCAAAGATAGAGCTGTTTCTTCTGTGTGTTTCCTCTTATGACCTCTCTTGCCGCTGCCCTTTTAACCTCTAATACAAACCAAACGGTGTCAGTCTCAGATTGCAGAAAGCCCTGGCAGTGATCCTAAAGTTCCAGGGTAAATTCAAGTGCAATTTGTGTATTTAAATCTGAGTAAATCATGCAACCAGAAAACCACATGGGAACTTTTGCATTTGACACATACAGTAGGCTATATAGTTCCTTATCCAACAGGAAGCTGAGTAAATGGGTCAAGAAGAAGAACTTTTCCTTTATGAATAGATGTGAAAAGTATTTGCTGTAATTTACAATGAATTGTGTTCTGTGTCATTATTTGTAAGTATTATGAGGAAGTGTGATGTAATATAAGGCTTGACACATCCAGATGTGTAGCTTTGGATAATGCCACTGACTTTGGACTGGGAGGCAGCTGGGGTTAAAATCCCACTGGCTGGTGTTGAGTGAGAGCAAGAAGAAGAAGAAGCTGTCATTGTTTCCCTGTTTGAAATAAATAAAATATGGTAGGTGTAAGTCTATAAAAGAGTGGTCAGGAGCCAGGAGCCCCCTTTCAGTATTTTTCAGGGGGCCCAGAATAACTAGCAACAGCCCTGACCAGGACAGTGACCTCAAGATGACCTATTTCACCTGTTGGGGTCGTATATCCTCTGAATAAGTTTTCATGCACATTGGAGTTACGCTTTTGATGCTTATCTCAGTTTTGAGCATATCCAGAATTAATGTTTACACAGGACAAACCTAATGATCCTTTACCTCTACCCTGGTCGTTGATCAGCCTACATAACACCAAAACCAACGAACCAGGCACGTTCATAAACCTGTATAAAATGGCCTGTTTACATGCTATAGTAGGCTACTTATCATTTTAGCAGGCATATTTAAGTTTTGTAGGACCAGAGTAAGATCTAGTGGGCGATATGACAGTTGTTTTCTCCAAAATGTACATAATAATGGATAATAACGGCATGTTGAGGGCTAAAGCTGTGAGGAGGATGTTGTATTTATCCATTTTACAGTAAAGTGGTTAAAAATAATAGAAATATGTCTGTTCTTTTGTTTTTTATTTCGCCTCCAAACGCAGAAGTCCGTTACATGTTAGATTTTACTGCCTGTGTTATGTGGGCGTTACCTCTTAGTTAATTAGCCAATCGTATACTTGTATGCTCTCTTAGACCCGCCTTTTTTTTTTATGGTTGCTATGCCTACTACACGTTCCTTTTAGATTGACGGGCGGGGCGGCCAATCAGAGTGGAGCATGGGGGGCGGGACTCTGGAGCGGCACACTGGAAACTGCCTGGTGGAGGATTTCTACTACTATGATCAAACCGCGCAGGGTTGCACGCAACTAGCAGCAGAAAGACCGGGGGATGGAAAATGTACTATAACCGCTGCTGGAGAAGTCTTTACCGGTAAGAAACTCCTTCCTCGTCTCAGTAGCCGCTCCGGTAACACGTGCTCGAAACACTGCGCTAATGGCTAAGCTATAAAAAAAAATATCGAGTTGAGTTGGTCCGAGCTGGGGCTGTGACATTGTTGAATTGAAACTGGCAGCAGTGCATTGCATTTGTTTGACACATGAACGGAGGGAAATAACCACTAACGCTGAAAGAAAAGAAACTTAGGAGAGACAAGAGGATATTGGAGCTTAAAATCATAATATAAACCCACAATATGCACTTTGATAGATATTGTCCAGTGCCACAAACCGAAATATGTTGGTGTATTTTATTTATTTTTAT
Source organism: Trachurus trachurus (assembly GCF_905171665.1). Lineage (NCBI taxonomy): Eukaryota > Metazoa > Chordata > Actinopteri > Carangiformes > Carangidae > Trachurus > Trachurus trachurus. The sequence continues at coordinate 24,285,542 of NC_139898.1, read as the reverse complement.
AGAATTAGCATCATCTTCTGCCCGAGGTGGGTCACGGTTTGACTGGACTGCATTTTTGGTGATGTTACTGTTTTATTATCTGACACTGTGGTGTGGTGTGTCTGATAAAGAGGGAAGATAGGACTGAATTAACACTGGTCAAATGGTCCACCCTTTGCGTCCTGAGACATGTTGTCTCCTCTAGGTTGTGCAAGCTGTCTTTGTCTCACTTGAAAAGTTTACAAGATCAAGTTTATAGTCTTAGTTTTACATGATTCTCGAGGCTGCAATGTAAAACCATTGCATTATTTTGCTTTTTTACAGTTGACAAACATGTATTTTATGGTCAATCTTCAATTCTTGGTGGTTATAATGTTCAGTTTTTGTTGACATACAGAGAGGTGTATGTATTAGTGCTGCACGATTAATCTAATCGCAATCGCAATCGCGATGTCACGCCGTGCGATTACGTAATCGCACGAAAGAGTGCGATTGGCGATTTAAAGTACATAAATGTGCGACCGCGTGAGCCTGTAAACGGGACTTTAACTCCTGTAGTGTGTGGAGCAGAGCCGCTAATGTGTGCAGCATAGCAGACTCCGTCAGTAGTCATGTGACCAGCAGGTCTGATCACGTGACTACCCAGCTGGCAGACAGCGCTCCGTGTGCTGCAGGACCGTCTCCCCGTGATTACAGCAGGTGTGGAGCTTTAGCGTCACGGAGCGAACTGTGTTTTCCTCCGCAACATGTGCAGTGCGTTTAAAAAACGAGGAGGTATATGCCTGTTGGGGCGAACGACCAGAAAGCTTCGGTGTTTGGTTTTCTTTTAACTGTCTTTTTTATTTATTTTTTATGGTAACAGCCACACTCATTTGCCGTCTCCTCTCGTCTCCTCCGTTGTGTGTGTGCGCGCGCGTGCGTGCGTGCGTGTGTGTGTCTGTCTGTCTGTCTGTGTCCTACCTGTGTGCTGTGAGAGGAGGGAGGGGGGAGAAAGGCATTGTAATAAATGATGGCATCGCAGTAGACTATGAAACTGCACAAAAAGTTACCTATTTTTATTTAATACAAAGATACTGTAAGGAAACACTTATTATTTGAGAAATACAATTCCTAAATTATGGTTATTTCCTGTGCTGTGCTTGATAATTAAGCAAATAGACTCCTTACAGCATTAATTTACAATATCGTAATCGCAATCGCAAATCGCAATATTTTCCACCATAATCGCAATCGCACATTTTTATCAAATCGTGCAGCACTAGTATGTATCTGTAGACAAAATAATAGAAACACACACAAGTATGATGCAAAACCAACTGCAGACTCCAGACTGACCATGCAGTTGAAGCAACATCCCTCCTAAAGCAGTTTCAACACAAACTGAACATTATAACCCTCATGAAGACAGGCTTTACTGTTGGACTGCATCAGTTTTTATTTTCATGTACCTGATAAACAAAAAGCATCTGTACCACACATTTACACATATACAAATCCTGACATATCTGTGATCAGCAATGTAAATTAGACTCATGTGACTCTAGAGGTATGAAATAAATGGGAAATGTGCAACAATGACCATAAACTCTTAACTATTTCTGTATTTGCTGCTGCACATAACAGATAATAGACTTATTATGGGCTGTTTGGGCTAGACGGAGAGAGAAATGTTCATGCTTTCAAATATAAAACATCCAGTGTGAGTTCTTGGAGGTATGACAGGTATTTGTTTGCTTCAGTTGGAGACTGGTACCTAACTTGGAGACACCCTGACCCAGCCTTTGTCGACTAACTTCAGAAGAATCAGTTTAAAGACATAAACATTTAATTGAATGGGTTTTAAAATGAAGATTTAAGATGCAAGACAGTATCAACACTGGATCTAACTTGACCAGTTCTGCTGTTTTATTTTATGACTTGATATTCCTCACCTGGTATGTTCACACTGTGTCGAAATGAATGAAATAGTAGATGTACCAGAGCAGTTTAGTGCAGTTTGCATCTTGTTTAGGTTGTTTGGTAGCTTGCAGCTATAGCAGCAGTAGTAATGAACTTGTCACAGTGTCAGTAGTTGTGCTCATACAGACTCATCCTCTCTGCTTTGACTGGATTTGTTATCTATAGGTTATATTACATTAAGATTACATTATAAGTTATATTACATTTGAATCTCCAGCTGTCTGGATCTGTTGAGCGTTCATGTTGCTCATTAGTCTTTTTATTATGTAAGAAACATCACATGGGCAACGTTACAAGGTTAAAACTGTGATTTCCGTCAAAGGGGTTATTAAAGATGCAATCTTTGATCTGAAAGAGAAGCTCTGCTCCTCAAATTAAAGTAAAAGATTGGAGCTGGACTCTGAAACATGGTTCAATATTTATACAGCAATATATAAGATAATTATCAGTGTTATGAAATATAAGCAATGTTTGTAAACATGTCTAGATTTTTGAATGAGATTTTTTTTTTTTTTTTTACAAACACTCAAAATTCAGATTATTCATGTCAATAATACCTCAAACCTTTACTGGCAGGAGTTTCGCATGTGGGTTTTTACCGTTGTGTACTCGTCCGCTACCACAACAACCCAGATTTAAATGAAGCCGGGGACCTTCGCTTCATGCCACCTCCTCTCTCTTCACATTTCCTGTCACCGTCCTGTATCCAATCAGAGATGTTATAATGTGGAGAGACGTGGTAAATAGGTCCAGGTTATCCATTGTTATTAGTCAGCCAAAGAATGATTAGACTCAAACAGCCTCAAAAACAAAAGTAAGCTGGTCATTTGTGGTGAGTTCAGGGTTTTTCAGGGAGGCAGTTTAACCCACTGCATCACACCGAGGAGCTGCAGCTGCTGTCTGGTTGCATCAGGGCAATCACACAGGAATTCCCCTTCGACTGAGACTTGTTTAGTTTTTTTTTTACTGTGACATATGACTTAATTTCCACAACAGCTATAGCATGAGCCACTGTACCTTCATTGTGGGACCACAGCAGCTGTTTGCATTGAGTTGGTTCGACTGCTGCTCAGTCTTTTCATATCACAGAGTTTTGTCTGTTTGCTTCACTGAATAGTTGTGCCAGTCTGTTTTCTTACTGCAGTGCAATATAACAGCAACATCTGGACGGATTGCTGTGATATTTAGATAATTATGGTCCCTAGAAGAGGAGGCCTTAGTGACTTTTGGTGATCCCTTCATGTTTTCCTCTGCGCCACCATCAGCTTCCAAGTTGTGAAGAATTCTTTTGGGCTTTCATGTCTTTGTTATTACAGAAAAAGCCTGAGAGAGGCAGGAAACCTGGGAGGGGGCATATAGCAAAGGGCTATAGTCAAATTTGAACTGTTCCCCTTCCTCCAGATTTTTTCTTCTTATTAAAATGTCTTGAGACAACATTTAGGCGCATTGCTGACTAGCTACCTAGGTGTTATTAGCATGACAAACATTACTGCTGTCTCCAAAGAAAAGTGCTGCAGCTGCAGACCTGCAGCTCTCTTTAAACTACCCATCACTGTTTTTACTTTGTCACATAATGACTAATTGTGATGTTTGCTGCAACAACATGAATTTAAGCCTCTGCTGCTGCTGACGCCAGAGGAAAAAGAGCAACGAATGCTGCCCTGAGTCTAAAAACTGATTATTAAATGTGAACATCTACTGGGGGTTTGGCAACAATCGTCTTGGAGAGATGTTTAATGGAAGAGGTGAAGCTTGGGCAGTTTATTGGCCGAGAGAGCGGGTGAGTGAGCTCTGGACCAGATGCTAGCCTTGTAATTACACCAGAAGTTATGATAAATATTGGATGGTACCATATTGCATCATTCTGGTTGTACCTCAACAACGACCCACATGGTTTTACAGCAGCAGTGCTTCAACTGTGTGTGTGTGTGTGTGTGTGTGTGTGTGTGTGTGTGGTCAGTAAACATTCATTTACCCAGAACGAAGCCAGTGTTGACCTGTACATTTTTTCATCAGATTAATCAATTATCTTATTAACAGTCAGACAATAATCTGCAGCTATGTGGGTGAGAAATCACTGCTTGAAAAATGGACATTTGTAGTTCAAGCTTAATTTGTAGGAATTCCTGCTTTCCTTTGTACTATGCATATTTGGATTTGGCGCCCTTTATTGCCTCATTAGACTCTGAGAAGGGGCTGCAGACATTTTATTGATCAAATAACCAGTCAGTCAGTAGAGGATTATTGTAACTCTACTCTTTTCTACTAAATGGTGACGTTAAGTCAGAATTTACAGGGTAAGGGTGTGATTGCACCTAAATCAATAGAGCAGTTGTCTGTAGCTGTGTAAGAAGAAGAAGGGGGCGAGTGTGGCGTCCCCTCCAGGTGAGATATGCAGCAGGTCGTTACTCACACAGCTACAGAAAGTATTCAAGCCCCCCCCCCCCCCCCCCCCCCCCCGGCCTCCTGGGAATAAAATGCATGCAGTGAAAAGTGTCCAAACCTCTGGCGACACCCTCAACCCTCTTTCTTTTTTTCCTTTTTTCGCTGAATGCCCTGTTTCGTCACAACCTTGCAGCAGCACCCAGCCAATTACTAGACCACAAACACCTCTGTAAAGCCCTCCGCACGTCAGTGGGTTAGGCTGATGGAGAGAGAGAGAGAGAGAGAGGGGGGGGGGAAGGAGAGAAAGAGAGACAGAGAGAGAAGAAGAAGAGAAAAGAAAGAAGCAGGCGAAAAAGAAGAGCTCCCTGTTTTGCATTTAGATTTGAATGAGCTAGGTGTCTGTGCTGAGCCGACGCTTTATCTGACAACAACCTGCTGAACAGTCCCTCGGCTTAAATATTCAAACGCTTGTGTGCACACGCTTGCAGCCATGCATAGTTAATCAGCTGGACTCTTCAACTTCCCTGATGACTCCTCTTTCTCTCCCTTTGACCCACAAGGATCTCCTTACTATTACTTATTGTTATCCTCTTGCCTCCCTCTCTCCCTCTCTCTCTCTCTGTGTTGGCTCTCCTGCAACACATTATATGGCGCCCATGACAAATATTAATTATACATGTGAAGAACTCTCATATGTAGGCTAGAGCGCTGCGAGGCCTTCCCCCGACTTCGCCAAGCAGGGCAGGACCCAGAGGCAGGAAATCTCAGGCAGGAAACAGTAAAGCTAACCGGTTGCATAACGAAAACAAACAAAACTCTTTAGTACTTTCTATGGAGACTTCTGTATTTTACAGCACATTTAGATTTTATTTCTTGCGTTATATAGGCTACAGATTGAGGTGACAACAGATGACGGTGGGATCTGACATCTTGCCTGAAGTTGTGAATGATTCACAGCCAAGGTCTCCTCGTCGTGGCAGATGGGAAGATCCTGGGGCAGGATGGAGGAGCAGGCATAAACCCCCCCACCCCTGGCTCTGGTCCTGGATTTATTTCTAGGTTACTGGTTCATTTTATGCTCTGCCGTACTCATGAGGAGAGAGCGATAAGGAAGAGAGGTGACTGAAGAAAATTGTTTTGTTAATTTGCTTAATGGCAGCATGGATGAAGACTTGGCTCTTTTCATTTTCAGATTATCTTAATGACCTCAGAATTAAAAGGAATCAGTCACGAGGAGTTAAAGTCCTCATCACTTGCTTCTGCGTGTTTGACACGATAAGTCAGATATTTATTTATTTTTATTGGGCTGTTGTTCAGAAAAGGATGTTATTGCCTTAAAGGAATAGTTCACCAAAAAATTAAATTCAGTCATTATTGACTCACCCTCATGCTGATGAATACTCCGGAGTAGTTTTTTATTCCTCAAAGTGCATCTGGAGACCCAGGAGGGTGGTTCGTAGTCCAGCGAAATCCTCATATGAGAGTCAATAGCACACAAGTCCATAAAACTACACAAATACCTTGTAATATTCCTCCATACTGCTCATCCGCTGCAATCCAAGTGTCCTGAAGGGATATAGTCCAGAGTTTACTCGAAACGACATCATTGAGGACATTTTTACAGCCTGTATTGCGTTCTAACATTCACACGCCCCAGGCAAATTCAATACAGGATGTTTAGGCTGTAAAAATGTCCTAAACGACGTTGTTTCGAGTAAACTTTGGACTATATCCCTTCAGGACACTTGGATTGCAGCGAATAAAAAAACTACTCTGGCTGGAGTATTCGTCAGCATGAGGGTGAGACAATAATGACTGAATTTCATTTTTTGGTGAACTATTAGAACTTCTTCACATTTTACAAACTAAATGAATAACTCGTTAAATCAATTTAAAAAAAAATTCGTCAATTTGTTTTCTCAGATGTCTCCTTATCTCCTTGCACGATTGTGAGTATTAGTGTCTTTTTGGATTTGGGCTGTTGTTGGCAGTTTCATGAAACCACCCTGGGTTTTAGGAAGGTTATGTTAAGCAGGAGGATAATCAACAGTTGGATCTGTGATTAGGTGGCAGAATTAATCTGTGGGTTGTTTGTTTCATCTATAAAATGCCACAGTGACGTCTTTGCACGTCTGGTTTGTTTGGTATTTTGCCTGATGTGACAAAGAAAAGCATCAAATCCTCACAATCTGAGAAGCTTTAAGCAGGTAATCTTTGACAGAAATGGATACAATGATTATAAGATCAACGTAATATTTGCAGATTTATTTGCTGCCAATCAATTAAATGAATAATAATCACATCACCACAGCTTTGATTGATAATGAAGGTGTTTTTTCTACAGCAGCAGTGTGGAGGGATGGTGGGCGGGGATTTCGATGCCGGATGTGAATTAACCTTACACTTAGATTGTGTAATGATGTATGTAATTGTTTATTTAAAGGTGTGTTTACAAGCTGCCTTGTCTTTTTCCTAATCACCTGCCAAAGGAGAGAGCTGGAAACAAGTCCTGAGCCTCTCCTCATCCTCACAGCTGCAGTACTACCACAACCACACTGGTCCTGAGCTTGTGTATGCGTGTGTGTGTAAACTGGGACGTGTGTTGCGAGGCGTTTGCCGTCGTGCCGAGCGCTCCCTGCTCTCACACAGCTGGTCATGCCAGCACTTGGAAGTGATGTCCGCCTGCCTGGCACGTTGTCATAGAGTGGACTGGACTGGACTGTCCGCTGTGTGCTGCAGTGACAAAAGCACATTCAGGCCAGGACAATGGGGAGCTGACAGCCTGGGTTGTGTTTATCACCCTGCTTTCTCTCTCTCTCTCTCGCAGCCTTCCCCGTCTATTGTGTGTTGTGTTGTGTTGTGTTGTGCTGCTGCTGCTGTCTCACTGTTTTCTCCCTCTCAGTCACTGAAGGCTCGACTCCGCCTGTTTACGGCCGTAGGAGAACAGCTCCTGCTGCTTTAGTCATTAAATACAGGGTGCAGCTCAGTCGTCAAGGTGGCGCTGATGGGACTGTTTGGTTCCAGCGTGTCATCGTTAAAAGTATAGGCTCTGGATTTAGTGTGTTTAGCTGCTTGTTGTGTTGTTGTTGACGCATGTGGCTTCTTTGTGGGCTGAGCTGACACGTCTGGTGGAGCTGGATTTGTCATCAGTGTGTTTACATGAACTTGAGTATCCCGGTTATGATCATATTCAGGATGCTGCGTTTACATCAACATAGAGAAACCTGGTTATTCATTTCCCTGTTTACATGATAAATACCAGTATTATGACAATTGCATCTTATTGCACTTGTGGTGTTTACTTTTTATAACACAAACTGAGGCATTTTGACATCTGTCAGAATGGGACCACTTTGCCTTTTTTGTGGGTTTGCCACTTTTAAATTTTAAAGAGACCCAGAGGAGTTTGCTTTTGGTTATAAAAAAAGTCTCATATTAACGTGGATGAATCTACGTTACTGACACTTGTTAATGGGTCCATTTTCCATAATTGTTTTGTCTTTATAGTTTATAGTTTTGATATTATTATTTCGTGGTCGACTCGCCCAGCATTTCCTAGTTTTGGTTTCCCGGACGCTGACTGATCACTAGTTGGCATCGTTTATAGTCGGAACTACGACGGTATCTGATCGTCTTCGAACCTCCGACCTTCATTCTTAATGAAAACATTCTTGGCAAATGTTGTTGCTTTCGTCCGTCTTGCAAGAATTTCACAGTGCGCGCGGAGGCTCATGGGAAATGTAGTGTGAAAACACTTTGCTTTCCGAAACTCCTCGTAGTCCCTTATCATTCAATTAATTATTGAAAGACAAAGCTCCGTTTCCTCGTCACTCCAAAAGTATGAAAGTAAGTCACAGCTGTCAGAAACCGGGATGAGGTGTTTACATGCCACAGTATCCCGTTTTCTTTTGGAGTTCTCCAGTCAGCAAAACCAGATTTCCTAAAACCGGGATATGATGTTTGTTTACATGCACGAACACAAAACAAGCTACTCAAAAATCCGATCATATCCGGGATACTCACGTCCGTGTAAATGCACTGCATGATTGTGCATCACAAGCCGTGTGATATAAAGAGAAGTGAACCTCATTAGAGCGACATGTGATCTCTACAGACGAGTTAACAGTCTGTCAACTCACTCACACCGGTTTTTGTACCGATAGTCTTGTTAAGAAACTACCAAACGCCCACAGTTGAAGTCTTGCTCTGAATTACGAGACCGAGCTGTGAGTCATCTCTCGCTGGTACATGTGGCAGAGGACTGTCGTCGGCGGTGGCGATGGTGAGGGGGGAAATTAGGCCTGACACAAAATGATCTCTCCTCCACGCTTCAACAAATCAGCTTTAAAAGTAATAGTGAAGGACAGACAGAGTGGGTCTGCAGTGCAGTCGACTGCTCCGTGAATTTAACTGTGTTTGTCCTTGTCCTGCCGCTGTCAGTGCCTCACACCTGCACTGACGAAACACAAACCTCCCTGCACTGCTGCTGTGTTAAATATAGAAATGAAATGACGTCCAAGGTGGTTTCAGACAGTAGTCAGCGGCTGCATGTGCTCTAACTATTATTTTCATTGCTGGTTTATCTGCTGGTTTATACACTGCCCATCCCCCCCAAAAAGTCACCACTTCACTTGGATTTAACTAAGCTAATAGGTAAGAGCCTCCCATTGGAAAATTACTGCATGGATGATTATGTTTCATCTGGCAACAACTTATTTAACCCTAACTTTAACTGATACAGTCTCATTTCTTGAACAACCATGTTGGAAGACACATCCTGTGGTCGTGGAAAATATGTTAATGTGTTCAGGAAGGGTCAAATTATTGGCATCAAGCTAATAAAACATCCAAGGAGATTACTGAGACTACTAAAATGGGTTAAGAACTGTCCAACGCATTATTATAAACTGGGAGGATAGTGGGGAAACATCATCTTCAAGGAAGAAATGTCTCCAGTGTGACCACAGAGTTCATATCTTAACCTCATTGAGAATCTTTGAAAAATGAATGCAACTCTGGACAGAAATAAATGTTGTGACATTGGCAAAGCTTATCGAAATGATGCCACAGCAAATGCATGCTGTAATCAAAGCTAAAGGCGGTCCAACGAAATATTAGAGTGTGTGTTACGCCCCCCCCCCTCTTTTTTGGACGGGCAGTGTATTTGTCAATAAGAACACTTTGTCAGGAAACCTCAAATTTCAAAGATATCCACTTCACTAAAATGCACTTAAGCGATGTGGCTCTACAGGTCAGTTAAGTTGCAGCCTGAAATGAATCAACTCCTTTCAGATGTTGTTACCAAGAAACTCTGATGTGATGATCCCCACAGGACTGACTTTACTGATCCCCTGACGTCTCCTGCAGCGCCAGCAGCAAAAAATATCTCAACTCCTACCGTGCTGGATTGTCACTAATTGCTGTGCCCCAATTAGCAAACGTTAGTGCACAGACACATTTAACTAAGATGGTTAAAATAGTAACCAAACGTCACACCTGCCAAACATCAGCAGCAGCAGCAGAGTGAGCAGCACATTAGCACGTTAGCATTCAGACCCACTAACATGACAATAAACTCTTTGTCTTGCATCATAATAAATGATGAAATAAGTAATTGTGCTAACCAGTTTATCGGCCATGTTTACCAAAAATACACAGTTTTTGCAATGATCCCTCAAATATGTATTGAAGGCACAAACTATTTGAAAGCATTCTTAGTAAATAATGATGATTATTACACGGCTCTATTGAATGCTGCTCTCTGATTGGTCCAGCGCTGCGTTCTGCGGTCCGTTATTTCTGAATAATGACCGTCGTCAAGTATAACAGACCGTTGCTAGGGACGGCGCTCTGATCAGCGCAGCACAGAAAAGAGAAACTATGCAGGATATTTACATTGTGTTTCATTTTTACCGTCATTAAACAGCTTCGGACTAATAGCGATGTTAGATAAATGACTTGTAACTTGTTACAAGGAGAGTGGAGGCTCCTTCCACATCGTGGCTGGAAACCAGACCTGCTGATCAGAGCCTCTGACCCGGTGTCACAGCTCTCTGTCTCCTCTCATCTCGGTGGCACCGCGGCTCCGCGACACAAACGCACCCCGTAAACAGTAAAGTTAATCTCTTGTTTATGACAGATACGACTACACACAATACACACACCGTAACACGTGTATGGTAATCTATCGATCCACTGATTGATTATCAAAGGCTTCACATGCACGAACGGGAGGAGGCTCGGCAAAACAGCGGAAGTGACCGGTCTTGCAGATTCGCTAAATTATGCAATTTTAAATCAATGAAAGTCGTATTTTGATCAGAATTATGTTTCAAATTAATTATTTCACTCGTAAACCGTGTAATAAGCGGGATAATGTATAGTTGGTCGGTTGTTATGGAGAAATAAACCCCTTCATGTTGTATGAAACCCCTCCGCTTCGCGTCGGGGTTCCATACAACCTGTCGGGGTTTATTTCTCCATAACAACCTCCGAACTATACATTATCCCTTACATAACGATCGCTCCTTGGACGCACCTCACTTTCTGCTATTGAAAGACATTTTGAAATCTTTCGCTATTTAATCCATTGTATGCCTTTGCCACTCTGCCACTATCATTTTCTCATTTTTCCTCTTGTCCTTCATCTGTTTGGAGGTTTGTTTACATTTACCTGCCTGATTTCTTTGCACTAATACAACAGTGTCCGTGTTTACCTCAGAGTCTCAGCAGCAGCATCCACGCACCTCTCCGCTTTTCACCTCTACCTGTCCCTTTTCCTTTTCCCTGCTCTATCTATCTATCTATCTATCTATCTATCTATCTATCTATCTATCTATCTATCTATCTATCTATCTATCTATCTATCTATCTATCTATCTATCTATCTATCTATCTATCTATCTATCTATCTATCTATCTATCTATCTATCTATCTATCTATCTATCTAGTGCTTTTCCTTCCCTATGAGCTTGTGACAAATGTGTCCGCTCAGAGGTTACTGAAGCATCTTTATTCCACACTCGACCGTGTGTGTCATTACATTTAACCCAGTTTCATTTTCGTACGGTCTTCGAGCCGGAGGAGGAGGAGGAGGAGGAGGAGGAGGCGGCGGCGGCTGCTTTCACAGACGGCATGAGCAGAGACACGGGGAGTAACTCCTCCTGTCCGGTCCAACCTCTCTCATCTCATCCTGTCTCCCACCCAGGGGAGGGAGAGAGGCAGGTAAGGGTGGGGAGGAGGAGGAGGAGGAGGAGGAGGAGGCTGACCTTCCCTCCCTTCCCTCTGTTAGTAGACCCCTCTCCTGACAGAGAGAGATAGATAGAGACAGGAAGACGAAAACAGAAATGCTGAGTATGAACACAGAGGACACACCATTTATTTCCTTCAGGAATTAAATGGGTCGTGTTGGATAGTTTTTGTCTGTGTGTGTGTGTGTGTGTGTGTGTGTGAGACTTTCTTTCACTACTCTCCATCTGCTTTTACAAGTCCTAATTTTTCATGGCAGCCATCTGTGTGTTGTCAGGCACAGAGAGAGTGAGAGAGAGCGTGTGTGTGTGTGTGTGTGTGGACTGTTAGTGTGCGTCCATTGATAAGACTAAACGCATCGTCTCTTCTCTCTCTCTCTGCCTGCATGTCTGTTAATGATATGATCCGCACCTCAAACCTTGTCATCGTTTATTTACTTATTGTAGCTTCACTGCTGATTGACTGCAACCTGCTGCTGCTGATTGGATGCAGACGAGGTTACAAAGCGCGGAGAACAGGCACTTTAAAATGACTCTTGTATCTCATGTGAAACAAGAGTCAGAAAAATGAAGTGAGATTTCCATTTTCCAAAGACTGTTTTTTTTTTTTATGTTGTTCATTTAGCCATGAAACAGATGGTAAAGGCTAATTCTGCAGATTTATCAGTGTATTGTTCTGCTCTTGTTATTACAAACAAGTTAGTTGACATCAGAAAAGTCATTTTCCTTTTACTCTCTGATACAGTATTGATGGATCATCATCAGTCTGTCTGTGTTGCGGTCGAGCTGGTGTCGGTGTCCGTTCACAGTCGAGCTGCAGATGTTATCGAGTGTAATTTGCAGGCTCAATTTTCAGTATTGGGAAGATAACAGTAATTTAATTTTCTCACTTCTTATTGAATGATATTTCAACCTGTCCGTGAATGTGACACATCTCATAATGATCACATATTTAACTTTTCTCCTCCCTCTGTTCTTCTGGTTGTTCTTTTGCTCTGGTGGTTGAACCAAGTCTGTGTGTGTGTGTATGGGGGGCAATTCTGCACAGTAGGACCAGAATCAGCAGGGGCTATAGGCCTGTCGCAGTTATGACATAATTGCCTGATTGCAATCACTTGAGTTGACCGGATTTATTTTGCATAATCGTTGAAATTGTTTCCATTCTTCTGTATAAAAACAGCTGGATGAAATGAACAGAAATGTCGTATCTCCATCATTATTTCCTTGTTGTTTTCCACCGTTTGAGGTTTGAATGGTGCTTTTTTACTGACATTATCACATTGCGCCCCCTTCTTCTTCTGCTATGGCTTTAATTTATAATATTCAACATCTATCATGGATTTAGTTGCAAATCCTAAAGACAAACAAAAATGCTCTTCTTAGATGTTCCAGTGTTTTATGCCAATCAATATTTCTTCTTCTTCATAAGGTGTATGTGTATTATTAAGGTTTATACTATTTAATTTCTGAATAAAAAATGATCCTGAGCGAAATGAGGAACGTCAAGGTCAAGGCGTGTCCTACTTCTTCTTCACTGGGCTTTTGTTTGCCTGAGAGCTGCATGACTCTCAGCTGATGGTGTAGTTGCAACCAGATGGAGGAAGCTGGACGTCAGCATCCTTTCTGGGCTCCAGGTGCACGTTTGTGCTTCTGGATCATGCTGTGTCAAAACCGTGAGGAGGATTTAAAAAAAAAAGAGGCCTATTAGCTCAGATCGACAGGATGTTTCAATACGGTGACTGACCACTACCAGGCCGTAAACAAGTGGCTTCTCCCTCTCCATCACAGTGTGTGTCTGTTTATCCCCTCGTCCCCCTGTCCCGCCTTCTTTCTGCTCGCCTGAAAACCATCTGCTGGGTTTGGTCAGGATATTTTGGTATTTGGACCATGGAAACTCTGCTCAGTCAGCGATGTTAACTGTGGGTTTCAACTTAACTTATTAGTTGTTTGATTTCACTTTTACTTTATTTGGTTTTGACCTGTAGCCTACTTTCTGCAGATCTGATAAATGTAATATCAATAGAACCGAATGAAAGATACAGAACAGATATTGTTCAGTATTTTGGTTTTGTTCATATTGTGATATACAATATCATTCATTATCCTAATAACAGATAGAAACAGAACGTTTAGAGACAGAGTTGTTTTCGAGGTAAATGCAGAGACTTCTTGCCGAAAAACTGCCCCCTATGGGAACGCGTATCAGCGGTTTTGCATGAATTTACCTCATAAACAACTCTGTCTCGTAACGTTCAGTTATTATCTCATAGCGTGGTGAATGTGCAGGTCACAACTTGTCCACGAAGGCGTTTTGGAGTTGTTGGATTGTGTATTTGATGAGTTTGATGAGGGAAACCAAGAAATCCCATGAGCCTCCGTAGCGTAGCTCTGAGCAGCTCGCGGCTCTGCTCCGCCGTTCTAAAAATAGCTTGCACCGACAATTAAAGGTAACGAACCTACTGCTATGACTATAGGGATTATGGCAATGGGCCAGTTTGCCAAAATGTTGAACTCTCCCTTTAAGGATTATGTTCTGGTGTTTTTTTTTTTTTTAAAGTATATTTTGTGGCTTTTTGCCTTTTATTCGATAGCACACAGTAGAGATAGACAGGAAAGGGGGAGGCAGAAAGGGGGAATGACATGCAGGAAAGGGCTGCCCGACGCGGGATTCGAACCGGGGCTGCCTGCGGTGAGGACTGTAGCCTCTACATGGGGCGGTCGCTTTACCCACTGCGCCACACACCGCCCCATGTTCTGGTGTTTTTAAGATGTTGCTGTGTGTGCTGAGAGCTTTTGATGAGCATTATTTGTTGCCATGTGTTCACATTTACACAAAAGTATCAATCGGTGATGAAAATAACTAGAGCCAAACTCACAACCTCTGTGAAGGTGGGACTCATCAGGTGTGTTATATTAGTGTGAACCCTCTGCGCCGTGGCAGCCGAGATGTTCAACCAATCAGAATGAGCCATGGGCATGAGAAATGAAATATCATGCACTGATGAACTGGACATGAACATTACACCAGAGAAATCATTTCACACCTGATACGTAATAAACCGACATGATCTCACTGTCACATTTTGACTCCTCTGAAAATAAATGAAAGGAAATAGTGAATTATCGTCCTGGCCTGCTGTAAAATGTTTCTGTCCGGCTCTGCCAAACACAACGCCGTCTGCAGGCGGGGGCCTCCAGTCCCACTGCTGAGCTAATTAACTAGGTGTGAGGTGTGTGTTTATGTTTATGTTGTGGAGGTTTTGTGCTGTGTTTGTTTCTATGTGTGTTGATGGGGCCTGATGCCAGGTCACCAGGCATGAGCAGAGTCGGTGCCAATACAGGGAAAGGGCTGTTGTCAGCACACACACACACACACACACACACACACACACACACACACACACACACACACACACACACACACACACACAGTCAGCAAAATAACAGATAACAGGAACCCTGTGTGTCGGCAGCCGCGGGGAAACACTTTCGCATTATGGATTCACTGGGAACGGACACAACCACATTCCTGTATTGCTTTTTGCTTTTGCGTGTGTGTGTGTTTCTTTCCTTTTAATGTGTGTTTGTGTGGGTCACAAGGTGTGCATCTCTACTGCTGCCATGAAAAACAACTAAAAATGGTCAGAAAAGCACCTCTGCTCTTAAAAGTTACAGAGACATGTTTTGTTTGTGTGTTTGTGTATTCCTCTGTTGTAATTCACTCTGGTATGTGTGTGTGTGTGTGTGTGTGTGTGTGTGTGTGTGTGTATGTTTTTGGTATTTTACACCAGCCGCTTGCTGCAGTAGTAGGAAAGGAAAATTAGATCCAAGACGCTGTTGGACTGAACTCCTTTACTAATAGTTTTTATAGTATCGATTGAATTGTTCTTGTACTCTGTGTTCCCGACCTATTGACCCTTCATACATCATCATCTGGTTATAGTCTATTGGTTTTTATGAGGCTAAACTCTTCTGGTTTCCTTGGAGGAAATAAAATAAAGGTGAGATCATATCTACCAGAATTACCTGAGCACTGACTGTCCATACAAGGAGAGAAAGAAACATCAGGTCCTTGTTAGTGTCATAGTTTGACTTCCACATTCATCAAAGCCTGAAATGAAGTCTTTATACACTGCCTGTCCCAAAATAAAAGTCACACTCTAATATTTCGTTGCACCGCCTTTAGCTTTGATTATGGCATTTGCTGTGGCATCGATTCAATAAGCTTCTGCAACGTCACAACATTTATTTCCGTCCAGAGTTGCATTAATTTTTCAAATATTCTCAGTGGGGTTAAGGTCTGGACTCTGTGGTCACATTGGACTACATTTCTTCCTTGAAGATGATGATTCCCCATTATCCTCCCAGTTTTTAATAATGTGTTGGACAGTTCTTAACCCAATTTAGTCTCAGCAATCTCCTTGGATGTTTTATTTGCTTGATGCATGCGAATAATTTGACCCTTTTGAAACAGATTAACATCTTTTCCATGACAGCAGGAAGTGCCTTCCATCGTGGTTGTTTAATAAATGAGACTGCATCAGTCAGGGTTAAATAAGTTGTTGCCAGCTGAAACATAATCATCCATGCAGTAATTATCCAATGGGAGGCTCTTACCTATTAGCTTAGTTAAATACAAATGGTGACTTTTTTTTGGATGGGCAGTGTATATCTTCTTATCATTATAATCTTTATGTATCTGGTGACTCACTCACTGTGGAAGGTGAAGGTTCAAGCCTTAAAGTATCGATCTTATCGGTTTCACATTGTGTACTGTTCTTCATTTTTGCACCACAAAAACAAATCCAGGCTTCGTTTTCCACCTCACATTGACAGTAACTATCCAACAGCAGGAGCGACGGTGTTGTTCATTCAGCAGATGAGAAAAATGCATCTGATGCAGCAGCAGATCTGAGTTGAGCCTCTGACTGGATGTGACTCAGCCAGCGAGGTCTGCAGCTTCCACTTTCACGAGCTGTGATCTTCTCCTCAGTGGCCAACTCCCATCGATTTATCTCCTCTCCCCTGTATTCCCTCGCTCCTCGTCCCCCAGCTCCCCTGTCACTCCTCCTCCTCCCTCCCTCCCTCCTCCCAGTTTGTCCTTTGAAGTCATTTGGAAATCTCTCCTCTGCTCTGCCACAGGAGTCCCCCGTCCTACACTGAAGGTGTCTCAGGAGTTTAGTTTTTTTTTTACGAAGCCAGGACTTTCTGGAAGCGTGTTTATGTGCAGTTTGCAGAGATGTGATGAATAGTGTAGTTTATTGTTGGATGGCAGATGGCAAATGGTCAATGTGCGAAAACCGAGGACTTGGCGAATTAATGCAAACTGAAAAAGTCTCCAAAATGTCATTCACACAATACACTAATTAGTATGTTAATGATGTCTTTGCATTCAGCTTGTTCTCCCCCACTGCTCACATATACATTAGTTTAATGCAGCTGAATTCCCAAACACACATTAGTTATTGTGCTGTGATTTCAGCTTAACACAAACTAGTAGATGATTTTAGGCACGATTTTCTGACCAATTAACCAATTTGCAGGTTTCTATAATGTGAGTTTCTGTGAGATCACGTGTCTGAGGAGGCACTGCTGAGAAATTCATCACCACAAAAGGGACGTGTGTGGTCTTTAAAAATGTTTGAGATGTGAAAATCGTTTAGAGATATGTTGCATATGTACATATATTGCACATGTTTTGTTGAAGAAAAGTCTCTAAAAGTGTTGTCGATCAGCTGCAAACATCCTCCGCTGGTGTAAGAGAAACTGTTAATGCTGAACTATTCCCACTGACTCATTCCCTGTGTAGATAAATAGAGCAGAATAAGAAACCTTCTCTTCTAATGCAGTTATTCTGTGTCTTTTGCAGGTTGCTGTGAATCCCTGAGTGAAGATGGCCTCCTTTCAGAACAACTTCTGGGTGAGTGTCTTGAAAACACTTGTTAAATAAAAAATAAAAAATATAGGAATGATTATGCAGAAGGGCTGTCAGAAGTGCTTTCAGATTTTACTGCGATGTAATGCTTACTCATCTATTAGAGCTGAATCACAGCTCTGAGTCACTTTAGCGTTTCATTTATATTCTCATCGGTGAAGCCGAGCTTGTGGCTCCTGCTGCTCGTCAGGTGTGCGCTCCGAAGGCTTTTACTGCCTTCTTCCTCCGCTCGCTCGCTTCAAAACCACAGAGGTCGATCCTGTATTCAGCCCCCTGCAACAGGGAGAGCTATTTCATTCACATTATTCCTGCAGGGCAGAGATAATGTCTCCTCCTCCTGCAGTGTTGCTGAATGTAAATGGTTGTTTTCTAAGGCAAGTTGCATTGACCCTGTGCTGGCTGCTGCTACAGTATAACTCTGTTTTACATGTTAGCATGCTGTCGCTGTGAACAATAGGATACCTGAGCTTCAAAATCAACTCTATAACAATATCTTTAAAAAATAAAATATAAAATGAATACTTATTTGACATGTCAGGTGGTTTGTTACATCAAATCATCTTGGACAGCTCTTGGTCTGTAGACTTTTCATCAACCACTCAGTCTTGTTTTTGTGTCATGAATATAGTCATGATCTATTTTTTTTGCTTGTGCTTTTCACATGCAAACTTGCGAATCACATTGGCTGGCGTTAAAGGTATACTTCACCCATAATCGATAATTCACCAATTTTCTACTCACCGCCATGCCAAGTTAAGGGTTTGGAGAAGTATCCCTTTAAATATGAAGGCTGACCTAACAACAACCACAATAACAAACGAAAGGGCTGTGGTGGAAAATTTGCTGCCATTGGTAACAGTGTTGTTCCTAAGAAGTAACCTGGAGGAAGAAATAAAAAAACTTCAAGGTCAGGTGTGAAAAGCAAAGTCAATTTTCGTGATAAATAAACATCAGTTAATGCACATTAGTACATTTTGTGTAAATCCCCTTTAATGGTACTATTATCTTTTCTCTGATGTACAATTGATGCATATTCAGTTATTCTGACCCATAGGTTTGATCAGTTTCCGGAAAATGAATCAGCTCACAGTTGTAAACTAAACCATCTTTGTGGGTTTTTGAACAATATTTGTCATTGTTGATAAAGTTAAGTTGGCGTAACGCAATAATAGTTGTCCATTATTAAGCTATTTCAAAAAATATCCCTTCAAGGTACATATTGAACAAATAAGAAATGTGCAATTAATTGTGATTAACTATCGACACTCATGCGTTAAATTGCGATTAAATAACTTAATCGATTGACAGCCCTAATGATTATAAATGGTTATTACATGCATCATTAAGAGAGGATTTATTATTATGTTTGTGATTGAGAGAGGCGGACTTAATAATCCAATAACCAGTGTTGGTTCATTGTTGCATGAATTAACTTAATTTGCAGTAATTAATGGCTTCATTAGTAACTTTCATCTTTCTTCTTCCCCCTCGAACGTCCCCCTCATCCCCAAGTGACTTCGTCTGCTGTTAGAGGAGTTCACTCTCTCTCTCTCTCTCTTCTGCCCCCTGCACACCTGGTGCATCTATTTCAGGTGTTGCCCTACTTCTCCTTCCTCGTCTCATCAGGCGGCGACGCGTCCTCCTCAGTAATATTTTAGCAGTGGAACTAAAATGAACTGTTCAGACAGACAGAAATGAGATTTGGTTTTGGGGCGGGTGGGGGGTTACTGATCCTGCGACGACGAGACTTTAGCCCCGTTTTTTTTTTTCTGTGGCGATAATAATGAGATCATTGCTGCACTGTCTGTCCGACCACGCAGGATATTTAACGATATCTCGGATAACACGATCTGAAGGATAATCCCTGATCCTGAACTGATCGATTCAGATCAAAACTTTCAATTTGTGTGTGTGTGTGTGTGCTCTCAATTACTGAGTTATATCGAGGTTTTATTGATTGTAGCAGTTGTATTTTTTGTTTTTGCTGCTCTACATCCATGTATGGTGAATAGTGTCGTCATAGTGCTGCTGTCTTTGTGCTGCGGGCAGAGAGGGGAGCAGGGGGTTTGCAGGCAGGTAGGAATAAAAAAAAAAAAAAAAAAAAAGCTAAACCAGTTGGAGGGGGAAGCAGAATTTCAGCCAGAGGCAACACACAAGGTCACAAACTGAGCTGCTGCTGCGCCTTGTGTGTTGCAGAGAAGATTAAATGTTCGGCTTCGTCACAGCGCTTACCTCTGAAATACAGGCAGGGGAAGAAAAAAACATAAAAAACACACAAAAAAAGCTTAATCTTTTCCTCAACATGTACGTTGTGAACATATTGTGTAACTTGTGTTGCTCGCATGTGTCTGCGCACACCCAAGAAAGAAAAAAATAGAAAAGAAAAAGCACTTTCCCCACCCTGCCTGCTTTCAGACGCAAATAGCTGTGTAATACAAATCAACCCTTTAGTTAATTAGCCGGCACAGGCACTTGTTGGGAAGTCGTCACACACACATACACATACACACAGACACACACACACACACACACACACACAGAGCCTCATCTTGTTTGGCTCAAGAACATTCACAGCCGCTCACAAAGCCTCCTCATCGCACGCTGTCCTCTCCCATTAACTATCGAGGAGCTGTGCTCACGGCCCACAGGGGGAAGCCCATCAGCTATAATTAAGTACATGCTCAGTGAATTAAGGCACAGTTAAGTCTTAGCAATACAATTTCTTTCTCTGGTGCCGCTTAGTTATTCTTGGAATTATTATTATTATTAGTAGTATTATTATATATATATATATATTTTTGGTAACCCTTTAATTCAGAGGCTGCTAATAATGTGATAATGTCAAGAAATAGCCAAGAAATTATTGTCAATTTCATAGTAATGTCATGCTTTTCATAAAGGCAAAAGATTACACATGCTTTTCATGCTTTGAATTTCCCCACCAAGTCTTCTTGCAATCAATCGTTATTTCTGAGCTATTTCTACGCAGTCGATTGTTATTTCTTGGCTATCTTTCTCAACATTACTATGAAATTGACTGTTATTTCGAGGCTATTTCTAGATACTATGATGCAATTGCTTGTTATTTCTTGGCTATTTCTTGACATTGTCACGTAATTAGTGGCCTGTTAAAGTGTTACCATTTTTTTTTAACGAACCACCAGAAGAGAAAACAGACAATTAATTGATCAGCTGATAAAGACAAAGGCGTCACCTTGGGCTGAAGGACGTTTTTCATGATTTTCTGACATTTTTCCGACAAAAACAATAGTTGATTAATGAGAAAATTACCTAAAGATTCATATGTAAATGAGTTGATGCATCACTTGAAAAATGAGATAATTGAAGAGGTTGGTTTTTTTTTTTCTCATGTGATAAAGGAAAATGCATCATTGAACAGACGGTTTGTCAGATTTCTCCCTCCTGTTCTTCAGACTGGTTCCAGTGGAGGCTGAACACCAAACCGTTCCTTTGTGTTTCTTCAGCTCTGATTATTTAGTGTGATTGAACAGTTTGACGCGATTGATCACGGCGAATCAGACACATTTAATTTCTTCAGTGCAGTTAGTAGTGCATGTATAATAATGACTGTAACTGCCTTGTGAAGCTCCACTGCTGCTCCTTCCCTTGAGCTTAATAGTAAGCGCAATTTCACATTTCAGAAAAATGCAGTAATTTATTCTTTTGTTGGATTATTACTTTATCTCAGACCAGGCGATGCCGCTGTAATACACTCTGAGGAAGCCTGCAAATTAGGTAAAGTGAGCAAAGTGGCCTCAAACCATCGTGGAGTCCAGGTTTAATAGTGTGGATTCATTTTAGTAACTGATAATAACATAAAATATAAAACCAAAGTGATGAGGTCTTGAAGGTGTGTCCTGTGCATGAAAGAGAAGGAGCGTATTTATGAATAAACGTACAAATTTCTACTAACTACCGGATGAAGAGCTGTGTTTCCCCTGTAGGTTGGGGGGTGGGGGGTGGTGGTGTTCGGTGGGGAGGGGGGGTTTCACTTTAGGGGGTTGGGAGGCTGCCAGCTTCTCTTTGTAGCTGTAACAGCAGGAGATCTGCTCACATCCTCAGCACCGCGCTCAAAGCGAGCTGAAGCGTTTGGAGTCGACGTCTGTCCGTTTTTAGAGGAATTCGTGACACTTGTTGAGAAGCTTGTTGTTGTTGCACTGAATGAAGGGAGGAAGAGGAGGGAAAGAGGAAGAGGAGAAGAGCTGTAAATGTCAGCTAGATGCAGTAGAGACTGTACTGCACACTGTGCTGAGACAAAAAGGGTGCACATTAGGTAAATAACATCTTTTTAGTTTTTCTTTCTTTGGCTCCTTGGGAGCACATGGGAGAGTGGGAGAAAGACTACACAGGAAGGAACCCTCTCAAAAACCATGCACTTTTAAAAATACACCAGTTCACAGTCAGTAGATATAACCATTTTCACTAACAGAAAATTCATCCAGTAATTTTTTTTTTTTTTTTTTTTTACATTTCCTGCATTGATTAGCAAAAATATACAGTATGTATATATTATGCATATTGTGCACCATCTTAGAAACATTTTTTCCTTCACTATTCACAATGATTGGTGAATCTAAATTGCCACTGAGTGTGTGAATGTGTGTGTGTTTGATTGTGTTTCCCTTTGATAGACTGGTGACCTGGCTGTCTGACGTTGTAGCTACTCGTCCCCTCGCCCTGTGTCAGCTATTTGGCCCCCGGGACCCTGCATGGATAATCGGTTTAGTTTTTCAGTGTGAAAACACAAAACCTGCTGAGCATTAACCTGTAGTTTGGACTTGGGACACTGCAGAAGTCTTTGTGATAGGGATGAACGATAACTCATTTTTTCCACCGATAAACCGATAACTGATAACTTCCTGCTTCTCATAACCAATGCCAATACAGATTATACACACCTGAGGTTAAGAAAGGCTAAGATGTAGTGAGTAACATTAAAGCTCTGCCTCTGACTTAACCAAATAATATAACCGACATCACTGCTGTTGTAATAACAACAAAAACAAGAACAGTTATTATGACTCTTCAAAAATCAATATTTATAATTGTTTCAAATCAACTCTGCGGGAAAAAGCACTAAATGTGAGCAAAATCAAGGCAATGTTGGCTAATTATAATCGGCTCTAGTGATGTCATTATCAGACTTAAATGTGTATTATCAGCCAATATTGTGCAGATAATTATCTGTAGCGATAGTTATCGTACTTTGTGAGGATGCTTGTGGCTTTAAATTACAGAAAAAGGATATAACCAACTCTGTAGAGATTCTGGACCTTGACAGGTAGGAAATGTCTGCAGAGATGTGTGAATTCATTATTGAGGATATACTGTACCTGCAGAGGGACCTTGAAAAACATTCTCTCATCTCCTCCCGGGACAGAGCGTTTTGTTTTGCTGGCGAATAGACGATAAGAGCCGGGCCGCGCGTTATCCAGGGGGATTCGCCGGCTACAGACCATCAGTATCTGGATCAGCTCTGTTTTTTTGAGGCTCGGTGCTGCTGTCTTGTATCTTCTTCCTCTCAGAAACTGCTCCCTCTTTGCCCACAGATACAAGAAAGAGAGCGTGTTCACAGAAACACACACAAACAACACCCAGTGGGTTTTTTATTATTGGCTGTTTCTCAGCGTAATGATGCCAGCGTTGCTACGATCCCATCACTTGGAGTCATGGGCTTTTCTCTCGGGGCGAAGAACAGTAAACACACAGTGTGAAACTCGTCTTTTTTTTTTTTTTTTTCCTCTGACCATTTCCACCTTTCCTCTCCTGCCTCTTCCTCAGTCTTGTCTCTCACTTTCCTCCCCTGGTCTTTACTTTCAACTTTTTTATTTCCTTTGTTCTTCCTCATCTGTTACTTGTTGTGGATCTGCTCAGTACCAAGTAGGGCTGCAACTAACGATTATTTTCATTATCGATTAATCTGTCGAGTATTTAAACGATTTATCGATTCGTTGTTTGACATTTTTCAACATTTTTCAACATTTTATTGACCAATCAGCGTTTCTCAAACCACACGATGACGTCCTCAAATGTCTGGTCTTGTCCACAAACCAAAGAGATATTCATTTTATTGTCATGAAGGAACAAAGAAACCAGAAATATTCACATTTAAGAAGATGAGATCAGAGAATTTTGACCTTTTTTTTCTTAAAAAATAGTTGACGATTCATTTAATAATCGATTATTGTGCGATTAATCGATTAATTGTTGCAGCTCTAGTCAGTTTAAGATCCAAGATGGATCAATATAGCAGTTTGCATATTTTGTGACGATGCTCTGGTGTGTGGAGAAGAAAGACGAGACAGGAGAGATGGGAGGTTGTGTACTTCTGCACAGCTAAAACTTTCATTCACATTTAACTCATCTTTCCAGAAAACAACCATCACAACTCTTCCTAAACACCACAGGGAAAATAAAACCTCTCAGTCGTGCAGAGTGGAGGGATTTTCTCAGATCTGTTGACTCTACAAATGAGCGTAGAGCCCCAGTGATGACAAGCTGCTGTTGCTGCTGCTGCTGCTGCTACTACACTACCTGATGTTATTGACACCTCTCTCTGCTGAGGGACTTCTCGTTCTGCTCATCCTGCCAATTCAGCAGAAAAACTCTCCATGACTCAGCTAAAAACTCTGGCAGCACTGACGACGTGGTCAATCTGTTGGCAGGATGGTGTCTGACACAGAGGTGGAGGCTTTTTTTCAGCTTTTACTTCTGTACATCCTCATCATGTGCTGTGCAGAAGTGGAGCGGTTTGGCACCTGTATTTTTAATGATCCTGGTTTGTGACGGAAACTAAATTTAATGTGATTTATCTGTGACAACTGCAGTACGTGTGGCCTCAATGGAGAGTTGTTTACCCAAGTAAAAACATTAGAATAAAAACTAATCATTAGGGAGATGCTCGTATACTAAATATAACATTGGAAGCCGAGTACAAAAACAAAATTAGAGTATTTTTTATTGCACTACTCTGAAGCAGTTGAAAAAGTTATTTTTATTTCTGCAGGAGACTAAAGATAGAAATAATCGTGAAGAAGCCAAATGTTCCCAAAAACTCCTTTTCATAACCGCTGCAGTATAAATATGACCTCCATACATACATGTGTGTGTGACAGTGTTAAAGTTGAGTGTTAAACTATGCACACACATACACATAGCAAGGTATTATGGGAAACTTCGTGGTTGCATGAGGTTTGCACGCGATCTCCGATTGTTGTGGCTTTCAAGAAAGTTGCTTCGGGTTAGTGTGGGCTCAGAGACGAGCAAACAAACCAGAAAAAAAAAAAAACAACCAAGTGAAACCGTCTCTTTTGTCCTGCTGCTCGGTTCTGCCGTGTTCTTCTCAGCATCTTAGTTTCATTTGATTGAGGGGATGTATTACACTGCAGGAATGTCCTCAAGACATCCGATCCTCTCGGACGGAGAGGAAAGACAGATCTGACCAATGGCCAGAACTAAAGGCCGGGCTGTGGACGGTGCCAGACAAGGGAGAAACAAGTGTATTAAAAAAGCCAGAGCCAAGCTGGACGAGCAACAAGCTCGAATCAGTGGTGAAAATATAACAAAGACAGAAAAAAGCACAAGTCTTCATGACCAGCTTGATGCATTTGGAAACATTGTTGTGAATGAACAGCTCAGAGGTGATGGTGTAGTTTCCATCATGTCTCTGAGGTTTTTTATGCTCCAGATTTATTGGAAATCAATTTCTTGGTGAATATTTTGGCAGAAATGTGATGTTTCATTAAACACCTGTTTAATTTTTCAAGATTGAACTTCAGCAGCAGCAGCAGCAGCAGCAGGAGTAGCAGTAAGTGGTGGAAACATCCATCAGGTTTCAGAGGGGCTCATGCTGATACTGTATGCGAGGGAACGAGGCAGCTGTCAATCAATTATTATTCAGCGTCTTTGAAAGCAAATAACCACAGCGTTTGGACACAACACAAAGGAGGAAAGTGACGTTTATATTTGTTAAAAGTTGTGCTTCTGTTCATGAAAAGCCAGAAAGCATCAGGCCCCGCGGCCTCCTCCTTGTCCCTGTGTGATCTGCAGCGCAGCTCGGACACAACGGAGGAGAACAACATGCAGATGAAGATCTTTTATTTGTAGTGGTGAAGCAGCAGAGCTGAGCTGAGCTGAGCTGAGCAGAGCAGGTTTCCTCACCGTCGGTAATTAGTTTTCATACGAGCCCGAGGGGAAGTCTGACGAAGATGAGACTAATTAGAATCAAGTGAGACGCAGCTTCTTCTTCTTTTTCTTCTCCTCGTCTGAGGGAGGTCGAGTCAAGGGCGACTGGCTGATGAGTCAACAGCAACACAAACCTGTTTACTTACATCTATCTATCTATCTATCTATCTATCTATCTATCTATCTATCTATCTATCTATCTATCTATCTATCTATCTATCTATCTATCTATCTATCTATCTATCTATCTATCTATCTATCTATCTATCTATCTATCTATCTATCTATCCTCAACACACACACAGTTACACACACACAACTGATTAAGGTGACAAACTGTCAGCAGGATGAAACGGTGCAGAAGAAAATGTCTCGATGTGTGTTTTTTGCTTTTTTTTTATTCCATCACTGATCTAAAACGGTGTCGGCCAAAGACTCGGTGGCTGTGTAAATCTGCGGAGAGCTCTTTAAAGCCTGCGTCTGTTTGTCTGTTGTACACGTTCCTACAGTCTAGATTTAAAAAGCCTCTGTGTTGCTACAGGCTGAGTTACTCACCACAATACCCTCACCTCACCTGAGGAACAGCAGCACCTGCATTTCACTACACGATCCGCTCTCTGAGCAGCGGTAGAGACGCTGGAGGAGATCAACAAATGGCCTCGAGTCACAACTGAATTATCTAACCTGTCAGTTAAATCTAAATGTTTTCTTCCTTGAGCTGCATCTTAACTTTTGAGGCGTGTTTTAGAAATTGACTCTAGATGGAAGAATTCAAATAGAAATCTCAATGAAAATGTCATGTCATGCAACAGTTTGCATCTCATTCATTCAAGTAGATTTTGTTCCTTGGTTTAAAGAGACTCGTTGATCAGAAGCTTCTTTTTTTCTGTGGCTTTGAATTGGAAAATAATAAGATACATCTGAAAGTCTCTGTCTTTTCCTCTTTCACACTGACTTCATGATCCACGCTGCTTCATCCTGGTGTGTGAGTCAAACAGACTTTCTGATAACAGACTGAGTGAATAATGTAACTATAAATCAAATAGCAATGGTGCTTTTCCAAAACACTTTCAAAATAACGATCATTGGTAAAATAGCTACAGTAGGAGCAACTGCAATATAGAACTGTCATCTAAATAATGAACCATGATCAGATGGAAATTATGAAAAAAGTTTCCCTCAAACAGTTGTCATCACTCAAATCTTAAAGGTTTATGTTGGTTTCACCAGCAGCTGTGACTCTGAGCTGAATTATTCCAGACACATTAAAAAAACTTAAAGGAATAGTTCACCAAAAAATGAAATTCAGTCATTAGTGACTCACCCTCATGCTGATAAATACTCCAGAGTAGTTTTTTGCAGTGCAAAGTGCATCTGGAGACCCGGGAGGCCAGTTCGTATAGTTCAACTTAATCCTTATATGAGAGTCCATAGCGCCCGACACAAAAATGTCCATAAAACTACACAAAAACGCTCTAATATTCCTCTACACTGCTCATCCGCTGCAATCCAAGTGTCCTGAAGGGATATAGTCCAGAGTTTACTCGAAACGACGTCATTTAGGACATTTTTACAGCCTAAACAGTCCTGTGTTGAATTTGCCTGGGGCGCACTCTCACGTTCACGCGCGTGAATGTCAGAGCGCAATACAGGACTGTTTAGGCTGTAAAAATGTCCTAAATGACGTTGTTTTGAATAAACTCTGGGCTATATCCCTTCAGGACACTTGGATTGCAGCGGAAGAGCAGTGTAGAGGAATATTAGAGCGTTTTTGTGTAGTTCTATGGACCTCCTGGGTCTCCAGATGAACTTTGAGGAATAAAAAACTACTCCGGAGTATTCATCAGCTTGAGGGTGAGTCAATAATGACTGAATTTCATTTTTTGGTGAACTATTCCTTTAATATTCAAATTTAAGGAAAACAAACTCTTCAAAACTCGTAGATGTGAGTCTCCGCCATTGTCTCCACCAGTGAAAAGACGTGACCCACAGCTGAACCTAAACGTCGACCTCTGCTTGTATGTTTTTTCCTGCAGAGCGTCACTAGAGGAGGAGGAGGAGGGGGGTGGGGGTGGGGGGGTTCGGATTTGCATTTTTAAGTGTTTGGGAAATTGTTAAGTGTTGCATTTTTTGTTTTCAGCCTGAATAAAGAGCGTGAGGCTCAGCGGCAGCACACCTGTTGTTTTTTTTAAAGCCCATAAAGTTAAATGGTCCTGACCGCCGGCCGCCATCATGTCGACCGGTTCGAACACGGCTGGATCGTAACCCTTCAACAGGCCGCTTGATTTACTGAGATAAAATGATAATCACCAACCCCCCCCTTTAACAAATTTGAGCAGGACCCCTTCACCTCATCATAGTGGCGTCTCCATGAGAAGTTTGCCCACATACACTTTTTTTTTTTTTTTTTACAACCCAACCATCCCACCCTCTCCGCTCCCATCATCCCGCTCATTGTCATGGTAATGGGCTCCGTCGTGCGTGACCAAAACGGTCAACTTAATTGATGAAAAAGAGATCAGTTAAAGGGAGAGGAGGGGGTTGGTGGTGGTGGGGGGGGGGGGGGGGGGGGGGGGGTTGCATATATCAGACGTTTTTCATTCACCAAAGGGCTTAAAGAATACATTATGGCACTTGAACACACTTGACAGGACTTGACACTGGAGTTTCGCTGTGTCGCTGTAATGTGCCATCAGGTTGCCTGGCCAGGACTCGACGTGCAGAAGTACCGGCTCGCATCTGGCTGCTCAGTCAGGAACCCGCACACTCAAACACGCACAAGTGTCGGCGGGCGCACAGTGATGGTTTCATCTGCGTTGCACCTGCCAATCAGAGACGTGTTCGTACACAGTCTTCTCATGTCGGGCCATGAGGTGTTGGACACGGAGACGCTGAGGCAGATGTAGGATGGGGAGATGTGAAATAGTTTGATTAAGACACCAGAAAGCTCTGGTAAAAAAAAAGTTGCTGCTAATTTATTTACATGTAATTTTAAAACATATAACAAAAACAATGCATATACATACATACACACAACATAAAGACATTTGCCAGGAATTACAGACTACTGACATAAACATAGTAAACTTAGTGTGTCAACATTTCACCAAGGGGATTAGGTTTTCTACCAACTAAACTAAAATTCATAATATTCATATACTGGCTGCATCAATTACAGTCGTTCTTGAAGTGCATTTCTCACATTGAAGTGTTTTTTAATGAGTGTCCAAGGTCCATCTAGACCAGGGGTCACATACACAGAGCGTAATTTGATCTCAAGTGGGCCGGACCAGTGAAATAATAGCATAATAATAACCTATAAATAAGGAGAACTCTGAATATACCTGTTGTTTTACTTCTTTTACAAAAAATGTTATGAGCAACCTGAATTTTCTTGAGAGAAATTCTTGCAATTTCCACAATATTATGCCTCCTCTGGGCCGTATGTTTGACATCCCTGATCTATAGACCGTCTCGGTACAGATCCTGTTGTGCTGAAGCTGCTCGTTGTTCCATCGTTATTAATTCTATAAAGGACTTTAGCCAGTTGTTTAAACAAAAACAATTGGGTTTCCGTACTCTCCAGTTCATGAGTATAATCCTCTTCACAATTTACAATTTCTCTATTTATGATGGAAAGTTGGAGTTTGAGATAAAGATAATCTAACACAATTTTCTCCGTAAGTAACTGTGGTCCCTGTGTGCCATGTTGAGAGGTAGAGACAGAAACTGGCAGACAGAAAGATTTCCCTGAAGAGCAGCGTTTCTGTGTTTTGTGGGTTTGGTGTTGCTGAGGTTGAATTTCATTTTGTGTGTCATTGCTCATTGTGTGATGAACTGTTAAAACCTGAAATCTATTTGAGCAAAGTTTCTACTAGACCAAATATGGCAATAAAGATGGAGAACACTCGATCCGATTTGTAATGGTAATTTAATGTTCTTCTGAATTATAAGTCGCCCTGTGGCCATCCTGATTATTGCCGTTGAATAGTGTCTCATAAGCACTTAGGGGAAGGGCACTTGAATGCAGCATTAAAACAATCAATCAATCAATTAGTCAACAAGTCATTCATATAAAGGATGATGTGACTTTTCTTCCCCCCTCAGGTGTTTCAGTTTCACCTGGAAGAACAGACTCTGAGCACAAGCTGCATTTCTAGAGCGAGACAAACCGCTACAATACCAGCGTTGTGTTGCTCGTTAGAAACTTAATTATCTCAAATTATGAGTCATGAGGAAATATGAGAGCAAATATGAAATACTAAGAAGCTAAAGTGCTCACATTTGCCTCTTTAAACATCCGTCTTATTGACTGTTACCATCAGCAAATACAGTTTGCAAAACCCCATTCGAGCACCATGAACATCTACGGTGTGTGTGTGGACTCTGAGGCTCTGTTTACATCCAGGCTGCCAGCAGTGGTGGACAGGTGCTGCGCCGTCCTGTGGAGAGGCAGGTGTGTGTGTGTGTGTGTGTGTGTGTGTGTGTGTGTGTGTGTGTGTGTGTAGGCTTAGGCTGGCAGCTCATCTTTCTACTGCGAGGGTAGAGTTTCGACAAAAGGCCTCTGCCAACTGCAAGAAAGAGACAAAACCCGGGGAGAGTGATGGTCGCTCTGTTGAATGGAGCAGCAGACCCCCGCCGCCAGTAAACAGCTCCATGCAGCCGCCGGCTCGAGGCCTCTCCACTGTTCATCAAACGCTAATGTTAAAGCACTCAACTATTGTTTGTTTGATAACACAAAACCCCCTATTCTTTGTCGAGAAATGGGAGAAAATAGGATTGAACACGGATAAGATAGAAAATGATGAAACCAACTGATATTGGATGTGTCATGTTTTATTCAGTGTAATTGTCCTGTTTCGCTCTAATTTGAATAAATGTATTTTAAAGCCGTTTTTAGTTCTGGGTGATGAACTGTCGTTCAATAAAGATGAAATATTAGAGTCATATTTTAGTCATGAGAGCAAAAATTATGTTATTTGTATCAAGGATGTTGCGTAAAAAGGGCCAGTTCACCCAAACCACCAAAAGTAAAACATGTTATCTCACTTGAAAACAAGCGGTACATAAAGATTTCGATATTCTGTAAACTGAGATGTATGAAATGTTAAGATTTCTGCCAGTACAAATTAGGTGAGTGAAATTTTACTCCTGACATTAGAAACACCACCAGACAGATGAGCCACAATGTGAACACATAGGATTCAACATTCGCCTCAGGAGATGCTTTTAGCCTGACCTTGTTATTTTGTTTATTGATTTTCTGTTAGAAATATTGCAGAAAAACATTTGTGTGTGTATCCTGTCTCATGAAAAAAAAAAAAAGGTACTAATTTGTACCTGCTCAACTACTGGTAATTGTTGAGTTTAGTAAGTTAAAAGAAAAAATTGGAAACAGGAGGGAAGAAAAAAATCTAAAACTGAGTTGAAAGGTTGAAAAACAGAATATTTTCTGTTTTTCGACTAATTGGATCATCGGTCTGCTTCTTTCAGGTCCAGACTGCACACTGGACTGAATGGAGCCGATGTTTTGGGCATTAGTAGATCTTAAAATTGGGACAAATAAGGTTTTGTTTACTCTCCATTAAAGTTTTTTTGGGAGCTTTTTTCATCCTGTCGTCCGGATGCCCAGGAGACCGTCGCCGTCTTGATGCCTCAGTGGTTCGGCTCTCTGGCTGTTTTCTGTCTGTCTGCTCTCGTACAACAGTGTGTGTGTGTGTGTGTGTGTGTGTGTGTGTGTGTGTGTGTGTGTGTGTGTGTGTGTGTGTGTGTGTGTGTGTGTGTGTGTGTGTGTGTGTGTGTGTGTGTGTGTGTGTGTGTGTGTGTGTGTGTGTGTGTGTGTGTGTGTGTGTGTGTGTGTGTGTGTGTGTGTGTGTGTGTGTGTGTGTGTGTGTGTGTGTTGAGTGTGTGTGTGTGTGCTGAGTGACCCTTCCTTGGCATTCCTGCCATTCCCCTGGTACCTGGGAGCTGCTGTGTTCTCCTGCGACGCGGTTATTTTTAGGTGCTGAGAGGCAGCTGTCTGTGTCTCCGTCTGTGTCTCCATCTGCGACCGACAGGCCGGCCGTCTGCTCGCTGACCAATGTGGAGTAAAAGGCTCAAGAAGCGTCACGGGACAAACAAAAAATAAAAAATGCTGCTTCAGTCCAGCTGTAAGAGCCATAATTTATGGATGAATGAAAGCTAAGTTAAATAGTTTCATAAGTTTTGAATTTCATAGTTTGTATTTTTAGGCTATGCATTATATGTAGAGTGTTCCTTTGAAGAGGAACTCTGCAGGATCTGTAGCTTAACTGTGCTACATTTTTACCTTAATTAAAGCAGAAGTAAGCGATCCGGTCGTTTTCCCTAATGCTGCGTTCCAGGCAGGCTTTTGAAACCGTAAATTACAGCTTCAAGCCACAACTTACGATTTTGTAGCGTTCCAGGCAACCCACTCGTGTTTTTCCGACCTGTTTTACCTGTGAAAGTCACTATAACGGCCACTCGTAACTCGTAACTTCCGACCCGTGAAGTCGTACCAGATCGAACTGGTATGACTTCACAGGTCGGAAAAACACGAGTTACGAGTTTCCTTGAACGCACCATAACAGTCCTCGTCCCTACGTCGCCACATTCACGGCGTTCCTTGGCTGCACACACAGCCCTGCATGCCGTTCTCTCTCCTCATTGGATAAAAACTGTAGGATACGATAAATGTTTTCTCCTCGGCTCAGAGCAGAGCAGAGTGACTGACAGACCCGTGTTTCAGTCCAAACACTCTATGTAAGTGATTGCTGTCGGAAGATATAACTATTTAAGACTTATATTAACACAAATATATCACTTACTTCTGCTTTAAACAGCTTTGGAGTAATTGTGATGGTTTAATAAATGGTTTAACTTGTTACAGGGAGAATGGAGGCTCTCTGACTTCCATGTGCATGTCTCTTATTGCGTCTCTTGGCTGAAAACCATCTTTGCCGACCTGGTGTCCCAGCTCTCGTCTCTGTGACACAGCAACAACAAATGCACTCCGTAACCCGTAATCTCTTGTTTATGACAGATTAAACTACACAAATAGACATGTCGTAACATCATATAACGTTATCTACCGCTCTATTGATCGCTTTCTCGCCGGCTTCGTTGTAAACAAATGCACATGGCCTGGAGGACGGTTAGCAAAACAGCCGAAAAGTGACCTGACTTGCATAGTTTCCCTTTAATTTAAGTATTTAAATGACGTCACAGGATGGCTAAAGTGTTTAGGTGAGAGCTGTGACGAGAAAGGGAGCGCATATGTAGTTTTTCTACAGAATGATGGATGCAATAACATTTTCTTTTAGTAAACTATTCGGATAGGCTACATCTCTTTTTTCATTCTCGTAAGAACACCCACCTTTCCTGCATCTCATGTGGCTGTGACACCCTGAAGGAAATTCACAATACCAGCACATCTTTGGATTATTATTATCGAGGCTGAGGCTCAGGCTGGTGTTTTTGGTTTTCAGTGATGTGTGTGTGTGTGTGTGTGTGTGTGCTGTGGTAGACATCTCTCTCCTCCTCTTCCTCTCTGCAGCAACCAACTCTGTGGGTTCCTCCTCAGCAGTGAGCGATATCCTGAGTCATGTTGGCCCTGAGATTTTCATGCTCAACAAATGAGCAGCAAACGGGGAGATTGTGTTGCAGCAGCAGCAGCAGCAGTGAAATAACAGGGAAAAAACTGATCTGTTGAATATTCGTCACTCTAAATGTCACCACAGCTCTTTGTTGAGCCAAAAGCAGCAAAATGCCAAATGCTTCAAACAAATGAATAAGAGATAAATGAGTGTCTGTGGTGTTGTTGTTTCCCACTGTGTCAGTTAAAATGCTCGGTGTTGCCAAGCAGGAGCAGTGACGCTGAATAAATACAACCGCCTCCATCAACACTGAAAAAAAAAAAACACTGTAAATATTTAAAGCCACTGAAATTGAGAGGATCTGAAAGTACAGAAAGCACCCGTCACACAGCTCAGAGAAAAAACAGTCTGATATCTGAACAGAACATGTCATTGATAAATCAATTAACCAATAATTAATATTTATGTGTGGCCCTCACTGTCAAAACACACCCTCACATCACAGATTACTAGAGGGTTTTTTGATGAATAAAAACAAAGGATGTTTGTTTTTCCTAAACTTTAAAATCTGTCTTGGATATTTAAAGTTATGGAGAAATAATAAAGGAATATTGCAATAATAGGCGATATTTAAAATATTAAAGAAAAACAGAACTGGCCTATGTGCTCAGTCATGATCTTTTTTTTTATCTTTAAGTCGTACTTAAAGGAATAAACAGTCCTGTATTGTGCTCTGACGTTCATGTGCGTGAACGTAAGAGTGCGCCCCAGGCAAATTCAATGCAGGGTGAGCATGAGGTTGAGTCAATAATGACTGAATTAAATTTTTTGGTGAACTATTTCTTTAAGGAAATATGACTCCTATGAAGTCAGTAGAATATGACACCAGCACGTGCTCCAGTAATCTGTCATCAAATGATTGATCCCAAGTCTAAACAGAATTTAAAGCAGTTTTTTTATTTATTTTTTTGTTTATTGGATTTTCTTCAACACAGAAATGCCAAAAAATGTTGTTCATAACAAGTTGTGTTGTTGTGTCAAATGAGTCAGCAACAGGACATGTCTGCAAAGTGCAGTATGAATACATGAATAATGTCACAGAAAATGATTTAACTTAGTATCAACAGTTAATAAAATGTGCACACTGGTCACGAAATGACCATTAATCAGATTAACATCATCTCTGGAAAAGTCTCGAACATCAACCCTTCAGCTTGTTTTATTAAATCTGGCAGGAGAGCGTCTCTGGCTCATCTTATTATCTCCATTAACAATATGAAAAATGTCTCTGATCCATAAAGAATGAGAAGGAGATTTTCACCTCAGTTAAATCAGATGTCTGGCGCGGTTTACGGTGTTGCACTGAAGCATCACCTGACATCTTCATCTCCATCTCTGCTCCTCGTTTAGATACTAACAGACGGTGTGTGTGTGTGTTTATGCGTTCCTCTGCAGGGGGAGAAGAATGCCGGCTTTGACGTGCTCTACCACAACATGAAGCACGGCCAGCTGGCAACCAAGGAGCTCGCAGAGTTTGTCCGTGAGAGGTAAGGTCCCTGTGTATTTTATGAATCTGTGTGTGGGAGGTGTTTGGTGGGAGACGGGGGCTCGACTGGAGAAAAAAAAAAAAAAAAATCGACATTCTTGACTTGGCGCTTGGAAAGAAAGAAAGAAAGAAAGACGAGAGCCTGTGCCAAGGTTGGGTGAAATGCTCCGAGATTATAAATGCACCGTTTTTTTTTTTGAGAGCGGTGGTGGTATCAAGGTGTTCATGATTTATGCTGCTTCAAAGACCCGTCAGCAGAATGCAGATCGCGCAGAGGAGCAAGTTTAACAAGCCCGTCTTTGTTACCGCCGCTTCAGTGGGTCGACCTCTGACACCTGTCCTCACTGCCGTGCTACTTTTTTTTTTTTTGAAGTGCACCTCATCTCTCAAACGCGTCTGAAGCTTCTTCTCAGTCAGTCAGGTCATGGTTATACAAGAAAAGAGTCGAATCGACTTCTTGGATCTCATCATCGCACATCACCTTGAACACGGCCGGTCGTCCCTGAGACTCCTACAGTAAAGACGAAGAAGTGTGTATCTTTTATGCTCGTTTGCCACAAATACTTCCTTCTTTTAATGAGTTCCTTCACTTCAACTGACTGCTCATCCATTTGAGCCGTAATGAGACTCCGTGAAGCTTTAGATTTCTTCACATGTTGAAGCTCTGACCTTCAGTAAAAGAGATAAAGAGATGAAAGAGTGTGTGAGGTGAAGCTGCCGTCTTAACATGACAGATTTACAGTAGTAACCAAGAGTTACCTACAACCTCCTGGGGTATGGAGGGAAGGAGTTCCCCACCATGACATGAAGGCATTTTATGCTCATTCCTCTGGTATATTTTCACACCAGTGCTATTTTGTCCGGTAAAACTGAACCCTGGTTGGTTCTCATTTGTGTACGATTTGTTTTAGCAGGCAGGTGTGAAAAGAGTATTTCAGGTGTGGACTGAAATACGGTAAATGCACCGACCCTTTCTGGTCTGGTCCTGAATAAACTTTGGAGGAGAGGTCGGTTTCACCACGATACAGTAGACTTAGTTAAACCTGAGTGGTCCTGAGGTCGCCCAGGAGTAAAGTGTCCAATATTTTAATGTTAAAATGAGTCCATTTTTGTTTTTGTTAAGTTAGACTGTCTTAACAGTAAGACCTCCTCTGGGCATCAGTCTTCTCTATAAAGGGCTCCTACGTAGATGTGGAACTCACTACTGACTGAAATAAAACTAACCCGAGACATTAGGACTTTTAATAAAAATGTTAAAGTCTGGCTGAAACAAAATCAGAGCTGTATGCATTTTTTATGGGTCATGACTTGTGATTTCAGATGTATTGTACATTTTATTGTAATAGTATGTACATTTGATCCCTTTTTCTTACTTTCTTTCTTTTCCTAAAAGCCTAACTAGGGACGGGAGTTGGAAACTAGCATTAGCTATAATCTCTGTATGCAGAACATCAGTCCGATGACTTGTTTGTAACGAGTGCAAGTGTTACTATGTTAACCTGCATTGCCCCTATCCAATAAACTAAATTAAATTAAACAAACTTCAGGAGTGAAAAAAGTCCTGTTCTGGACTCTGGGTTTAATTTAGCAGCTCAGGTCTCGTCCCTGTTGGATTTACATGAGTTTACGCTCCAGCTATCTAAGAAATTAATGTTTTCATCGTCCGGAGAGCGTTTAATCCTCTAATGTTAAAAATAAAAAACATGGTTTGAAAATACAAGAAGTTAAATAAGGTAAGAAGCCAAACAAAAAACAACAACAGTAAGACTAACCAGTTCTGCACTGAGATGCTTGGACATGATCTCCATGGTTTCTACAGTGTGATGTCAGTGTCCAGTCATTAGTGATTTATGACGTTATAATTTAAGTTTTTTTTCTTTTTAAGTTTATTTTTGGGCCTCTTTTTTTTCGCTTTTATTTGATAGTACAGTTGAGAGGGACAGGAAATGCTCAACCCACTGCGCCACACGACGCCCCCGGACGTTATAATTAAGTTTGATCAGCAGTTCTGCCACTTTAGGCGCTGTGACCTCGGTCCGTGACAGACAGGCGTAGCAACGGTAACTAGGTGAGTGGGTCAATTACCTAATTAAAAGCGTCTGCTCAAAGTGGGTAGTTTTGTTTATCGCTGTTTTTATTAAATGCTCCGTTCTCTAACTAACTAAGTGATTATCGGTGGGTTAATTATGGAAAGTAAAGGAGAGTTCCCACAGGACGGAGGTGAACGCAGACCGGCGATATAATCCTGACAGTGATTCAGAGCGCCGGTGCACATTCCTCACGAGGGGGAAATTCACTTATCTGCTCAGACAGCAGCAGACAACAAAAACTCAGCAGC
Source organism: Trachurus trachurus (assembly GCF_905171665.1). Classification (NCBI taxonomy): domain Eukaryota; kingdom Metazoa; phylum Chordata; class Actinopteri; order Carangiformes; family Carangidae; genus Trachurus; species Trachurus trachurus. The sequence goes on along the minus strand of NC_139898.1, from coordinate 24,248,352 downwards.
CAGGAAATGAAATAGAGGCACTGTGGGTGAAATGGCGTGTGATCCCACAGGATGGAGAAAAGGGCAATTGTGCTGATAAATCTTCTCTTGTCTTTCTCTCGTTCTTCTTCCCTGAAAGGTCATTTTGATATAAGAGACTGAGAATCACCGAGTTAAATCTGCTCCTGCCCCGGTGCTCATTCTCATCATGATACACTGCTGCCGCGACGCAGGAGACACGAAGAGCCGAAACTATTTAGGCAATTAATTCATCAAACATTTAGTGTATTCATTAACATCATAATAATTGTGAGAATTTGCTGCTAATCTTGTATGATCGGACCACTGGTCTGAGTTATTGTAAAGTATTGTATCACTGCTTTGAGACATAGACAAAACATTTAACCAGTGACTTAAAAAGGTGTTTAATAAATTCATAATGAGTTTATTTTTTTATTTTCAGACTCAAGTCAGTTAGTTTGTCCACAGTATGGCACTGGAAGGCCAGATTCATAATGAAACTCGAGTTGGTTTCTGGTTTCTGGTGCTGGTTTCAGCCTCTCGAATCTAAATATTTGCTGCACAGAAGTTGAAAACATTTGCATGGAGAATATACAGTAATTATACACATGTCTCACTGTCAGTGTGGTTTGAAGTCAACGACACTATCCCAGGTCACAGAGTCAGAAGAATTATGATTTAAATCAAAACATAAAGTTTTCTTTAACAATGTTTCTCCAAGTGAATTTTCTTTTACAAAAAAGAAAAATCTATTCTTTGTGTGGGGAACTTTGCCTGAGCAGAGTTGTGGTGCAGGTTTTGCTCTTTATTCTTCTGTCATCAGTACTTTTGGGTATTGACAAATTGGCTGAAAAAAAGTACAAAAACAAAACAAACAAAGAACAAGAATCCTCAACACAACTTCAGCATCAGTGCTGAAAATCAACTGTTGTGAGTTTATGTCTCCGTCTGTCAGCGATTCGTTCTGTCTGTTCAGCCTCGGGATGTTTGGACCACTGCTCTCTCTCTCTCTCTCTCTCTCTCTCTCTGTCCGTCTCTCTCTTTCTTCAGGGTTTACAGATGCTTATTAAAGTTTTATGCCCAGCCTCACAAAACAAGTCTATTCATCATTTAAATGTGGCTTATTGCAATATTTACCCAACACTGATGGAAATTAATCTTTACTTCTCTGCCTGTGGCGGCGGCGGCGGCGGCGGATCTGAGCTCCACACAGAGACCAGGACGTTCGATGAGGCCGTTAGAGGAGGAAGTAGCGCTGTGAGGAAGTGCGACTGGACTGGAGTACATTATGTTCACCACCGGTCTAAAGGCCATTTAGAAAAATTTACTGTTTCAGGAGTTCACACAACGTTGGTCTTTCTGTCGTGTTTCTGCCAATGTTTAACACACACACACACACACACACACACACACACACACACACACACACACACACACACACACACACACACACACACACACTGCTATTTGAAAAAATAATGTGTAGAGCTGCAACCATCTGTCAATCAAAGGAATATCAGCCAGCGCGCCTGTTTTGGTAATCAATAATTAATAATGTCCTCATCCTAAATGCCAAATATTTCCCGATTCCAACTTCTCAAATTTGACTATTTGTTGCTTGGTTTTAATACATTTATGGGTGAAATAATAAATATGTATTTATTTTTTTGGACTGTGTGGGCTCTGCTGAACAGTTATTCTACTTCACAGACCGAACCATTTATTGAGAAAATAATCTGCTGATCAATGATCAATTATGAAAATAATAATAAGTTGCAACCTGAATAAATGTAAAACTTTGCTCTATTTCTTTTACATGTATATGTAACCCATGTATAACAGTGTCTTGTAATCCTATGTGGGGCGGGTTAGATGTTCAACTGAACTGAACTGAACCGAACTGAACTAAACTAAATTGAACTGAATTGAACTAAACTGAACTGTAGATCCACTATGCAGGTTTAAAATGGGTGAATCCAAGATGTTCAGGTTTCCTTTGAGCCTGCTTGTCAGTTATTTTGCTGATGTTTGTCTGTTGTGTTCATTTTTTTTGCAGAGCTGCCGTTGAGGAGACCTACTCCAAATCAATGAGCAAACTGGCCAAGATGGCGAGCAATGGAAGTCCACAGGGGTGAGTGAGAGCCGCCATGTAAACACTGCACAGTGCAGCAGCTTCCCCCTCCCCCTCCTCCTGTACAGTAGAACAGATGATGTTGTTGTTTTAGTGTAATTATAGATGTAATGATCATATGGCCACACATGAGATATGAATGAGGACCATCTGCGTCACCAAATGTCCACATTTATGATTCAAATCATGCCCTCGTCACCATTTAGCCTATATGCTTCGGTACATATGTTGTCTGTTTAATGGCAGGTGTCTCACTATAGATCGTGTATTGGATTCACAAGAGGCAAAGCAATCAAATCTGATAAAGTATTTTAATAAATCCTACTTGCAATCTGCTCGTTGTTTATTTAGTATTATCTAATTCTCGTTTAACCAAATGTGGCTTATGTGACAAACTTCTGTTTAACAACCTGGTGTTTAGTTTTAGACTTCGCAGCGTGTCCACTGTGTGACATGTGGTATTAAAAATAAATCTTGAATGAAGGAACAGTTTCAGCCCAGAAGTCTTTTCTTGAGCGTGTCTGATCATATATTTGTGTTCTAGGACGTTTGCTCCCATGTGGGACGTGTTCAGGGTGTCCTCAGACAAACTGGCTCTCTGCCACCTGGAGCTGATGAGGAAGATGAACGACCTCATCCGGGACATCAACAAGTACGGAGACGAGCAGGTCAAAATCCACCGCAAGGTGTGTATCTGTGCCGAGGAGAGATACTGTATGATGACACGAAAGACGAGGCGGGGCAATTTACGTACATTATCACATTATCATACACAGAGGTCATTCAGTGTGCTTAACAGAAATAGAAGAAACATGAAAACAGACGTAAAAGCAGAATAAGAAAACACAGTAACACTTTATAATAAAAACACACTATTAAGCATTAGTTAAGCATTAATAAATGCTGAATTCTTAATTTATAACGCATGAATACTCATTAGTATGTAGTTTATAAACACAGGTAAAAATGTTTTACTCATCATTGATAAGCACTAACTTTATTTATAAACTACATATTAATGAGTATTCATGTGTTATAAATGATGAATTCAGTATTTAATGCTTAACTAATGCTTAATAGTGTGTACTTATTATAAAGTGTTTCCGAAAACACTATAAAAACAATATGAAAGTACAGATTACATAATGGTTATCTCATCATAAAAGCACATTAAAAATAGTGAGTCTATGTTTAAATGTGTGGGAATGTTTCACCAGGACATGTGCAAGAGCAATCTTGCAACTCATATCCTCAATTATTTCTTTACATATTCTTTTTTTCTCATATAAATTACAGTAAAAGAACATATTATTTCTATCTTAATGTTTATTGTTATCTTTATCCACTTCATATTCTCCATTTTCTGCTGTGGGAACAACTGTAACTCAACCTAATTTCCCTCTGGGGGGTCGGTAAAGTATTCTGATCCTGATTTATAAAAACACAGATAATATCTCAGAGCAGTTTCTAAGCTTCTTTGAAAACTCAAAGTCACAGTTTGAGATATTGATATAACAGGAAACAAGCTTGTGTCTGTGTCTGTGCCTGTGTGTGTGTGTGTGTGTGTGTGTGTGTGTGTTTCTGTGAACTTGTATATTCTCTCATTACTTTGCCACCGCATCGAGCCTCCGTCACCCTGATCTAATTTATCTCTCAGAAAATCCAATTAGTGCCTTCTCCCTTCATGGTAATTGCTGCATTTGCCCTTAAAGTATCAGGTACAATGCTTATCTGTACAGCGTGTCCACGTGTTTTTAATATATTTATATATATATATATGTGTTGTGTGTGTGTGTGTGTGTGTGTGTTTCATGCAGACAAAGGAGGAGATGGTGGGGACGGTGGAGGCGGTGCAGGCGCTGCAGGTTCAGAGTGGTCACCTCCAGAAGTCAAAGGAGGGTTACCACGGGAAGTGTTTGGAGCTGGACCGGCTCAAGAAGGACGGAGCTCCACAGAAAGAAGTGGAGAAGGTCGGTGGACACTGACGTCTCTGCATGTCTGACTTTTCTCTCAATTCACCTTAACATTTATCAATGTGAGTTTGTAGTTTTTGTTTTCTGCCCTCGCCTCAGTGCAGTAAAGGGTTATAGAAACAGTTTTCAAGGGAACTACTTTCCACCAAAGAAATAGAGACACATCTTTACCTGCTGCAAGATCTACAATGTCCAGCTGAAGGTCAACTTTTTGTTCACTGTTGTATCTTTGTAGTCAGTTTGATTGCAAACCTGTTTATCTTTACTTTTTGGGTCGAGCCTTTAAATCCAGGATTTTGAGGAACATTAGAGGAGTAGACACCTTTTTTTCTTTCTTTTTTTAACCACTGTTCCTGTTGTATTGTTGTTGTTAAGAAGACTTCTTGTTAAGTCGACTTTTGGTTGTTTACAATGAACCAAACAAATCTGTCGTGCTGTTTTGCTGCCCCAGTGTGTCTAACACAACAACTTCGACATCCTATCCTGGTTTTACACAGACACAAATCTGGTTCTGTGAGTTCCTCCACTGCCGGCTTAGAGGCAGAGCAACAAAGAGCTGCCATCCTGCGCCTGCTGCACCTTTTTTTTATTATTAGAATTATTATTATTATTAATAGAACAGCAATACAAAGCAGAATAGAGGAGGAAGGTTACCACCTTGAACCAGGCAGGCACTAAAAAGACGTACGATAAAAATGAATCCATCATTTACAGTTGCTGAAACAGATTGTCAAACAATTGAATAATAACAATCTCCCGTCTCAGGGTTCACTTCGTGTCGTATTCAGAGGCTTTTAGCCGTCTCTGTTTCCTTGACCCTGAAGCTCCTTGATAGTTTAAATGGATTAGATTTGCCCGGGGCCGACAATCATGGGAAACATCTTTCTTTTTTTCTTTTTTTTAGCTGCTCTGCTGTCAGACATCCACTCTGTGAACAAATGGCCGTTCTTATTCTGAAGGTGCAGAGTGGCCGCTGAATAGAAGTGGTTGTAATCACAGGACGGAAATTGTTCTCATTCAGTCACTGCTGGGTTTTTCTTTTCTTTTCTTTTTTTTATATTATTATTATTATTAGAGGTTTGTGAATGAGAGTCAGGAGCTGAAGGCTGACGCTTTCCCTCTTTTTTCTTTCTTTCTTTTTTTTCCTTTTCTCCCTCACTAGGCGGAGCTGAAGTCTAAGAAAGCAGCTGAGTCATTCGCCCTGTGCATCGAGAAGTACAACCGTGTGGGAGGAGAGTTTGAGCAGAAGATGAGCGAGTCCGCCCAGGTCAGCTCTGACTCCAGCTGGGCCCAGGGCCACTTCTTTATCCACCTCTCCCACTCTCTGATGTGATGTTTTTATGTATTTCCTCTCCTCTTTTGGGCTTTCTCCGTCTCTCTCCCTCCCTCGCACCACACAACTCCCATCTTATCCTTTTTCATTTGTTATCCTACCTACATCATACCTCCCCTCCAAAAAAAAAAGTGGAAACCTCAACCCTCCGACTCCTGAACACCCACTCGCTCGCACATCCTGTACCCCGCTCATTACCTTTAATCACTGCCTCCACACTTCCATGGTTACTGCTGCTGTTTCCATGGAAATTTTCAACAAACCCAAATGAGTGCGTCTGTGTTTTACATGTGAAATCGTTGCGACCAATTATCTCTTGTAATAGCTTTGAGGGAAAGAGGGGGGGGGGGGGGGGGGGGTATGTGTCTAAAGATCAAAGAAGAAACAAAAAGTAAATTAGAGAAGCAGGTGTGTGTGTATTTGGAGAAAACTTTGTCATTTCCAGTGAATGTGATTTTAGTTTTGGCCTAATCAGCCTCCTCCGGATCGAGCACAACAGGTACAGGAAGTAAAGTGTGTGTGTGTGTGGACGCCATCAGCCTCCCTGCATCAGGCTGTTGTTGCTAAGCCAACGCTACTTTTCAGAAGTACGCCACGTTACTGAGGCTAAAGACTCCTCTGCTCTACTTACGGGCACCATCTGACTTCTATGGTGTTTGCAAAGAGCTCACCTGTGTCAGGGCTCCAGCACAATAATAATAAGAACTTTATTTATATAGCACACAAGTTTACAAAGTGCTTCACAAAACAATATAAAAGAGACAGGTCACAAATGCCATAAAACCATAAGAAGTGGACCGCCCAAGCGATACAACAACACAAGCAATACAAGAACCCAACAACAGATTGAGACTCAAATTACAGAGCAGGATGCATTAAGAAATAGATAAAAGGGGAGTATGCATGATAAAAGCAAATAAAATGAGATAGAGTAACATCAGAAAGGATGGAATAAAAGAGTTAAAACCGTATAAAGTGTAAAGTAAAACAAAGAGCATCTGAGTAAAACTATGAGATAAAGTAGATCATAGGATGACATTACATTAAAGCAAGTCTTTAAAAGTGGGTTTTAAGAAGTGATTCAAAAGCAATGCATTATTTTTCCGACACAATGCATGATTTTTCACTTTCTTACAGATTAAGGAAAAAAGCCTATAGTTGCAAAGTGTCATGTTGTGCAAAGATGTTACAAAATAATAGAAATTACCTTGCAGTTTGCTTTCACTGAACTTAGCATTTAACCTTTGTGATTTATGACAAAAATCACTTCTACTCTTGCATGGTCATCTGGTTAGTCCCAGTTGTTTTCAGTCTTTTATTAATTTGCTGACTGTTTCCTCAATTTATCTTATATTTCTATAAGTTCTCAGAAAAATACTGATCAATCCTTGAAAACAACTGTTGTCCAACCAATCTTCATATTTGACAGTAAGAAAACAGAGATGAACCGTAAAATCCCAGACAAGAGCCAACAAACGACAAGGGTTTTTGCTCTATTCTTCTTTTCTTTTCTCTTCTCTCTCTATTCTCTATTCTTTTTCTCATCCACTCGATGAGTTTGCAGTAAACGTGGCTCAGTGCTGTGGTGCAGATGAGGATGAAGCGTTGTGCTGCAGCAGGTTGACAATGCGTGAGAGTGTTTTATGTTTTGCTCTCTGCCCACATTTTGTCTGGTTAATTGGAGAAAAGGAGCTGGCAGAGGTCTAGCTCTATTCACAAGCTCACTTCCCTAACTAAGGCCAAGGCCAATACATCAAGACAATTCCCCCTGAACCAGACAGCAACAAATGAGCTGGCTGAATAAAGAGCAGGATCAAACTTAAATACTAAATCCTCTCAAATTATCACCGGTTTAACAACCTGGCAACCCGCTGCCTCCTGTGCTGGCTGACTGCCTCTCACATCTCACTCAAAGGGCTGTTTTCACTGTGATGCACATATGTGGAGTTTTTAGTTTCTCTTTTATTAGATTTTGGCTGCTGCTCCAGAAACTCATTGTATTATATAGAGACAGAGGGGAGCTGCGATTCTTTGTCTTTCTTTTATTTAGACAGAAGCAAAAAGGAAATTGAGAATAAAGAAGAAAAGTATCGCAAATAAGGACACACGCCTAGGAACTAATACAATCTCACATTTTTTCATGTACAGTAGAAGCATGGAGATCATTTTAGCTAAGAACGGTTTCACCAGACGGAGAAGAAATGCAACTTTTACACTGATTATGCTGTAACAAGCAGCTAGAATACTTGGTAACCCTTTAATTTATCGGCCGTTAATTACAAGAAATAGCCAAGAAATAACAATTGCATCATAATGTCTAGAAATAGCCTAGAAATAACAGTCAATTTCATAGTAATGTCAAGAAATAGAGCCAAGAAATAACAATTGATTGCATGTGTAATCTTTAGCCTTCATGAAAAACATGACATTACTATGAAATTGACCGTTATTTCTTGGCTATTTCTTGACATTACTTTGCACTTAATTGTTATTTCTTGGCTATTACTAGACATTATCACATAATTAACGGCCTGGAAATTAAAGAGTTACCAAATATTCTAGCTGCTTGTTACAGCATAATCAATGTAAAAGTTGCATTTCCTTTCTGTCCAGTGAAACTGTTCTTGGCTAAAATGATCTCCATGCTTCTCAGGGAAACAGCTGTTTTTAGGTAAACATCTTTGCTCTGATGACATTTAGTTGTTTTTTGAAAGGATTTAATTTGGAGAAAAAAAAGGTCAGATGAAGAGATGAACCCACTCGGAAAGATAAAATGAGTCAACGGTTTATCTCCTTGTGTTTGTTTGAGCAGAAGTTTCAGGAAATTGAGGAGACTCACCTGCGGCAGATGAAACAGCTGATCAAAGGTTACTCCCACTCCATCGAGGACACCCACGTCCAGGTGGGGCAGGTACGTGAGTTCACGCTGAATCCTGCTCCGATAACGAACTCATCAGTTTTCACACTGCTTTTCTAAAAAATATATATATTTCTGGCTTTATAAAGAACTAAATAATCACTCTGCTCATCTCCACTGCAGGTCCACGAGGAATTCAAGCAGAACGTGGAAAACATCGGCATCGATAACCTCATCCAGAAATTTGCAGAGCAGAAGGGCACGGGCAAAGAGCGGCCAGGTACGGTGAACTCCCCGAGGATGGATGAGATCTGGCTCTTTTCCAACGGCAGCAAGGATATAAAAGAAATATAAAAAACAACTTCAGCTGTTTACATAACAATGAAAATATGGAAGCACCCACAATGAGTATTGTGGAGGTGGAAAGATCCGTAGTGACAAAATACAAATGCCCACATGACGGTTGTGTGCGTGTGTGTTGTGGATGTTTCTTATTCATGTCAAACTGCCTCTTGTCTGCAGCTCTGGTTGGTTTTGAGGAGTATATGACAGTTTTGGCTCCTGAAGGTGGGAAGAAGAGTCGAGCAAAAGCCTTCAGGATCCCCGGCCTGGGCAAGAGGGACAAAGAGCCAGACTCCACGTGAGTGTGCACACCTGTAATACACTCCATAGTCCCTAGACCTTTAGCTTTACATCAAACATCACAGCTAAGGCCCAATCCCATTTCTACCTCTCAGCCTTACCTCTCTGTTTAGCACGTTCACATCAGGGGTATGTAGGAGTGTCCTGACTTCCATAAACTGCACAAGCAACCAACGAGACACATGTATGCTCGTATTTTTGGCATGAATAGGGATTTTAAAACAATGACAAGCATTTTATGTTACGTTCAACCTTGTGTCCAGATATTACAACATCATTTTTCATGGATCACCAACATGCTGTCTGACACATTTACTAAGATCACATCATTATTGCTAATTTGCAAAACACATTTATGTCTCATACAAAGCTGATATTTGAAATCCAACTTGTTTGAGTCCAGCAACAGCAAATTAGTTTTATAGTGACAACAGAAAGTGATTTGCAACAAATGTAAACAAATGATAACACAACCAGATCAGTATATGTCAAGAAGCATTAGAGACACCGCTTGATTTCCAGATATTAAAGTTAGGCTAAGGCTTTAAATAAGTGTAGGAATATGATTTATTTCTTAAGTATAGAGACAGTTTTTGTTTTGTCTGATAATAGAAGAAGAGTAGTTCATCCCTGAGAAGGTCTGTCTGACTCAGAGGTTACATCTTATAGTTGAAGCAAGTATTTTAAGTTTGTGGATTAGTTGTCTGATAAAAGACAACACAGGCCAGGGGGCCGTTTTTATTTCCATTTATCATCATCACAGAGTTTCTTCGTGTTATTCTCTTAATCTGAGCTCAAGGACAGAATTAAAAACATTGATTTTGTCAGGAAAGAAATACTCTTTTTTTGTTGTTGTTGTGGTAAATTCCACAAATCAAAAATCAAAATGTCTACTGCTTTTTATAATTCGTCGCTTTATTGTAATCTATGTTTATAATTTAGATCCTGTAGGAGTGAGTCCATAGATAACTGAGCTGGATAACCCACTAGTCTTGACTGGTGCAGGCCACACATCTTCTGTTCTGAAAGTGAATCTCCATCCTTGTTTTTTTGCCGCTGGCTTCAGTCTGAGTTACAGCTGAATAACGAAAACCAAAAATACATCTTTCTGTGTTTTTTATATTCGCAGGGATTCAGCTGTGACAGAGGCACCGGTGAGTATCTGACACAACGTTCACCCAAACACTGCAGCTCTGAAGGGGGAGAGAGGAGGGGAGTGGGGGTGGCTGTGATCAAGTGTATCTGTGTTTGTGGGGGAGAAAGTGAGGTGTGTGTGTGGGGGGTGAAGTCATTAGTGTGTGTGATAATGACGTGACCGAAGGTGTGGGGTTTCCCAGGTTTATTCCAGGACTTCTGGGAAGAGGTTTAGGAGATAATGTTGCAGCCAGAGAGGAAGTGCATGACTCCGTGACAGCCAGGCGTGTGTTTGTGTACATGTCTGCTTGTGTGAGTGTGCGTGTGTGTGTTGGATTGTGTGTGAAAGGGCCTTGGACGCTGCCAGAAAACTATCTAACAGGCTGATGTGGAAGCAGAGAGTAAAGAGTAGATCACAGAGAGCATCGGGTTTCTGACTGCAGTGTGACAGCTACAAGCAGAGGTCACTTTAAAACCAGTTGCATAACACGATACATGCACTGAAACTCAAGAGTGTTTTAGCTTTAAGGGTGACGTAGAAAGCAATAAATGACCATCGTAACTATATCAGAGTTATTACAAACACATGCTGGTGTCATCCAGTCAGAAGGAGTTATGTTTCTGACCACACGGCCAAATGTTAAGTCCAGTATTTACACTTCTTTCAGCTCTGTTTTCCACGTCCTGTGAAAAATATCTGTCTGTTTCCTGCTAGAGGTTCAACTGTCTTTGCCATCTGCTCGCTAAAAACTTTGTCTGTTCACCATTTGGGTGCTGCTGGACAAGTTGGGTTAAATGTGCAGTGAGAGAATGAACGTGATGGTGAAGTTAAAGCGGCTGCTGAAATGGAGGATGATGGTGACAGCTTTACATTTCAGGGTGGTTTGATGACTGCCTCATAAATTCATTCAGTTTTAAAGCCCGGTGTCTAACTGCAGTTACATTTATCTCCTTTAATGTGACTTTTATATCCCGATCAGACTCCAGGAAGCATCCACTAGACTTGTTGGAGTTTTCCTCAATTGGATTTTGATCTGACAGAAAAAAAGTCGATCACTTGCTGCAGTTTCACTCACGTCATGTCAACTGTGGCCTCTTGAGGTCTGTTACTGAAATCAGATCTATTGAAACACCATCTTTATATGTCTCCACTCAGTCTAAAAATAGCTGCTCGCACACTGGAGCTGCCGGAGGAGTGCATGTCTGCTTTTCCTCAGGTCTTATTTTGCAGATCAAATGGCTGCAGCTGATGTATGTACACTCTCCAGACATCCTGGCGTAATGACATGGTTCACATCAAACTGGAGAAAACACACTTCTGCCTATAGCACAAACAGCTTTGTTGGACCTGTTGGTTAAATGTACAACACACACACACACACACACAGCTTGAGGACCCAGTATGTGGTCTGTGGTCTGTGTAAACACTAAGGAACACGATGGAAATAAGTCCAGGATATGTTGTTGCAGTATTTTTGCAGATGTACTGGAGTGTTGTCAATAACCTTAAATCTGTCTGCAGGCCTCCAATACAACGCTGAACTCAGTTCCCCTCAAAAAAAAAGTTTATAAAATATTAAAAAGTCTTCCATTTCATTTGTGGAGGACTTTAATACTTTTTTCTCTTCCACTTTAGACTTTATTATTTCTCACCTTTGGCTAGGAAACTCATTGACTCCTAATTGACAAGTGTTCATTTTAATGACCAATTAAAAGATAAGTCGCTAATTTGTTAATTTAATTGTTCAGTCCATTCGACAAATCTTCTGCTGCATATCCAGGTCCACAATTGGATGGATGTTGAAACAATAGGAGACAAGTCACATAGGACCCCCAGCCCCTAACCGCCACCTAGACTTAAAGGGATAGTTCAACATTTTGGCAAATTGGCCCATTGCCATAATCCCTTTACTGTAGTTTTAACAGTACAGTAGGTTCGTTACCTTTAATTGTCGGTTCAAGCTATTTTTAGAACGGCGGAGCAGAGCCGCAAGCTGCTCAGAGCTACGCTACGGAGGCTAATGGGATTTCTTGGTTTCCCTCATCAAACTCATCAAATACACAATCCAACAACTCCAAAACGCTCTGGTGGACAAGTTGTGACCTGCACATTCACCACGCTATGAGATAATAACACAACGTTAGGAGACGGAGTTGTTTTAGAGGCAAATGCAAAACCGCTGAATGGGCGTTCCCGTCGGGGGCAGTTTTTCGGCAAGCAGTCTCTGCATTTGCCTCCTAACTCCTGTTGAACTATCCCTTTACAGGGAAAAGCACGTCACTGACTGTTGTGATTTTGCATTTGTTAATGTTAATTTTGTGTCTATTTTAGGAAAGCTTTTAGTGGCTGTCACATCTGCTCCCTGTAGGCTTCAAGTGACCTCAGTTGACTTGTTATATTGCTAAGTATTACTACAGACGGAAATGTCTACAGTACAAACTCATGTACTTTGTTAAAAAAAATTATCCATCATTGTTTGACTGTGAAAGAGCTGCTGAGGTGTAAACTGTGTGATATTATTTAAAAAAAAAGGTCTTTAAGAGTCTCACATTTCATCGAGCTCCACAGAAAAAGCCTGAAACAGTTGTGGTGTTCTATTTATTCATTCAGCCACACTCTCAATAGAAAGCTGTCAGTGGTTCGTGTAGCTGCAGCTACTGTTACACAACATGACAGAGCACTTCTGTGTGTCAGATATGTGGCTGAAGTGCCATTTGTCTCGGTGTTGCTGACACAGCGTGTGTGTGTGTTTGTGTGTGTGTGTTCCCGTGTGTGTGTAGAATTCACCCCTGGAAGTGGACGACGAAGGATTTGTCATCCGAGCCGACAGCACCCAGAATGATATCCTTTTTCCTGCTCACACTTGCTCAGTCTGGAATCTGCAAACACTTTGTTTTTGCTTTGTCTTTCTCAAAATTGTGTTTGTCGACTTTTTGTTTGTTTTGTTTTTTGGAGAAATAGAACAAATATTTACAGAAACTCTCCTCCTATCAGTCTTGGTGAAAAGAAACAAAGTCATAAAGCCAAATCAATGAGTATACATTGGAAAAGAAAACTACAAAAGGAATGTACATGTAGAATAATACACAATAAACATTAGCACTGTAAATTCTGTCCAATTAGTTACACTCATGCCGTCATAGAAATAAAAGTCACACAGATTAAGTTTGATTTGATGTTGTAAAACATTAAAGGAGCTACTTGTAGGTCTTCTTGCTCTAGCTACTTTGCAAACGTCGGCCTTAAAGCAGAAGTGAGTGATATATTTGTGTTAATATAAGTCTTAAATAGTTATATCTTCCGACAGCAATCACTTACATAGAGTGTTTGGACCGAAACACGGGTCTGTCAGTCACTCTGCTCTGAGTCGAGGAGAAAACATTTCTCGTATCCTACAGTTTTTATCCAATGAGGACAGAGAACGGCATGCAGGGCTGTGTGTGCAGCCAAGGAACGCCGTGAATGTGGTGACGTAGGGACGAGGACTGTTATGGTGCGTTCAAGGAAACTCGTAACTCGTGTTTTTCCAACCTGTGAAGTCGTACCAGTTCGATCTGGTACGAGTTCACGGGTCGGAAGTTACGAGTGGCCGTTATAGTGACTTTCACAGGTAAAACAGGTCGGAAAAACACGAGTGGGTTGCCTGGAACGCTACAAAGTCGTAAGTTGTGACTTGAAGCTGTAATTTACGGTTTCAAAAGCCTACCTGGAATGCAGCATTAGCCAAAACGACCGGATCGCTTTAACAGCTGTTCTGCTCTTTCCAGAGCAAATGTTGTGAGTTCAGTATCAAACGTTAGCACTACTAGCTCGTGGTCAGTGCTGTTCGTTCGTTGATTTGTATTTTCCATCTTTTTATTCCCATTTGCTGTTTTCTTTCTACTGTTAACTTTCTAAATAATGCATTAAAAGAGTAAAAATTAAAAAAAAACTATAATAATTAGGAATCTGCAAATGGTTACTGATTACAATGATTTTAATTAATTAAAACCTCGATCTGCTTAATTTTCCTGTAAGTTTATAGATATCTAAACTAAATATTATCTGTATCTATTAAATAAAAATGAATCAGCAGAAGTTCAAAACAGAAAACGGTGCCATCCTCAAACTGAATGTATCCACCTTAGTTGAGAAACCTACAGATTTCTAAAATATGCCATTAACTTTATCAGTTTACATGACAAAACTATCAAACTAAAGCTCACGAGGCGGCTGAATTGACTCGATAACGACCTCTGACTGAGACGGAGATGTTTCAAATGAAGCGTAATCGAAAAGGTCGGAGGTGAGAGTCGGGGTTTGAGCAATTTGTTCGCCCAATTGGCTTCATTCACGGCCTCATTAACTAGAGCCAGACAATTATAAAGATCTTAATCCCATTTGTAGCCTAAATGCATTCTCCTTGTTGAACCCAGCCGTGGTCCGGCTGAACTGAGCCGCCTGTCGATAACCTGTCCTGACTCTGCAGCCCTGACTCATTTATCAGTGGCTGCTCTTTTTTTAGTGCTGACTGATGGTGGAATAACAACTCATTCATCAAAGGCTTCCTCGTGCAATGATCTTGCAGTGAACCACAAGGTACAAACACACAAAAACGTGACATGACACGACACAAACACGTGCAGCACAGAGTGGAGTCCAAACTGAAGAGGAAGAGGAGGGGGAGTGTCATCATATCTAAAAGTGACAGGAAGTGGTGGTTTGGCTGTTTGACAGCTCCGCAGCCATCAGCTCCAACACACGCTCTGCAGTGCTGCTGCTCCTGACTGTGTTTTTGTATGTGTGTGTGTGTGTGTCTCTGTATCTGTGCTGCTGTGCTTGTTCCTCTGCTCTTCTGATATTATCAATCTCACTGTGAATCAAATTACTGCTTTGTCTTTGAGGAAGTCACAGCAGTTTGTCCAAATACTAATATTCTCCAATGAGCCGGGGTAATAAAGCTCCTGCTTGCTGCTTTGTAATCTGCTCTCATGCATTTTATTTATTTTTTTTGGCTTTATTCGTTTTCTTTTTGAATGATGGTCTGATCTTGGGATGTCACGATTATAGATTTTCTTGGTACGAGAGAAATAATCACGGGGTTACGGTTATCACGATTATTATGCATTAATTAATTTGACAACACTACAGTATGAATGTGTAAAATCAAATATAGTCCAAATATAATTACATTACTGATTATATACACAAAATGTTTGAAGTATCTATCAATTAATAAGGACTTAATATCTCTTTTTGGAGGGAATAAGACTTCCTCTGCCAAACTTTACCACTCGGGCACGTTGTCTCTGTCTCGGAAAACAAAATTACGCACACAGTTGTTGTGTAACTTTGTTTTCCTTCTGTGTGAGTTGCGCTCATCTGCCTCTATGACGGTATTGAGGAATCTTAACAATTTATTAACCGTGGCGTTTAGTAATTGTGAAAACAAGTAATCGTGACATCCCTAGGATCTATCTGATCGAATACGGTTTCCTCTCTTGTTGTGACTCCTCATCCCTGAAAAAGCGTGTTCTCCTTGACCCCGCGCTCTCTCTCTCTCCGTACGCTGCTCCGATGAGAAGGAGAACAACTTCTACTCTAGCGATTCAGATTTTGACGACGAGGAGCCCAAGAAGTTCCACATCCAGATCAGACCGGTCGCCAGCAGCAACCGCAGTAGCTCCGCCGCCACAGAGAAGGAGCTGAAAGCCACCGTGGGGGCGCTCACCTTACCGCCCAACAGAGGCGTACGCCAACAGGTTGTGTTTGTTTTGGTTTCTCTGTGTGAGGCATTATGTTTTTCTGTTTTTTGTTTTTTTACTCAGGCTGCAAGATGATTGGCATGTTTGTTGTTGTTTCATACTTGTCTGACTGTTTTGTTAATTTAGGATTGACAGGGCGTAGCGCTGTTACATTTCCTCTGGTTTATTATCATCATCAAAAATACTTGATTAATCTCCATTGGGAAATTGTTTTGTTATATTACTCCATTCAAAATATACAAATACAACAATAATGGAAATAATAATGTAACCTCCAATATTCAAAATATAAAACAAACCCTGCCAATAGTAACACACCTAGTCTATTCATATTTACACAATTTACAAGCCAATTACAATGAATTATCTATAGACTTCTTTTTCAGTATTACTTCATCATACAGGGACACAGGTGCACATGACTGGTCAAGATAACCCCAACATATAAACATGTAATATCAGTGCTGCTTAATGTGCAAAATAGATATTTATATGTTAAAGCAGAAGTAAGTGATCCGGTCGTTTTGGCTAACTTCTTGTCAGCCGATGGAGTTAGCAGTCCCCGCCCTCGTCCCTACGTCACCACATTCACGCGCGGCGCATCCCTTGGCTGCACACACAGAGAGGACCGCCCCTTTATGCCGTTCTCTCTCCTCATTGGATAAAGGTTGTAGGATACAAGGAAAGTTTTCTCCTCGGCTTACAGCAGAGCAGAGTGACTGACAGACCCGTGTTTTGGACCGAATACTCTATATAAGTGATTGCTGTCGGAAGATATAACTATTTAAGACTTACGTATATTAACACAAATATTCTGCTTACTTCTGCTTTAATAAATGTAGGTTAAGATTGTTATAAAATCCCCTGAAATGACCACAAAACCAACAATGATGTGTTTTCACTGACTGACTAAAACTAACTTGCACTAACTTAACCAGCGCTAACTTAAACTACCGTAATACAAACTCTTTTACAGAGAGGGGGTATTATTTTTGTCACAATGTGCTTCGTCAATAAAGTCGAAATGTTGAGAATAAAGTTGAAATTTGAACATTTTAAAACATGATATGATATCAGTTAAGTATACAGTCGCACTCCTCCTAATTTGACGGACAAGAGAGGAAAGTTTGACTTAACTCAACTGTATTTTCGACTCTTCTCAACATTTCGAGGTTTGTCTCGACACAAAATCTCCCTCCTCTTTTTTTTTTCTCGAGTGGCCCTAATACTCCTCCGTAGCAGAGTAGAGCATCATCACTGTGTAAAAAAAAGACTAAAAACACATGAGTGAATCAGGTCACTGCTCTGGTGACGGGTTCCTTTTATTATGACGAACACAGACGCTGCAGTTTATTTTCAGCCGATCCCACCTTCACTTCATCGCTGCTGTAAACACTCACTACTGCTCCAAATGGATGTTAATGTGCCTCTGACGGTGGCCTCCCAACAAATGCACTGTTGTTCAGCCCTGTTTGTTTTTCATCAGTGGGATAGAGAGGCTGGGAGTTATTAAAGCAGAAGTGAGTGATCCGGTCGTTTTCGCTAATGCTGCGTTCCAGGCAGGCTTTTGAAATCGTAAATTACAGCTTCAAGTCACAACTTACGACTTTGTAGCGTTCCAGGCAACCCACTCGTGTTTTTCCGACCTGTTTTACCGGTGAAAGTCACTATAACGGCCACTCGTAACTTCCGACCGGTGAACTCGTACCAGATCGAACTGGTACCACTTCACGGTCGGAAAAATACGAGTTTCCTTGAACGCACCATAACAGTCCTCGTAGCTACGTCACCACATTCACGGCGTTCCTTGGCTGCACACACAGCCCTGCATGCCGTTCTCTCTCCTCATTGGATAAAAACTGTAGGATACGATAAATGTTTTCTCTTCGGCTCAGAGCAGAGCAGAGGGACTGAGAGACCCGTGTTTCAGTCCAAACACTCTATGTAAGTGATTGCTGTCGGAAGATACAACTATTTAAGACTTATATTAACACAAATATATCACTTACTTCTGCTTTAAGGAACCAACTGCCACGTTGTTGGGATTTGTTGACAAATTCTTGAAGTCTGTCCTCCGTGTGTTGACCAAATCTGTCCCTTCTCTCCGTCTTCCAGGTGTCAGTCAAGCGTCATCTCTCCAGTAAGTTTCAGCTTTTTAGAAAGTTTTTCTCAGAGCTCGTTACTGTGCAGAAGAATCTCTTTCCTCACACATAAGGTGATGGGAAATGGTTCAGTCTCTGTATTTGTGTGTGTTTGAGCACAGATCCCTGAATGCTGTTTGTCTTCTGTCGCGTCTCTGCAGGAAACTCGAGTACGGCAGGAGGCCGATCGGAAGAAGGCGAGGCTGCTTCCCACAGAGGTGAGTCCCTCCTACGGTTATTATTTATTATTTATCCATCTACCTGTTTGTTTCTCCATCCCTCCATCTGTGCTTTACCTTTTTGAAACCTCTGTTTTTGAATAGAAAATTTGGTTATTAATAGATTAGTCAATTATTGTAACTGTTTCACTGTTTTCTGACAATTAATAAACCAAAAGATGAGTCTATTAATCCAGTAGTTGCTCCCCTAGTTTAGTATTTCTTTTATCCAACAGTGTTAAAGCACTAAAAATGAAAGTCCAGAGTCTAGAAAAGGCTGGAAACTGTCTCTCACACTCTCACACAGCCACATTAGTACCAGCATCAGTGCTCCTCCATCTCTCGACCTGCGACCTGTGTGGCTCCTGTCTTCTCCCTCCGACAGCAAATCTCTTCATTGGCCGACCTTGCATGAACAGCCACCCTCCATTAGTCACACACCCCGGCCCCTCGGCTCGTGCTCCACAACATGTTTTATCAGCGACAGGTTCATTAGCTGCCAGAAGGTTCAGGCTGCAGCTGGAGGCCACAGTACAACCTGCCGCCGAGCAGCAGAGACTCTCTCTCCCTTAAATCCAGAGTCGACAGGATTAACACAGAGTCCCTGATTAAAGCGGTTACTCTGCAGTGACAGCGGCGGTGGCTGGAGCTGAGTGAGACCGGGCTAATTGCTGGTATTTATCACAGAGAAGGTAATGGCTGATGGGTTTTCCCCTATGTCGCCCCATCGCGGCCTTCCCCCACCTCAGCACCGTGATGAAGAGCACAGTGCTGCCGATTAGTCCTGATTAGGGAGCGTCCGCTGCAGTGAGTCACTGAGTCTCATTGTGTGTGTGTGTGTGTGTGTGTGTGTGTGTGTGTGTGTGTGTGTGTGTGTGTGTGTGTGTGTGTGTGTGTGTGTGTGTGTGTGTGTGTGTGTGTGTGTGTGTGTGTGTGTGTGTGTGTGTGTGTGTGTGTGTGTGTGTGTGTGTGTGTGTGTGTGTGTGTGTGTGTTGTTGCAGATGGAGAGCAGGAGGGCCTACGCAGGTCCACCTCCAGTCCCGATCACAGCAGGTGAGGAGGCTCTGCGCTTCATGTCATCTCTCTTCCTTCTTCGTCTTCATATCTGTCTCTCAGCGGTGCAGAGAGAGAGAGAGAGACGTATTTAGATGTCACACTGCGTCATTTGTGGCCTTTACACCGTTCGTTTGGAAGCTTTTCAGGTTTCAAACCTCACAGCCTTCTTATTTTTGGCCAGTGTAGAGTGTTACCTCTATCACCTCATTGCTCACCTCGTTCTCTACCCTTTTCCTTAACCTGTGACCAAACACTTTTCACACTTTCTGCACACAAGCTTGGAAATGAACAGGTCAACTGTTCTTCAAACCTTTTGATTACAGGTCTTATTTTGAAGCAAACTCGTTGTAATTTTCCAACCAGAAGGTCAGAGTGATAGTGAACCCAAAGTTACAGAGACGCAAACATAGAAAGTTCATATAAGGCCTGTGGACTCGCCTGTTATCAGGAGATGTAGAGCTTTCAATCGATTAATAATTTGTTAAGGTCGAAGTGTCCTGTGGGCGGTGTGGTGTATTTGGAAAGGATGATTTCCTCTGTAGTTCAAGGAGAGCAGCAAGCAACACACTTCATTTTAGTAAGAGAAGCAACACGAAATATACAGTCCCATGATATAGGCTTTATAGGCTCCATATAAACATTTATAAGCTGCTATAATGTAGTTAATTAGTCCTGTGGACTCCTGTATAAACAGATTATTAATGATAATATAGTAAAATACAGTTAAAATAATATTAAACATGTCTTAAAAAAGTCCAAGTCATTTTTTTTTTTACCCCAGAAACCCATTATACCTTTTATACTCTGTCACCTCTCCAAGATGTTGTACCTTTAATGGATCTCAGCCCTGAGTTAAACCTGCTCTGGACACTCTGGTCTATACAGGCTCTTCTAGTTACTTAAAATAAATCTGGC